>NC_070612.1:34930545-35556682 GCF_027172205.1 Podarcis raffonei
AGTGGCCATGATCTTCGTTTTTTTGATGTTGAGCCTCAGACCATATTTTGCGCTCTCCTCTTTCACCCTCATTAAAAGGTTCTTTAATTCCTCCTCACTTTCTGCCATCAAGGTTGTGTCATCTGCATATCTGAGGTGAACCACAAATAAGCGTGCCATCCAAATCTATTATCAAATCCTTCCAAGTCCAACAATTCCGTATTTTCTAATTTCACCCACTCCTTTAACCAACAGAGGCAAGATGCTTCGTAGTATAATTTCAAGCCCGGCAGGGCAAAGCCTCCTCTTTCTTTCACATCTGTCAACAATTTAAATTTTATTCTAGGCTTCTTGCCCTGCCAGATATATCTTGAAATTATTTTTTGCCAATCCTTAAATATAGTTGCCCCTTTTATAACCAGAATTATCTGGAATAAAAATAACATTTTCTGCAAAACACTCATCTTTATCGTTGACATTCTTCCCCACAATGATAATTTCATCCTTCCCCACACCTCTAGATCTCTTTTAATTCCATTCCATGCAGAGAAGTGATTGCTGTCCCATAAAAAGCAATTCAGCTATCCAGGATTTTTGTGCATCTGACTGGGGAGTACCATGTTTACCAAAACATTAAAAAGCAAGAGCAAAAAGCAGGAATTTTTCATCTTTATAACTTGGATCTTACTTCATACAAAAAATGTGTTGGGGTTTTTTTGTTTGCAAACATTTTAAATATTATTCATTCATTTTATTTCTATTCCGCTTTCGCACCAAAAAAACACAAAACATGCTCAAAGAGGTTTACAACAAAGAAAAGAGGACTACATTTCAAACAAACATGACAAAAGCAATTTCATAATAACATAGCAAAACAGTAGCATAATAACAATTTCATAATGACACAGCAAAACTATAGTAAATACAATAACATACAAAAAGCCACATTTTGATACTATATATATATATGATTACTTAAACAACATGCAGCATCCAATAGCAAAAATAACCAGGGAGCTTCACAGTTTCAAACCCTAAAAACACGCCTCCCATGATGATGCTCACAGTCCCTAAACTCATACCGTTTTTCTTATTGTAACTGGTATTCAAGACTGTTCTGCAATACAGTGGTGCCTCGCAAGACGAAATTAATTCGTTCCGCAAGTTTTTTCTTCTTGCGAGTTTTTCGTCTTGCGAAGCACGGTTTCCCATAGGAATGCATTGAAAATCAATCAATGCGTTCCTATGGAAACCGCCTTCAGACCAGGTCCGGGGACAGTCTGTCCCCCGACCTCTTCTGAAGGCTGGGGGGGGGGACAAGGGCTTTTCTTCCCACCGCCAGCCTTCAGAAGGCTGTTCTGAAGGCTGGCGGTGGGAAGAAAAGCCCTTCTCCCCACGTCCCACCCCGCAAGCTCCGGGGACAGGAGGGCTTTCCTCCCGACTGCCAGCATTTTAAAACCCCCAGGACAGCGGAGACTTCTCCGCTGTCCCGGGGGCTTTTAAAATGCTGGCAGGCGGCAGCGCAGCGTTCGCTGCTGCCCGCCAGCAGTTTCAGATCGCCCCGGGGCAGCGGAGAAGTCTCCGCTGTCCCGGGGGCTTTTAAAATGCTGGTGGGCAGCAGCGCAGCGTTCGCTGCCGCCCGCCAGCATTTTCAGATCGCCCGGGACAGCGGAGAAGTCTCCGCTGTCCTGGGAAGGCAGGCGGGGGGAGCAAAGACTTTTGCCCCCTGCCGGCCTTCAGAAGAGGTCCAGGACCTCTTCTGAAGGCCGGCGGAGATTTCCCTATGGGCTTTCTTCTTGCGAAGCAAGCCCATAGGGAAATTCGTTTTGCGAAGCACCTCCAAAACGGAAAACTCTTTCGTCTTGCGAGTTTTTCGTTTTGCGAGGCGTTCGTCTTGCGAGGCACCACTGTAAAGCTTTGAAGCACATTCTTATGGTAGAAGAAGAGTTTGGATTTGATATCCTGCTTTATCACTACCCAAAGGAGTCTCAAAGCAGCTAACAATCTCCTTTTCCCTTCTTCCCCCATAACAAACACTCTGTGAGGCTGTGAGGCTGAGAGACTTCAGAGAAGTGTGACTAGCCCAAGG
Organism: Podarcis raffonei; assembly: GCF_027172205.1. Lineage (NCBI taxonomy): Eukaryota > Metazoa > Chordata > Lepidosauria > Squamata > Lacertidae > Podarcis > Podarcis raffonei. Next base: position 34,932,614 of record NC_070612.1, read on the forward strand.
TCACCCAGCAGCTGCATGTGGAGGAGCGGGGAATCAAATCTGGTTCACCAGATTACAAGTCCACCGCTCTTAACCACTACACCACACTGGCTCTCACCACACTTGTGGATTGAATTCCTTTCCACACAAGGTCCAGATCAAGGCTTCCTCTTAACAACAGACACTGTGTATATTGATCATTCTAAGCTAATAATCTGAAGGTTGTTAGTTAATATATGCTTATACATTGATTAATACTCATTTAGTAACTATGATTTACTTGTAGGAATTAATAATCTGCCTGCCTTCCCCAAAGAAAAGCATGAGGAGAAAAGCTTGGCTGATTTGCCTGTCAATGGAGGAATTGAAATGACCTTTCTAAACAGAACAGTTCATTTTACTTGTGATGTCTGTAGATGGCAGAAAAGCTTAGTGGCTAAAGAGAAATGTCAACTGTTAATGTTACTCACCTATTGACAAGGCACATTTGAAACCTTTTTTTAAAGAAAAATCTTTGTGTTATTTTAAGAACTTAGAACCTGCCTTTTTTCACCAAGTGAACTCAAGGTAACTTTCAGAACACAACCAGAACAACGTAAACATCCTTGAATTGCAAACAACATAGCATAAATCAACCACAAAGTGACAGCTAGAGAAACTTTCAGCCAAGTCCCTTTTTGGACATGACCATGAAAAAAAGTGGAATTGTCAATAACAAAGAAACTGAAAACTCAGCCCTCATGCATTGTTTTTGCAAGACTGCTTTTTAACACCAGTCACATAGCTGTGGGTGGAAACCAACAGAGGTTTGTAGACTCTCCTCAGCAATTCCTGTGACAAAGCTGAGTGTTTTATCGTGCCACATATCACTGCTGACGTATCTTTAGCAGAACATTACTTTTAAAATATTGGGTGGTACAGCAAGGGGGAAGGTCAGGTTAAGGGAATCCCAGCATTTCTTTTCAGACAGATGCTACAAACACTATTGGATCAAATAAGCATTGCTAGAGCAGAGCACTTCCTCAAGGAAAACAAAATAAGGGGGATTTGCTGTGACCCTGCTACACTCCTTTCTGTAACCATTTGTACCTAATGACATTTTCCCATCACCATACAAAAGGGTATATTTTCAACTTGATGAACAGGACAGTAGCTGCACAACCTATGAATACTAATGTGAATACAGCCTTTCTCCTTCCCTATGTAAATTACTTCACTTATCCTAACAGTGCATATTAAGTGAGTTAACAGGGTCAGTATTAATCATTGCGTGACACCTGTGTGTGCAACTGTAGGAACTCAGTTTGCTTGCCCTTCACTACTTGCCTGGGGTTGAAATCAGAATTTTCAAATGAGGAACATATTAGACAATCCTACTAGTATCTTCGAGGAAGAAAGGAGTTAAATAATTGGAAAAGGCAGGAAACTTGTTTTGCAGAAGCAATTTTAAGCGAAGAAATGCAGCTCAATCATATGGGCAGCTAATCTAGAGCTCATTCAGATGACCAAGCTCTCCTAGGGTAGCTTGGTCAACATTATTTTACCCAGTGTTGAAGTGAATTTTGTCACCTAGCAATTGCCAATATATAGTAACTAGTGCTAATTATTATTACCTGCATTATTATTGTTGCTTCTCATAAAACACTGTTGTTATGCATGGTGTTCTGCAAACCTTAGGTAGACAGGTAAGAAACAGCTATGAAAAACAGTATATCAGATGTACTATATAATCTGTTTTTAGGGTTTTGTGGTGGTTCTGTATTGGCTTCCTGGAGTTGGGATTGGAAAAATACCCTGCCCAAAAGTAATATCGGCCTAATTTGAGCAAACCACAATCCTCGTTTGGACACAATCTCGTAAACCAAGGATTGTGGTTTGTTGCATCTGCTCTCGAGGGAGCAGCAATAAAACTGGGGCAAACTGTCCATAGAATTATAGAGTTGGAAGGACCATGAGGTTCATCTAGTCAAAGCCCCTACAATGCAGGAATCTCAACTATGCTTACTATGATGTTCAAACACAGTCAATATATGTAGCCTTAGAAATCAATTATTTTATTTTAAATGTTTGGTAAGCCCTTGTCAAAAAGGCTCAGAGGTGAGAGCATAGTTCAACAGTATGTGCAGGGGTGGAAGGGGCCTTCCAAAATAAGCAAAATGTTTTAAAAAGCTTTCCTTGTGCATTTTAAGTCACATTTGCTCCACCCCCATTCTTTTGCCCCTTTTGTGTCCACATTGGACTCCTCCTTTTTACAAGACTGGAAGAATGCTTTAGAAATCCATAGATTTCCTTTCACAGAGTATCAGGAATGTTAATGCCAACATCTTACGACTCTTCATAAGCCATAATGTAGCTGATCCTGCAAGAAACTAAAAGAGTTTGCAAGATACAAATATGTTTAACATGACCAGACGGATTGAATGGGGAGAAAAAAGAAGCCAGTCTTTTTTGGTTTCATTGGTTTTGTCCCAGCTCCCGAATAATAAATCCTTAAAAGCTTCAATATTGATTCAATGAAATGAATGGCTGGATCATTCTGGAGAGGCCCTAGCAAGTGGACAAATGCTTCCATGGTTACCCTGCGCTATGCAGTGTGGTTGCCGAGCATTGTTCGTTTCCTCCTGCTGCTATTGAAGAAAAATAACAAACCACAGGGAAGCGCCACACATGGTGCGTATAAAGAGGGAGCAACTTAAAAGATCAAGATCATTCTAGGCAGTCTGACATGGATTTTAGATAGTGCTGTTTCTCCTAATTTTACTTTGTGTACACAAAGAAAGTACCCTGAGACATATGTTGCTCCTGGCCAAAGTAAAGATTTTTTTTTCTTTCTCATTTGCTTCAAGTGATTTCCCCCCCTTTTTTGCAAAGTTTTACTAATGACCACTTCAAACTTTATTTTTTTCTCACAATCAAAGCATTACCAGCTCTTGAAAAGTTTGCCTTTAATATTTTAACATATTTTGTAAGAAAAGCCACTTTATATCATTTTATTAAAATGAAAAATCGAGCAGAAAATGAATGAACTATTGAAGCAGAGACAAAGAGGTAGTAGCATTCCACACTTTTCGTATAACTTACAGTGTTAATCTGATTAGGTCTTGTGGCGGTGGCATGGGAGGAATTATAAGCGGACTGCATTTCAGTCTATGCACTCATAATATTCATTGGTCTCAATAAAAATCTCATGGGATGCAATCACGTTGCTTGGTGGAGTAAGGTGTATTGATCTGCTAGAACAACCTATTTGTGAAGAAAAAAGCATATGGGGAAACCCAGTATATGTGTAGGACCACTGAAGCAACAAGAAATGCCAAGGAAAAATGACATGTTGCTAGCTAATAGAAATGGTGTGGTAATGTACTTATTGATATGTTATCTGCTAGGGCAGGGGTATGGACTCTGCTCTCCTCCAGATGTTATGGGACTTGACTGCCAATCAGCCCCAGCCAGCATGGCCAATGGTAAGGGATGATGGGAGACATAGTCCAACAGCATCTGAAGAACCACATGTTCTCCACCCCTGCCCTAGAGTCAGCTCAAACCTTTTGGTCAATAGCAAATGAGGCTCTCTCCATAATAATAAAAAAGATGCAATAAAATAAAGAAGTGTGATGTTGAGTACAGTGAGCTTGCATCTTCCGCAGGGATTACTTTCCTGGGATGGAGCATATACATTAAAATCGTCACACCACATCTGCATGAGCAATCTTAACTTAGCAATCTTAACTTAGCAATCTTAGACCAAGCACACCAAACGGGTCTTACCTTGCAAGCAAGGTACAGAGCTTTTAAGCTCTCCTTGTTTATAAGGCTTTGGGAGACTCTCTTATGGGGCTAAGTCATCACATCTCAGTGCATGAACATAATAAGCCTCCTGAGTCAGGCCAAAGGCCCATTTAGTCTGGCATCCTGTCCTCTCTGTGAGCATCCAGATGCGCCTGGGAAGCTTGCAAGCAGGATCTGACACCCTCTGCATTTGCTGTCTCTAGCAACTGGTATCCAAAGGTTTATTGCTTTCAACAGCGGAGTCCACTCTGTTAACAATAATGAAGAAGACTATAAGAGTGGCATAAGTTAATAAATAACTTCATGTGAAACACCCACACCCACACACCAAGAATTAATTTTAAAACACTTAAGAAGTTTGTTATGTATGGTCTCATTAAGAGCGTGTGCATGCACGCACACACATGGCTCATGTAAGATTTCACAAGATCTCTTTCCTCCCAACACAACCCCATACTTCACAAACCACAGTGCTTAGCAGGTCCTTCTAACCCTCTGAACAGGTTTTTCTGGGGAAGTTACAGGCGGCTGGAGAGAAAGCTTGGCTGAGCAAGCTGCCTGTTGCTTACATTACCTTTGGATACAACTCAAAGTATTTAAACTGCAATAAAGACATACATAGAAATATTAAGTAACTGACACCTTGACATCCTTTCAAGGGCATCCAAAATTGCCACGTTTGGTAGCTAGCTTGCTGCACCTCAAGGTAGGGCTGACTTCATTACCCATTTGTAGATGCAGATGTTTTGCTGATTAAAAGAAGTAGGCAGTAATGCTTCTGAGGACCAGTTGCTGGGAAACAGTGTTCTCATGTTCAGGTCCTGCTTGTGGGTTTCTCATAGCAGTGGAGAACTTTGGTCTCAAATTTCAGTGGCGCCCTGGACAACACCAAAATTTAGCACCCTCCCACCTCTCAGCTTCCATTATACATCATCGTTGTGACACCCCCTGCAGTGCCCCCAAGGAAGTGTGTCCAGTGTGACTGAACCAGTCACACTCCCCTAAATCCATCCCTCCTCATAGGTATCTGGTTGGCCACGGTGAGAACAGGATGCTGGACCAGATGGGTCACTGACCTGATTGAGCAGGCGCTTCTTATGTTCTTATATTATTATTATGTGCCATTTCCACTCAGTTCACTTAGTTTAAACACTAACCACTGCATGGAGCAATTAGGTTTTGGTCTCAGAATCCAAGGAATGCATAATTTATCCTGGTGCTAACCAAAGATTTAAGATATTTCTGCTGCTGAAATGTCACTTGATGGAAATGCTAAAGGAAGAAAGAGTTGTCTATTCTCCTTCTTTAGTTTCTCTTCTAAAGTGTAAAAGAAGTTGGGCAGAAGCATCTGTTTGCAAAATTGATTAATTGGTTGTGAACTGCCCTGTGATCTTCGGATGAAGGGTTGTATACAAATTTAATAATAATAATACTGTATTTACTCAAATGTCATGCGCACCTTTTTTGGCCAAATTATGTCTTGAAAATTAGGGTCTGCATTAGATTTGATGGAGCAATTAAATTTACCAGCAAATACTTTTTTGGTTTTAAGTTTTTGAAAATTGAGGTGCACATTAAAGGTAAAGGTAAAGGGACCCCTGACCATTAGGTCCAGTCGTGGCCGATTCTGGGGTTGCGGTGCTCATCTCGCTTTATTGGCCGAGGGAGCTGGTGTACAGCTTCCGGGTCATGTGGCCAGCATGACTAAGTCGCTTCTGGTGAACCAGTGGTACCTATTTATCTACTTGCACTTTGACATGCTTTCGAACTGCTAGGTTGGCAGGAGCAGGAACCGAGCAATGGGAGCTCACCTCGTCACGGGGATTCGAACCACCGACCTTTTGATCAGCAAGTCCTTAGCTCTGTGGTTTAACCCACAGCGCCACCCGCATCCCTGAGGTGCACATTAGATTCGTGTAAATATGGTAATACTACTACTAATAATATATCAAACATTCACGTTTGTATTTGCTACTACCCTGTATTGATGTTTAACTACTTTGGAGATAACAGAGAAAATGTAAGAGGTGGGAAAGAAGCAATTATTGCTAAATCCTCTCAGTTGTCTGGTAAGTGGCCATTGCTATTATTCTTTGACCATTACAGTCTCACTGTGGAAATCTGTTTGTGGTTGGCAGTGTTGTGAATTCTTCTTCTCATTCTTTGCAGATAGTTACAACATAAAACTTCCAAAGAGCTTGGGAACCACATGCCCTTTCCTCACCATTATATGGGTTATTGTGACAAGTGTCTAAGAACTTAACACAAAACAATCCATTGTATTTATGAAACATCCTCTTTGTAAAATGTCCACTGTGCTCATATTCTGAACTGTGCTATCCTTCAGAACCCTTATGTACAAATTCACTTGTCTTCATTGGGAAAATTTCTTTGATATCTAGCATGTAACTTTCCTTTGATATTGGGCACATAACTTTCCTGCCAAGTCCTTCACAACAAAGACAAGTTATTTCAATAATCTCTGCCAATAAAGTCAAGAAACTGCCTGCTGTATAATATTCAAGCGACCCAAATACCCTTCTTGACAGAGGAACATCTCTTACTTTTCATCAGCAGAACTCCCTACAGAACACTTTCCTTTTAATAATTTGTCATTTAACATTTATCACTATTGTGAAATCCGCACATATCATGTTGTGGGCTATATCACCAGTTTCTTGGGAGCCCATAATTATCAATGCACAGAACATGGCTGGTCACTCATAACTATACAGGGCTGGCAGTGACTTTTGGATTGCTTCCCACAACCTTGGTACCTGCACGCAAAGCGATGTATATTGGCATATAGTTGTTCTGTGTTTGGTGTTCATGCTCTCATAAGACCCCCTGGGATGAAATTCAATGGCACCCTTCTTTTGGACCACCCGCACTCTGCTTCACAAGATCTTACACCAACTTTTTGGTACAATGCCAAGGCTTGTGAAGTTGTGCTGGAAAAGCAGTCGCTGCACACAACCCTGTGGTCTTTTTTATGATTATTACTTAGCACATAACCTATTAAGATCAAGCAGTGTTAGTCACTCTTTCCTTCTCTAAGCTCCTTTCCTCCGCCCACGTTTTTCTTTCAAGTCCCCCTTGTCTTCTGTCTTCATTCATGCCATGCCAGTAAAAGGAAAAAGGCAAGACTTGAAAACAAACAAACAAACTGGAGGCCGCTGCCGCTGCTTTCAGTTGTGTTTTGTCCTCCTCTGAGGCATTTTTCAAAGTGTGCAGCTCAGTACAAAGAAGGAAAGGGAATGTCTAACTACACAATTAGGACCTTTTCTTGCTATATCTTCTGTATTAACAACAAATTTCTTTTAAAGGTGAAATCAAAGCTGAGCTGGAGAGGACATATTTTAAAGCAAGATGAGACCATCTAATTTTCACCCTTAAGATCTGTAGAGGTTTAAACCACTATGCAAGCAGCATGTGGAGTCTTCAGGAATGGCTTTGGAGTGCCTTGTGTCAGGCAGCAATAACCTTTCAGACAGAAGGGCAGGAAGAAGAGGTTGTGGGATGATAATGACAGGCTCCTGTTGACACTGACCAGGCCTTGTCTGACATAAAGCAGTTGTCCATCTCAGAAAAGCAGCAATGTAGTAGAAAAATCACTGTAAACACTGGCACTGTGCCTCAATAAGCAAAGAGAAAAATAAAATTGTCGTCATGAGGCTGCATGTAGTATTGCTACTATTATCACCAAGAATAATAAAACTCACTGAATTTGAGGAACTTGGCAGAAAGCCAACACTTAGCAAAAAGAGTCTTGTCAATTTAATTTTCCTTTGCTGGACCAGTTGCAATATAAATGCACCCACTCGCAATGACATCCTATTGATAAAAATGTTGTGTATGTCTCAATAAACATTAAGATCAGCCTGATATTTTCAAGACAACAACTGGAGAAGCCTCAGATACTTTGTATCATCACATTGTTTTTAAGTGGAGACTGTGTGTTCCCAGTCTCCATTTAAAAGTCCTAACATGTTTTTTAATGGCATAAACTTTTAAATTTTGTTTTGTTTTTAGGGAAGGGATTACACAATATGCAAACAGAGGTGGTTGCCAGAGCTTTACAGGCAGCCATCAAAGCAAAAATCAAATTGCAGACTTTGCAATCTAACATCCACTATTTCTTTTTATCAGGTTTCTTAATTGCTTTTTCAACGATACACCTTTTGCATAAGGTCACAAAAGAGAAAATTAATAAAACAAAAAAATCCAAAAATGAACAACTCCCCTCATGCCAGAAGCCATTCAGTTTTTTCTGACAGAGAGTGGCACCATCCAGCAGGGCCCTTACCTGTCTCACAACTGCATCCCATATGACGAATGAAATAGTCCATTGGCCAGGGGTGCCAACTTGAATAAAATATTGGGCATGGGGGCTTTCCAGGTAAGCCCTGCCCTGCATAATCGATCACAAGACAGGACACATACACACCATTTGAATGGCAATGCCCCTCAACTTTGGGGAGCCAAAGGGACCTTGGCCAATTGGCTCCTATGCCACTGACTGAACTACCTAGCCGGAGAACCACATTTTCCTAAGGTGGAAAGTAACACTTAAAAGAAAGAAAGAAAGAAAGAAAGAAAGAAAGAAAGAAAGAGAGGTTCCTGGAACTAAAGTCAACTCCTGAAAGAATATACAGTGGTACCTTGTTTCTCAAACACCTTGGTACTCAAACAGCTTGGAATCCAAACACTGCAAACCCAGAAGTAAGTGTTCCTTTGCAAACTGTTTTTGGAAGCTGAACATGCTCCATAAGAGTGTTACACTTCCGATTTGAGTGTTATGCTGAAGTCTGTCTGTTTTTGCTATTTATTTTGAGTTTTTGTTTTTGTGGCTCTTTTTGTTTTGTTTTTGTGACTGTGTGGGACCCAGTTCAGCTACTGATTGATTGTGTGCCTGCAGTACATGGTTTATTGCTTTCATTTTATGGATCAATGGTCTCGTTAAATAGTAAAATTCATATTAAATTGCTGTTTTAAGGGTTGTTTTTAAAAGTCTGGAATGGATTAATCCATTTTGCATTACTTTCTATGGGAAAGTGTGCCTTGGTTTTGGAATGCTTTGGTTTTGGAACAGTCTTCCGGAACGGATTAAGTTTGAGAACCAAGGTAACACTGTATCTGGAGTCTCTGCAACACACACACACATTAATACTGGTGGTCAGTGATGCCAACTTGAATAAAATATTGGGGGGTCCCAATAAGCCCTCCCCGGCATAATTGATCATTTGACGCAGTGCATGCACACCATTTGAATGGCAATGCACATAAACTGGGGGGGGGGGGGTGGCCCTCTCAAAGACTTTATTGGGGGTACTCCCCTAGGAGTTGACGCCTATATTGGTGGTATTTTTATTTTGCAATAATAATAATAATACTGTCACTTGGCAAGACCTGAGGGAACACTCTGCACATGCTCAAGCGCCCTCTTCTTTCCTAGATGGCTCCTTATTCCAGGGCTGCTGCTGAATCCTTTTGAAAAGCCCCAGGCTAAGCTCAGTCCCAATCAAGAAGCCTTGACGCCGTCGGCGCGAGGGACGGCGACTCTTCTTCCCGCTTCGCCTGCGGCCAGTCCCCTCCAGAAGGGGCCGCGGGGTGGGTGGCCCCCTTGTCTCCTCCCAGCCGCCGCGAGAGCTGAGAGGACGACGACGAGGAGGTGGAGGAGCAGCATCAGCAGGAGGAAGAGGAGGAGGGGAGCGTCCAGGCTGCAACGCGCCCGGGCGCCGTCGGAGGGCTGGCCATGACGGGACGCGGCGGCATGCCGGCGTGAGTGACAGGGCGCGAGCGAGCGGGCGGCTGGCGAGCGAGCGAGTCCACGGGACGCCCATGTCCACATCCCCGGGTCTAGGTAGGTAGGTGCCTCGCCAGGGCTCCCGGCCGGCCGTGGGAAAGTTGCCCTCCTTGCGCTGCGCTCGCAGCACCTGTTGCTGCCGGCGAGCTCTTCTCCTCAGCGTTTTCCCGCCCATCTTTCCCCTCGCGCTGCACCCGCGAAAGGGTCCCGCCTCGCTTCGCCGCCCGAAGCCTGCCGCCTGGGAGCCTCTTACTTGGGAGTAAGCGGGCTTTCTCGGGTTTCCTTTGCAGGGGACGGTCCCGGGGCTCAGGGCGCCGCCACGAAACCCGCAGCGCCTCAGTCCCCCTTTCGCCATTGCTTTCAATGGGTTGCGCTTTTTCCTTGGGAGCAAAGCAGAGGCGCTGCCTCACTGCCTCCCGCCCTCAATTCTCATCTCTCTCTCTCTCTTTTAACGCTTTTCCATCTCTCTGCCTTGTAAAGTAGTCTTTTTTTGGGGGGGGGGAAACAACCATTCGAAGCGATGGTTTTGCATTGCTAGCTGTAAAACAATAACTTAAAGTCAATGCAAAACTCCCCTCCCCCCCCTTATTTCTAAGAATGGTTTGCTCGGCTTTAAAAAGTGCCATTGCTTTGCATGGGGATTGGGCAGGCTTCTTTCGTGGGTGGCATCCGACGCATTCCTACACAGAGTAGACCCTCTGAAATCAATGGGCTTAGGTTAGTCAAGGCTAGCTGAAGTCCATTCGTTTTAGTTAGCTCGACTTCCTTGGCTACAATTCATAATGTTTAATTATACATTACTCAGATGTGGAACTTCAGCCCTCCTGTTGCTCTAGGTCCCTCCTGCCATGTAAATACACCCCCCACATGCTACGATGAGGATTTGTGGGGGAACATGTGCTTTATACATAGAGATCATAGAATTGTAGAGGTGGAAGGGACCCTAAGGATCATCTAGCAACGCAGGAATATGCAACAAGCAGGTGAATAATAAAATATAGAACAAAGAGCGTCTACAGATGAAATTCTTCCTGTTTTCCACATGCAGTTTCCATTCTTATCTGGAATGCAGCAACTCAGAAACAAGGTATTAACCTGGAAATGCTGAGAAATAAATCATTTACACAGATATCAAGAACATGATGTTAAGTGACTGAAAGGTTACAATCCTATAAACACTTACCCAAGAGTAAGTCATTGAGCTCATTGGGGCTTACTTCTGAGTGAGCGTGTACAGGACTGTGCTGTAGGTTTCAGTGGAAAATAGGCATGTGCTTAACCCCCTTGAATGAAATTAATGAAATTAATGGAGCATGTAGTCCAGTACTGTGCATTTTTACTCTGAATTAAGTTCCACTTAGGTCAGTGAGACTTACTCTCCAATAAATGTCCATGAGACTGAAGCCTTGTAATCCTATGCCTACTTGCTAAGAAGTCCCACCAGGTACTATGAACGAAATATTGTTTAAAGTTGTTGTCAAATGTCTATGTTTCAGTCAGTAATTCTTTCACAAATTTGTACCTTAAGTTGTGAAATAAATATATTATCCACAAAGACTTGGGCTTATCATGTTTCACTTTCTATATGATAATAGGTTTGAACCATATGATAACTGACACAAATCATGGTGTTAAAGTTGCCATTGACTTAAAAAGGGAGTAAGGGATTTTTTTAGTGTTAGCAAAATTTCTGGTTTTGAGTACTACAACTTTGGTCAGAAATTGGAAGTACAACTGAAGGCAGACGACAACCTTTTGGAAGTTGTGCATGGGTTAGAGTGAGCCTAATAAAATGTAAGCCTTGGTTAAGTCTTTGTGCACTTTCAGGTATGGAACAAATGTGGACAAGATTATAAGTGCTTTTGACCTGTTTTTTAAAAGCAAAAAAAGCAAGCACATTCTAACTTCATCAGTAAAAGAAATGAGGCTCAAAGAGCATTTAAGTCTGGCTGAATTGTGGCCAGCAAATGTATATAGAAAATGTTTCCTTCAGTCTTGCAGGGCTAATGTTACTCAACTGGAGATGTTGGGAGCCAATGTCATTTAATGTCATAAAGCCCACCAATTTATGAAGAAATGTGAACATGTGATATTGTTTAGAGAGCTTATCAGATACACTTCAGTTACATTACTTGTATCCCATTACCTAGTTGAAAGTGGCTACTTGGGTGAGTAGAGTTAAATGTCTCTTGGCTTGTCAAGATGTACACAAATGGGATTTGTGGAATTATTCGTCTCTTAAATTACTGGTTATAAAATTTTGAGAAATAAGTACAAAAATTTCCATAATTAGTATTGTTTCCACTGTTCAAATTCCTGTTTGAGTCAAGGTATACAATTGTTCAAGAAGAAGAAATAATGAACTTGTTAAGCCTTGTACTGTGCTGAGTCCAAATACTGATTTGTGCAGAGTCCAAATCACTGGACACATGTGTAGGTTTACATATGTGAGCACTTCTTACCTATTTTAGTAGCACTCCTACCACTTCTGAACCAATTTGGTTTTATTCTATTTTTTAGGTAAGGCTCAAACTAAGATAAGGCATGTAGTGTATCATAAATAGTTACACTGAGAACATTACCTCTGTTTATGTTTGAACACCCTGACTGTCCAATTCAAGTTATATACCAGATAATAATTTGTTTCTTTGTTTCAACTCTTCCGTCGAAAGTAGACTTTGAGGGATATAGAGACAAACAGCTTTTTATTCTAAAGCTAAGCACCACTTCTATAAAGCGGAGGGACTGTCAAATCAGGTAACTGCAGAGATCATTCTGCTACCATAATCCAAATGAAGACACTCTATGTAAATAAAGCTACACTTACATAAATAATCCAATTCCTGGATGTCCTTGCATGAGAATTTCAGCAGTGTGAAAATCTTTGTTGTGCTTCTTCAGGAAAAGTGGAATTCAGGTTAAGAAGGCTTGAATGACTGAGAGCTCATTTTATATTAAAAAGTGCTAAAAATCCTATGGCTGCTGCATAAATGGAGTAATAATAGCACATTTGGTCAAGCACTTGCAAAGTGCACTGAAACTTGTAAAGACGGTTTCAGTACATCAGCCAGTTCATATGTGAAATAAATTTATTTACACAGTAAATGGTGCTGCTGCATTCCTGTGACAATGCAGAATAGGGTGATGTGTTGTATACACACAACCTCTTTGATTGCTGCAGGTTTTGAATATAGCAAAGGGAATAACAGACGTCCCTGAGCTGAAGTATGCTAGATATTGGGGGGTGAGGAGAAATATGCTCCATCACGTTCAATTACATTAAAATCTGTTTGTGACCCTGCCGCTCATTGGATTCAAGAAGCTGGCCTCCTTTCCCCAGTTGCTGCTCCTAGGCTGATCTTGCACTGCTTTAGTGGGGATTTAACATGGCTCTAATTCAGCCATCTGCTATAGATTTGGCAGACCAAAGCAATCTGAAGTATCGGTCAGAGCTTTCTCACATGTTTGAAAGTTGAGGGAAGGGACTACCTTTCTGAATAGATTTTGAATCCTTCTCAGCAAGACAATGGTGCAGAGAAGTGGGGGGAGAAAAATGCATGTAATTCCCATGAAGCCAGAGCCACACTGTCTGCCCTTAGCAGTCCTGAAAGGCAATTAGCATTTCAACCAGCCAATTTGGTTACATGCAATGAAGTACTTGGGGGTTTGTAATTTGCTTTCCTCAGCTTGGTGCTGTTGAGAACTAACCCTTGTGTAATCCTCTCAAAGTACTTTTCTTTCCAGCATGGTTATTGTTGCCGGTCTTAAATAACTCTAATCAACAAAGAGGGTTCCTTGTCTTGAACTCTAGGGGTGCCATGGGGCTGGGAAAGCAAAAGACTTAACTAATAAGTGAATGATTATAATGATTAAATAGTGGTTATTAAATGGTGGCTCAATAAAGCTTTTAAAAAAATCAGTACTCAGGGCAAGATAATAATGGGGATGTCTTCCAGTCACATTTTTTCAAGGCTGTATTTCCTTTAGTTAGTATCTGGTCAGGGTGCTGTGCTCTTGAGACTTCAAATCAGAACTGGACAAATGTGGAAATGTCCTTTGTACAGGAGATAAGAGAAGAGGCGAATATCTACTTTCATCAAAAGGATGGAAACGTAGAATAGATTTCTGTGTGCATTCTATGAAAATCGGGAAGGAATATTTTTTGTGCAATGAAAGCATGATGGAATAAAAATGGATATGCTACTGTAATGTTGAGTAACCCTAGAACTCTCGAATACAATTGTATAGCATTTAAAATATAATTGCATGCTGCCAGACTAGGCTGAGTAATGTAGTGTGATGTTTGGTAAGCACATGAATATACAGGGTGGTTTTTATGTGTTTGTTCCTTTGGAAGGAGCCACCATGCTGAGTAATATTAATTCTTTTGAAAGTTAATCCTGTGCTGTGTTTTTCTGATGCATAAATTCCTGTGTGGTGCAGGATCACTGCATAAAATGGTTTTTTTGGGTGGAGTGGAGTGGTACTGTAGCCTCCTTTTACCCATCCTAAGGTGAAGTCTTACAACTGCTGGAAAGGGTATCCCAAGGGTATCCCCACCTCCCATTTTAACAGCAGAGGAGAGCCAGAGTGATCTGCCTGATTTATCTCACAAGGGATGCCACAGCAGTCTCTGCAGGTACAGCCTCAGAGGAGCTGGAATGGCCAAAAAGCAGGGTATAAATATGCTGAGTAAGTACATATACAGTACAATGCTGCCTGTTGTTAAACTTTCCTTATAGAAGCTAGAATGGTACATGCCTCTGAATGAGGCAGAATTATTGTATTCTGTTATAAGCAAATCTGTTGAAATTGTGACAGAACAGAAGTAGCCATCAAAAACTTTTCCCATTCCTGGACTTTCAATTCTGCTGTAATCCATAAGACAAGTTTTTATTTCAGGCACATTTTATCAACTACTAATTGGACAGTCATGGATGGCTAATGTGAATGGTGTGTTATTTTTCTCATTCAAAAACACAGTTACCTCCACCTTCATGAAAAAGCTGCACCACAGACACAGTCAGTTGTCATCTAATGTTAACAAGAGTACATGATTTCAAACAGCTCATATCAGCTTTTATATATCTCCATCCAGCTGTTATTTGAGACTCCTGATATAATGTTTTCAACTGAGGGTGAGAAAGCTTATGCCCTATAACCACATATGTAGTGGTTAATAGTGGGAACTGTGAAGGCTTCTGTGTTTGCAGTTTGTAATGTGTGAAGACATCTTTCATCAAAGTCAGCTGACTATGACAAATGCCTACCAAGATAATGTCCATAATAACATACAGTGAGGTGTTAAGTTATAAAATTTGCGTAATTTTGACCTGAGCATTTGAAACCTGCATTTTTTTTTGGGGGGGGACATTTGGATTTTGTTTTTTTGCTTCATTTCCCTTGCAGTTATAATGAAAGGAGTCATCCTTTGCACGTAGTTCAGTGTTGTTCATTTTTGTTTTCTTCAAGTGAAAAAGCTGAAGGTGATCTAGGAAAAAGACATATGGTTTTCCATGGACAATCTTGCAGGTGAATGAGAGAGTCTACAGCCTGTGCTGGTTTTGCAATTGCTCCTGTCAGCCATGTGGATGGGTATTTTGTTTATTTATGTTATACATGTTCAGCCCATCAACCCAAAGGTTCCTAGGGTGGCTAGGGGATCAGTACAGTTACTTAAATCACGGAAGAGGACTGGATCTGGCTGGTGGCCTGGATCCTGACATCTCCCAACGCCAGTGGACTACTTTGACAGGTGGGTGGTTCACCCCTGTCAATCACCTGCATAGGGGAAAGGATTAAGAACTTTGCTTCAGGATGAGAACGGAAATTGTGCTCTGGTGGCGTGGCGGCAGCAGCAGGAGGCCCCATTAGCTAAAGTGGTGCTTCAGGTTAAGCACAGTTTCAGGTTAAGAACAGACCTCCGGAACGAATTAAGTACTTAACCCGAGGTACCACTGTACACTTCTGACCAGCAGTGGCTGCAAATCCCTAGAATCATAGAATCATAGAATCATAGAATCATAGAGTTGGAAGAGACCACAAGGGCCATCGAGTCCAACCCCCTGCCAAGCAGGAAACACCATCAGAGCACTCCTGACATATGGTTGTCAAGCCTCTGCTTAAAGACCTCCAAAGAAGGAGACTCCACCACACTCCTTGGCAGCAAATTCCACTGTCGAACAGCTCTTACTGTCAGGAAGTTTTTCCTAATGTTTAGGTGGAATCTTCTTTCTTGTAGTTTGGATCCATTGCTCCGTGTCCGCTTCTCTGGAGCAGCAGAAAACAACCTTTCTCCCTCCTCTATGTGACATCCTTTTCTTTTGCCTGGCTGTTTGACTTCATGTGCTCTTATTTTTTAAAAACTGTTTTAATGTACTGTATTTCAAATTGTTATGATCCGTCCTGGGACTTGGGAATGAAAGGCAGGTAATAAATTACACTACTACTACTACTACTACTACTACTACTTTTATTACTACTACTACTTCAATCCAGTCTGCAAATGAAGTGTTTCCCTTTACACTTCGCTGCAGCAGCCGCCACTGCCTCTGCCCTCCCCCCACTTCTTTCGCAGTTTCAAATCTGGAGGGCCACAGGCTCTTCATTCTAAGGTGGTTGATTATCCTAAGGGGATAAGTATTGGGAGGGGGGATCTCCTTCTTCCTTTGTCCATTCCAAAAATTGGTTCTCTCTCTCTCTCTCTCTGTATATATAGTGGGAGAGAGAAACTTTGAAAAAACAAAAAACCTCCACAGCTGTAGAGATTCATTCTCTTCAAAAGGGGAATGAGGAGCATAGTTCTACCCTGTTGGGTCTCTGTGTGCAATGGGTTGGTTTTCATTTCCACTGTGCGAGACCCTACTTTGTATCGTAGCCATTCACTTATATAAGCAAAAGTAAAAAGGTGCTGTCAGAGTCAGGGCAGTGTCAAACCTTAGAGCAGAGGTGGGTTCCTTTACTCCTTCAGATGGTCTTTGACCCAGTTCTGATCAACCCCTGCTAGCATGGCCAATTAACTGGGATGTTGGGGGTTGTAGGCCAGTAACAGCTGGAGAGCCACTCTTTCTCCAGTCCTGCTCTAGAGCATGATGGAATGTTGAGTGATAGACATGGGACTTGCACAATGTACATGATTTCTGAAGAACATTGCACTAGTTCCAGTCCATAATTGCAGAAACAATTTTCATCATTCATCATAGTAATTTTCTGCTGGGGTGAGTTAATCATGATATTACTGGGTACAACAGAGAGTTCTAAATCTTATGAATCTATCCTTCCTCTTCCTCAAGCAACGTTTTCGTAGTTTGTCCTTTAGCGAATGCTGAATGAGTCGATACATTCTCTTTCATAAATGACATACACAAATTGTGAATTGTTTGGGAAATCAACTAAATCTATTCTTTGGATTGAATAGTGCAACCTAATTGTTAATAACAGTGACAGCATTGAACATTCTGTTCCAGGGGACAGCTACTATTAAAATCAAATTGAAGTTCTGTGTATTTAATATGCCATTAATGACCAAATCTAAGCTTAACCTGAACCAGTGTTACTCTCAGAACCTTTTTTAAAAAGAAAATAATAATCAGAGTTTCTCTTTGGAATATGTGACATGCTGGGCGCAGGGGGACAGTAATAATGAAACACTATGCCTGTTTTCTGCCAAAGGAGACATAAAAAATTTTAAGAAATGTATTTCATGCTCAGTCTGAAGTAAGTCCCACTGAGGGACTCAGCTACAAAATTAGAAGCATTGTTTTACATCCTCCATGAGAAAAGTTGTTGCAAGATAATTTTTATTTTAATATCTGTTCTCAGTTCATTTGAAGGCAAACAGTGCATGTAAAAATGGAGAGAGTTATTATTTTCATTTCAAAGAACAGAATTGTGTATATGAACTAATTTATATGCTTAACTATTTTATGATATTGGGTGATACTTGCAAGACATTTTTCTGTTTGTCCAAATGTTATTTTTAAAAACATCCCTGGCTGAAATGATTTTGTGAAGCAATTGTTTGAAAGGTTGTTTTAATATACTTTTTTGTAAAAGCAATTTATTGTACAAATAGATGTAATAAGGAAGAATTCTTGCTAGGTGAATAATTGATGATATGATTATGAGACTTCTCTTGTTCCACAGGAGTAACTTTATAGTTTCAGAATGCCCCTTAGCAGAGGTAATAGAATTCAAGTAACTCTAAACGCTGTTACCTTGCTCCGTAAGGATCATATTTTCGGGATTATTTACTTGAGGCACACACCGTGGGAAGATGCTTGCTTAGTCTATACCAAGGTAACTGCCATAGTTAAAAGGTCAACAGCACCCTTAGTTCATAATGGATCACACCTGTATTTGTAAAGCGAGAGGTTGCTTCAGAGTTTACAAAAAGTACGCAAAGATGTTCATGTTGAAGTTGTACACTTGGTAAAACATTTGTGCTCTGGGGGCAGAACCAATATGGAAATCACTTGGCAAGTTTGAAATAAGCTACATTTATTAATACTCATTAAAACGATGTACTGAGGATTTCAGTTCCAGCAAAACTATCAGGATTGTTTTGATTTCCCCTCCCCTTTTTAACCCTGTTATTTGCTTTCTAAGTTGTTTCGATTCATCTCCTCAAAATATTGCATTCTAAAATTGTTGAGTACTAATGAGCATTGATTCTATGACTCCTCAAGAGGGTGTGATGCTTTAGAAATAACTAGGTTGATGTCACCAGTTGGTCTAGCATTGCATCTCAGACTGTGTTGCTTACCAGTGTTGCACAAATAGAGATTAGAAGTATACTCCCAGATATTTATTTACTCCCCACACCACCACTGTGAGCCCCCCCCCCGGATCACCAAGCACTCTCCATTATAGTTTTTTTGGTGAAATATGAAGGAGTGTCTCCACTTACATCGCCCAGCCCGGACACCGAGGTTCAGCTCCAAGGGCCTTCTGGCAATTTCCCCACTGTGAGAAATGAAGTTACAGGGAACCAGGCAGAGGGCCTTCTCAATAGTGGCACCCACCCTGTGGAACACCCTCCCATCACATGTCAAACTGATAAACAACTATATGATTTTTAGAAGTCATCTGAATGCAGCTCTGTTCAGGGACATTTTTAATGGTTGATGTTTTATTGTGTTTTTAATATTTTGCTAGGAGTTGCCCTGAGTGGCTGGGGCAAACCAGCCAGATGGGCAGCATAAACCGGTCCATCTATCCATCCACCCATCCCCTACTGTCCCTTTTACATGTTAGGGGCATCACTGGGGGAAGCTGCCTATCTAACACAGGGTAAGGTAAAAGGGACTCTGCTATGGATATGTCCTCTAAATGCATGGGTGTTGGGGAAGTGATAGTGTGTGTGTTGTGGGGATCAGGTCAGTAGATGCAGCCCTTCTCTCCCCGTCATGCAGTTGTTTGAAGGAGAGTGCCTAAGTAGGGCTTAGGTCTACCACTGATCATTTTTATTTTCTCGCTTATTTGGAGCATTTCGACACACCTTAGCTCCTTGCTATGTGTGCATTGGATTCCAGGTTTAGGCTGCATACTATGCTCACTCAGTAGGACTTCTTTTTGTGTAGATAAACATAGGACTGTGCTGTTAGTAGCTTAACTGTAACCTGTGTGTATATAAAAAAACTGCAACAATTGGTTTAGATTCTTGCTGTTGTGGATTTGTAGCGTTTTACTCTGCAGAATTTTAGTATGCTAGTGGAACATGCAGTCAAGAGTGTGGACTTCTCATTGTCATCCCAGAGAGACTTTGGCTGTGTACACATTACCAGCTTAAGTGCAGCTAGGTGGTTCTTTTTCTCAGTTCAAGTTGAGGGTGTCTTAGGGGGAAATGCATCAAACAGCAATATTTCATAATAAATAGCAAGAAAGATATGGATAATGGCTAACTGCTGTGTATACACTGCTTCCCCAAACAGCAGTTAGGGTCACAGTAATGGGAGTGTGTAAACAGCCTTTGTGGCTGTGAGTGGACACCCACAGAGGGCAAGCTGTTTTCAAGGAACTAAGCCCATAAATTGACATTGGCTTTTCTTTTGCCTTTTTTGGTGTTGGGTAGAACCCTGACGTTTCTCAGTCAGAACTGCAAGCTTTTGCAAAGCTCCTTTGTAATGCTCTGTTTTTAAAAGAACTGCACCAGAAGTGCTCGAATGTCCAGCACACCTCAGGATATGTTTTAGTCAGGAAATCTCAGTAGTTGCTGTCAAATCTAGAGATGTCCAGGGAAACTGGCCAGAACAGAAGCACAAATATGACTTCAGTAGGCCCGTTAGTTTTGCCTTGTTGAAGCATGATGTAAAAACACTTATCATATCCACGTTTGTGTTTCTGTCCTTTCTTTTCAGGGATGCCCTCTGCCTGTTCACTAGTTACATTCCTTTTAGCACTTTCCACCAGTTTCATCTCTGGAGAAACAGAAGTAAAGTTCACCGGACAAACAGAATTTATTGTTAATGAAACATCTACCACAGTTATACGTCTAGTTATTGAACGAACGGGGGAACCAGTGAATGTTACAGCAATTGTAGCGGTAAGAAATGTTGCTAATCTGCTTTTTTGTTATATCAAAGTTATACACTGAGCATTAGCTACAATGAAAACAAACAAACAAGCAAACCAGATGACTGTTTTTGACTGGAGTGGGCATATCCATTTGTTCTTGGAAAACTGGGGAGAAAATTGGTTCTTTACTAGATTGAGGAGCAGCACAAACCCCGTATGTTCTACCCCACAGCTGGAGGCAGTATACCTCTGAATGCTAATTGTTGAAAATTGCAGGTGGGGAGAATTCTGCTGCAGTCAGGTTCTGTTGGCAAGCTTTCCATAGGCATCTGGTTGGCTTCAGACTAGATGGGCCATTGGCTTGATCCAGCAGGCACTTCTTGCAATCTTATATAGGAAACGTACTATTGCAGCAATAAAGTTGCTTGTTTTAATAATGGCACAGGATATGCATTGGAGCACAAGTGTTTAATTGTTTCTGTTGTGTGCAAATTGCAGATTCACGGTGAAAATACAGGTGATTTTTTTGACTCCTACGCAGCAGCATACATATCTGAGGCAGAAACAAACCGAACTGTGTACATTTCTGTATGTGACGATGACCTTCCGGAGGCTGATGAGACATTCATATTTTATTTGACATTACAGGTAGGCACTAATTTTTCTGACTAAGCTGAGGTACGTGTGTGGCCTTAGTGGAAGAAGAGCTGCTCTTTCCCATGTTGTTGGTCTAGGCCAGCCATCACCACCTGAGGCCCTCCAGGTGTTTTGAACTACAACTCTTAGTGCCAGACAGTTCCTGATGGGAGTTGTAGTCCAAAACAGTTTAAGGGCTCCTGGATAGCAAAGACTGATCGAGCAAAGGTTCTTCAACATTTTAGGTATGCTTCAATGTTTTAAAACTTTGGTTAGGTTTTGAAGTGAAAGGAAGAAGGAAATACATCCATATAGAGAGTTGGGGAACAAGGCAACAAGCTTCACATCTGAAAATATAGGCTTTAGTGAAGGGGCAGGATCCATTAAAATGTAAATAAATAATCTAAAACATATACATAATGACTCCTGGAATTATTTTTGAATATTGTTGTGATTTTCATGAAATGTATCAGCAAGTAGAGCTGTTTAAAAGTTAGTTTTCAGATACTTGCCATCTGTAAACTTATCAGTCACCACTGACTAGACACAGGTCTCCTTCCCTTGTAGTCTGGTCCTCCTTTTAAAAGAGTCGTTCATTATTTTGTTAAGTGAAATGGTTATTTGATATTTTTGTGTTTGAACTTGTAATAATGTCTTTCATTTATTATTGATGATTGACATTTTATGGGTGAGCCTCTGAACATTCACAATATTTCCAGCCACGTTCTCTAGGAGATGTTCCCGGGCTCTTCTAAGCAAATAATTTCAGTATAGAAGCACATATTGTATAGCAGCTTAAAATCGCAGAAATGTCCTTCTAAATTAAAACATGAAGTATAAACTCTGAGAGCAAGACAGGGCCTTCTGCTATAGTTTATAGTTGCAATTAAAATATTGTATGCTGAGTCTGCTAAATTCATTGAGTTATATTGTGCCTATGGTGGTGAAATCTCAAACTGGCTGAGATGGTGTGATGTCGCAGACTGTTCACAAATGGCTTAGGGAAATTTTCAGTAGTGGAATGTACTTGTTGAGAAGCAAATAAAAAGTTGTTTTCCTGGGTGGGTTTAAAACTTCGGGCAGATCCTGGGGGAGCAGGTAGGAGGAGCTGTGTGGGGCAGGCTGAGGGCCTAGGTGGGAAGAGGTCTTGGGAAGTATGAAATGGATAGACAAGAAACCCACAGGCAAGGTTACTGAAGAAAGCTGACAAAGTAATATGCTGCAAAATAAGAATTTGAGAGAAAGGCTAACTGTAAGAAACCATTAAACAGGTGAATTTTTTCCTACCATTTAACTCATTGCCAGAGGCGAGTTTAGGGCAGTGAGACCAGTTCCGCCACACTGGGTGCCGAGCCTAGGGGGCGCTGCAGGGCATTGCAGCTATGACATAGTGAATTGAGCAGAATGGAAGGCAAGAGGCAGAGACGCACCAAATTTTGGCCTTGCACAGGGTGCCTGTCCTTGCCCAAAAGCATTTCACTGTGCCAGGCAGCTGTTATAGGAGACAACTGTATCACCCTGAGGCAGTGGTGGTGGGAGCAGATTTTATTCCCTTGTTATTGTCTGACTTCCTGGCTAGTGTGTCTAATCCATTGTTTTAAAAGTTTAGTGAGCTTTATACTATAATAAATTTGTTAGTCTTCCATAATAATGTTCTACAGTAATGCAGCCATTGCAAAATCTACCTTTCTGTGTGCTCCTCTCCTTTGAGGTAGATGACGTTGCTAAGAGGATCATCTTGGTCAGTTTTAGAATACTTCTTCCTTCTTGTCCCCCTCCCGCCGCCTTTTCCCTGTTGTTGTTCGGATTTGCATTTTCAATGAAGACAGGTCACTGAGACAGCTTCCGCTATATTTCAAACATAGAAGCAATCCTCATTGTTTTCTCATTTGTCTTCTCTCCCCTGTCCGCTGTGCATTACAAATAGCAAGTCCCTGTGATTTATGAATACTGTACAGTGAACATGTTATACAAAGATTTTTCATAATGTCAGTGTTCCTTTGCTTTATTCTGGTTCAAGATCATCACCAATGGACATAAAAAGATCCCCAGATTCCAAACTCCAGATTCTTGGGTGAGGGTGGGGAACAGATGCTTCTCATGTAGCTCCTTATTGCTATGGTATCATTAATATTGTCAAGCTATGATTAATGATCTCCGAAGTTTGTGTCAAACACTTTGTTGTTTAACCAGACTGAGTCTATAGAATTTGTATCCCATGAAAAGTTAGTGCTTTTGGAGCATTCAGTTGACTTGAATACCTTTCCTTGGAATGTGTCATTAAAGAGAAATTCCTTTACCCTGAAAATAAACACTTTATTGAATACAGGGCCTTACTGAAACCTCCTTCCACCATGTATAGATTGACTGGCCCATTTACAGTGCACCGTTTTAATTTTCCATATTGTGTGCCTTGTTTGTTCTAGAATCCACCTCCAGGAGTAAAGCTTGGGTTGCCCAGAGCTGTATCTGTAACTATTTTATCAAATGACAATGCCTTTGGAATCATTTCTTTTGATATGGTATGTTTTCATCTTCTGTACCTTTTGTTATTTGAAATTGAATAATGGGGATATTTGTCAGATGAACAATATAGACGTCAGTGGGAAAATGGACATCTTCCTGGGCACCTGTGACATAGTGGTTAATGAGTGAGAGTTCAGCTCTCTCCGCAGGCATAAATGCCATAGGTTTCTTTAGATAAACTACTTTCTTTCATCTGTGGTTCCTTTACCTTAACCCCATTCTGCCGGTTCAAGAAATCTATCCAGTGAAAGGCTTTGAGACTGCTCAAGTGATCAGCACATTTAAAAGCCCTTGGTGTGAAGACGTTACTTTTGCTACTTAACTGAGCAGGTTGTAGAGTTGTGTCAAAGCAGCCTGTGTGTGGACTCTTGCTTGTTGGGCTCATTATGACCTCATAGACTATGACATTACAGATGAGCCAGCGGCAACCGTGGAGTTTGACACTTTGGTAGGAGATCAGGGAGCCTAATGCATTCCTAAATAAGCTGAAGAAAGTGATCAAGTATTGACTTCAGAGGAAATGGTAGTAGGACAAAAAAGTTGTACAGTCCTTTCCGGGGCCATTTATCATTTAAGGTTTAGACAAAAGAAGAATAGCGTGTTGTACTACTACTTGGAAGAAAGCACTAAGATTATTGTTAAAATGTTCTTGGTGAGCGTCCTAATCAGTGAAATAATTGTGGGTGAGTTGTTGTTTTTTAAAAAAGTTATTTTATCAAGGCAAGTAAGATAGCAAAGACAAACAGAATACAGAGGCAACAGAGAAGGGAGGCAGATAATTTGAAGACACCGTCTGCCATACTGACACATCCTTAGCTAGTCTATAGGTATGATGATGATGATGATGATGATAACAACAACTGACCTTACAGGGCAAATTTACCTGTTGTGCCCATTGTTTGGAGGTGAAGAGAAATACAGACTGAGTTAAAAATTGAGAGTGTGAGTTTGGCTGATTATCTTTATAATAATTTTTAAAAGACAAGATTTTGGAAATCTGCTTGCCCTTATCTCTTGAAATGTGGATGTCAAATTTGCTGCTGCTTTCAGTAAAATTCTTTAGCAAAACTTTCAGCTGTTGTTTTAATGTGACTAGATTAGCTGAACATCTGTTTTAATAAGTTCAAAAAGCAATATAAATAATGTAACACAAAAGCCTTTTAATTGGCTTGTAGTGGCCAAAATGTTTAAATTGAGGATACACATTTCCATATTCGTTCAAAACAAAATATTTATCTCTGTTGTCTTCCATGCCTTTGGTTGCTGGGAAATGAAATGCTATCAGTGGACCACTTCACAAATTGGATTAACTTGTCTCTGGGAGTTTGCATTTCTATGGTAACAGCCCTTTGTACATTCTGCAGTTGGGATATTTTATCAGTATCTGATTGTCTGTTTCTCCTCTGTCCCCTTTCTCCCTCCCTCCCTCCCTCCCATTTTAGCCTGCCTTAATCACACTTAGTGAGCCCAAAGGTAGGAATGAATCTGTGCCTCTCACTCTAGTTCGGGAGAAAGGTACCTATGGAACTGTGACTGTGATTTATGTGGTAAGTATGTTGAAATAACTACCTTTAAAAGATTTTTTTAAAGTGAATCTGGTGAGGCTTGGAATTCTCAATAAATATAGCATCTCTGAAATGACTTTCTTAATTGTTTATAAGTTTGTAGTTAGATAACTGAGAGCTAAGGTGTGATCTGGCCCTATGATCTCCCTAGTGGCTTGTGATTAAGGACCTTAAGCCAGGAATGCATGGCACCTAAAATCTGAGAGAAAGGAATTCTTCTCTGTCGAGGACGAAGAATTCCTGTTATATCTGGGAGCTGCAAGCTCAGAGCTCTGAATCAACTCATTGAATACCTAAACCTATTCACTCACCTTGGATACCTGCTGGAGAAGATAGGATGCAGTTTAAAGCCATCTGTGGTGTCACATTGCATAACCCTAAGCCAGAACACCACTCTGTATAATTCCCTGCAGCTTTGCTTGAGAGACCAGGCTCTGACAGTCATCAAGCTATGCTTTGGAATACAAGGGGGCAATTGCACTGCAGACCTTTTAAGCTCAGCATGTTAACTTCTGCCAGGGTATTCCCTGCCCTTGCAAAGCCTGTCTCTTTACTCTGATATCTGAAGCTTGTTACCCATTGGTCAACAGCTGCTTCAAGATCGGTATTCTCCATGCTTTGCTTAGTACCCCAAAGGTTCAACAACCTGGCTTGAACAGGGCAGTTATGTAAAATTTTGAATGAGCCAGATTTATTGCCACCTTCCTCCCCATGAGATAAATGGGAAGTATAATTACAAGTTTCTCAATCCTGAGAACAAGACTGGTCCTATAAAATAGGCATACTTTGGGAAGTATAAGATTTATTAAACTTCAAACAAACAACACAAACAAACACATTCCTCTGTTTAGATTTAATTGCCAAATGCAGCCGGCATGTGTGGTTTGGTGGGTGGGGGTTACCATTATTTAAATCAGTGGTTCTCAACCTGTGGGTCCCCATATGTTGTTGGACTACAACTCCCATCATCCCTGAGCTCTGGCCTTGCTAGCTAGGGGTGATGGGAGTTGTAGTTCAACAACATCTGGGGACCCACAGGTTGAGAAAGGCTGATTTAAATAATTGCCTTCCGAATTCTTATTGGTCCTATGGGGAATGTTCTTTCATCTTGAATATCAAAAGATTATCCAACTCTATCATGGAGGCTTGCTTGCTTTTTTAGAACTTATTACAAATGGTTGGAGGCACCATCTATGTTTGCTGAACAGGCACAATGTTTCTTCACAGGTAGAAGGTGGTCCAAATCCTGCTGAAGAAGACTTGAGCTCAGCAAGAGGAAATATCACCTTCCCTCCTGGAACAGCTGTATTGATTTTTAACTTAGTTGTTCTTGATGACCAGGTGAGAGCGCATATCAACATTTTTTGAAGGTTTTGATCTGTGTATCATGAGGTTGAAACAAATAAGGCAAGATTGGCTGTCAGGAGTCCAGGTTCCCAGCTTGATAACACAGTAAGCGTAGGTAATTAAAAAGGAGGATTTATTGCAAAAACAAACAGATAGCTCTAGACGGCTCTAGCGCAGCCACTGGCATTATCACTCAAGATGACCCTTCTGAAGCTCCTTCTGGTTCTTACAGAATATATTGAACCATCGCCCCTTGTATTGTCTCTTGTATTGCTTCCTATCTAGCAGCATTCGCAGACTCTTTGGACTTATTAGATTAGCTCCAACCTCTTCCTGTTCTGACATACTGTCCCTGTGTCTGTTCAGTCTGTCTGAGCTTCCTGAGAGCTTTGGCTGTGTTCCAGCCCACTCTTGGTTGTTCCCTTGGCAATTTCCAGAGGTTGTTCCCTTGGCAATTTCCAGAGGAGTCACCACTGTTTGCTGTGTTCTTTGCTCAGCCGGTGTAAAATCTAAACCTCTCTGTTCTGCAGAAGGCTGTAAATTTCTACTAGGAGCTGGCTCATTCCTGATATTGGTTCACCCTAGACTGGTGAACTTGAGTGCCTCTTACTCAGAATTACTATCACTGACAACAGTAGAAATACTAAAGAGATTTATACCTCCTTTCTTTGATGGCTTGCCACTAGCTGCTGGAAACTTTTTTTTAATTGATCAGACAGCCTTTTTGGTCTACAGAGGTGATTTGATTTCTTGTTGTTGGATGCTTCTTTTAGCTGATTGGTGTTTTTATCCACTTTTTAAACTAGCCTTTTTATGTCCTTTGAGAGCATCAACAAAGATATAGATAGAAGTGATCCAGTTGGCATTGTGTACTTAGACTTTCAAAATGTTTTTGACAGAGTACTTCATCAAAGACTCCTGAGTAAGCTCAGTAGTCCTGGGACTCAGTAGTGCTGATTAAGGAATGGGCAACAGAGAGTTGAAATAAATGGGCAGTTTTCCGAATGGAGAGATGTAGGAAGTGGAGTTTCCCAATAATCTGTATTGGGACATTTGCTTCCTTACTTGCTCATGAATGATCTGAAGAAGAGTGAGCAGTGAGGTAGCAAAGTTTGCTGATGATACCAAATTGCTCAGGGTGGCATTGGTAACCTCACAGTTGCATAATTATATATACTTCTATCATGCTGCCTCTTCCTTGTCTTTTCTCTGAACTGAAAAGTCCCCAGTGCTGTAACTTTTCCTCATGACATGAACAAAATTGATTGTGCTGAGAACTGATGAGACTTAGATATTTCGTGGGCTAAACTGAATTGGGAGTGCAAGTCAATGTCTGTTATGAAAGCATAAGCAGTACAAACAAGGAATGAAGTTGGCTGTGACTGCAAAGACAAGTTGAATGGCCACTCATGAATGCAATCTCTGAGAGTGACCAATTAGCAGATGACTATGAAAGGAAATAAAAAGGTAAGGAGTTGGGACTTGGAGCCTCCTTTGGAAGTTCAAGGCAACAGCTTTGCCTCAAAAGGATTTACACACTAAAAAAAATTGAGTATTTGCCATCAGACTGTCTCTCAGGAGCAATTAACTGCTTTTGAGTCTCAAAATCCAGGAATAGGTGCTTGTGTTTATAAAGCCAATTTGCTCTGTGACCAAAATGACTAAGGAATTAATTCTTCTGTCAAGATTTTAAGGACAGAAGGTTTTTCTGTGGATTGACATTTGTTCTGATTCAGCAGCAAACAGCAAGTTTTCCCAAAGAAAGCAGTGGGGCAAATGAAAACCACTTGGACCTGTGCCTTGAAAGCATGTGACAAAGCAGAAAACCTCTCAGACCTGTGCTTTCCAGGCACAAGACAAGCAACAATGTAGACAAGCCCTAACTGTAGGAAATTTATAATACTGTTTATGCTAGTGAGCATTTGTGGGTATAGGAATCAGTTCACATAGTATGGAGCTGACAAATTGATAAAGTCTTTTGGTCCCTGCTTATTGGTATTTTTATGCTGTTTCATAACTGGAAGGAATTTTACTTGTCTATGTATGATTTTGTGCACGAGTTTTTGTTTTGTTATCTTCCATATAGAGAAAACTTTGGTTGTTTTCCTGTATGCACATCACCACAACTAGCTGGAAGTTAGAACCCTGCATGCCCTCATGGATGGGGGGTTTAAGGGTGAAGGCTCATGGTCCAGCTGGCTTCAAAGGCTGGCACAACCCCTGCCCCCCAAGGTTGGTGGTGAAAGGCAACCAAAAGTTGGTTCAAACCATCTGCTGGCTTAAGCTGTTCTTCCTTCTCTGGCTTCCTCTTTTAGCAGATGGGCTGCTAGACCTGCATTTTTCATCCCTTTTAAAAAGCAAAGTCATAGAGGCTGCAGCTAATGCTGTAGTTGATTTTAAACCCAGTTCTCTGTTGGTTCTCATCCCCTCCACCACCCCATGTTCTCCCTACTACAGGCATAGAATAAAATAAAAAAAGCTTTAAATCGGTATAACCTGAAAATATGTGCAGAGATAGTTGATGAGCATCAGAACAGGATCAGAGGTTGGAATTCTATGCAAATGAATACAAGGGGGGTGGAAGTATTAAAAAGAAGCATCATATTTTAAAAATTAGATGGCAGGCTGAAACTGTAAAGTGTTCCTATGATTTAAAAAGATGAATAATCTGAGTGAGGTGTGCATTTTTCTCTTAGCGCATCTATGCTTCAATGATCATTTACACCGATATTTTATAGGGTAAGGAAATGCAGGATTTCTATTTCAGTAACAAGAAATTTGTTGATTTGCACATATTTACCTTTGATTTAAGTTATTCTTAATCATTATAATTTTTTTTTCTAGATACCAGAAGATGATGAAAGATTTATTATTCATCTGAAAAGTGTAGAAGGAGGAGCTGAAATCAATACCTCAAGAAATTCTGTTGAGATTATTATTAAGAAAAATGATAGCCCGGTGCGATTCACTCAAAGTGTTTATATGGTGCATGAAGAGGACGATATACTAACAATCCCAATAGCTCGGGGTAAAGATGATGATGGAAACATAATTGGACCGGATGAACATGAAGTCTCCATTCGCTATGCTGTTGTAACTGGGAATTCAACAGCACATGCACAGCTTAACTTAGACTTTCTAGATCTACAGCCAAACACAACTATCATTTTCCCACCTTCAGTGCATGAATCTTACATAAAATTCAAAATCATTGATGATGCCATACCAGAAATTGCTGAGACATTTCATATCATGCTACTTAAGGACACTTTGCAAGGAGATGCTGTTTTAACAAACCCATCTGTTGTCCAAGTTACCATTCAGCCCAATGATAAACCTTATGGAGTATTATCTATCAACAACATCCTGTTTACTCGGCCAGTGGTTATTGACGAAGATCAAATGTTAAGGTGCCGTTTCCTTTTATTACATTGGAAGTGCTAAGGTAGATTTAGGAGAAAACTAGCTAGAATTTATCTGAGAAAACAAATTTGGGCTGGGAAAATGCTCGTATTTCCTTGTTGGTAACTTTTATCAGGGCTGTTTAGCACTGAATTATGCTTTGCCTTGCTCTTAATGAATGCCTTAAATTGAATTAGGACTAGTGCTTTGGTTAGAATTCATAGGGAACCTACACAAGTCTACAGATTCCTGCTGCAGTTGTTCTCCCTCCAGTGTGTGGAGGGCTGTAGAGGTGGATGTCGAGACACATCAGAGTGGGTGGAGCTACCACACATGTCCTTGCTCCACGTGTCATTATGTGCTGGGCACGGTGCCTGAAGAGTGCTAACGTCTGTCCATCTGCACCCTAGGTGTTCTGAATAAAGTAATGGATTGTCATGAACCCTGCAGTGCTGTCATGATTGAGCCTGGGTTGGCAGGCTTTGACTGAAGAGGAGGAGGAAATGGGATGGATGAACTGTTGGGAACCTTGGTTGGAAGAGAGATCTCCCGTTTCCACCTTCCTCTGACCTTCCTGTGGAGCACAGGGCGTTAGTGGAGGCTGGGGAGGACTTTGCTCAGCTGAGTGGGGAAACTGAGCTGGAGGCAGTGTCGACTGAACAGGGGCTGGAACAGGAGGGTTCACTTATGATACCTAGAACCAGGTGCCAGCTTTGCAGATAGGAGCAGATCCACCCACCCCATTGGAGTGCACACTTGTAGTCTTGGCTTTCCCACAAGGCGAGAAAGCCTAACCAGTTAGTCTGATATGCTTTGTCTTTAAATGCTAGTGGATGGGGCTGGGGAAATTTCTGGGGCATCTTTGTCACTTCTGCCCAGTTTTGTACTTCCTTCCCTGATCCTGAGCCGTGACTCCTGAACATGGTGTCTGCCACTGAGCCAGAACTGTTACCTGCCTGACTAAAAGTCTCTTCCTTACTTACAAGTTGGAGCTTCTGTCTGCATGTGTTGGGTAGGAGAATTTGGATCAGAAGAATAAACACCACACAGAACAATAGCCCAGGACCAGTGCAGTAGCACTGAGTGGGGAATTATGATGAACAACAAAGATCAGACAAGACACAGACACCATTCAACTTATTTGTCAAGTCAGTTTGCATAGGTAACAATAGTTTAACTCTACTCAGGAAGGGCATTTAACTCCTGCAGTGTTTATATATTGGAGTAACTTGTAGGTTCATTTGAGTGCTTCATTATAACTCTAGTGTTTCACTAGAGTTAAAATTAGAAAATTGTTTGTTAATTTATGTTTGCAACCTCTAGGTACGAAGGCATCACAGTTGTACGAAATGGTGGAACACATGGAAATGTTTCGGTTTCCTGGATTATAACCCGCAATAGCAGTGATCCTTCGCCTGTGACTGCAGACATCACTCCAGACTCGGGGGTATTGCATTTTGCTCAAGGGCAGCTGATAGCATCACTTCCTCTGAACATTGTTAATGACAATTTCCCTGAAGAGGCACAGCCATATCTGCTTAGGATTCTGGCTCATACAATAAAGGGGGGTGCGGAAGTGAGCGAACCAGCTGAGGTAGGTCTGCATTTGTTCGCCTAAAGAAATGCAAGTGTTCCAGTAAGATGCCAATTTTATCCAATTAGTATAATTATTTAAACCAATTATTTATATAATTGGTATATTCTTTATTTTACAATCCTGTCTGGCACCGTTGCTTCTCCAGTCTGTTGCTGCTGTTGATCAGCTGCATTGCATTGATACTTAAACCTTATACCTCAGTAAAATTAGCTTTCTTATTCTAGGAGTCGGTAATGGTGTCTGTGTTGGTTTCTAATAAGTTGCTCTCATTCAGAACCCCTCATTGCTAACAGTTTATTGATAACTAGGGCTAAGTCACAATGCTAGGTAGCTAATCAGATAGAATGTGCCAGCTTAAATGTCCGAATCACCTTTGCATTTGACCACTATTTTATCTAGTTCTTTCTCCTGATCTTCTTAGCTGCCAACTCATATAGTGCTACTTTATAAATCAGGAAGTCATCAGTATCACTCAGCAGCCATTTCACCCTTTCTGCCCTGTTTGAGTGTGTTCCATTCGTAATCAGGGGTTTTATAAATCGGTCTCTTGGTTCTGTATATAGCGGGCATTGCAATAAATAGTGGTACAGGTCCTCTACGCAAGGTTGCCCATACAGACAAAGTCTCTCCTTGTACTGTACTTTGCCGTACCGACCATTCACCACCGCCAAGGGCATTGATTGGAATCGTAATTCTGTAAAAGCGATTCTAAGTATGGCAAGTGGGAGATTTGTCAGATAACTAGCTCGGCTGTGCTCCATTTTGATAAGTGGGAACCATGGTGAACTTTTGGTAGAGGCAATTGTGGTTGAATCCCTTTCTGCATCAGACCTGAAGAGACAATCTCTTAAGTGCCTCTTATCCATCTTCATGATCACCTGAAGATCTTGTAATTGATATTGGGACAAGAGGCATTGGATGCCATCCTTCCAACATTTGGTCTGTTCTCATTCTGAGGTAGCTAATCATATTTGGTTACATGATGACATCAGGGCAAACAAAATAAATCCAGGAGGGTAAAGCCTTATTGTTCAGTTACACAGGGAATCCCAAGCAATCAATGTTAGTGCTGTGAATGTGGTGGCATTGCTGGTTGGATTTTGTTAAGTTACAGTCTCAGTGAGATCAAACAAAACCAACTGAGAGAGATGAGGAGATCAGGCAGTGTAAATAAATAGGCAAAACATTTTCCCAGGCACTGCTGGAAAATCCTCAGAGAGAAGCTTTTCAGTACTCCTGAAAACTTTTTTTCCTTTTTTTTTTTTGCTTTACACTACTGGAAAAGTAGTTTTGCTCAGAGCTAGCTTCCTCCCACTCATAGAGATACTATGGAATAATATTCCTGCCCAAGTTGGCATATTAGGATGATATGCTAAATTGGACAAGAGTCTGATGCCCCTGTTACCTGAAAGGGTTCAGCTCTGTCCTGAATAACTTCTGCCATTGAACTTAAGTGGCTCAGCAACCCTTTGTGGGATCCATTTGGCTGTTCCTTTCAGGACATCCTGGTGATGATGCAGTTTTTTTGATACAATTGCATGTTAGATGGATTTCCACATTATGATTCCTTTGATTAGCTAGCTGAATGTTCAAGGGTAGAATGAGTGGAGTAGCAATATGTTCTGCTTAAGACCCTCTATACTTGACCTTCCTGGTCATGTTAGCCAGTTGCTCCTTCTTATGATGAGTTGCTACAATAAGAAGCTTACTTCCAGCTGCTGACATGAGTGTGGGAAAATTCCGGGAGCACGACAAAGTTTGTCACACATCCTTTACATGGCAGTGCTGTTAGCACGAGCACTGTTAGCTACCACAAGTGGTGGGGGTCATGTAAAGTCAGTTATTTCTGTGGTTGCATTGTCTGTCTTGGGATTGATAAAAATCTCATAATCTAATCAATTCTTAGAATCGTGATCTTATAATTAATTTATTATGATTTCTAATGGTAATTTGCTCTTAACATGAATACTTTGTTGTCATTCTTGTAGCTTTTGTTCTACATTCAAGACAGTGATGATGTTTATGGTGTAATAAAGTTCTACCCTGCAGAAGATCAGAGGATAGAAAGCAGCCCCGATGGACGTTTTTTGTCTCTTAGCTTTGCAAGGCAAAAGGGAACAGTGGGAGATGTGAGACTGTCTTATACAGTCCTGTATATTCCTGCTGGGCCTGTGGATCCTGAGCGAGCTAAAGAAGGTGTTCTAAACATTTCGGGAAGAAGCACCCTCTACTTTCCAGAAGGAAGAACTAGAGAAATTATAAAAGTACCAATAAGAAATGATGCGTTTCTTCAAAATGGGGCCCATTTCTTAGTACAGGTATGTGATATGGTATAAAATTGTCATAACTTTTATGTGACACATCAGTTTAATTTCTTATTATAGCATCAATAACATGAAACATCCCCTTCATGTTACCTTATTAGGGAAGTCTAACGTTTTTCTTGGATAAACCTTATTTCTACATGCACAGTTTAGAATGAGGTTTGTGGAAAGAGGAAGTAACATAAGAACGCAATTGAAATTAAAGAAAACATTGGTAAGAAAGAAAAGATTAATTATTAACTGGGCATTTTTCAGTGCCATAGCCAGTTCAATCACCTGGTATAGCCTGAAATATAACTCTGTAAAAATATTTCTGTACATTCCAAATTCAAAGGAATACAAAATTCTTTAAAGAACTCAGCTAGGTCAAGAAAATATGTAAAGCATCAGTGGATAAAATGCCCTTTGGGAACCTCATCCACCAAACTTTCTGTTAGTCTTGCATTTCCCCATGGGACTTTGTTCTGTTTGGCTCTTTTAAAAGTATCAGCAATTGTAATAGTAACAATTGAAACCAGTTCTGCTGTGTGCTTTTTGGGGAGTTTGGATGCCCGTCCAATCCCAATCCCAGCAACCCACATTGTTATAAAATTGATAATAAAAATAAAAGTTTGGATGCTTTGTTTTTGCTCAGTTCTGAGAATGGAAGGAGCTCCTTCTGTGCTGTTACATGATCCTTCTATTTTATTAGACTCTGTCTTGATTTTAAAAAAATAAGTTGGTGGTTAAAATCTTAAAATCTTTATTCCTCTTATTGCAGCTTGAAAAAGTTGAACTGCTGAATATCACTCCTCTAGTTCCACCTGTAAGTCCTAGACTAGGTGAAAT
Source organism: Podarcis raffonei (assembly GCF_027172205.1). NCBI lineage: Eukaryota > Metazoa > Chordata > Lepidosauria > Squamata > Lacertidae > Podarcis > Podarcis raffonei. The sequence continues at coordinate 34,966,928 of NC_070612.1, forward strand.
TCAAAACATCTCCTTAAGAATTACGCCTGACATTGCAAATGGAGAAATTGGCTTTATCAGCAATCTTCCAGTAATTTTACATGAGCCAGAAGATGCTGTTTTTACAGTAGTAAGTAAATCTTTCTTTAAATGTTGTTCTTGCATACTGCACATTTTCTTCAGAGAAAGTACAGGGTCTGCCTTCACTTAACACGAACTTCTGCAAGCTAGTGGAAAATAATTTATTTTGCAACACTTACTTATTCAAAATATTTCTCATGCCTTGTCATCATGGTTCTGTAATGAAGAAAAATAATCTTAACAACTCTGAATCACAGTTAAATTGAAATGTCACCATTTGTTCCCTGCAACCTATGAAGATGCTACTCAGAGGTAAGGGTCATATAGTTGTAATAAAAGTTATATTTTCCTAACTCCAGGTAAAATCAAGTACTAGATAACACGGTTCCCTCCAATTTCTCAAAAGGTTTTTTTGTTCCATGTAGAGGCTTCGTTTTTTTCTTCCTCATTCTCAGGGTACTTCAGAATTTTGCTCTGTGTGGGGTTTTAGGGTTACTTCCTTGTTGTGAGGTGGCAAAGGGGCAATGTTTTTGGTCACATCCACACCACACATTTGAAGTACTCTTATTCGACTTTTAAGAGTCATGGCTTTCTGCAAAAAGAATCCTGGGAACTGTACTTTGTTAAGGGTTTCCTAACAACTCTCAGCTCCCTTAACGAACCACACTGACCACTGTTTTCCTACCATGTAATCATTTCTCCAGCACTCTGCAGCTTCCCTTGCTGCCCACCTTCCCTTTCTTTTGAAAAAAGCCCCATGAGAGTGGTTGGTTACCTCATGATGTCTTCATCTGGGCCTTGAAATGTGGGCTCCTAGGTAGGCTACGGAGTGAAGATTGCTGGTGAGATGATTTGTAGAAAGGAAGCAATGTTACTCGCAAACATCTCTCAAAAGGAAGATGAGCATGACAAAAACTCTGCATCCCAACCATGAGGACTTCACTGATTTTTTAGTTATTTAAATCCCCCCCCCATTTTCATGTTTCATTAATTTGTGACGCACCTTACCAATATTTAAAAGATGCCATACAATTCTTTCAATGCATTTCATAGGTGCAGAATGCTGTAGAAGTTAAAAATAAATCAATCTATGTACTATTTCAGAAATGTGTTTTTAGATATTTGATATTGGCTGTAGCTTGGCATCTAGAGTTGCATATACATTCAATAAGAAAAAAAAAAACCTTACAGAACTTGGTATATATTCTAGACCTCCATTCCATTGCATCGAGATGGGACTGATGGACAAGCTACTGTCTTCTGGAGCCTGATACCCTCTGGCCTCAATCCAAAAGCTGTAACTATTGATGATATAAGCCCTTTCTCTGGCTCTGTTGTATTTTTATCTGGACAAAGTGACACAGCAATCAACCTTACTGTCAAAGCTGATGATATCCCAGAAATGAATGAGACTCTAATATTGTCATTAGACAGGTATTATTCTGCAATAATTTGTCACAACATACCCTTTTTTATATCCTGATTGTATTATTTTATGCACTGGCTAACGTTTGTACGCTTACTTGTGGGGTGGGGTGTATTGAGTAAGCCCCTTTAAGCACAGTAGAATTTATTTCTTAGTAAACATGCATAGATTATTCTGTAAATGTTCATAGACACCTTATGCATCCATGACATTTTATATGTTGAATCAGAGCCATAAATTGTTTTTTTAAAAAAAGAATTCCTTTGACTCATAGGTAATATGCAAACAGATGGCTCTATCATATTGGTTGTCCGCTGAAATTGTTTCTGCATTTCCTTTGGCAGATAACATTGCTCTGAAGGCACAATTATGCTAAATTTCCATTTCAGTTTCATGTAAAGTTATACTTCTGTCAAAATGTGCCTGTAATGATCTGGTTCTTATAATGCCAAACCATTCAAAAGTAATAGGATTGATTTTCATAGTAAGGTGTCTCAGAGACTTAACACAAGAAAAGGAGTTGAATTTCATTTATGATATTTCAACTTCTTTGCTGCTGCCTCAACAGGTATTATGTAACTTAATTCCATACAAAGTATTGCTCATGTTTCCATACATAAGTTATACTCTTCCTTTTCCAGTTAGTTCTTATACTTGGTGAGCTTCTGCACTGGGTATAAATATTAAAGTGACAACAGAGCTGATTTGTTTTCTAAAAACTAGATTTATCAACCTTAATGCTATGTCTGATATTATTTATCTGATTCTATATCACATTTAATGTACACATTGCTATAAAATTATTGTACTTTATCAAATCATTTGTTCAGAATTTGATGTTAGATCAGCAAACGTGTGGATCCTCAGGATAACAGGAAATTGGAGGCGGGGGCAGTTTCAGGGAAGGATCTTCAGGTGCTACATTCTAGAGTGATTTACATGTGATAGGCTGATTCAAACTCCCCTCCTGGAGCCGGATTGGATGGCTCTCATGGGCCAATCAGGTTGCTGCCGTCTAGAATCCTACCTTCCTATTGTTCAAGGATCCAAGCTCAAGACATAACACCAGATTGCTGGGATGGCATCTAGAATTCCAGCATGTCCCACTCATCCTGGAATTGGGGCGGTTGAGGGACATGCCTTAGCCAGTGGTCAGAGATGGTGGGAGTTGTAATCCAACAAGATCTGGCAACCCAAGGTAGAAGAACTCTAGGTTACACCATATACATTATGTATATTGCTTATCAAGAATATGAAAATGCTTGTTTTGTAATCTTGGTCTAAATCCAGCACAGGTTAGCTCACTATGGTGTCAGGTATGCTTAACTGTTTGGGATTTAGGCCCTGGTGTCTATAGTACTGTAACCAGCTTTCTGTCCCTGAGCCTCTTTTTCTGTCATCTTTCCCCCTTCAGTCAGTTTGTGGTTCATAATGCCTTTGTGAAAATGACATTCCTTATTAGTGCTGTGCTGAAACCTGTCCTCCAGTTTTTATGCTTTGATTTGCTAGTTTGCTTTTGGCAACCTCATTTATACTCAGAGGTGTACCTAGGCTCTCTTGCGCCCTTGGCAAGGAGCTGTATCGGTGCCCCCTATTCCTTCTGCCCTTGGTGAGGATCCTCCACCAAGGTACCCAGAGGAGCCTGCACACCTCACCCGGCTGCCCAGAGCAGCGAAGGAGTGGCCCAGGAAGTGTGAGGACAGGCGGGTGGGCTCATAGCCACTTGGAGCTAGATGGGGGAGGTGTGATTCGAGTGCTCCTCTGGTTCTGTGCTCTTGGCGGGGGCCAACCTAGCCAACCCCTAGGTACGTCCCTATTTATGCTATGCTATTAGAGTCCAGGCATTTATCTTTGTTCTTCCTGCTGAACTCTTTGGGAAGGGATTATGTCATCTTTGCATACAACGCTTAGCACAGGTTTTCTATGCAGAGAGTTTTTTCTGCCGAACTCCTGTGAATTTCAGTGGCAGCTTATGGAGCAGACATTGCCAAGGACAAATGCCATTCACACATGCTTGCATAACTAAGATATACAGGCAGACAGCAATTTATAATGAATCAAAGTAACTGGGGTATTAAAAATGCTATGTTAGGATCAGAGGCACTATTCCATTTCCAGCCATATCTTCTGACAAGTGGTTGGTACCGTTAAGCATTTGTTTCGAGCCAATAAAATGTTGGGCTTGGAAATGCTTTCGCCTCTTACATCATTCTTACAGTTTGATTTACTGAAAAAGCAGCCACAAATAACACTTCATGCTGTTTTAACTCCTGCCTAAATGAGGCCTTTCAAATATGTCCCCATTACAAAAATCTGAACAATGGCAACCCCTGCCCTTCTTTATCTACTCAGACAATTATTTGGGCAGCGTAGTGGGATGGCAGGTCCTGGAGGGTTGTGCATCAATGAATAAAATGGGTTTCTTTTGTCTAATTAAAAGCACTGAGTAATTACAGACGGTGCTGAATAAAATTTACTCAGCTGCTGTGTAGCCTGTATGCCTGCACAGTGCTTGGCAGTTGGCGGCTGGCTCTTGGAGCAGTGCTGGCAGCGAAGGCCTTGAATGGTCCTTGACATCCCAATTGGTCATGGGGTCATCTCCCATGAGTGGGAATTGCTGAACCTCTTGCTAGCATTAGTCAAACAAGTGAGTGCCAAGCAAGTAGAATTCCCATAAAGTGAACATTAGCTGCTGGAAAGGTGCAGGGTTTTTTAAAAAAATTTTTATCCCGCCCCACTTTTTATTTCCTCCTCTAAAGAACTCTCCTACAAAGAATCTGGCAAACAGTGGTTTTATTCCTACCCCCCACTTATTTCTCTCTGTATTGACAGGGTAGAGACAGAAAGGTTTGTCGTGTACTTTGGGTAAGTGCAGCAAGCTGTGTCTTTGTATTCAGTGAATCAGCACTTTGTTTTGGAAGTGGTTGGTCTGGACAAGACTGTGTCTCCTTTAATATTTCTTTCCTTCTGAAGCACCATGCCTATCGGACCTCCTTGGGCAATGCATGCTTCCTGTTGCTGTTTTATTTGGGAGCATGGGGTGGAGGACTGAAAACGTTCCTTTATGTAGGGCCTATGAATAATAATAAAAAGTTAGGAATGCATGGCTTGGTGTTTGATGTTTGAAGATAATGCAGAACAGTAGATTGGTTGTTCTGATTTCACCGCTGGGAAATCAGGCCTCCCAAATATGGTATAATGAAGCTGCATAATTAGAGTTAAGCAGAAATTGTTTTCATCCTCAAATAGATTGTGTGTTTTCACTGCAATGTTTAGGGAACATACATCACAACCCTATGCACATTGACTTGGAAGTAAATGCTTCCATGTTCAGGGAGAATTACTTCCATGTAAGCCGGTTTAGGATTGGGGTTTTATTGAAATAAATTGCACATATTAGTGTTGCAGCCAATTTAGATACATCATTGATCATTTAAAAACAATTAATACAAATTACCTAGGAACATAATATCTGCATCTTTATATGCTCCAGCAACTAATCAAGAGCTTAAGCATTAGTTAACATTAGTTAACGACTTCAGTTCCTGAAGTTGAGTATCACTTCAGGAACACTGAATTTGGTTAAGAATAAGATTCAGGTTTAGTGTGTGTATGCACAGAAACCCTTGCATTGAAGCCATTTTAAAGGATTCTCATTGGCAGTGTGAGCTCTTGAAATCAGATCTGCTTGTTGGGTAGATTTGCAGCACAGGAAACAATCAAGGGGCAAAATGTCGTCTCAGATGAAGTTGGAAACAAAATATTTACTTTCAACAACTTTTCATAGCAAATGTTATTGGAAAGTTTGTTACATGTTAGCAGGACACTAAAACCTGTTCTTCAGTGCTTTCAAATCCAGCAGTGCTTTTAAAAGCTTATCATCCAGTACTCTTGTATGTCACTGTGTTTTATTGTCTTTCTCTGTGTGAAGTGTGCACGTTTAATCTTTTTTTGGAAAAAAAATCTAGGCAAATATAAATAAAATATAGTCTGTGCAGAAAGACTTTGTTCATTCTTTGTTTAAGTACAGCTTTTGTATACCACTTTTCGACATTCATTCATAAAGTGGTTTTACGATACAAAAATATGAATGCAAAAATAATCATCAGTCAAAGGCGATATAATAAAAGAATAACAAAGTGAATAATATATTCAATCCATTAGCAAATAAAATGTGTGTTTGCTCCAGAAAGGGAGCCAGTGATGGGGCCAAATGTACCTTCAGTGGGGGGGGGGGTATTTCAGAATAACATGGTTGTTGTTGGTGGATTTAATGCTTAACTAACTTGCTGGTTAAAAGCATCTTTGGAATTATTTCTTCAGGGTGAATGTGGAAAATCAGATCCTGAAATCTGGCTATATTAGCCGTGAAGTGGTTATTCTGGAAAATGATGATCCTGGAGGAGTGTTTGAATTTTCTTTATCTTCAAGAGGGCCGTACAGGATAAAAGTAAGTGCTCAGAAACTAAACCCCTTCCATGATGGAACCCACACCAAATAAGAATACTCAATTTTTTTGGATTTTTGATTTGTTTTAAAGGAAGGAGAATCCGTTGAACTTCAGATTGTCCGGTCCAGGGGAGCCCTCATCAAGCAATTTCTACGTTATACTGTAGAACCAAGAGACAGCGAGTTCTATGGAAGTACAGGAATCCTGGAGTTTAAGCCTGGAGAAAGAGAAATTAAAATTACGTTGCTAACAAAGATGGATGGGATTCCAGAGGTAAAGAGAGGCAGAAAGAATTCCTCATGCCTAACTTGGAATAATAAAGGATGCACTTCTGACATTTAGAATCTAAAACATCCCCCTGAACTGATTGGATTTTTGGTGGGTTATGCAGTGTTGAAAATGCTACCCTTGCCCTAAGAATGAAATAACCATGGCCACTTTGTGTTGAGATGGAGGAGGAAATGTTATGTTTCCGTTTCCTGATTCTTTTTTGTTTTCATGCGTCTGTAAGTTTAAATGAGTAAGCTATATTCCATGCTCTCAAACACTAGTCATCTACAGAGGGCAGATTTATCATTTTCCATTTGTGTCTAATAGACAGTTGTGCTACTGTTAAAATATGAGTTGCACTTTCCACATCCTGAGGTAACATTTGCTAAATTTTATTTTATGCTGGCTGATCGATAAATTTGGACTGGTCTCTTGATTGCTATGAGTGTTGCCAGACCATATTGTTCTGATTTGGTTTCCCTGTTTTAGTTGGATGAATTTTACTCAGTGGTTCTCAGTAGCCACGGTGAGCTGCCAAGTAAACTGGGAAATGCCACAGTTGTCAACATAACAATCTTGAAGAATGATGATCCCCATGGAATAATTCAGTTTGCTGAGGATGGATTAACAATAACAATAAATGAAAGCAAAGGCAGAGACTTCTATGCTGGTAATTCCTTACTGCTCTGTTGTAGGTTAGCTCATATTAAGTCTTGCCATTTTATCATAAATTTTGTAACTTACTGTCTCTCAAGACTCCTTCACCTGATACCCCTCATAGTACAGATGCTGCTGCCACAGAGTTCCTTCCTATACTGTAAAATCTGGAGCCCAGGTAACAGAGGACTCCACTCTGTGGCTCTTCCACATGGCAATATTTGTCTACCTGAAGTGTGAGGAAGGTGACACAGGTATGATGAGCCATAGTCTCCGCCCCCATCGTTCTGCCCGGACACTGAGGTCCAGCTCCGAGGGCCTTCTGGCAGTTCCCTCACTGCAAGAAGCAAAGCTACAGGGAACCAGGCAGAGGGCCTTCTCGGTAGTGGCGCCTGCCCTGTGGAACGCCCTCCCATCAGATGTCAAAGAGATAAACAACTATCTGACATTTAGAAGACATCTGAAGGCAGCCCTGTTCAGGGAAGTTTTTAATGTGTGACATTTTAATGTATTTTTAATCTTTGTTGGAAGCCGCCCAGAGTGGCTGGGGAAACTCAGCCAGATGGGCAGGGTACAAATAATAAATTGTTGTTGTTGTTGTTGTGTGTTACTGTTTTAACATAGCTCAAGATTTCTCATCTGGGACCTTCATGACATGAGAAGTGATGCTGCAGCAGATGCCATAGCACAGTTCTCTGCTGCTGCAACAACAGCAATAATGGTGGCTTGCTATTTATTGAGCTTGCAATAAGCAGCATTCTTCCTTGGGATGAATATCTGTAAATGCGTATATGCTTCTTTCATAGTTACAGATACTTGTCTTTTAAAACTGTTTTTTCTTTGAGTTTTTCTACTCTGTCTTTGAATCTCTTAATGCTGTACATTTACCAAATAATGCATTTGTGTTTCAAAGCGGTGTTCAGAGTCTTGCGAAGCCAAGGAACTTTTGGCAATGTAACTGTGTCTTGGGCAACTTACCCAGCTTCTACAAAAGACATCTTCCCAGAGCAAGGGACAGTTTTCTTTGGAAATGAAGAATTTTCAAAAAATATCACCGTATATTCAGTGCCTGATGAGGTAAACACTTTTATGCAAGTAACTTTTTTATTATTATTAAATTAGTTTTCCAGTTTAATATTCAACATTTTCAACACATATAGAAAAAAGAATTAGTCAAAGAATCCCCCAAACCCCTCCCCCACTCCCCGTGACTTCCCCCAACTTCCCCCTCTGGTTCATTCAACAATCACTGCTTCTGCTTCATTTATTTTCCTTATTTTGTAGTCTTATCCAATTGCTCTTATATTCTTCACCTTTTTATATCATATCTTCTTACATATTATATTTTACCTTAATTCATTTTAAAATTGCTCTTTCTTATATTTTACATGTTATCCTTGTTGTAACCGTTACTCAACCCCTGCCAATGAGTCCATTTCTTTACAGTATTTCTGTAAATCCAATATCAGTGGTTCCCAGTCCTTTTAAAAGTCTCTATTGTCATTGTTTCTGAGTGTTCCCATGAGTTTCGCCAGTTCTGCATATTCCATCAGTTTAGTTTGCCATTCTTCTTTTGTTGGTATTTTGGCGTCTTTCCATTTTTGGGCTAGGAGAATCCTGGCCGCCGTTGTAGCCTACATAAATAGCTTCTTCCACTCTTTTGGCAGCTCCAGCCCTGTAATGCCTAACAAGAAAAAAAGCTTCTGGCTTTTTAACAAAAGTTGCTTTAAACATCTTCTTCAATTCATTACATATCATTTCCCAATAATTTTTGATTGCTTTGCAACTCCACCACATATGATAAAATGTGCCATCTCATTCTTTACATTTCCAAAATTTGTTAGAGCTTGTTCTATACATCTTAGCAAGTTTAACAGGGGTCATATACCATTGGTACATCATGCAATTCTGTTTCAGAGTTATACAGTCGGTAAATTTTAGATCCACATTCCATAATTTTTCCCAATCTTCCATTTGTGTATTATGTCCTATGTCTTGTGCCCATTTAATCATTACGGATTTAACTCTTAGTTTCCCATTCTAGCAACCATCTATACATCTATCTTCAGTTTGAGAGCCTCAACTTTCTTTCTTTTATGTAAATATATGAAATGATCACCTCCAAGCTACTGGAAAATTATCATAGTAGGGAAATACCATCGAAAGTGGCAAACATCAGCAGTTTTAAGCTCCACTGATTTAAATGGGGAAAGTTTTAAGTTCAAACATACCCATTGTTATGCTGAGAGCCAGTGTGGTGTAGTGCTCAAGAGTGGTAGTCTTGTAATCTGGTGAACCGGGTTTGCGTCCCCGCTCCTCCACATGCAGCTGCTGGATGACCTTGGGCTAGTCACACTTATTTGAAGTCTCTCAGCCCCACTCACCTCACAGAGTGTTTGTTGTGCGGGAGGAAGGGAAAGGAGAATGTTAGGTGCTTTGAGACTCCTTAAGGTAGTGATAAAGCAGGATATCAAATCCAAACTCCTCTTCTTCTTCTTCTGATTATAGTGTATCAAACTAGCTAATCTAGGATATATATTTATAACTTACGGTAGATCTCATTATTCTGCATTCATTATTCTGTTTGTTTTAATATTCCCATTATTCTACAGTTGTGTTCCATGATTTGCAAGAGTTAATGTTTGGCAACTTTGTTTTAATTATACAGCATTTAGAGGTAACATACATTAACTTTTTATATTTTTTCAGATACCTGAAGAAATCGAGGTATTCATCCTTAGTCTTTTCAATGCCACAGGGGGTGCTAGAATTGGAAATATAACCACTGCAACCTTGCAGATTACAAAAAATGACGACCCAATTTATTTTGCTGGTGAGAGATCTTCAGTGTAGCTTATATTGAGTGATGGATCTAAAAAAAGATAAATAGGAGTGGCACAATCTGCTTGGCTTTCTCTTAATTTGTGATCTCCTATGTGCTCATTTTATTTTATTTATTTATTGCATTTATAGCCTACCTTTTGGCAGCATGGTATGTCAGATCATGGTTTGTAAAGGAGCATCCAAACCAGGATATCAAACCACAGTGTGTATTAGATGTGGTTTGACATTATTTCTTAGTTTGAAAACCATTGACAAATGGAAATTTGGACCATTGCTCCATCTCAAGAGGGTCTGAGCCATGGGAGGAGGAATGAACTTATGAAGCTGATAACTGAACAGAGGGGAAATGAAAGCAATAATGGTATTACTGTTGTACATTTCAGAATTCATACCATATTGTTGGGTCCTTAACTATGGTTAGCATAAACCATGGTTTGGTGTGATGTCTGCATTGTGCCACTGTAGTCTCAGTTGATTAGAGCATGGTGCTGATAATGCCAAGGTTGCAGGTTTGATCCCCGAACTGGACAGCTGAATATTCCTGCATTTCAGGGGTTTGGACTAGATGATCCTTAGAATCCTTTCCAACTCTATAATTCTATGATTTTACTGTAAGCCATTTAGAGCATTCCAAACCCCGAAGGTATAAATATAATGATGGCAGTAAATCTTTGCCTGGAAGCTTATTAATGTGCTATGCTCTTCTCCTAATTTGTAAGGTAACAGTGGAGTGGAGACATTCAGTACTATGAAACGTGTATCTCATTATAAAGTAGATTTTTTCTCTCTTTTCTGGAAACAATATTTGCAAAGGAAGGTTACAATTCTGTTGTATTGATTTCTCTTTCTTTTGCACACTGTATATGTATTTCAGATCCCGTTGTTGTGAAGGCTCATGAAGGTGGCATTGCTAATTTTGTAGTCATAAGGAATGGCTCGGATGTTGATGCCGTTTCGGTTTCATACGCCACTGTTAATGGAGGAGCCACTGCTGAAGAGGGAGACTTTATGCCTAGCGAAAAGAGTGGTGTGCTTTTTTTTGATGTTGGAATACAAGAACAAAACATAACCGTGTTTATCAACGATGACGATACCCCTGAGTCGGATGAGACTTTTTATATCATTCTCTTCAACTCAACAGGTTCAAATGATTATTTGATCTCTATGTAAACTAAGCAGCTGCTGCATTTCTGATGTTGCTTTTCTCATTTCGTGAATGATATTTTGGGGGAGCTGATTAGGGTATTCCCATGCTTCTTCACATTAAAGCATCCTTTTTATACCCTTGTGAAATGTGCAGTATGCCTGCATCCATGCAATTGGGGCTGGTTGTAATATTGCTGGATTAGAAGCAAAACAAAAACACCCAGCTGATTTGTTTTGTGACTGACTTTTATAGAGCTAATTTGGCTTTCATTATTTGTGTTGGATATTAAAACAACCAATATATATGTAAATAACCCCCAGCCTTACATATATAGAACAAAAGAGAAAAAAGATAGGCATAAGTGGCTAGGTACAAATTTACACGGGGTTAAGTACAAATGTGTCATTGTGCTGTGCAATATATTTGATGTTTTTATTGTTGTATATAAACTTCATGGCAGCCATAAAGTTGTGCTCTATAATAGTCGGTTCTTTCATCCTGTTATCTTAAACAGCTCAGGCTGTGATCTAGAAGACTTCAGCCATACTGGGTTCACTTCCTTGGCTCTAAAGTAATATATATATATATATATATATATATATATATATATATATATATATATAAATACATACATACATACATACAAGCTCCATTTACCACTTAGGCTCCCAGTGTCAGGTATGCTAATAGCCATCATCCTATCTATTTAGACTTCTAGGTAGTTACTCATGAACAGAGCCCATTTACTCCAGTGTACATGATCGCATGCTGTTTTCAAAGGCTACCTTAGCTTTTTTCTTTTAGACCCTGCTTGGGCAACCTCTGTGTGAGCAGTGGAGGAACAAGACTATGTCTTCCTGCCATGGCTACCAGATGTGCCTGCCTACCTTGGGATGCCCCATAAAAGCAATGTATGGGCATAACATTTGCATAAAACAAGGGGGGAGCTGCCTTCAGCCTGAGGTCCCCATTCCCTTACTGGCAACCTTCCAAGGTCCACATGCCAGCTATGGGCAGTCAGAAGCAAAAGCTGGTGGGACAAAAGATAGAGCAGGCTACACTCCTCTCACAAAAGTCAGAAGTTTCTACACTCCCACCCCATCTGCACATCCTCCAGGCAGACAAGAGGCATTATCACAGTTCACATCCAGCCAGACAAAATCATTTGAGGAGAGTACAGAGCTGGGCTGTTGATGGGCATGGTCTGGGGAGAGATGGTGTGGCCCAGGGAGAGTTATGAGAGCCAGATAGACCTGATTGGCTTGACGTTCTCCATCCCAGGCATACAGTCTTCTACACACATATAATCCAACACATATCAACCAGAACTTCACATCCCACATATGCAAAAATCCGTGAAGCAAACCTCTTAATTCAGGCCTGCGTGAGATGGATTTTATGCACACAGACCATATGCAGATAAAATTCCCACATATATGTCTAGCAGGACCAAGCTTGAGTGTGTGTGTTGGGGAAAAGCATGCTGTCCCTTTTACAACATACAAAGGGAGAAGGTTGTCTGAATTAGATGGCAGATATACAGAATCTTGGATCTAGAAAAAAACATTAGGCTAGGGTATGGAATCCCCCCCCCCCCCGATATTATGCTGTTTGCTTTTAGCATTATCTTTAAACAAAAAAATTGTTGCTTAGGAGACACAGTGGTCTACGGATCTGGAATGGCAACAGTAATAATTGAAGCAAATGATGACCCAAATGGCATCTTCTCATTGGAGCGTACAGACAAAGCAGTAGAAGAAGGCAAGACCAATGATTTTTTGTAAGTAACACTCAACTAAATGCAGCTTGTCACTTCAGTAAATATCTTGGATCACACTTTCCTGGAATCAATTCAGTCTTACTCGTCCTTGCGACAGGAAGGTTTTAAGCAATCAGAAGTGCTTCAGAAGGTGCTTCTATGTCAAAAATTGCACAAGGGGAAAGTTTTTAATATTTGCATAGTTTTAGAAGGAGTTTAACACGTGACTATTTGTATATATGGACCTCTCTTGGAAACAATTCCCTTCTACATTATTATTTTTTATGAGACAATATGATCTGTCAGGGCTGTACCCTTGGGAAAAAATGGAGTCTCCCTTCTGGCATGTGTAAAGGAAAATCCAAGTGTGATAACATGCACTGCTTTGTAGAAAGGAAATTATAAGAAGCTATAAAGTAATTTATGAAAGTAAATATGCTGAACAGAGTAGATAGTGGGAATCCCTTTCCAAGATGGCCAGCTGAATTGGCAGATCAAGATAATAATGCTATTTCTAAAAATGTTCAAATGGCAACTTTGAATTCTGAATGAGCATGTAAATAAAAGTTAAGAATTATAAATAAAAGTGGGAATCATGCTGCTGACCCTCCAGATATTGTTGGAGTTGGAGGGAGGGGGCAGCACGTTGACAAAAACTGTTAGGGCGTCTAGCAAGTCGTGTTCGGTGGAAATACTTGCTTTGAAAATTTACCTCAAATGATTCTTTTAGTTATATAAAGCTTCTGATGTTTGTTTTCTTTTCTGAATATTTGTGTTAATCCTGAAAGGATTTGGGGAAAGAAAATCAAAACCTGCTTGGCTTGAAAGGACTTTCTGCAGGCTATTATTGGTGCTCATTCATGAATGTACCCAGGTCCAGCAGGGTTTAAAAAGTTATTTTTGTTTGACTGATGACCCTTGTTATGCTGCCAATTAACTCGGCAGGAGGTGTAGAATCCGTTGACACTCTTACAAGTGGATTGGTAGGCCATAGAGATAATCTAGTGAAACTCCAGTAATGATTCTGGTCTAAATAGCTGTGAAGAGGATTTTCCCTGTGGTGTTTATTTCTCCCCAAAAGTTGCTGCTGATTTCTCTCCTCCCCCCTCCCCCCAAAAAAGAGAGAAAGCTTTTTCTTTATTTAGAATATGACTAAAGCTTTTTGAATGGCCTGGCTGTGAGTTGAGAGAATTTTCTTAAATTGGTGAATTATTATCTCAGTATTCTCAAAACATAGCACTCTGTGAGTAAACAAGCCTTTGTTAAACACAGTTGTCGAGTTGAAAAAAGAAATGTGGGGGCACAGTGTGCCCTGTAGCAAAAGGGACCTTGGCTATTTCTTGTGACTACTTCAGAGTTTTCCTGTGAAAGAAATTCACTAGGCACCTTTTCCCAAAGCTGGACTGTTACGATTAAGTAAGCTTCCCAGATGCCTTACCTCATTCTATCGTGGCTCCATTTCAACTTTTCAGTGAGTTAATGGAGCGTTATTGTTCCCAAATTAATTAATTACTAAAGCCTTGTTATTGCACATGGTACAGAGGGAGGCAGAATGCCTCTGAATACTGTTTGCCGGGAACTGCAGGTGGGAAGACTGCTGTTGCACCAGGTCCTGCTTCTGGGCTTTTCATAGACACTTGTTGGCTGCTGTGAAAACAAAATGCTGGACTGGATAGGCCTTTGGCTTGATCCAGAAGACCTCTTCTTATGTTCTTAATAATATATTATATGCAGTGCCAGATTTATGTATAAGCTAAACAACCTATAGCTTAGGGCCCCACTCTCTTGGGGGGCCCCCAAAAAAATAAAGAAAAAGAAACATGGATGTACATTTCCAAAATATAAGATAAAAAACAAATAAAATAAAACCTACACACAGCAACAGTGTTTTGTGCTGTGCACGCTCCTATGATGTAAGAAATGGGCCCCACTGCTAGCCTGCTACCTAAAATATCACTGGTTTGCTCATTTCTAACAGCGACAATTTGTTGTTGACAAACAACATCTGGACATATAGAGGGCCCCATTACCTTCAGTAGCTTAGGGACTCATCAAACCTAAATCCGGCCCTGATTATATGTGCCTTGGATGTCAGCTAATGAAAAATATAGAAGATAGAACTATTGTTCGCAGAAACTTATGACAGTGTTAATCTTTGTGGACAATACGATGTATACACAAGAGCAAAGGCTTTTGCAGTGAGAACATTGTCATCGCCATCTCTGTCTATGCAGCAGAAATGTGCTCCACTTAACCGTGGGGAGGAGTTGTGGTGGACCATGTGGCTACCCACTCTCTTCTGGGGGCAGGGGACAAAGTCCTGCATTGCCCGGAGGATCCCGGCCATGCCATCAATCAGCCAACCAATCCGCTGCCTGGGGGGCGTGGCCAGGACCCATTTAAGCAGAGATGCAAGCCGGAGAGCTTTCTCTTGGCTTGCTTCCTCAATCTGGACCATTTGTGCGTTTGCTGCTCCCGCTCCACGGCGCTTGCTGTCCTCTTTACGTCGCGCTTGCTGTCTCGTCTGCCACTGCTCTTGGGGCTTCTTTCGTAGACCGAGGACGACCCCGCTAAGCTGCCTCTGTCCCTCCGTGGAATTGCCTCCTGCCTCGGAGTGTGGTATCATTTATTTGTGTGTGTGCATGATGGGGGTGGGGAGGCCACCACCTGCCCCTCCAAGCTTAAGGGTATTCTGTTAAAGGAATCTGGGGGTGTGGCTCTTGTCCGAAGCCCGGGCTGGGGCTAGGCCATGCCACAACCGCTTCGGGAACCCTGGTGGAGCTCGAGTTGGTTTGCATCAATGGGGCTCCCCCTTCTGGTGGTTTACCCTTACCGGATTCCCTGTGCAATGGGCAGGAGTCAAATATGGTCGAGTCTATTCAATACCTAAGCCAATACCACTCACATTCTGTAGCCAATAAAGTTGTGGCCAAAATTTGCCCAATAACATTAACCAAATATCTGTGGGCTGGTGTTTTTTATTCATCATCAAGGGGGTGGTTACGGGGTCTTGACACGCAAGTTCATGGACAGAGCAGCCTTCAGAACTGAAGTGAAGACCTAAGTTGTGTGGGAGATGTCTCTGAACATTTGAGTTCCTCCTGCACATTGAAAGGAGCCATTTGTAAACAACCGTATCTTGGTTTAATACATATTGCCTGTAGTTAGTTTATTTCCTGCCACTCTCAATAGAAATTTTATTCTACTTGTAATAACAAGATTCAGTGATGTTGTTACTTGTCTGATTCATTCTGGATAATTAGTGCTTTTGAGCCTATCTTGCCAAGCAGCCAGTGACTGACAGAACAAATCTTCTGCTCTATGTTTAGTTAACTTGGGCTGTAATCCTGCACCTTGCACAAGCAGAGTAAAGTGCAGATTAGCCTTTCTTAAAAAGCCAATAGTATTGCTTCCTCATTAAGCTGCCTTTACACAGCATGCTGAGAGCAGAAATGGACAAATATATCAAATTCTGTTCTCTGTAATTATGTTATCACATGATTAACAGGCAGTTTGCCCTGCCTACCTGTCAAAATGCATCCTGTGGGGCTTGCAAAAGTGATGGGGGGGGGAAGGAGGAATACGGGCAGCAGCTCCCATGCTCTGCCTTTGCTTACAAAACACACCCTTCTTTTCCCTCTGCTATATCAAATGGGAAGGAAGGAAGGAAGGAAGGTAGGTAGGTGCATTTTTCCAGCAAAGGGAGGAGACTTCTCCTGCATACCACTAATGCTTGCAAATGTCTGCCTTGGCCGAGCATAAAGGTAAAGGGACCCCTGACCATTAGGTCCAGTCGCGAACGACTCTGGGGTTGCGGCGTTCATCTCGCTTTACTGGCCGAGCGAGCTGGTGTACAGCTTCTGGGTCATGTGGCTAGCATGACTAAGATGCTTCTGGCGAACCAGAGCAGTGCACTGAAACGTCATTTACCTTCCTGCCGGAGCGGTACCTATTTATCTACTTGGACTTTGACGTGCTTTCGAACTGCTAGGTTGTCAGGAGCACGGACTGAGCAACAGGAGCTCACCCCGCCGCGGGGATTCAAACCGCCAACCTTCTGATCGGCAAGCCCAGGCTCTGTTGTTTAGACTGCAGCACCTGATCCTAATAGAACACAAAGCCAAACCCTGCCCATCAGCTGACAAGTGGAAGCCTAAACCCTGTTTTGGCTGCAAGACCTGTTTGTGCATCCAAGGCAGAATTGAAATCCTGCCCTCCTGCCCATCAGCTGGCATTGCAAGTCACACCAGCTGATTGTCAAGTGGGTGTGATTTGTGTAAAATGACATTGTTAATTTGGAGCTTATGGCAGGCCAAGATTGGCCACACCCCTACTACGGAGAGTCTATTTACTGCTTGTTTTGCACATTCAATGAAGGTGTCCTATGGCTGCTTGCCCATTCCCTGTGCAACACTTAAGATTTTCTATGTGAGTCCTATATTTTGATTATGGCTCCTGATAATGGTCAGAGTCCACTTAGCTAGTTCTGTGCACCCCAGAGTGCAATGGGTTGCAAATTTTATCAGATGGCATGCCGTGTGTGTGTGTCTGTGTGCTGTGCTCAAGGAAACAAATTTAAAAAGCCTTCACTGGAAGAGCCCAGATTGCCTCTTGAGCATAGATAAAGTAGGTATTTGGATATCAGCCAGGATTTTTATGATAATGCTTTATCTAATTTAGTATGAACATGAGCCTCAATAGGAACTAAAAGGAGTGAAATGACACCCTCCTTGTTTGCACTGCATCGAAGATGTCTTTTAGGACTGGGCTGCAAATGCAGATAAAAAAACCTGGGTGTTCTTTGCTTCCTTCCCAAGAAGGTATTGTAGATGGATTACGTGGAGAAACATGAAATGCATTCATACTATATCTGTATTTTTGTTGTTGTTGTTCTTGATGCTACCTGTCTGAGAAATGACTCTTGTTTGTGTCCATCTACTGCACAGGGTTCTGAGACACAGAGGCCACTTTGGCAATGTTTCCTTGGCATGGCAGCTGTTTGAAAATGATTCTGCTTTGGACCCAGGAGAAGAGTTTTATCAAGTCTGTGGGGTTGTCTGGTTCTTGGATGGCCAGCAATCACGGCCTATAACTCTCCATGCCATTCCAGACAAAATCCCCGAATTCAATGAATTTTACACGCTAAAGCTGGTGAATGCTTCAGGTACATTGGGAACGGGGGGGGGGGGGCGGGGTCCCCTTGTCCAAATCTGAAGAAACAGCACAGAAGTGTTGGCTTACATAGTTACCATGGGGAAAGGCCATAGCTCAATGATAGAGCATCTGCTTCTCAAGCAGAAGACATCTACAGATGGAGAGAACCCTGCCTGAAACCCTGGAGGTCCACTGAAAGTCATTGTGTAGACAGTACTGAGCTAGATAGAAAACAAGACCAATTGTTTATTATTTTTAAAATGCTCCACATTCCAGGGAACACTACTAGAGAAAATGATAATCAAATGATAAAACCAGCAGTGATTAGTGGGGGGTGGGCATGCCGTCTTCTTGGCAGATTCACTGAGCTTGTCCAAGAAGGATGGCATCAAGGCTGAGGGAGCTGCAGGTTGCTGGCTTCCCCATAGGTACACTCTGCCAACCCAGAGCTCCCCCAGCCTTGCTGCTGCTCTGCTCCTGATCAGCACAGTGCTGCTGCCAGGAGGATGCCACTGCTACACAGACCCCTCATGAACTACTGCCAGTTCAATTCTGCTGATTAGCCACTATTAGTTGCTACAATTCTTTCAGTTGTCTTTTTAAAAAAATAAAATAAAAGAGAAAGAGAACCTGCCCAAGTGACGCTGACACAAAAACCTCACACATATACCAATTTGGGGAAAAAGGAAAATTAATAAACAAATTTACCACCCACCCTCTCCCCACCACTCTCTCCTCCAACCTTTTTTCGCCTTCAGCCCTATGCCATATACAACATTGTCTTACACTGAATGTAGCTAAGAGACTCTATGATCTCAAAAAAGTAACAGTGCATTTTTTTTGTAATTCAAGAAAATCTTTAATAAAAAATATTTCAAAAAAACCCCTTTTGGCTGGGAAAGGTGTAGTTTTGTAGCCAAATGAAGAGTCGGGTTCAAATCCCCACTCATCTGTGAATTTCACTGGGTGATAAAATATGTGAGGGATGAAGATTATGGGTGCTGTTCTGAGCTCCTTCGTAGAAGGATAGGATTTAGAAAGAAATGTAAATAATTATGAAATTAATAAAGAATTTTGTTAAACTTTTATTTTAATATTTCAGGTGGTTTCCCAGGTCCTGGTGGTCAGTTAGCTGAAACCAACCTTTCTGTCACTGTGATGATCCCATTCAATGACGATCCCTTTGGAGTCTTTATCCTAGATCCCAAAAGCCAGGAGAGGGAGATAGCAGAAGATGTACTGTCTGAAGATGATATGTCCCACATTACCAACTTTACAGTTTTGAGGCAGCAGGGAACGTTTGGAGATGTCCGGATTGGCTGGGAAATAGTATCCAGTACATTCAAAGAAGGGTTACCTCCGATGATTGATTGCTTGTTGCTGGGAAGGTTTTCAAATGTGGTGCAGTCACAGCCTCACATGCGACGTCATCACACTGGAACAGATGCTTTATTTTTTAGTGGTGAAGAGGATGCCTATGGGGTCATCGAACCCGAGTTCCACGTCAGTAAGAACAGAACGCTTGCCAAATTCACATTTTCAGCATGGGTGATTCCTAGTGCCAATAGTGATGGATTTCTCCTGGCGAAGGACGATGGCAGTGGGACAATGTATTACGGAGTGAAAATCCACACAAATGAATCTCATGTTTCTGTAAGGCTTCATTACATGCCACAGCCATCAAACATGACATATGTGGCTAAGATCACGGTCATGAAATACTTAGAGGAAAACATTTGGCTCCACCTTCTGATTACACTGGATGATGGCATAATTGAGTTTTTCATTGATGGAAGTCCTGTGCCTGGAGGCATCAAGAGCCTCAAAGGAGAAGCAATTGCTGATGGTAAGCAATATGTCATGTATCAACCTTTCTCTTTTATATCTGGAATTTGACAGGTCCAAACTCCATTCAGAAAAAAAACACATATTCCAGTTACTGGAATCATTTTCAGTTGTTAAATATTTTTTCTTGTGCAGGAAATCTAGCAACATACTTGCAAAAAATAATATTAAATCTCTCTCTGTGTGTGTTTTTTGTTGCACAAGCCAGTGACAGGATATAGGTAAAGGTAAAGGGACCCCAGACCATTAGGTCCAGTCGTGACTGACTCTGGGGTTGCGGCGCTCATCTCGCTTTATAGGCTGAGGAAGCCGGCGTACAGCTTTCGGGTCATGTGGCCAGCATGACTAAGCCGCTTCTGGCGAACCAGAGCAGTGCACGGAAACACTGTTTACCTTCCCACCGGAGTGGTACCTATTTATCTACTTGCACTTTTGACGTGCTTTTGAACTGCTAGGTTGGCAGGAGCAGGGACCGAGCAACAGGAGCTCACTCCGTTGCGGCGATTAGAACCGCCGACCTTCTGATCGGCAAGTCCTAGGTTCTGTGGTTTAACCCACAGCGCCACTCGCGGTGATTGTTCACATTCTTAAAAATATAATATAAATATATAACATTAATGTTGACTTCAGTTCTCCAGGACCATTCAGCAACCATTCCTGCATGCGTATCTCTATTCTCAATCACAAACTGCATAGACATGTCTAGTTTGCTAGAAGCAGGTGTGCTAATCAGCCTTGGAAGTGGCATGAATATTTGTTTGTATAATATTGCATTGTCCCTTTGCCACTGGCCTGATTCATAAAAAATGGGAAACCATGGCTTATCCACCTTCTCCCTTCTTCCTTCTCACATGCACAAGCAGACTGAAAGCTTCCCCTTCCCTCTTTGAACAAACCACAGTTCCTCATCATGTCCGAATTCCATAACTTAGTCCTGTTCTAACTGTGGCTAGACAAACCCAGCTAGGATCAAACCATTGTTTCCTGTAGCATCTGCAGGTTGTTTTTGTGTTTTTTTGCAGTCATCAATATATCAACTCTTTTATATTGAAGCACAACAGCAAAGTAGCACTCTTTTGAGCTGCTTTGGACTGTGGTTTGAATGTAATGTATATACAATGAAAGCATAACATACATCAAAGGGAAACCTTCTATTTTATGTGATGAAATACAACATGAATGATTATCATTCAACAAATCTAGTGGAGCACAGTATGGAATTCATCCATCCCAGTAAAGGGACTTTTAAAAAGGGTGGCATTTGATCTGGTGCATGTATGGGAGAAGAAGGGCATTTTTAATCACCTTTCAGGTCTGAAAACCAATTTACATTTGTGTTTCTTTTTCTAGGTCCAGGAATAATGAGAGTTGGTGCCGGCATGAATGGTAGCAGCAGGTACACAGGGCTGATGCAAGATGTAAGACTTTATGAACATAAACTGAGCAAGGAAGAAATTTATGAACTTCATGCCACTCCAGCAAGGGCAGACTTGCACCCCATCTCTGGATACCTAGAATACCGACAGGGAGAAACCAATAAAACATTCATTGTTTCAGCCAGAGATGACAAAGAAGAAGAAGGAGAGGAACTGTTTATTCTTAAGCTTATTTCTGTTCATGGGGGAGCACGAATTTCACAAGAAAACACAACTGGGACACTGAGAATCCAGAAGAGCGATAATGCCAATGGTCTATTTGGTTTTACAGGAGCATGCATCCCGGAGGTAGGAAATGGTAGTTAGAATACTAGACTAAGACATGGGTGATCCAGGTTCAAACCTAATTCAGCTGCGGAACTCATTGTATGACCCTGGACCAGTCACTCCCTCTCAGCCTGAGCTACTTCAGAGGTTTTGCTGTGAGGATCAAAATGGGGGGAAATGGGCAGAACCATGTTTGCCACATGGAGCTTGAAGGAATTGTAGTATTATAACAACAACAACAACAACAAAGATAAATGAAGCTTAAGAATGCCTAAGACCTGATGTGTAACAGCGCGAACTATGTTTTACTCAGAGTAGATGCATTAAATTTAATGGCAATGGCTAATTTCAGTAGGTCTACCCTGAGTAAAACATAGTTGCACAATACCCCTTGTTTCATATCTCACCTCAACCACCAACTCACTAGGTGGCCTTATTTTTCTCTCACTCTCAGCCTGTTATCTGCAATACAGGAATAATGACATTGACCTACCTTAAGAGAGCTGTTGTAAGAATGATTGAGATGATGTATGTGAAATTTTTTGAACACTCTTAAGATGTTATAAAATATTAAGGACTGTAATTATTATAATCATCTAGGGACAGCAATAAAGAGGAGAAGGATAAAGTGTCTACTTAAAGAACTTGCAATTTAATACCCACTTGTAAATTACGCATAATGTATATTGGTCTTGTTGCCTGAAAATCCTTCATACCAGCAATACATCTTCTTGGGGGAAATGATGCTTCAGTTATTCAGATACTTGCAGGGATGAAATATGTAATCAGCTATAGCCATATGTTCCAGCAGTCACATGGAGCATCAGTCAGAAAGTTTTGAGTGGTTTTGTGTGTGGGTGTATGGGTGTTTGTGTGTGTGTAGCAACCCAAATGCCTTATCATTGTATGAAGCTGAGCTTTAATAAGCTGCAGAGGACTTTATAAGCAGCAGCAGTGACTGGAGGAACCAGTGTGGTGTAATGGTTAGAGTGCTACGCAATCACCATCTCTCAGCCTAACTTACCTCATGGGGTTATTGTGAGAATACAATGTGGGTGTGACCTCACATATTGCCTTGAGGTCCCTGGAGGAAAGGCAGGATATAAATCAAATAAATAACTACATTGTTAACTGGTAACAGGCTGCACAAGAAACTTAAGGTGTTGTGATTCTGTAAAGGATTTGAGAATATGATATAGACAATAGCATGATGAGGAATGAAGGTAGGAGTAGCAGAGGCTCTTCCACTAACTAATGACTCAAAATAGCTATTTAAGTTATATTTTGGGGCTCCCCCCTTCATATGAACGAACTTAAATTGTTCCAGAAATAAATTTTATTGTTTTGAATATCACAAGTGTAAAATGATGTTACCTTTTTATGCAAACCTCGAAACAAATAGCTTTCTGTTTCCTTAATATTTTACTTTATTGTAAGCCGTCTTATTTCCTTATAGGTGGCTGATGAAGGTTCTACTATATCTTGTGTAGTGGAGCGCACCAGGGGAGCTCTGGACTATGTTTTTGTGCATTATAGTATCTCCCAGATCAATTCTGATGGCATTAATTACTCAGTTGCTGATTTTGCTAACACTAGTGGAATGATCACATTCCTCCCTTTGCAGAGATCAGAGGTAAATCCATCTTCTTGTTGAAGTTAATGATCTATTGAGTCTTTGAACATTTTCTTTTCCTGTATATATTATTCAGTCTTGAGTCTTGTATGTGAGGATTAGCCAACATAATGCCCTCCAAAAGTTGTTGGACTCCCAACTTCCATCAGCTCCAGCAAGCATTGGCCAATGCCCAGGAATGATGGGAGTCATAGCCCAACAATATTGGGATGGGACTGTATTGGCTTTCTCTGCAGTGTATGAAATAATCTATTTGGAGGACTATAAATGTATTTTTTAAGACAGGAAAAGGCCAGTTATTATTAACCATTGCAGCAACATATTTGTATTTCTCAATGCAATCATTTTCATTTAATTTGTCTTCTTTGTATCCAGGTTTTGAATTTGTTTGTGCTTGATGATGATATTCCTGAGCTGAATGAATATTTCCAGGTGACTTTAGTGTCTGCTGTTGCAGGGGATGGAAAAATAGGTTCAACCCCAACTAGTGGAGCAAGCATAGATCCAGAGAAAGAAACTACCTATGTTACCATCAAAGCCAGTGACCACCCTTATGGTAATGATGCTAGATAATATATTATTCATGTTTAGATTAAGCATAAGATCTCCACATTCCTTTATTGGTTTTCCCATTTGCTGGGTACAATTAATATCTAAGTTATTGCTTTTACTAGGTATTTTAAAACACTCACCAAAATACTTTTCTGTATTTGTACGGAGATGCATAAGAAATTCTAGCAGCATATACCAGCACACTACTTGTTCATGTCAACCCATAGTTTGTTTTACACTGTGGTTTAATATGGCATGCAAACAAGGCCAGAGAGACAACTCTAACTAGAAACTATTTTCAGTGGGCACATTGGATTAATTCAAAATCATGTGCAACCATTTAGAGGGGAAAGCAAGGGAAAGAATGACCAAATGCCATGTTCTTGAAAATGTAGCCATGTCCAAATGACAAATGTTTATGAATTAAAATTAGGTATTATAAACTGGCTTTAACTTAAAGCTGTTATGCCTATTTACAACAAATGACAGACTAACTGCTGCTGTTGTTGCTTATTGTATTTTAAAGATTGTTTACTACATGTGTTTACTACAGCAATAAAATATTTAAAAATCCAAAACAGCATTATAATCTAGCAACTTTGTTTCACTGCAGATAGAATGATGAGAGTTGTATCTTGTCTCCACCAGGTTTGTTGCAGTTCTCAGTGGGGGAGCCTCCAGTGGACATTGATGACATCATTCTTCCAGCTACCACAGCTCCCCACATTACTGTCAAGGAAGAAATTGGACATGTCAGGTTGCTCGTGGTTCGAGCACAAGGCCTGCTAGGAATGGTTCTTGTACAATACAAAACGGTTTCACTGACAGCATTCAGTCCTCAAGATTATCAGGTATGAGTAGCAGACTAAAAGAGGTGACAGATACGAATCAGCTCTCGCTCTCTCTGTTTCCTGTTGCTGTTGTGCATCCAATGTATGATCTTCAATCAGGAGCTTTTAAAAGTAATAATTGTATGTAACTTTTGATCAGGACATGAACAAAAGGCAGTATTTACAGTCCAGAGTCCAAGCAGGTGCGAGTGCCAATCTGGAGATTCCATGGAGCCTCCACTCCTGTTACAGGAAGTCATTCATGCAACACTCAAACTTGTTCTGTGCCCTGGATACTATGAATGATGATACCCATGAGGTGGTTTGATTGACTGCATTGCACATGTGCCTGGGCATCTGAAGCAATTTCAGAAGCTTCTTATTGTCCATGCAATTTGCTTGCTGCTTTGAAGGAGGGAGGAAGGAAGGAAGGAAGGAAGGAAGGAAGGAAGGAAGGAAGGAAGGAAGCCTAACCTTTATGTAGTACAGCCAGCATATTGTGGAGCCACAGTTAATTCGCCATTACAGCTGAATTCCGAGAACTGGTTTCTGTCCCGGGAGGACAGCCTTTTGGAGAAGGGAAGTGTGTGCCTTCTGGGTGAGGCAGTGGGGCGATGGTTTGGGGGGAGATTTATTTATTTATTTATGGCTGCAAGGCTGATTGACATTTCTGGCATATATCTTGTAAGAGTTTCTTTTTCTGCTAACGTATATCTAGTATCATTGAGTCATATTTCGCTGTTTGTTTTTGTACCTTTATTGTTTTATTTATTATATCCTTATTGTATATATTTTTCTGTATTAGGAAATGCTGCTTTTATCTGTTAATGCTTTACTGTTGTGAGCTGCTTTGAGCTGAGCTTGGTTTCTAGAATAAGGGACATACAAATATTCAATCAAATCAAAGTGTGATTTGGCAGGCAAGGGGTGGGGACTATCAGAACCCACCAATTGTCCTGTGGATTCTAGTAAGCCTCCTAATAATCTCTCAAATGTGTTGGGGGTGCAGGAGCAGGGGAGGGATACTGTGGACCTGGCCTCCTGGTGTTATCGTGTACCAGAATGCAGGGGGCAGACCAGGGTGGTGAGGTCAGGGATGGTTTAGGCATGTGCCCAACCCACTCAAACCTCTATGCTGTCCTTCCTGCCTCACTGAGTTGGTATGTAGCGATGCTGCGGTCCGGAGGCCATGTCTACATCACTGCCTCCTCCTGCTTGGCTTCTCTTGTCAGCATGGCATATCTACCCTGATAAAAGCAAGCTTGTATAAATAATAGTGTCTGTGTAATGTTTATTTCTGATTATTTCTCTTTTATCAGTAAACTCATACTGATACAATGGCAAGTTTTAAGCAAAAGTATAAATAGCCTTTTTACTGCAGGGTATTACAGGCACCTTGGAATTTCTGCCAGGAGAAAGATACAAGTACATTATCGTTAACATTACAGATAATTCTATCCCTGAGCTGGAAAAGGCTTTTAAAGTGGAACTGCTGAATCCGGATGGAGCAGGTACAGGTTCATAGATCTGCTTTTCTCCACATGTACATGTTAGGGTTTTTTTTGGAAAGTTTATTATACCTAGACCATTCGTGGAAACTTGATATTTCAAAGGTTTCCAAAAATTCACACACACCCCCCCCCATGTAGAGTACTAATCTCTAATATTCGTTTGTCCATTGCATATCAACATTGTTGCTGAACACAGAGCAGTGTTCCATAGAAAGTTGGAATGGCTGAACACGGCAGGTAGCATGAGATCATTGCCGCCTATTGGTTTACCTTAGTGCAATTCTTTTAAATGGTGGGAGATATGAAAATATATGAAGTCATAGGAGGAACAACAGACAGTTATACTGAGTCCAAACATTGGGCCATCTAACTCAGTTTTGTCTACACTGACTGGCAGCAGCCCTCCAGGGTTTCAGGCAGGCATCTCTCCCAGCCCTTCCTAGAGATGCCAAGGTTTGAACCTGAGGCCGTCTGTATGCAAACCAAGTGCTCTACCAGTGAGCTTCTACTCTAGTTGCCATGTTCATTTTAGCATCACCCAGAGCTGAAATTACCGCTTATTGCTCACTGTTAAGTTCTGCTGTTGTGCTTGTATAAGAGCTTGGAGCACCATAAACTTCTTTTGCAGGAATGCTCATGTTGCTTCTCTTCAAGAATAGGTTCTTTTCTGTAGGCGCCACTTTGAATAAACTTAACATTCAGTACCTAAAAGCATTAGGGGAGGGATTTCTTAAAGAAGCAGAAAAGCAACGTACTTAAAAGCCAGCTAATTAATTAAATCCTTTCTTTTGTGCATTTGTGTTATTGGCTTTTACAGCACCCATTATCCTACTAAGTTTGCAGCAGTCTCTTTTGTTTATGGGCTCTGTCATTTCAAACTTATATTCTCTTCCACTTCTAAAATATCAAGTATCTGTCACTGATGCCTCAGTACCCACAGTTGGGTGAAATAAATCAATAATATGTGTCTCCTGTCTTCTTGGCTTTTATCAGTATTCTATAAGCTTGCAAAGTCTTTTAAAGTTTTTCAGGAATATCTTCTTCATTTGTTTTTTTCTCCAGAGTTGTGTTAAAGTGCTTTTTCTCTCCTGCGTTTTATGTATGTGTATGTATATTTGTGTATTTCTGTGTGTGTCCTTGAAGTTGCTGAGCTCTTTAATGAAGCCAGTGGTAGTGGTGATGGGGACTTGGACTTCTTCCTTCCTGCTGTCCATCAACGTGGTAAGCTGCTTATTCTGAATTTTCAACGGAATTGACTACTGAAATGTTTTGCTGTAACTGACATACCTTGCCATGGTGTTTTCCATGAGCTAGTTGGGATTTTTTTTGGCTTCAGTGATTCAGCTCACTGACAATTTCTTTGTAAATAATAATTATTTTGTGTTATTCCTTTCTACCAAGTATCGCCTTATAAGTCTGATCATGTTTTTCTTGGAATTGTCCCACTGTCTTCAGTGGGACCTGCTTCCAAATCTGCATCACTTTACAGGTTGGGTTTCATTTGACCTGTTATAACGTCTTCTTAGACTTACTCTGAATAATTGTCACATTTCAAAGTAAAACATAATTTGAAACTAGTAGTTTGATACAGTAGCTGAAAATCTGTGCTGATACAGAGTACCTGATTTTGACTGGTTTACTTTTTTCAAGTATTCTAGTCTAAAACTAATCACACATATTCAGAAGTGCTTTGATCATGTTGTCTTGCTGTTTTAAAATTTCATGCTTTCCTAGTTATGTCAGGAGGCAGATGTAAAGCAACAGTAGGAGAAGGGAGCCTATTCTTTTCTCGCAAGTTAACTTGGAGGAACATGTTCCCATGAAATCCATTTTCAGGACAACATTGTCACTTCCTCTTAGGAATATAATTCCTTCAAGGATTTTTAAGATAACATGCCAACAAAAACCCCTTCCTTATTTAACTCTAATTAAAACACTTAATCTGGAGTATTGTTTCCCCCTCCCTGTTGTCTTCTCTCCACTGATCCTTTCCTCCATTTTCATGATAGCTTATCTTCTCTACTTTCCCAAACCTTTTAAAAAAACTCAAAAATGCAAGTTTTTACCACTTTCTCTCTGTGTTTTTTTCTTAGATTGACAGTACCTGTATTGATTGTGTCATTTTTGTTTTGTTTCATACTGTTAATTCGTTTTTGCAGTATAATTCTTCAAAAGCATCCCCCCCCAGCTATTAAAAACAAAATGCTGTTCAATAGTGCTATGGCCAACAGCTTTGTAAATGTATGATTGGATAAACGTAAAAAAAGAGAGCCCTCTTCAGAGAGCCTGGACAAAGGAAGGCAAACGTGTGTAGACGGAAGGGGGTCCCTCATGTTGACCCCATCCAAACATTGCTGGGTTTGCTTCCTCCACTCCTGACCTTGACGTATTTAGCATGTAAAGGTCTGAAGGTGACTTGTTTTCATTTAGACTGGTAATTATAAGCCTAAAAGAACAAACCTATACATTTTTTTTAGTTGCAAGTCTGGATAAAGACCTATAACCCAAGCAAGTATAAGCAGGTTTACAGCCTAAATCTCTGTTAAATCATGTTTTTAATACAAACGTACCTTCGAAATTGAACAGAATCCATTCCGGAAGTGTGTTCAACTTCTAAAACATTCGACTTTCAAGACGCGGCTTCTAATTGGCTGTAGGAGCGTCCTGCAGCCAATCGGAAGCCACAAAAGCTGCGCTGGACATTTGGCTTCCAGAAATTATTCGAAAACCGGAACATTCACTTCTGGTTTTCGATTGTTTAGGAGCTGAAACGTTTGAGTTTACAGGTGTTCGGCTTCCGTGGTTCCACTGTAATGTCATTGGAAAATGGGGGGAGGGAGAACAGCTACCCTAAGTCAATTGGATATCATATTCAAATGCTAACTTTCATGCTGTTGGGAAGAACAAAAAATTATTTTATTAGAATTTATAAAGTACAGGATTCCCATTGACCATTCCACACATTTATTGAAATAATTGATTCATTCAAGAGTTTGCCATTTCAGATTTTCATCTGTGCCTTTTCAGATATTGTGTAAATCATTCCCCACCCCCTTTGTATCAACAGCCAGCCTGGGAATAGCATCTCACATCATAGTGACTATTGAAGCCTCTGATGATGCTCATGGTGTATTTGAATTCAGTGCCGAATCCCTTTCTGTCAATGGATCTGAACCTGAGGATGGAGGTGGAACAGTCACGCTTGAGGTCAAGAAGTTTGAGTTTACAAGACATGGCATCCCATTTAACCATGCTATCTCTAGAGCAGGGCTGGGGAGCTTTGTGTAATTTTGCAAAAAATAAAATTTATTTAGTTGGCAGGAACACCTGATTCTGGGGGTGGGATCTGAGTGGTAGGGACTGGCTGGGGCAAAACTGCATATCTGATTTCTGACTCATTCACAGCAGGCTCTCTGGTTTGACTGATACTCTGGTTCACCCTGTTTGCAAGATACATTGGCCTTCAGATTATCATATCATGACTTTGATTATCTAGAGAAAAGGATTGTATAAATTGAGATACCCATCTGGATGCTGTGCCTACAATGGTTTTCAATTTCTCAGACCTTTGTAAGCACAACACTACTCTGTGGAGGCCTGCCATGTCTAATATGTGAACAGACCTTCTATGACAACACAGATATAGAAGGCAGAGGAAGAGTTTTGGGCTGTGTGATGAATCTATACTGGTGAATCAGTTTTTCTGTTCTTTAGGGTGGAAGTAATCCTAGATGAAATGGGATGTGGGTGGTGCTGTGGGTTAAACCACAGAGCCTAGGACTTGCCGATCAAAAGCAAGGCAGTTGTGTTAAGTGATTTGGAGTTTGTGACATGGTTGTCTCAAATTCCTTGTGCTGCCCCTAAGTGGCCAACATGGAGCCAGTTTACTGTGCTGTAATGTGGCATGGAGCATCTCAGAATAAACACAATGCAAGAATAACAATTTACCCTTCTGCTCTTCAGGTTGTCAGAAACCATGGCGCCTTGTCCCAGGTAACTTTGCATTGGTTCATAATGCCCGATGATACTGATGATCTAGCAGCTACTACTGGCAACATAACTTTCAATATAGAGCAAAGAAAAGCACATTTAACAGTGCAGATCTTGCCTGATGAAATTCCAGAACTAGACAAGACATTTTCAGTTTGGATCATCAACGCTTCCTGTGGACGTCTTGGAAACCACACCAATGCTACATTAACAATTCTTGCAAATGATGACCCCTATGGAGTTTTAATTTTTTCTGAGAAAAACAGGCCAATCAAAGTTGAGGAAGAAGCCAAGACCATCACCCTTACAATAGTGAGGTTAAGAGGTCTCCTGGGAGTAGTAATGGTTACATATAGAACCATGGGGGATGAGGAAGAATCACCCTATCTGCCATCAAATGTTGCCAGGGCAAGACAGGAACAAGACTATTTGCCCATTTCAGGATTTGTAATCTTTGCCGCCAATGAAAGTGAGGCTACCATAGAGCTCCCTATTCTGGATGACAGTGAACCAGAGAAGTCAGAATCTCTCTTTGTAGAGCTGCTTCGTGTAACTTTGGTGGAAGGAGCCCAACATCGGTCAAGTAAGACTATATATTTCCAGACTTGCTAGATTTCCAGCAGTAGAATGTAAACGAATGTTGAAATGCCACTAACCTAGATTATGCTTTATTGTATGAAATTATACTAAGCAATGGTACACATGACTGATTTGCTTGTGTGGCTGCTTTTTTCATCTGCCCCCATGGCAAACAAAATTGCAGAATCTGCTTCTGATTAATGCCAGAAGCTCCATTTACTATGAACCTAGATCTGCCAAGAGGAATAGACAAAAAAAAAAAAAAAAAAAGTAGCTGCAAGCCAGGTAAGTTTGTCCACCTAGTAAATGACTCCATACCACATTGCCATAGTAGAAACAATTGGCTAGCAAACTAATGACATTATTTCCGTAAAATAAAACAAATAATGGCAAGATCCTCAACAAAATACTTGTTGATAGTGGAAAAAATATGTTGAAACTGTTCAAATTACCAAGCCATGGGTTCTGACTCTGTCACTGCTTTTTCTCCCTTTGCAAGACATAAGATTATAGTGTGTCACATCATTTCCAAATACATTACTGTGTTGAACAATGGAGAATCGTTGACAAAATTTGGGGCAGTATATTGGCATCCAGCTCTTTTCACACTGTTTAAGATTTGGTGCAGTATTGTGGTATATTGATCAAAAAGCCAGTTCTATGACACAACAAGGTACTGCAGTGTAAAAGGAATGTTACAAATCAAGATAGAAGCACCAGCATTTTAACCAGTAAAATGCAATAAACCCCACATCTGAGTGCAGCCCTATATTCACAGTGGAAGCAGTCAGTGCCCATCATGTATAACAAAAGGTGCTTTCCACATCCCACCCACCAAATAGGGATTAATCTCTGTCTGGAAACATAATGGATAGAGAAGGTTTCTTTCTAGCATTGCCAAATGGCTGATTAGATTCCTTTGCATTCTGGGACCTTACATAACTTTTATCTTGTGGTCTTTGTGTGTTCTCTTTTCATATAGATTGCAGTCTGTAACCTAGGGACATGTGTCTGTCTGCATGTCTAGAAGTATGGATGCTAATTAGCCAGCTTTATTTAGAAGATTATATACTGATTTGCACTTCAAAGTTCCCCAGGTTGTCTAATTACATTTCCTTTCATTCTTGATAAGCAGAGAAGATTCAGATATGAAGCTCTATGGGATAATTGAACTGTCATGTATATTTCATCATACGAATCCCAGAAATAATACCATAATTGAGAATGAAATCCAATTCTGTTGAGCTTTGAATATGTTAGTATACACAAGAGAGATGATGGATCAGACCAAAGATCCATCTAAGCAAGTGTCATGTTTCTAAAAACAGATCCATTTTGGAAGCCCACAAGCAGGGCATGAATGTCATGGCCTTCCCCAGTTGTATGTCCCCAGCATAAGGTATTCAGAGTTACACTGTCTATGAACATGGAAGTTTTGTTTATTATAGTTCATATTTGGCACTGCCCTGTGTTATGCATTGGACTAGATATGGAAAACCTATAGTCCTCTTTTGGTTGTTGGACTACAACTCCCATGCTGGCCATGCCTGATGGAAGTTGTAGTCCACAATCTCCAGGGGACAATCTTTGCATTAGAGGCCTTGATCGGAGATGATAATAGCATGATATCAAGCTGCTTGTTTTGCCATAACCTTACGTAACGTACAGCTATGATTATACAAGCTAAATTAAAAAGAGAATGCATTTTTAAGGGTTTAACATTATTGCTTTCATGATGGTGTTTAGCTATTTTCTTTGGCATCTATGTTAAATTTGTTGTCATTATGTAAGGTGCTGTCAAAACCTTTTCAAAACTATACTTGTTAAGGTAGTAATAAACAGGGATCTCAGATGGCTCAAATTATTTGGCATTTCAGTTTCAGATTCTCCTCGCCTTGGAGCTAAAGGGGATACCATTGCTCACATAATTATCAATGCCAATGATGATGCTTTTGGAACGTTACAGCTGTCGGCACCAGCTGTACGAGTTGCCGAAAATTACATCGGACCAATCATCAATGTCACAAGAACTGGGGGGATTTTTGCAGATGTTTCAGTGAAATTTAAAGCAGTGCCAATAACAGCAATTGCAGGTGGGTGTGAGAGAAAAAATCAGCCATAAGGCAATAGATGTACTGATTTATGTAGTTTTCTAACAAACAGCAGGAATATGGATCACACTCAGCTTTTCATTTAACTTCTCAGCAGTGGGAAGAAATAGTAACTTTAAATCATGAGTCAAGTACAGCTAGTAGACATTTGCTTCCAATATTGCTTAAGCATCTTTCTCATTTCTATTTATGTAGGGGAAGATTACAGCATAGCCTCATCAGATGTTGTCCTTCTAGAAGGGGAGACCAGCAAAGCTGTGCCAATTTATATAATCAATGATATCAACCCTGAAGTTGAAGAGTCCTTCCTTGTGCAGCTGCTCAATGAAACAACAGGAGGAGCATTGCTTGGGAGCCTAACTCAGGCAATTATAACTATTGAGGCCTCCGACGATCCATTTGGATCTTTTGGTAAGATGACGCTCTTAAACCTATTCTTCTATCCTTTGAGTGGCAAATGTCACAGTGGCCATTTGCTGATTTAACAAGCAGTTTCTGTTGCAAGACACTCTTCAATGAAAAGTTAAATACTACACCAGTCTTAAAACCATAAGGTTCCTTTGAACCCCCATGATGTTCTGCTATAGATTAGTGGGTTCCATTTTACGTAGGACTCCCAGGGACTTTCAAATTCCAAGGCTTAAACTGATATCCTGTGTATTCAGTGAAGTTGGGAGACATCAGAGAAGACCAGCCAGTGACATAATCTTTTTGCCACAAAGATATGGAAAGAAAGCAAAAAGGAATGGGGAGTAGCAAGACCCACCAGTGCAGGGATTAGGTAATATTAAATGTGGCGATGACTGTTCTCAAATGAAGTCAAAATGATTGCCTTTTCATTGGAAATTCATCCAGTGTGATCCTATGTGGTGGCTTGCTACATCCACTACTTATTAGCATTCTATTAAATAAATATCTCTTACAATAAAATATGTATTAAAAAGCAACCTTATCCTACAAGATATTTGAAGGAAGGAAGGAATAAAAACTCTCAACTTCGCTAGTCTTCCAGATCACGGAAATCACAGTTGAAGAGCCTGAATCTGACACAGTGAGGATAGATCTCCCAGTCATTCGTAATGCTGGAACACTGGGCAATGTGACTGTTCAATGGATAGCCAGCATTAATGGGCAACCTGCTGCCAGTGATTTGCTGGTCTTCTCGGGTAATATTCCATTTTCACCTGGAGAAACCATGAAGAACTTGACACTGGATATCGTGGCTGACGATGATCCAGAAATTGAAGAGGTGAGTTCAGCAGCCATACAGCACATGACCAGAAACATTCATGATTTCTGTTGTCTTGTAAGTGGTGTGTTATGTCTCTGATTGCTTGGGGGAAACCCTGGACAGGAGGCAACTTAAGCAGCTGTGGGGAGAGGGGACCTTCAGTCTCAGCAACTGCTTCATGGGGGCAAGACTTACCAGAGATGATTGGCTGTGTCCATTAGGTCTGGCATTCCTGTGTACAATGTGTTTTTGCTAATAGAGAGTTAATTCCAACCTGCACAGTGTGATTTATTGCTGGCTCGCTCCTGACACTGAGGAAAACTCATGGTGGTGGTACCTAGCAATCTCCCTCTAGTGGCCTAGATTTTAGATAACTTTAGATAAATCATACTGCTCTGTTCTCATATTGGTATTTCTAATGATTTTGAATGATATCTGTTTCTAGCACCAGTAGGAATACGGAGTCAACGTGATTTCTTAATTTTGCTACACTAAACAATAAAACGATAGGTAATTTGGTAACTGCTGTAGCATGTGTTACTCATCATGAACATTGAAAGCTGAATTGAGTTGCTTGCTTTTGTTTATACTGCATTTCTAATAAGCAGCAGAATAGCCTAAAATTAGGATACTTTTGAAAAACAAAGTTTTCCAGTACTTGTTTATCATCTGGCTCAAACTAGACATTTCCCCCCACCATCAAGTTATTTCAATGACAATCTAACATGTTTTGTAGGTTATCAGAGTGGAATTAATTCAGGCTTCCAATGGAGGTACTATTGGACCCGATGGAGTGGCAAATGTGATAATTCCTGCCAATGATAAGCCATACGGCACAGTTGCCTTTCACCAAAACTTGTACCGAATTCAAGAGCCACTGGAGAGGAGTTCAGTTGCAAACATAACAGTGAAGAGAAGGTCTGTTTAATACCTTGGTCTTTTAAGTGTACTGACTGTGAATTATTCTGTGTTCTCCTGCTATTGTATTGTTAGGTTTGCTTGTAAAAAAACCTGTTAACCACCACCACTACCACAACAACAAGTGGTATACTATATTTTTCCCCAGGGGTACGCATACCCACAGCGCCACCCGCATATAGGACGCAGGTGGCGCTGTGGGTAAAAGCCTCAGCACCTAGGGCTTGCCGATTGAAAGGTCGGCGGTTCGAATCCCCGTGGCGGGGTGCGCTCCCGCTGCTCGGTCCCAGCGCGTGCCAACCTAGCAGTTCGAAAGCACCCCCGGGTGCAAGTAGATAAATAGGGACCGCTTACTGGCGGGAAGGTAAACGGCGTTTCCGTGTGCTGCGCTGGCTCGCCAGATGCAGCTTTGTCACGCTGGCCACGTGACCCGGAAGTGTCTCCGGACAGCGCTGGCCCCCGGCCTCTTGAGTGAGATGGGCGCACAACCCCAGAGTCTGCCAAGACTGGCCCGTACGGGCAGGGGTACCTTTACCTTTACCTACGCATACCCTTAAACATTTTATGAATCTAAGTTTGGCCTCATTGAAGGCCATTATTTCAATAGGAGTAGGAAAATGAGAGTATTCCTAAACATTTTTAAGGGGGAAAAGCACTGCTTATAAAACAAGTGAATACATGGGGGAAAGTGGATTTAAGACTGAGACCAATAGTGGCTCTTATGATCTTACATCTGTTTAAGCTGAAATGTGTGAGATGTAGCTGATAAGAATTGGGAAGACTAAGGGAAGCTCTTAAATGAAGGAGGTCACAGAGGAAAGACTTCCAGCCCAAGCAGGCACCAGGAACAGGTTTGCTTGTTCCAACATTTGCTTACTCACCAGGAGAAGTCAACATAAAGGACTTAGGATTTAGACGTGAAAATGATACACTCTATAAGCTTGTTCTTCACACTTTCATTGTCTCATCCCATTGCCACTTCTTGCTTCCCAGTTTTCTGGGTTGATGTTGCATTTTTAAATAAATGAGAGTGGTGATAGTTTTAAAAGTTGTATTTAAATGTTGAATATTTTTGCAAAAAAAATTTCATATTTATAAATATTGTAACTAGAGAAACTGTCACAATTAACATAACCTCCTTGCTTATCACAATTTGTAGTGGTGGAAGATTTGGGCGGTTGCAGATTTTCTACAGCACTTCTGAAATTGATGTTGTAGCTCTGGCAGTAGCCGAAGGCCTGGATGTGCTGTCCTACTATGAAGCTGCTGTGCAAGGAATTCCAGACACAACTGAGATGACCAAAGTGAATGTTTCAACTAATGACTCATTGTACAATTGTGCAACTCTATGCCTGAAAGAACCAGCATGTTCAGCCTTCACCTCTTCCAATGCCTTTGGAATTCCTTCATGCATTTGGGTGGCAACTTGGGATGGCCCAGTAACCAACAAGTCAGGATTCTGGACTTACAAGAAAAACCTTACCACCGTATCCTCTCTTTTTAGTACACAAGCAATTGCAGGTAGTGACTATGAGTCTGTTACAAGGCAGTGGGTGATAATGGCCGAAGGAGCAGAGTTTGCAAATCTCACAGTTACCATACTTCCTGATGATTTTCCAGAAGTGGATGAGAAGTTTGTCATTTCTCTGTTAAGGGTTGAGCTGCTGAACATCTCTGCCAGCATTGAAGATCATCCAACCATAGGACAACCAAACACCTCTACAGTGGTCATACTAATGAACGGAGATGCCTTTGGTGTGTTTGTGATCTACAGCATCAGCCCCAATACAACAGAGGATGGTCTTTATGTAGAAGTTCATGAATGGCCTCAGAACACTGTGCAGCTAATGATACACAGAACGGAAGGTAGTCTGGGACAGGTGATACTGGAGTGGAGTATAGCTGGTGGCACAGCTACCCCAAATGTGGATTTCATAGGTGAAGGGGAAATCCTGATTTTTGCAGAAGGTAAGAAGTGTGGGAGGATACATAATAATAGCACAATACATAAGAACACAAGAAAAGCCTGCAGTATCAGGCCAATGGCCCATCTAGTCCATTGTCCTGTTCTCACAGTGGCCAACCAGATGCCTGTGGGAAACCAGCAAGCAGGATATGAGCAAAAGAACACTCTCCTCTCCTGTGGTTTCCAGCAACTGGTATTCAGAAGCACTGCTGCCTCCAGCTGTGGAGCCAGAGCCATTGTGGTTCTAACAATCAATAGCTTTGTCTGTTGTACAATCACTGTCCTTTATGGCTAGCTTCAGATCAACACTGAGTGAAGGCAGGCCAGAGCCTGCCATTATGTAGAATGAGGCAACTGCCTCAGACAGCAAATACTGTAGAGCATGGAGTGGCAAGGTGGTGCTGAAGGACAGAGTTGTGTGTGCCATGCGGCCTGCCCTACACCCCACAAAGTAGCCTGCTGCTTTTTTGGGTACAGCAGAGGACACCCATCACAATTATATGGAATATAGGAGGCATGTTTGTCTTTTGCTTCAGGCAGCCAAAAGTCTTGGGCCAGTCCTGGCCAAAGCCTATGTGATACACAGAGCAGGGAGCAGACACATTCTTTGTTCTTAAACCATAGTTTAAATTCAATGAGTGTATAAAACATTGTGCAAAGTCATCAAATAAAGAGGTTATTTGTCATCTGAGGTGTGTAATCTCAAAATGAATCCATATCACACCCCCCCACCCCAAACAGGATATAATATTTCAGTTTCTTCATGGAATACAGTGGTACCTTGGGTTAAGAACTTAATTCGTTCTGGAGGTCTGTTTTTAACCTGAAACTGTTCTTAACCTGAAGCGCCACTTTAGCTAATGGGGCCTCCTGCTGCTGCGCTGCTGCCACACGATTTCTGTTCTCATCCTGAAGCAAAGTTCTTAACCCGAGGTACTATTTCTGGGTTAGCAGAGTCTGTAACCTGAAGCGTCTGTAACCTGAAGTGTCTGTAACCTGAGGTACCACTGTATATCCATGGGTGAGCTGGTCTTGTGAAGAAGGCATTCATCCTTGCAAAATTTGAGCTGGCTCATATGTCACAGTTGATTATTCTCCACATGGTAGTACATTTTTGATCAGAAAATAGTTTTGTGTGGTTGCATATATTAGCAGATATGGCCAAAATGAAGATATTGATTTGGTTGAAATATATATACCTCATCTTTTTACGGAAGACCCTGAGGCAACTTGCAGTATATTTAAAATGCAATAAAATAGATTAGTCTGGATGACTGAAGCTCTCACTGGGTTGGGACTCTGTGTCAAGGAAAGTAAAAGAAAACAACTCAGATCACTAACCAGCAAAGGTAAAATAAATAAACAGATTAAATGTTACCATGAAGTGAATTTGCTCTGCTTATATGTTAGAAAGCTGTTCAGTTTGTTTATTTTAAGCACTGGGATGATCACTGCTGAAACAGTGGTAGCACTGATTGCATAAAAGCCTTTCATTTTATTTTTTTTGTCAGGTGAAACAAAAAAGACAATCACATTGACAATTCTAGATGACTCTGAACCCGAGGATGATGAAAGCATTATCATCAGTTTGATTCACACTGATGGTGGCAGTCGTATTCAACCCAGCTCAGATACGGTCACTGTGGTTATTCTGGCCAATGACAATGTGGCAGGAATTATTAGCTTTCAGACATCTTCGAGATCTGTTATCGGTCATGAAGGTGGGTTCCTCTCCATTTTCACTACTCTCACTCTGTGTGCTATCAATCCATTTGCCTATGCTTTCTCACAGTAATGGCTTACTTTGATTTACCACATAGGTTGAAAATGAGAAAAGAAAATTCTGTGAGGGTCTTTAGCCATGTACATCATTTATTTCTATAGTGCATCAGAAATCAAACAAGCAATAAACTTTTTAAAAAATCCCTAATGAGGAAAGAGGAGAAACAATTTCATTGTCCACTATTTTGTAGAGATTCA
The DNA here is from genome assembly GCF_027172205.1 of Podarcis raffonei. Classification (NCBI taxonomy): domain Eukaryota; kingdom Metazoa; phylum Chordata; class Lepidosauria; order Squamata; family Lacertidae; genus Podarcis; species Podarcis raffonei. The sequence continues at coordinate 35,005,544 of NC_070612.1, forward strand.
AGGTCAAACTAGACATGATGCAAAACATATCTCTGCATTTAATTTGCACATTTTGCAAAATGCAAATAGTAGCCATGCCAGGCCATGTGTGTTAATTATTGGGATTACAACAGGTGGGAAGGGGAAGTTTTACCCTTTACTTATTTGCTCTGGTCCTGATGAAAACCACTTTTCTGAAAAAAAATAATTTATATTTGGAGGAAATCCATAGTGGGTGCCAATGGAATGAATTCTTTGTAGAAAGCATTTTCCTCAGAACTTGCAACAGGAGAGAAAATTGCTAAATCCACCTTCCTTACCTGCTGCAGTCCTGATAATCATCAGTCCCCCTAGGGACTTCTATTTGCAATAAAAATGTGCACATTAAAATGCAGGGATTCATTTGACATCTACTTTGGCCCGAGTTTTGTTGCTTACAGTTCATGTTCAAGCCTCTGTTTAAAAACCCATTCAATTTCTTTATCTCTTTCACAACAAATTATGGAAATATTTAATATATATAAATAAGCTAGGCCACTTAAGTGTTAGTAAGGACAGATTCATGGCTCTTCATTGGCACGTGAGCCAATCTACTACAGTCCAAGTATTTCTTGGATTAAGCAACTTAATATTGCTTCCAGCAATATTTAGCCATTTACCTGGGCCATGTGAGACTTTCCCACTTCTTTCCTGAACACCTTTGCTTCTAGGTGACTTCCATTGATGTTAAGAAAGCATTCTGCCATGGTGTTGCTATGCTATGCCCACAACTGGAATCTCTTTCCTTTGCTGAAGACACTGAGTAGCTAGGTCTTTATATTTGATTTGCTGTAAGAGGCTTTTGTTTGCAGCTGTCTGTGACCCTTAAGTATATGAAATGTTTAATTTCATTATGGATAATCTGTACAGTTAATGCACTCTTGGCTGTTTTCTAACAATAATGACAGCAGTAGCTATAAACTGTTGTTATACTTAAAAGAAGTATTTCTAATCCATAAGGAAGAACATTCTTAATTAGTGGCAAGGTAACAGCATCCAGAGCACAAACATCTATGTTAGCTGTTTGTACAATCTCTTGAATTCACAGTGCTACCCTAGACCACTTTAGCCAATGGATTAAGTCAATGAGATTTGTTTCCAATTTACTATGCTTTTGGCTGCATGCCAACTCCTGGGAGCAAATCTACAGCCGGTGCCTCTGATCATCATCAGTGGTATACAAACAGAGGTGGTGGTGTACCAATCCTATACATGCATACATTGTACTCGAACTTACTTCCAAGCAGACATGTATAGAATTCCTTGTCAAGCATATGAATGAAAAATAGCAATATTATGTTACCACTGGTGGAAATTAGTCATGTGTAGTCAAACTAATGTGAGATTGACATTCCTAACGGCACACCCTCTCCGCCTGCAATGGTTGGAATTTACCAAATCTTGTTTTGTTAGTATTTAAAATGTGGATGGGGGGATCTGCATGCCTCTTTCATTTTTTTGATGCATTTCCTGATACAGTGCTGCCTTCTCTTGGAAAGAACGACAGTAACTGTTAAGCAAAAATCTGCATGCATTAGATGCACTTTTACCAAAGGTTCTGCAGGCCCTGTTATATCAACTACCTAATCTATGTATATATCTCTTGTATGTGAAAGGTCATCGTTACCGTTTTTGGGAAGTTTCCACATAGGTCACCATTGTTGATTCTGTGCTGCTGTATGCCTGAGCTTTCTTACTTTTCTTTCCCACATTAATGGCTCTCATGAGCATGTCAAAGCAGCTGTAACCTGACATGCTAAAAAGATCCATCAATGTGCACAAGGAATTAACACAAACTGTATGGTGACCTTCATGGACTCTGTTTGCCACCGGCAATGTTTTCTTCTCACACACACACACACACACACACACACTGTACTGTGGAGCTGAATAACTTTTTATTATAGAATTTAGAGACCACAGTGAACATTTAGCTTCCAGGTTCTAAAGTTTAAGAGTACTTTAGCTTTACCCAGATACGTTCATTTAAAAAGAATAATCAGTAGATATTCAAAAAGTTCTGAAATGGCTAAACATTTCCTTTGGTGTCAAGCTTTCATTTTTATTAATTAGTGCTGGGGTCATCAACATGTTTCCATATTAGGAAAATCCAACCCATTAAGGTGCTCCCTCCCTGAAACAGGCAGAACCTAACCTTATTACTCAACCAATCTGCCATCTTGGTTGCACTTACGGTTTCCTCAGTTCTTTACACCTATCTCAGAGACCCACCTTTCTACTGCTTCCAGCACTAACCTGTTATGATGAGCATCAACCCATGTTGATGAGGGAATGAAGGTGATGACTTGATCCTCAGATTGTCCTAAAGGAATTCAGCTGAAGCAGAGGGAGCTATTCTCGAGAAATGGTTTTGAGGACTGCAGGCCATGATTTCGGAATTATGTAGATGACAGTTTTTAAAATAATAATAATAATAATAATCCCTTCCTTTCCACTATCCACAATAATCCACTATCTTTCAAAAACATACTCCCTTTATCCATTAGAATGAGGGAATTCTTAACATGTGCCCTTGTAATTCTGCATTGCACAATACTATTTCCAATGGTATCAATCTTTGGTGTAATAAAAGCAGATAAAATGTCAACTCCTCAAATGATTGCACTGCATACCAAACTTGGCTATTTCTCTTACTTACTGGGTTTTACCTTATGTAGAGCTGAGTAATGTGCCCCAAGATTTACTTATTCAGTGGGAACTTCCCTATCTCCCATTCTATTCTGTTATGCCATGTATGATCAAGTTGAAATTCCTGCATTACAAGGGGGTTGCACTCAGTAACCCTTGGCTACCTTCCAACTCTGCAATTCTGTGATTCTCTCCTCCCCTTGCACCTACACAAATCTGTTCTAGGGGTTTCCCCAACCCTCTGAAGCTGATTTGGGGGTGGTTTAGGGTATGTGTACCAGGGGGAGGTTGAACAGTGGAAAGCCGCATTGCACATGTGGAAATCTTTGCATGGGCAGGATGCATTAATTGGATACTGCTCGTTACCATGGTCCAATACTGCCATCATTAAGGGACTGGAAGTAGCCTGTGGAGGCTTTGATTTTTATTATATCTCATGTATATGAAAACCCATGGACATGCTCATTGTCATGCAAACGCCATCAGACACATTGAGGACTGTTCCTGACATTACATGTTTTAATTTCAGTCTGTAAAAACACCTGTGACTGGACAGTGCCCAATGTTGTTCATATTTGTAATGTCGGAAGGTCCAAATGTAAACATGAAATCTGATCTCAACCACCATCTGATGTAGTCTTCTTTTAGACAATTTTCCAGCTACACTCTGTATCATAATGTGTTTTATTACGAATGATATAAAATAGTGCTGTATAATGGTGTGTTGAACTATATTGAGTCTTATTTGCGCATTTTGCTATTGTGGACTTTTTTACACTTTTATTAATTTGCTTTTTGTTTTGTTTTTATAAAATTTTTTATTAGTTTTTCCACATATAATATAAAACAATACAAAAGACAAACACAAACAAACAAACATATAAACATGTATAATTTCATAGATTTTTTCATGTACCCAATTTCAGCGACTTCCCCATGCCCCCCTTTTCTGCATCTCTGTTTTGAACTTTTTTTCCAGCAACCCCTGATCCAAATTATTATTAATTCCTTTCTTTAACCTCTTTCTTTTCTCTTATCCAATCATTTATCGCTGCAAATCTGTTATGCTTTACCCATGACATTTTAACACTCAGTAATTTTGCAAATATTTTTTTTTAATTTGCTTTTTGATATTGGTGCAAAATTCTCAAATAGGATAAAATGTATTTCAGTACAGTACAAAATATTATTGGGATGGGGTGGAGGCGCGGGGAGGGGTATATTTTGTTTCTCCTCCAAAACTGCTACTCTGGGCAGAAAAGAAAAATTCAAACAGTTAGAATAAGACATGCATTGCATTTATGCAAATTGTATGTGGGCTTATTGCTGATATAACCTTAATTTTTGTATCTCTACAAATAGTTCCTAGAATTCCTAGTGCAGGTTCCCAAACACTTTTATAATTCTGGATAACATTAAACAAGTTGTTGCTTTGTGATGTGAATTGATAGTTTGAATCGGTTTTTTAAATAGTTATATTATTCTTTTGGTGATAAATACATACAATCCATCTTTGATCATTCAAAATTAAAACAGTGACTGAATACTTAATATTATATTCTGGCAATATTGCAAATAACAACCATCTAATCTGAAAATTGTCCCTTTGTTACTTTCATTGCAGTGCCCTACAGCACATGTTGTTTTATCACCTCCAGTTATGCAGTTATACATGAGATGTGTGTTTGGAAGTAATTACTGTAGTACAGTAATAACTTTTAATTAAAACAAAAAAATTAAATTGTGGTCTACGTAGATTATGGAAATTGAGAAGGACAGTGAAACTAATTCCCCAACTATTGTGAAGATCCAGTTCAGCCTTCCCCCCCGCCCTTCAGTTTTGAAATCTGAAAGCTTTGCCAGAGATTAGCCTGTCTTCAGTAGAACAATCTTAAGTGTATTTCCGTGGCAGGGACACTGCCACCACCAGAACGCTCTTGGCCTACTCTGGCCAAAGTTGGACTGAGGAGAGTGCGGTTTTTGTTTTCCCTTCCACTAACATGAAGAAAGCTACCTATGCTTCCTCTGGTGTCATTTGGGGCCCCAAACCATGGGGATACAAGGAGACATTGGAACTGGCAGTGCTTAGACCACTGAATGCTTTTGCAGCCCCCAGTTTCACACCTACTGCCCCCATGAACCCTGCCTGCAGTAGATCTATGCCTCCTGGGCTTTCTGTGAGCATACTCGGAGCCTTTGTGCTAGGCATGATTTCCATCACCAGAGAGGCTTTTCCATTCCTTCCTATACCCCCTCAGTCACATCTTCTGTGAGGGTGAGAACTGCTGTCTTGGAAGCTTACTTTAAAAAAGAACAACTAAGTTTGGATTCTCAGTTTGCTCTATCCTAGTACCCCATGTGTTTTCACAGTGTGAGTAAGGAATAGCCATATATATACAACCTGGTTATAATTGTGAGTTAAATTTTAAAAGACAAATACTGTCCCCTCCACCTTTATTTGCAACGAAAACAGAATTTAAGAGTTTCAGGAAAAAACACATATTCAATAATATAAAAATAGTTCATAACAATTACACTTGCACAATAGGATGCTCTATGTATCTAATGTGTAAAATAAATGTTCTCTACTATATTTACATTTTCCTTCCTTTGACCCATGCAATACTGTATGTACTGGCAAACTGAAACTTTGCTCACCTGAAAAAATGCAGTAGTAATACATAGGCAGCATAATTGTGACAGGGCCATAGGTTTTCTGCAAGTCAAAACCATTATTTATTTTTTAAATTAAAATGTAAATTTTGCATATTAACTTTTTGGGCACGCTGCAGTGTATACAGTTCTTGGTTTATTTATTCACATCGGTTATGCTTGTTTGATTATTTCAACATAGATGCTAATTCTTTACAATATCAGAAGAGGGGAAATTTTTTTTACGCAACATTAACCCATGTTGTCCTATTAGCAAAACTGTACTCCATCAAAAGCACTGTCATGGCTGTGCAGAAAACTTATGTTCCTGGCATATACTTCAAGTCTTATATGTATTACATGTACATTAGATGTGTATGCATTACATCTATACTTATATTCACATACTAAAGTATGAATGAGCAATATCTATGCACATGATATGTCAAACACAGGTAACGATTAACTTTTTGTGAACTCTTCCCTCTGAAATCAAAGAAAATTGTAACACTGATGTTATCATGTAAGTTTTAACTGAAATAAATGGAATCTACAGGTAATTACAAGCATTTTTCTGCATGCATTGTGTAACATTCCACTACAGTGCAATGTTACATTATATGTAACTTTCTTGTAAAAACTACTTTAAGTAATCACATGAGACAGCTAGTACATACAGCATTTATTTTTTCTTTTAGTTGACAGGAGTTTATTTTTCTCCCTCTTGCTGTTTTTTTTGCATGTTCTGTTGGTAATTTGCTTTCAGTTGTGTTTATACTTAAATTCTTTGCATGAATTTTATATATTTCCCTGCTGCTTTCTGAAGACAGATTTTCATGATTCAGCATTCCAACAAATCTGGGTCTTTTTTCACTAAACTAATTCATTAGTAGGGTGTCTAAAGCAAGGCTTTCTATATATACCTGATAGTTTGTTTTTAAAAGGATGCTACTGTGATTATTTCATTTACAGTTTGCATGCTTCAGGGTCTTTTAGGAGCAATCTCGGCAGTGGAAACAACTCACCAAAAACTTCTCATGCACATTTGCCATTATAATGACTTGGAGCTGTTTAAGAGCACATTGGTATACTTGAAAAACTTCTGTTTGCTGCAATGGGGATTGTACAGGAGAAGTTACGGGTGGGTTATACACAAAATTTGCATCTCTTTCCTTGTGGTTACTATTGTGTTCTGCTTTCTTTAATTCCTAGGAGAGTTGCTGTCATTTCATGTCCTAAGGACTGCCCCTGGAGCAGGGAATGTCACTGTTGATTGGAAAATTGTTGGGCCCCACTTGGAACATAATTTTGAAAATGTTTCCGGCATGCTCTTTTTTTTGGAGGTAACTACAAAATGAATACATAAAGAAGTATGAATAGCTGCAATTAAGCACAGCAGATTTCTTTCCTTATTGAATTGCCTACTTTACTGTCTTAGAAATCCAGTGCAAAGCTCTTTATCAGGGTAGAGATTGAGTGGTTTGGATGCCAACCTGTTTCTTCCAGCAGAATATCATGGAACTTCTATTGCCACATTGGCCTTGTCCTGAGAATAAGTTGTAAGAAAGGAATTTCTGCCTTTGTCCAGAGTCAAGTTCTATTTCCATTGAATGCCGTTCACTAGGGTTGGAGAGCCTATGGTTGCATGTGGATGGGAGCCCAGAGAGAGAGGAAGGAGGGGCAGGGAGAAAGCCTCCTGTAAGCAGTCAGTTTAGAGCAGGGGTAGGCAACCTAAAGCCCATGGGCCGAATGCGGCCAAATCGCCTTCTAAATCTGGCCCGCGGACGGTCTGGGAATCAGCCTGTTTTTACATGAGTAGAATGTGTCCTTTTATTTAAAATGCATCTCTGGGTTATTTGTGGGGCATAGGAATTCATTCACCCCCCCCAAAAAAATATAGTCTGGCCCACCACATGGTCTGAGGGACGGTGGACCGGCCCATGGCTGAAAAAGGTTGCTGACCCCTGATTTAGAGCCCTTGTAACAGTGATCTCTCCCTCTCCAAGCAGGAAGTCTGCTGGCAGAAAGGGAGAAAGAGAAAATGGAGTTGGTCCACCCTACTGTTAGCTCTAGCTGCTTCCAGCAGCAGTACATGTGCCTGACAGATTATCCCCAAGGGTTTGTGGCCCTTGAAAGTAAAAAAAAGTTCCCACTTGTTCTGTGCAAGATGCTGAGGTATCAGTTCTGGCTTGTGGTGAAACAGCTACAGGAGATACGGGGCTGTGGTCTTCTGTAAAGGAACTGAAGATGTCTTAACTGTTTATAGTACTCAGTTGTCTATTGCATAGTGGTTCACTGGTTTCTCCCTTAAATAACAGGGATCACTGAATGCAACATTTTATGTTCACTTGTTGGATGACCATATTCCTGAAGAAAAAGAAGAATATCAAGTGATTCTGTACAACGTTAGAACTAAAGGTAACATCAGGTCACAATGGAGAAACAGCAAATAAGGGATCATCTGTACATGCATGCTTATTACTTGAGCGCTCAGCATTTTGTGGTTTACATGTATTAACAGATTCAGCAGAATGTATTAAGTGATTCAGATGAAAAGCATTGTGTCTGAAGTGATGTGAGGTGCTAGTGATGTTTTGTCTGTAGTGCTTGATCTGTGATGTCACAAAGGCAAGTGATCACATCATACTACAGTGATCAGGTGAGGGATATGTCTTTGTGAACATTGATGCCAGTTGCCCGGAAACTGCAGAGCAGTAGGGAAGGACATTGGCCTCTGGCCTTAGGACCACTAGGAGGCTGCAAACTCTGCCTCCCAGGTAGAATAGCCTGCTTTGACCTTCCCTGCCAGCCCTAAAGGGAACACTTATAAGAACTTTGACTTTAAGAGATAGTGCTTGAGTTAAATTATAGAGTTTGCAGCATCTTCAAGAAACAACTAAACTGATCTTTGGGCTATTTAAACAACAACAACAAAATACTGTGGGTGACAGTTCTGATTAACATAGTCTATTGATTTTGTTTTTCAGGGGTTGCTTCTTCTGGAGCTGCTATCTTGGATAGGCAAGGCTATGAAGCAGTTTTGACAGTAGAGGCGAGTGATGAACCACATGGAGTTCTGAGTTTTGCTCCTTCATCTAGAGTTGTTTTGGTACAAGAGGGAAATAAAACCATTCAGCTTTTCATTAACAGAGAATTTGGATCTCTAGGTTGGTATGTGGAGTGGGTTGGATTCTAAATTAATTTTATGTATTTAATAATGCTTGCATGTGTGTGTGTACCCACACATACACACACACCTTTCTACTAGCTCAGATGGGGAACCTCCGGCCCATGGGAAGAGCGGGTAGGGGAAAGAGATTGTGTGAGTTGGTGACTGACTATTTTTGCTCTGGCTATATTGCTGCCTGCTTTAGCCCCATCCACAGTTAGCAGATTATCTCTAAGGGCACCACCACCAACGAAATGCGATAGAATATTGTATCAGGGTGGAGGTGGAATTGGAATATCTGGAAAGAAAACATGTCTGAAATACTGAACAGGAGCAGATTCTAGTTGTTGAGTGTAAATTACTGTTTTTTCATAAATTTGTCGCATATGTAAGTCATTTTACATACCTCTCACTTCCACAAGAATATATGGAATTGACAAGAGTTATTTATGTCTCTTCATGTTTCAACTCCCTTGATTGAAATTATTGCTGAAGTCTTTTCTTGCATGCTCACTAGGTGTTATCAATCTCACCTATGCAACAGTTCCAGGATTTCTTGGCATAAGGAATCAAACCGACGTGATTTTGGCTGAACCAGGAGTTGATTACATACCTGTATCGGGGTCACTGCTTTTAGGAGAAGGTGAAACATTGGCTACCATAAATGTTACTATTCTAGAGGTAAATAGTAATTCCATTCAACAACAAAAAATGATTCTGATGGATGCAGGATTTAGGCCATAATACTTTGAATATAACAGAGTCATATTTATGCTATGTATATTTTATTGCTGTATGGAGTTAATTGTAGATGCAACCACCCACCCATGATTGATAAGTCATGGGGAACAGTTACAAACAGAGATATGAGATGCATACAAGTGAGATCAGCTGGTTTATTTGGCTGCCGTCACAACCAGTGTGATGTGATAATGGATCACTACACATTTTTCATTTTCAATCTCTTGGCTACACTATGCAGTAAATCTTCATGGACAGAACCAGCTCTTGTCACTGTTACAGTGGACACTTGGGTTGTGAACATGATCCGTGCAGGAGACACGTTCACATCCCACAGCATTCGCAACCGCAGCGCTGCGTCTGCGCATGCGTGGGTCACAATTTGGCACTTCTGCACATGTGCGAGTGCCGAAAACCCAAAGTAACCTGATCTGGTACTTCCGGATTCAGCACAGTGCGCAACCCGAAAACACGCAACCTGAAGCATCTGTAACCCAAGGTATGACTGTAAATCATTTTAAATTACATCATATATTATTTTACATATGTTATGTGAAGACCCACCTGAGGGCAGGTAATTAATTATCTTTTGGGAGAGAAGACTCAAACGACCTTGTGTAATAAGTGTTCTAAGGCAGGGGTGGGAGCATAAGGAATGAATGTCTCATACCTTGCTCCTCTCATTCTTGGCTCTGGCCCCACCTACCACTTGCATTTGACCCCCTGAAGGTTCCCTACCCCTGTTTTAGGATGTTAAAGAGGGCCTTCTTTGATTATTCTTGAAATGCATGTTAAAATACAATAGCATGAGCATTTATTGTATTTCTGTTTTTCAGGATGATGTACCAGAGTTACAAGAATTCTTTCTGGTTAATCTTACATCTGTGGAACTCATCATGCATCCTTTGACATCTTTCCCTCCCAGACTTGGTATACATTTCACATCTTTGCATTAGTGCCACAGTATATATCAAGCAATATACGCACTGTGTGACTTGGATATATTTTCTTGCACTAACTTTTATAAATATGAAAGCTTTCAAAATACTTTTTGGTGTGCATCAGACAGCACCTTACATTAAATGCATAGCATTCAAACTGTATTTGCATTTAAATACAGGTATGGCTTGGTAGGGTTCTTGGTAAAGAAGTGCAAAAGTGGCTCATCGGTTGGGGTGGAATACCTATGTTAGGTTCTTGGCAGGCAGGTCACTGTTGCTTACTGAGATGGCATGCGGCAAAGGCTGGGCTGTCAATATAGTGCAAATGCACCAGCAGGAGCCGTGGAGCATGTGTCCACTGCACCAACCTCCCTGACACTTTACCCTTCCCCCTCCCACCTGACCAGCCTGTTCTGGGAAAGTGTTAGCAATATACTCAAATTCCCATCTATGTTGTGATAGTGAGGCCAAACTGTTTTGTGAAAAATGCAAACTGCCCATTCTCCATAATTTCCTCTCACCAAGGCACCTTATTCGGAGATCTTAAGTGTATATGCCACAAGGCCTGAGAACTACAGACCTGTGCCACACACACTGCCATTTGAGTTGTGTTCTCCCTTTGTGGTTGGGTGTTGGGTTGCATGATACCATCTGCTCTGACATGACAGGGAGTGGCTGTCATTGAGTTTTCTCCACCAGATCTGGGACTGGTGGAAAGTTCTGCTGTTGACACAGGTGGTGTGATCTGGAGGAGTATAGAATATTATGTAAATTTGCTAATTTTGGCCATTGCACCCACTACTTTTGCTGACAGTTATTGCTCTACCCTAGGAGTGTTCTGTTGGCATATAAGTAGGGTGGGGTTTTCAAAGATGTAGCTGATATGCGGTGGCATATCTGCTGTTCCATTGGTGCAGTTGGGCTTCCTCTAAATCAGTGTTTCTCAAACTTGGGCCCCCAGCTGTTGTTGGACTACAACTCCCATCATCCCTGACCATTAGTCTGCTAGCTAGGGATGATGGAAGTTGTAGTCCAAGAACAGCTGGGGACCCAAGTTTGAGAAACACTGCTCTAAATCCTCAATCCCTCTGTCTAGCATTGCATCCTTAGTCCCTTTCAGCAAGTTACTGTCTTGGGCATGGACTGAGTCTATACTTTCAGTACTCCTGATGCTTCTGGCTGTTTCCACTATACCACTAATATTTTATGTTTGACCTCCTTTATTTGCATGTCTATAGACTTGACTGGGTTAATTCATTACAAACTTAAAGGTAAATAGAAAAATATATTGTAGTTCGCTTGAGATGTGTATTCTAGAGGTAGCGTAGAAAATATTTAGACTTGTGGTATAATTAGATGTCTCTGTTCTATTGCCTTCATTCAGTAAAGACAATGCATCTGTATTCAGAACTAATCAACCCCCATACTTTGTGGATAGATGTTGTTTATTGACTTTGGTAATTCATAAATAAACAAATATAGTAATAAATATCCACTGTTCTTGAAACATTTGTGCATCATCCAGAAATCTGAACAATGCTTAAAATATTATGCGCTACTAAAACCTATTTTATCTTTAGATGTAGATGGTTTAGCAGCACAGGTTATTATTGATGCAAATGATGGAGCAAGAGGAGTAGTTGGCTGGCAAAACACAAAGTAAGTCTCATCTTCAGCTTATGTTTGTTTTCAATTGTTTGAGCACTGAACTGTTTCCTCAGGTGTTACACGGTTGATAGTTTTGAGCAGTCAAAGTCCAGATGAATTCCAGAAAAAAGCTATGATCCAATGGATCGGATACTTCAGAGTATCCTGATTTATCTAAGAGTTTTCCCTCAGAATTTGCTTACCCCAAATCCTCAAATGCTTATAGTCTCCTAAGTTCAAATAGCAGGTTAGGCCCTTTGGAGTTCCTATAGCTATATGTGGGAGCCACTGTGTGATACCTGGGAGATCTTGGTTGAAATCCGCACACAGGCACTAAATTTTCTGATGTGTTTGGGTGTAGGAGCTATGCATGCTACCTGGAATGTGTGTGTGTGAGAGTGTATCTATCTAGGAATTGGACCTGGGACATTCTGCTTGCAAAGTGAACACTGTACCCCTGAGCTATTGCCCTTCCCCAAGTATATTAGTGCCCATAATTAAAGTATTTTTGCAACTCCTCAGCTGATCCCCATTTTACCAGCATATCAGTTGTTTATAAAGTTAGGGCTGCCATAGTCCCAAAAGTGAAAATCCTGACAGAGTTGCTGAGCTGCCTATTCCCAGATGTGTCCGGGGAAACCCAGACGTATGGCATCCCTAATAAAGTATCTGAATATTGCCAATGAAATAATAAACTTGTTGTCAATACATATAATTGGGAAGGGCTGTACTTCTTTCCCCCCAACAGTTTTGAAATAAGTGAAGTAAATGGAAGTTTGACATTAGTGGCATTCCGGGACCGAGGATCTTATGGTAAAGTGTCCTTGTTCTTGTATGCTCAGAATCTGGAAGCACATCAAGGGCTGGATTTTAATTTTTCCTCACAGGTAAGAACTAACCTTAAAAAAAAAAATACTTTTTACCATAGTACCAGCCAGCTAATTTGTTTCAGCAGTGAAATATAATCAGACAACATGCCTAGTTAGAATTTTTAAATTCTAGGGCTGGAAGGAGAATAAAGGAGAACTGAGATTGCTTTCTAGAAGGGAAAGGAAGCATAAACATCTTGACAGGTTAATAATAATAAATCACATATGGAACCTTTTTCATAGGTGAGCACATATAGAGGAGAGGGATTGAGCCCACTTGCAACCTCTGGGCATTCACCCAAACGTCAGAACAGATCTATTCATGTATGCTCAATGATCAGGAACCATGAGAAAGGCAGGTTTCACAGCTGCATGGAGAGAGCTTGTAAGTGTATATATTATATATAGACATGTAGGTTCAATTCTGACCTTCAGATAAGTACTTGGAAGTGAGGATGAGAGGCAGATAGGATCACATTCCTGAGCTCCACATGTGCCTTGAATACTCATTTGTCATCTGAAAAGGATTTATAATGTCTTTAATACTTACCATCACTGGTTTGGAAAAGTCACCTAAGATTTGCATCTTTCTTCCTATCTTTATTTGTTGAATTTTTATGAAGTATTGAATTTTGAAATGTTCTAAAATACCGTGTCATTGTGTTTTGTTGCTAGACACTTTCGTTTGCTGATGGAGAAAGGTATAAATATGTTGATGTTATGATTTTTGATGATGAGATTCCTGAAGGGGATGAGAGATTCCAGCTTATTTTGACAAACCCATCCCTTGGGTTAGAGTTAGGCGAAAACACAACAGGTAACATTAACTAATCTTAAAACTAGTTCTGTATGTTGTGATTACAGAATTACATTGTACAAACCATAGTTAGCCCCAGTGGATAATTATGTGTTTTTCCTCAAGACTGTTAAATTCCAACAAGAAAATTAGCCAGCTACCAACACTGTTTAATATTTGTGGGACAAGAAAATTAGCAGCAAACAATCTGTGGTATTGTTTTGCAATTAGTTGAAGAAATAGTAACATCACATGTTAAATGTCGCACAAAGGAAAACACATACTTAATAGTTGATTCTAAGATCCAGCATTATTTTGGGATTCATCAGCAACACATTTGCATTTTTGCTCCTGTATATATAATATGGGTAAGATTATCCTAGATGAATTTTAATAATTGCATTCATTTTCTGTTCAAAGCCACTGTTACCATCCTTGCCAATGATGATGGCCATGGAGTTTTGTCCTTCAACAACAGTGAACATTTCTTTCTAAGGGAACCATCAGCACTATATTTAATGGAAAGTGTTGCAGTACTCACCATTATCAGGGAACCTCCTCAGGGAATCTTTGGAACTGTGACTGTCCAGTATCTTGTGAGAGAGATAAATTCTTCTGAAGCATCTATAGATTTGACTCCATCACAAGGCTATGTTGTTCTAGAAGAGGGAGTCAGATTCAAGGTAATATGCAGGTAGTTATTACAAAGTGGAAGAAATGTTACTTGGTTTCATATAGGGATGAGGAAGAAATTCCTATTTTAATGAGAACCTATACTTACTGTGTTTTCTGAACCAATATACAAAACAAAACTTTGCTTTCCTTCAAAATTCACACACCTCCAAATTTTATGATGCAATTTTCCAACTCAAAGATGTGTTACAATAAACTGTATATTAGGGGAAAGTACAGAGTAAAATGCTTAGATTAGCAAAAAGTATGTACAAAAATATACTATATGTGAGAATTTGCATGGTGGATCATTCAAAAACAGGTTTTTCTATTTTTATATGAAAATATGATTCAGTATCTGAAATGTTACAGTCCAGAATTCTGCCATTTTATTATGTGTAATGTGTAGAACCGTTCCAATATAATATAGTGAAGTTGGCATCAATCTACTTTCTGTTTCAAAAATTCATTGTCATTGTCTATGCAATAATTTCACTTTATACATTTGTTTTCTCTTATAGACTTTGCATATAACTGCCATACTAGATACTGAACCAGAAATGGATGAACATTTTGTTGTTACCCTGTTCAGTCCAACAGGTGGAGCCAGACTGGGCACAAGAGTAGAAACTTTTATCACAGTCTTGCAGAATCAAGCCCCATTGGGACTTTTCAGTATCTTCCCAGTTTCAAATAGGTATACCAGCAATGCCAACCAGTAAATGCCACTTTTTGTTTGTTTGTGGATAGGATATTGTCCTGCATTTTATGTTGGTTGAATTATTCATTTTTAAAAATTTATGTTAAAATACTGATAAATGTAGATGCTTATAAACCCATAAGTCAAACATATCTAAGATCTATCATTAAATACACAACTATAAGCACTGATATCATTACATATTTTTCATTTTCATAACTCAATTAACTGTTGTCAGCTCTTAACAAAAACAAATGTGTTCTGTTTATTGCCTCCTAATCCCTAAATTTCACTCACTTTAGACAATTGTGCTAGCTGCCATACCTTGATAATCCATTATTTAATAGTAGATGTCTTTGGATTCTACTAGTGTCTTGCACCTAACTTTTTTTTGTAGATGTCCATGAATCTGTTTACTAAAGAACAATTCTATTTTCATAAAAATACCTTAGAAGGCCCAAAGTAAGATGATGGGAGTTATGACACTTCATAGTTTTATATTTTATTAATTGCATTTACAGGGTGGGATCCAGAATATCCCTTGCATGAACAGATGTGCTCCTTCCAGTTGAGGAAAATAATGAAATCCAGAGGAAGCTCCCACAGGAGGAAAGGCGAAAGGGTTTTTTTTTTTTGCTGATTCCCAGCCTGTACCACCTCCTACAGCTTTCCTTGTGGCATAGGGGGTGACAAGGGAATGAGGAATCAGAAAAAATGGTCCCCTCCTTCTCCATCACAAACATTACATAAGCAGAGCTGTTCATGGGACCTTCAAATCTGAGTCGCAATTCCCACCCCACCCAGGATAGTTTGCACAGCAGGGTATATCTACTACATATGTAAACATATGTGTTAATTATCTTATTTGGGGTGAAATAAATAATATAAAACCTTATAGTGATTTTCTTTCATGTTAGTGCAAATGAATTTTTTCATCCCTATTGTAAGTACAGTGGAAACTCGATTGTCGAACGTAATCTGTTCCGGAAGACCGTTCGACTTCCGAAACGCGTTCAACAACCGAGGCGCAATGAGAAAATGGAAAAACACACAGTGGAAGCCATTCAACTTCCAAGGTGCATTCGAAAATGGAAGCAATTACTTCCAGGTTTTCAGTGTTTGGGTTCCGAAACATTCGGCTTCTGAGACGCTCGAAAACCGAGGTTCCACTGTATTATATTCCAGTCAGACTCCATAACTGCTGGACCTAGTGGATCTTTTCACACTTAATGTACCAATCCCATGGTTTGGAGGATTGAATTTGGAGGGTGGAACAGGCCTCAGATCCTCGTTTTGTGAAGGCTCTCCATACCCTAGTCTTATGAAGGACATTAATTTCTTTACTTTAGTAATGGTCTCCATAACTTTTAGGACAAATTCTCTCATAATTGAAGAAGGCAACACTACAGTCTACTTGAAAATATCCCGGAGCAATGGGATGAACACATCAGTGAGTGTGGAATGGGAAACACAGTCTGATACTGCATTTGGGATAAGTAAGTCAATTCATGAGTAGGTTTTTTAAAATAAAATATTACAAATTGGCCTAATAAAACAAGGAGAACTAAGTTGTACCCAGGAGCTGACTTGACCAATGTCACCGGCTGTAAATCTATCACTGTTTTCTCTGCTGCACACTTTTTCTTCTTTTGCATTTGAAATGAGGCCCTCGCTTCTATAATATGGGTTGCTCTTTCTTTTTCCCCCTGCCAATCCACACAGTAACTGGTGCATATTTTCTTCTTGTTGCAGAAGGTGGATTAAGTGTGTTGTCCATTTTACAAAGTTTTGCAGAAGAACCAATATCCAGCTGGTGCTTCATTGCAGCAGGGGACTCTCTCTATGGCATATTGTTGCGGACGCACCCAGCTGTAAATTCTTCAATATTCCAGTGGCGGGGAGTTTTCGTTCCTGTTGAGGTATATACACACTGTTAGAAAACAAAGTGTTCCCATGTGAAAATAAAATGGAAAGAACAGCACTCGGGAATAATCCAGATTAGTATTAGCACTGTTTCAGGACATACAAAATATTGCAACAACAGTAACAGGGAGCCAGTGTCCAACGACATCTGGTGGGCCACAGGCTTCTCGAACCTAGATCTCTACGGGCTTGAAGAGTTGCCAGTTGGTGGGGCAGGGCAGGCAGGGCAGAGCTGCTCACCTACTTTCTCAACATCAAGCACCACCACTGGTTCCTTAGAAGCTAAGGCACAAGGCACGGAGACCTCAGTGTGGTACGAGCACAGTGGCAGGAATGTTGGATTGGCTCCGCCAGTGCACCGGCACTGTGCTTACCTCTCTGCACCTTGTACCCCTCCATCTCAGCAACTGGCAGTAATGCTCAGTGTTGGAAAAGCAGGTGAGCAACTCTGCCCTGCCTCACCAACCATTACTTCATGCTGGTTGACAGCTGTGAGAACAGAATGATGATCTAGATGGACCTTTGACCTGATTCAACATTCTCTTCTTACGTACAGAGGATCTCCTTTGGAACCTGCCTTCATCTCACCTTAATATAATGCATGGTACTAAAAGTGCTGAAGTCATTGACTCCATGATTTTTTCCCCTTAGGATTTTAGTATTGCGAATCCTCATCAATGCATGGCATTTCAAATCAATGGTGCTTCCTACCTAATAATTACTCATGGTGGAATGAAACAAGATAGACCTTCTAACAACACTGTGTACTCCTTCACCCCTGGATTCCAGATGCTACAGGTAACATTTTTAGCTCATCCAAAAGTCTTTTAAACCCAATATACTTACATAGATTTGGTGGAGTGCATTCACTTTCAGCATGCTTTCCTGTGATAGTTGTCATATAGTTGGAAGGGGGTCCAAACTGGGCTGGAGTAAGGGGCATTCCCCCCTTGTTTCCCCAATTTAAATCAAGCTCCAAGCAGAAATTAGGCATAATGGAGGAAATGACAGCTACCTATTTTGTATTTGTTTCCCATCCCCTCTTCAGTGGCAGACCTGGGTCTTTAAAATTTCATTGGGGCCCTGCACGCCCCCTTCTTGCCTTCTGTTCTTCTCCATTCACTACATTATAGTACAATATTAAATAAATTACATGTGTGTCTATGCCCTCAATTTGATAAATCTTTCCCCCCCTTGCAGATCCAGACCATCTTTGTGCCGGATATCAGGGATATAAAGTTTTTCAGTTTGGACCAAAACCACTACTTGGTTATTGCAAGTTGTATGCCTGAATCCAATTCTCTACAGGTTGAAAGATCTTCCTTATTCTTCCTGTGTGATGTGTGCTTGTTCTTTAGACTGTTGAGATTAACGTATTCAGAACTTTTGCAGCATTCTGAATGGTTTAAGCATCTGAATAGAAATAATGCACCAAATTCAATTTGATGTAATTGAAGTAAGAAGACTGGGGTAATTTCTGTTGTTGTTCAATAATTTGTAAATTGACTGCAGATGCTTACTATATATTTTCATAAACAAGATTTCTAAAGCACACCAATAAATATAGCTAGAATAAATATAGCTAGAATAAGGTATATTATTCTGGAGTTGTCAGAGTTGCTTCTTTCCTTACTGATTAAACTGCTTGTTCTGGTATGGTATAGACAAATAATAAGTTAGAAATTTGGGTTGTATTGGACTTACATTTACCCTATCATAGCTTTCTGCTTGTAAGTACTGCATTTGTTTCTGATACTTTCATGAATGCTTCAGTTGATCAGTCAACCTCAAGCTCATTTTGAGGGTGTGACTTACAGGAGGCATATCCCGATTTTTCATATCCTAAATAAACACTATGCCAGTATTTCATATGTTTATTACATTTATATCTCAATGTGGCATACATACTTTACCTTTTTATGCTCACAGCAATGATTATGTGAGGAATGCTAAGTTGAGAGTGAGTGAGTAACTGGACCAAGTTCACCCAGTGTACTTCATGGCTAAATGAAGATTATGAACCCTGATCTCCCAGGTCCTAGTCCAACACTCTAACCACTACACCACACTGGCTCTTAATGACTTAATGTTGGGCTTAATGACATTTTAACATGACTTCTGATTTCTTTGTGTATAGTCTGAGCTGTAACAAGAGGTGTTTTCTTCTCCCCTCATTTTCCACAGATTTTCCTCTGGGATAATGGCATCTTTAGATTCCATCATCAGCTCTCGGTGAATGGAGTTCTAAGCGTGGATCTTTTCTCAAGGGGAGGCACTACATATCTAGTTGTGGCTCCATCAGACACCTCACATGCTCCTCTTTTATACCAGTGGTCAGATAACAAATTTAGAAAGCTTCATGAACTGCCAATCAATGGTGTAACAAGAGTCAAAGCCTTCATTTCTGGATCTGACATCTACCTAATTTTTGCAAAAGGTATTCATACAAACAAGAGCTGTTTGACAGAAATACATTAAGATTCAGCTGTTACTATGGAAATAGAAACATGAAATGGGGACGGAAATTACTTCTTTATGACTCTTATCAAGAAAATGTTTCTATGGCCTCTTTATTATATAAAAATCTTGTCCTTGCCAATGTTAGGTACACTTATGATATTGAATAATAAAAAATGGTAATAGTAATATTATTATTTCTTCTATCTTGTTCTTCCTTCAAAAGGAACTCAGGATGGCTAGCAATGATCAAATGTGCAGCAGATACTTTTTCAAGAAGCACATCAGAAGCTAGTAATTTACAATTATTTTGATTTCTACATTTTATTTGATTCTTAATTTTAAAAAAAATCTTTATCAAATACTTCACTTAGGTAGAAATTAATAAATAAAATCCCAGAAGTTGGTCCCATCTGTGGTTCTAGTTATATCATACTTTTGCTTTTCCTGAGATACATAAAATAAATAAATACTTTCAGGTACTATGGTGCTAGTCACTGTGCAAATAATTACCTGATAATCTGGTTAAAATATTTGCATGCAAGCTTATGCTCTTCCTCTTCTTATTCTCCACAGGGCCCAACAATACATGTGAAGTTTTTGTGTGGGAGACTGGACAACCTTCATTCAGGCATTTTCAGTCCCTTTTTATAAAAGCTGTAAATGAAATCCATACTTTTGTCCCACCCTCAGGTGTAGGTATGTGGGTTTTTTGGTTGGTGTGGGGAGAAGGTCCTCTTACAGCTGGCTTCTACAAAGTGCTTTCCCAACACTTTGTATCATCTCCTTGTTGGAAAAAGCATGCACATGGCAACATCATGTATAAATAGCACAAATATTCCTTTTTGTGCACGTGCACGCCGAGAGATGTTGCAGTTGGCCATGGCTTCTCAGTGTACATATGCAGGGAAATGATTGGGATACATTTATTCTGGTGTCAAAAGGTGTTTGAAGGTCTGAATCTAGAAGGATACCTAATGGGCATGTTTTTGTTGTTTTGTTGCTGATATTACTGTATTTTCTCTGTATGGCATACTAGCTCTGTGTAGTATCATGGAGTTGCATGAACACGAACATGAAACTAATATACTGAAGGATATTGATGCCAGGTTTAGAAGAAGTAAATAATTTAATGCAGGAAACAATCTTCCTATGAAATCAAAATGAAATGTCAATATTAGACAGAAAAATAAAGAGTTGATGAGACAGACGTAATGTTAATTGTTAAAGCAATTTTATCCAGGCAGAGCAAGCATTTCATTATACTTGAAAACCATTCTTTTCTAACCTTTATTTTTCATATTCTAAAAAATAAGTTGAAAACTTTACTTGAAGTAAAAATATAAAGAGGAATTAAATGTTAAGCAAATGCTTAGATGTAACAAACATTGAAAGCAAACTAACCAGCTCTTCTTTTCTTTCAACATAAACATATTAAATTTGTCCCTCTAAAGTACTTTCCTTTTTCTATTTCTTGATGCAGGCCATTTGCTCTTTGCTAGCAAGGATAAATCAGCTCTATATTCTTGGAACTCAGAAAAAAACCAGTTCTCTCCATTGCTGGAAGCCCCTTCTGCCAATCATGTCACCACTGTCAGTGTAGTGTCTCTTAATTCCAACAAAAGTCTAATTGTCTTGTCTGCAGAATCCTACTCCTATGTTTATGAGCTGACTGCAGTCTCCAACCAATCAGATTTTATACCAAGGTAGGTTCCTGATTTTATCCATTGACTTACAAGCAGACAGAGTGAGTTTTTCCTCTCTAGTTTTAGTTGTAATGTCTAAAACAAATTTCATTTCCACAATCTTCTTTCTCTTCCATTTGCTTTAACTTTATGGGACCCTTATATGATCCTATAATCTACACATCAGTTCTGACCCTTTGAATATCTAGTGAACATGCTATAGTCAGAAAGCTATGTACAAATCAGTCACTGAGAATACTATCTGTGGAGCTATGTAGAAACCCAGGATAGAGTAGGCAGGGAGTAAACAGACGTGCTGTAGTAGGAGCCAAAATAGTCAGGATAGAAGCCTCATCTGCATTATACATTTAAAACAGTCTAATACCATTTTATACAGAAATGGTTCCCCCCAGTAAATCCTGGGGACTGCCATTTAATAAGGGGTTCTGAGAGCTGTTGAGAGACCTCTGTCGCCCTCACCCTGAAGGTAGAAGTCTTTATTAATCTGATGTATTGCTCATTCCAGTCAAAAACACCTCCTCCATCTTCTTGAGTTCAAAGGAGTTTAAAGTTAAGGTGTGTTCTACTCATAACCATCCCTACTACATGCTGGCTCAAAAGAGGAAGAAAATACAATATAAATTGTTTGCTTAAAGTATGTATGAGTAATGTTTCTTGTAATGCTACATAAAATACAACAAATGGTAACTGAAAACTTAGGAGTCAAATTTATACCTTTTAATTATTATGGTCTGCGATACATTATTTTTGCATGACAAACCCATTTTTTTTTGCTATAGTTGTCTTGGATAACTAGTCTTTAATTATAATTATGCTCTCTATATGTGTTTTTATGCTAGTTCAGGTGAACTGATATTTGAACCTGGAGATCAAGAAGTTGTAATAGCAATCAATATATTTGATGACACAATCCCGGAGGAAGAAGAATTTTTTCGAGTATGGCTGAAAAATCCAAAGGGTGGTGCAGAAATTGGTCCTAATGGTTATGTTACCATAATTATACCACCAAATGATGATGCCCATGGAGTTGTTGCTTTTGCCCAGGTTATTGAGTTATATTAGAATATATTTGCAGTAGACCAATATCAGAGCAATGTGAATACTTAGATCTATTATTCTGATGCATTATTATTATTCACACCTTCTTTATATGAATGAAAATAAGTATGTTAGATGTAAGGCTACATAAAATCATGTCTAAATAGTTCCCCCTTGCAAAATAGCCCACCATGTTATTCACTGTAACTTGGAGCTTTTTATCATGTAATTCGCTTAGCTTACAATGGAACAAATTATAATAATACATGAAATTAAATTTACTGCATTTGCACCTCTTAGCTTAGGGTATGTATGTGGATTCCATCTCCCTTAATTTTATCTACAGAACAAACCTGTGAGGTTAGTTGGTCTGAGAGAGAATAGCTTGCCCAATATCACCCACTGAGCTTCACTGCTAAGAGGGGCTCAGACACAGGTCTCTAGTCCAAGTCCACCATTCTAGTTGCTGCTCTATGCTAGTTGCGTGTCGAGGTCCCCAGGGCCACCCCAATAACTCACACATCACACCAAATCTTTTTGTTTAAGGTTTTTGGCATAATTTTGGCCACAACTTTATTAAAATACAAACATGTGAGTGGTTGCTTAGGCATTGGTTGCGACTATCTGCCCCCACCGTGGGGGACAGACTGACATTCCGCATGCCTGCGAAAGTCAGAAAAGGGGAATACACTTGGGGGTAGCGACGGAGCAGGGAACCTGCCCTCAGCCCTCCCCAAATGCAGCCAGGAGCTCTTACAGTGGCCCGAGCCCCCTTGACAGGGTGGACAAGCAATAGTTAGCCCCCGATTCCTTTAACGGAATCCCTTGCAGCAGCAGCATTAGAGGGGCAGGCACAGCCAATCCATGCCCCTCAACCAACCAAACCATAAACCAATGCCTAACTGCAACCTTACAAGTTGTGACGATTTGCTATGCAGTAGGCAAAAACCAAATGGCCCCAGCCAATCAGCCAGATGGACAAAATTCCTACCGGGCCCCTGCCCCAAAAGCAGATGACCCCATGACAGGCATAGCAAGGTCAAAGCGAACAACCCTATTCTAGGGAGGGAGGGAGGGACGGGCAATCCGATGCACGGGCAAAAAGAGGAAGCCCTAGCCTCATGCAAGGAGTTTAAGCATTTCTGACTGTCAATCAACAAATGGCAACATTAACTTCTTCCCAGCAACAAGGGAAGCCCAATTGCATTAGTGGCCAACGGTCAATTAGCCCGCCCCACAACTTTGGAGTGTCCTGGCGGCCCCCACCGCAACACGTGCTCTCCATGAAGGAGAACACGCCTTTCCTGAAACATATGAGAACTTGGACTATTTTAAAACATGAAGTTAATGTATATGTAAAACTCCTTATATATTGATTTGGAAATTAAATATGAAGAATCAAGTCCGTCCGCCCCCCCATGCTACTTAGCTGTAACATTTTTATGCATTCCTGTTGAAGTTGCTCACATGCTTTTCTATTTCATTTGTACATTTTTTAGAATTCTTTATTTAAACAAGTAGAAGAAATGGAAAAGGACACTTTGATCACCTTGAATGTTGAACGCTTAATAAGTACCTATGGACGTGTTACAATACAGTGGGAGGCCCATGGGAGCATTAACGATATATTTCCAACTTCAGGGGTGGTACGTATTTTGTCAAGCTGAATATTAGCTGCAGAAAATGTGTAAAGCTCTAATTACTAGTATACAAGCAATCTAATTAATTACTAAGTTGCCTATATAAGCACTAAAAATCATGTTTGCTGACAGATTAACACGAGAAAAAGTTTTCTTCTATTGACTTGTGATGTCATGGATAATGACTTGGTCATTTGAAATGCAGTTTGGTTTCCGTTGTGAGCAAATACAGCCATTATGAGCTCCTGAGGGGCATGAGTCCATATGGGATATGAACAAACCAGCCTAAATCATGAACTACTTCTTGCATGAGCAAAAGTACAATCTGCAACATGCCTAATTTAAGCCTATTCATTTCAATGCCTCTACTCTGAGTAGATCTTGGTTAAATTCAATCTACTGTTTCTGAATCAATGTTTTATCCTAGGCTACTTTTAAAACATTCTGGTGAATATTTCCTCCTCAAAATCTTTAGATTACATTTTCAGAAGGTCAAGCCTTGTCCACGATCACCTTAACAGTCCTTGCAGATGTCATTCCTGAAGTTGCAGAGACTGTGATTATAACTCTTACTCATGTCAGCACTATGGGAGTTCTGGATCCCAAAAGAGGAGCCACCATCGATCCAAACAAAGCAAAAGCTGTACTTTCCATTTTGCCTAATGACATTCCTTACGGCACAGTAGGATGGCATACAGACTCTCTCTTTGTTAAAGTAGCAGAACCTGAAGGTGAGTCAATTCTGTGATCCTCCTGTGAAAAGCACATTTTCCTGTGATGGTAATTTGTTTTAACCGGTTTTAATATCAAAAATTAAATTGCTGTAACCCATCCTGGGACCTGCTGGTGATGGACAGGTAATTAAAAATATTTCCAGATCTCTTTATGAGAACAGTTCAGCTTTACAGAGCAGACTTGATTGGGGGCAGGGAATAAAGAAGTACATCCACCTATTTACTTGTGCCAGCTGTCACTACATCAGCCCTGAGGAGAGCTTGAGGACCCAAAGTTGCCATCAGCCTGCCCCTTCCTTGCCTCAGAAAGTTTGGGGACTTTCATCTGTGGGTGAAATGCTGGCCATAGCTTTCAGCTCACCTTGGTGCAGCAGAGGCTTCCACAGTGGTGGAGCCCACTATCTACTGGTGCTCCTGTTCACCGGCAGATGGGAAAAGTTAAGATAGTCCTCGTTAGTACTTTTTTTCTGCCTAATAAGTTAAAAAACACACCTTTGAGATGCAGTGATATAGCAGTGAGATCCATATATTTCAACAAGAGAATGTACAGTATTATCTCTGGATCCTCCATGCATGCATTTTGTTCTTGTGCCCAGCTACAAAACACCTTACAAGACTTGCCTCGCAAAATATTTCCACCCTTTGCTGTAGCACAGGGCTTGGACTCGCATGTTTTGGCCATCTAAATTTGCTTTTAGTCATGTCCAGATTGGGCAGATTTTATTGGCCCTGTTGATGCAATTTTTTAAATATAATTTATTGAATGAGTCGTTGCTGTTCAGTTAGCCCTGCTGGATGCTTTTCAAGTTCTGATATAATGAAAGGGAGCAAAGCAAGGCAGATCCCAACATTTGTTGCTGATTCGTTGCATCACAGTGTGTTCTGTTATTTCAACTGTTGTTTTATTTTAAGTAAATATATTGTTTTATTCATTTTAATGCCACTCTTCAGCTGAAGAAAACTCCAGAACAGCCTGGGATAAGGCAGTCCCTCTCTTAGGCTTACAATCTGAAGCATATGACACAAACAGAAAAGGGGCTGGAGCATGGTGGAATCAAACTCTGGCACCACTTCTTAGTTACTTGGTTCTTGTAAGGACCAACCAGAATAAAACTGAGTTGAATCAAATGTACCAATAAAAAGGTAAAGGTAAAGGACCCCTGACAGTTAAGTCCAGTCACGAACAACTCTGGGGTTGCGGTGCTCAATTTGCTTTACTGGCCAAGGGAGCTGACGTTTGTCAGTTTTTCCGTGTCATATGGCCAGCATGACCAAGCCGCTCTGGCAAAACCAGAGCAGGACACAGAAATGCCATTTACCTTCCCGCCGAAGCGGTACCTATTTATCTACTTGCACTTTGACATGCTTTCGAACTGCTAGGTTGGCAGGAGCTGGGACAGAGCAACAGGAGCTCACCCCATCGCAGGGATTCGAACCGCCGACCTTCTGATCAGCAAGCCCAACAGGCTCAGTGGTTTAGACCACAGTGCCACCTGCGTCCCTTCAATGATAGGACACGGCAGAGACATGGAGATTAATGAAAAAGTGCAAACAAGTAAAAGCAAAAAAATGTCTCCCCTGTCTTTGCTTAAAATTATGGAGCAGATACTCTTGTACTCTGCCAGGGATGGCCAACTCCCAAGAGACTGCGATTTTGTTAAAGACTGGCAGTGTCAGGTCAAAGTTGTTGAGCTTTTCTTAGGGAGGAGAAGAAAAGCCCATTTTGGGGGAGAGCAGGGCAAAATGTTGAGCTTCTTTGGGGGGAGCCAGTGATCTACCAGTGATCTACCACAGACGTTCAGTGATTTACCGGTAGATCACGATCTACCTGGTGGATGTGCCTGTGCTAAATAATTTCCTACCTCTCTTTGAAATCTTCAGGGGCCAATATAGCTTTGAAGTATTGTGAAGTGCTACTAGCCCCAGATTTTGATCATTTGCCCCCACCTCCAAGAAATGCTTCCACTGCATCTATAACTCACTGAACTAGAAGAAAAAAAAATTATTCTGTTTCAGAGATTATATCAAAGATGTGTTGGATAAGAGATCCAATGTGGAGTAATGGTTAGAGTGCTGGAATAGGACTTGGGGGACCAGGGTTTTAATCACCACTCTGTCATGAAGCCCACTGAGTGACTTTGGGCCAGCTAATGTCTCTCATCATAACCTACTTCACAGGTGTGTTGTGTGTATGCCGCCTTTAGCTCTTTGGAGAAAGGGTAGAATATAAATGTAACAATAAATAAATAAATATTTTAAAACTTTATTACAAGTTTTTTCTCCAATCTTTTCAGAGAAACCCACCATCGTTACTTTACATGTTCTTAGAGAACAAGGATTTGCTGGTGATATCAGTGTGCAGTTGATCTCCCAGCCCATTTTTTCACTCCCGCTTGTCAATCAAGCCATTGAAAATGAGGATTATAGGTTGGAAAACAAGACCATTATTATGCCAGCGAACATGACAATGGCTTCAGTAAATGTAGTCATTTTGCCAGTGAGTATTTTAATGTATCTTTTTCCTTCACTCATGCATCTCTCCATGGTTGATGTGACTAAGCAGCCAAACTCTACCCAAATTCCTAGGCCTAGTAAATGACAGTTCTGATGACTGACAAAAGATGCAGCATCCCAGATCATCTAGCAAATAGGTAAATTCACTTTTGCTGCTTGTTACTCCACAGCTGCCGCCTCTGTGCTCTCTTGATCTACTTCGTTTGTACATGAAGCACATGTGATAAGGGTGTGGGAGGATGCATTGTGATGCATGAGGCCATGATGGGAAACAAAGTTCACAATCAGTGCCCTACAGATTGCGTCTAAACAAGTTGTGTTCAGAGCAGGCCCATTGAAATTAATGGAACACAATTAGCCATACCCTTAATTTTATGACTAATATGGGATACAATCCTATGTTCTCAAGATGCACTTTGATAACACACATGTCCTAAAATTCAGCCAGGTTTACAAAGCTCAGAATAGAAGTGAATGTTTATTCTAATTTATTTGATTGGACTCCTAAACCAGCTGCCCAAATCTTGTTTACAGTAGGGTCAGGGCACCCATTACTGTTTGGAGTCCTAGACTGTGTAAACACCATATATTTAAAGCACATGACTTCCCTCAGACAATCCTGGGAATTATAGCTCTTTGAGGGGTAAACTGCGGTTCCCAGGATTCTTTGGGAGAATCAATGTGCTTTGAATGTATGGTTTGTAACTGCTGAGATTTTCAGGCTGCAGTGATTACTCAGAAATAGTTTCTGCTCTGTTTGATAGCGCTTACTTAATCCATGCATAGGAGTACAGCCTTGGTGTCTGCTTACTGAGGCTGGACTGAGGTGATGTATGAACTAGGCCAGTGGTTCTGAACTGGTGGTCTGTGGACCCGAGGGAGTTTGCATAACCCACTCAGGAGATCTGTGGCACCATTCACAACAAAAACTACCACAGAGATATCAAAATTGTCAAAAGTAGGGGGTCCAAGGCTTGGCTTTTGAAAAACAGGGGGACTGCAGTACTTAGCTAATTGGGAACCACTGAGCTAGGCCTAGAATTAAGTACTATGGCCAAAATGTGATGTACTCCAAGCTAGCTCTATATGATGGGGCCTTTATACTTTTGCAAGGACAATTTACATATACAATAATAAGATGCAATTGCAATGCAATATTTTCATAGGCAAAAGAAGGAGGGGAGAGTGCGTCCATTTTGTTATAGCCCCAGTATTTGAGAGATTCACATTCCACCTTTCCATTTGTCATTTCCACCCCGACAGGATAACATTCCAGAATTACAGGAGATATTTGTAATCAATATTAGCAGTGTACAGTTGCTGGACTCATCCCTTACTGGCGGAGGGCCAAGTGTGAAAAGACTTGGCTTAGAAATAGCTGAGATAACAATTGAAGAGAATGATGATCCTAGAGGAATATTTTATTTCAGTGCTGCCAAGGTGAGAACAAACTGAAAAATGTCAATGCCCCCATGCTGTCGTTATTCTTGGTCTCAGTAATCTGAAACTGACTTTGTTTGTAGATGGTTGGGCTGATTGGGGCATTTTATATCTCAGCTTAAGAAGATGAGATATCACTTGCCCTGGGGATGCCAGTGTGGTGTCCCACAGATGTTTCTTTCATCATCGCTGATCATTGGTCATGTTGTCTGGGGCTGATGGGAGCTGGAGTCAACAACTGGAGGTCACCACATTGGTCACCCTTGCACTAGCCTTTCAACCACACATGCTACCTCTTTGTTCTACCTTTGCCCAAGTCATGAATACATTTGAGTTCACAGTCTGTGTCCCCAAATAGCTGAGCTGTGCGTTCATACAATTATTCACATGCAACATTCAGCAAATGTGTAGTCTGCACCTATGCACTCAGCAGTTGACATGTAAAAATCAACAAGTGTATGCTTTTTCACACAAATGCTTGTACATGTGCAGAGACAGCTTGTACAGTGTAACATGGGAGCAGGATTACAATTAAACAAGAAAGTCTATAAATAACCATTGTTTCCTGTTTCATCTGAACCAGGAAAGCTACGGCTGCCGGGCTTGGAACATGCCAGATTTTAAAACCAACTTCAAACCATGGTTTGATATCCTGGCTTTTCTATGTCAGAAATGCAATCATTATAGTGCTCTGAATAACTGTCCCAAGCTGAATTTAAAATACTGCTTTCTTTTCAGGATATGAGTGGAATGGTAGCTGGCTTTGAGGTTCCTCCACCAGATAATGTTCTGAAGCTACCAGTTGTTCGAGGGGCAGGAAAATTTGGATCAGTAAATCTGTATTGGGAAGCCACACCTGCAACTGCTAGCCTGGAAGACTTCACGCCATCATCCGGGAACCTAACATTTGCTGATGGAGAAGTATGGAGTATGCTGATGCAAAAATTCACAACATTTTAGATCACCTTGTACTCCTTAGTTTCTATGTTTCAATGACTATGTTCTTCACATGATGAATGCAGTTAATCATGTGACAGCCCCATCACATGCTCATCACGATTCCTCTCTTTAAAAAACAAAACAGAACACAGGCACAGCATCGTCTTTCACATATTCACAGCTTTTCATTCTTCATGTGCAATTTGTATGGAAGATTTGAAAGGGATTTGAAAGGCCCCCTGCATAATTCCCTATGTCTATGGCTAGCAAGGTAAAAAATGTACCCCAAAAGCAAACACAGTTTTATACAGGTTTCAAAGGTCAGCGCAGAATGTTTAATCTTCCTTTAAGATTTTTTAAAGCACCTGGTACATACACTTGTTGGTTTCAACAAGGACTGTACGCTCTCTGTGTTTGGATTTATGGCAGGGTTCCATTCACTGATTGTATTGTCTTAAGTCGCAGCATGCTCATCATATAATGATATATGTCACCTATTTCACAGAGTTTTGTTTTGTTTTTCCAGGTGACAGGAGTGATAGAGATCACTATCATAGATGATGACCTTGTTGAGTTTTTAGAGATGTTCACTGTCACTTTAGTCAGAGTGACAGGTGGTGCCCGATTAGGGGAGGATGTGCAAGTGACTGTCACTATTCCACCAAATGACTCTCCTGTTGGCGTATTTGGGTTTGAAGAAAAGCATGTAAGTGGTACAATTGGGAATGTTTGTGTGGTGCTGGTTGTGCAGCTATTGAATCACCAATTACTTAAAAATGTCAGGGAAATATTGAATGAAGCACCCATCCAAACAAAACTACTTACATTTTATAAAACTTTTATAATGCATACATATTATAAGTGCTGTTGTTGTATAACAAAACCAAAATGTAAAGCTGTGGATCTTGAAATGGCAGCTAATTCACCACAAGAAAGCATGTGGCTGAGAAAGGGAAGAGCTTCTTCTTTTGCATGTTTTTCAAGTAAACTGGAAGTTGTTCTGCCAGTCAACACAATATGTCAGCTGTGGGGCTGCCTCCATTCCTTGTCTCCATATCTCATGAGCCCAGAGGCTTTATTCTTTAATCATTTTAAAATTATTATTTCCGTAATTCTATTAGGAATATTTCTTTAGGAACTACAAACCTACCCCTGGGGCTGAGAGCAAAACTAGCTGCTACAGAAAACATGGCAGCCTGTCGCTGAGTTTCTTCACCACCACAATTTAGTACAGCTTGTCTCATGCCCTGGTTTCATGTCATCATGCTGTGTGACTCCTTTGCCCCTGCCAATGATGTAGAAAGGGCTTGGGGAGACACAAAGTTTGATCATGTCATGACACAAAGTAAATTGCAGTACATATTGTTAGAGGAGGACATCATTTCTTAGGTCCTAACTTTTCACTGATAATGAGCTGCTTTGCACAACATGGCAAAACACGCTGTGGCTTAGGAAGACCATGCAAATGTGTTGGCTTGGTGGGGGAAGATGCTCACAGCTGCTTTGCTCCTCTCTGGTTCCTTTACTGCTGTATCACACTGAGCTAATCAAAGGTTTGGCTTTGTGCGTCATGGTTAAGCTCTCTCCACACTAACCATGAAGAGCTTAGCTCACCATTGTGCAACGGTAGAAAAAATGGGGGAGGAGCAAAATGGCTGCAAACTCCTGTCTGGGAGCCTGCATATTCACACAGTCTCCTTAAACCATAGTTTGGCTTCCTGTGTTGCATGAATCAGTGGCTACTTTAGGCCAAAGGTGATGGAAAGTGTCATGAGCAAAGTTGCCAGGTTTATATTTTGGGCATTTAAACTGGTTTCATTTTTCACAGGCAAACTCTCCACATAAGACAAAGTAGCAAAATTGCTTGCATATGGTACGGTATTTTTTTAAAAATGGATTTTTCTCTGTAAATTGAATTTCAAAATTGCTTCTTTGATTTCCATGCATTCCAGTGTTCCAACACAGAGCCTCGTTAATCTTTGGTTTGCTTCCTTACCTAGATAGCTTTATTGTTAGAGATGCACATAGTAGCCAGGTTCAGTACCAGAGAAAGGATGTTATTTGTAAGCAGGTTTTTAAGATAGGCATGTTTCAGATCATCCTCAAGCCTGTGGTTGCTAGGAGACTGTTGCGCAGGAAGGACACCAGGTTATGTCCATATGACACTGTAAGTAGTACATACTGAGCAGGTTTATAATTAAATGTAATAAACAAATTCATTTGTTTCACAAATGTCATCACTGTTTCAGATGTCGAAAGGAGAAAACTGAACATTTCCCACAAAGTTTGTAACATTTCTGTTGATGGGTTTTGCTGAATGATTGTTCTGTTGAATCAAATACTAGTATTTTGTATGTTTCCCACCCACTTGAAAAAAATAAAATAAAAGAAGTAGGAAGTATGAGTCACGAATCAGAATGCTGAGTGTAGAGAGCAAATAGATGTTCTAGTTTCTACCTAGAGAGGCTGGTATGTGCACAGAAGTTGGCTGCTGCTTCTATACAGTTCCCTCCTGGCACTGGATCTGTTCATCTGACACTAGGTTCTGTATTGGGGGTTCCAGTACTGGATCAGGTACTCCATGTGTGGTACTTAGAGGATGTTAGTGCTGTCTTTCTTTGGACACCAGGTACTTGGTGTTTTGTTTTGTGTGTGTGTGTGTGTGTGTGTGTGTGTGTGTGTAACTTCCACTTATTTTCCCACATTAGCATCCATATGTGCAAAGTGTGACATATCTGGTCTAACCTTTTCTTGCCTTCATTGTTTTAGGTAACCGTGAAGGAGCCCCAGTCAATTGATGATCCTGCCGCAAATGTGTTTCTTACTGTAAGTCGGAGTGAAGGAGGCAAGGGGGAAGTTCGGCTCATTTGGATACTAGAGGAGGCAGCTAAATATGATCTCACTCCTCTCAATGGGACTCTTCTCTTTGCTGAGGTAAACCTACTGTTTTCTACCATTTCCCCTTTTTTCTTTGATGCTTGTGTATCCATCTACCAGTCTATCTGAGGGTCATGGAACTGAAGAAAACAATCTTCTATATGAGGTCCTGAACATGCCTAAATACCCCTGAATCAGCCGTACTTATAGAGACAAATTGTTGTGTTGTTTGGCCCCAATGTGGTGCACTATTTGCACAGTTAACTTGACTCAGAAAGTAAGCAGGAAGATTTATTCAAGATCACCTGTGGTGAGATTGGTCTGGCTTTTACTGCTGCTAGAGAAGGGGTGACAACTTCTCTTCCAAATGAGTCATTGCCACATTTTTTCTGAGGAGTCCATTTTCTACATTCGTAATTAGACACCTTCTGCTTCACCAAAGAGCCACCTGAGAGGCTAAATCTGTCTTGTCAGAATGTTGTTTAATTAATTAGATATGGTAAATTTTGCTTAGAACTGAAGGTACATTCTCTTCTGTTAATATACTAAGTGACAGCTGTAAGTTGAACTATTGTCTGCTCCATTCTAATACAGATGGAATCCCAAAAAACCATAGTTTTGCAAGCAATTCAAGATGGTCTGTTGGAAGGTGATGAAAGTTACACAATTCAACTGGTCTCTACTGATGACACAGAGATCTCACCAATAAATGGTAAACATAAGGGGGGAAAGCCATTTCCACTGAATGTCCAAAGACGATAAGTGCTTGAATTACAGGGAGGCCATGGGGCTCCAGCTGGCCTGCTTTCATGGCTTTCCACTTACCTGCTGTTTGTAAAAGGTTACAGAGTGGCATAATTTGGGTAAATTTGGGTAGAATTAAGGAGTGGATTTGATTAGGTGGCTCTCCGCCCCCAACATTAAGATAAAAGTCTTTTACTGACCAAGTAAATGAATGTTTATGAGGCCATTAAAAACATGTGTTTTGGTCAAGCTGTGTTTTGAACTTGAAACTAAAAAATGTTGTCCTGAACATTCACATTAGCTGTTATTCTGATACCTGAGTTCTCAAGGGAGAAATTGCATTGTGTTTTAACATACTTTGTCCCTCCTGAAATTAAGAGGGGAAGGCTGTGGCTCACTGGTAGAACATCTGCTTTGCATGCAGAAGGTCCCAAGCTGAAAGCCTGACATCTCCAGGTGGAGCTGAGAGAGACCCCAATCCATAGCTGTCAACTTTCCCCCCTTTTTAAGGGACATTCTCTTATTCTGAATAGGATTCCTCACAAGAAAAGGGGAAAGTTGACAGCTGTGCCCCAATCTAAAAGCCTAGAAAGTTGTTGCTAGTCATTGTAGACAATACAGAACTAGATGGACCAATGATATGTCTATGTATAAGGCGACTTTCTCTACTCCTATGAAAATACGGTTTAATTTGAACTGGTATTCAGAGTAGAAATGTAAAACTGCATTCTGAACACCTGCAATAAATTTCCTTCTGACCTCTCAGCACTCAGTGGAGTTCTTGCCTTGCAAACAAACTTATTAATTGCTGACCACTAAAGCTCTTGTTTGTCTCAGCCAATTAACATGTAAAATAAATTAAACTGAAAAATAAACTAATGGTACTTTATAGAACAAGTGGTGATAACAAGGATTGCCTTACAATTTAATTGCAGAGCCTAACGTTAGTGTTTCACAGTGGCAAATTTACATCCCCCCCCCAAAGTTTGACTGTGGCAATAGTGAGAACTAAATGAAAACTCAGCTGTGGGTTCTGTTCAGCAAAGTCACTCAGCTTACCAAATGCTTCTGTCAGTGGAGCTGAGAGGATAGCTGTTTTTTGTTATTCCCTTCTTTCATGCAGCCCCCTAAGCCACCCTAATTCTGCTGTAGAAGGTACCTCAAATCTCTGCAGGTTTTTTTCCCCAGGGCGTGTGTGTGGCTGCATGGTGTGTGTGGCTTCCCTCCCTTATCTACAGACAGGCCAATAAAGCCATTGGATACAACCCAATGCCATGAGGGCCCTGCGAAAAATGTCTCTCTTTTGTATGTGTAAGCCCCTCTGGTTTTCATCCAAAGAGAAAACAGAGTAAAGATTAATCAGTTATGTCAGTGATTTTTGTTTTTTAATTAGGAAACCTTTTTTGTATTCACAGGTGTGGCAACCATCACTGTACTGGGAGACCTGGGAGCTTCTGGGATCGTTGGGATAGCTTCATCATCCACCCATATCCTGATCGGCGAGCCCATAGGAAAGTACAATGGGACAGCTTTTATTGGGTAGGTACATCTCTGAGATCTCTACATTCTTTGTAAAACACTGTTGTAATCTATAAATTTGTGTCAACGTAGATTTGCCTTGAAGTAGATCCCACTGCTGTATATATGGAGCTTTCTTTTCTTTTAGGTTTTAAATTTTTGATGAGCAGAATTTTAACAGGACAAAACAGTTAATCTCCTCATTTCACACAGCAAACAAGGGGAGCCAAAAGTAAAACAATAAAAAACCAAAAAACTTTAATCTGTCAGTATAGCCTATTCAAAAGTACAGTGGTGCCTCGCAAGATGAAATTAATTCGTTCTGCAAGTTTTTTCTTCTTGCGAGTTTTTCGTCCTGCGAAGCACGGTTTCCCATAGGAATGCATTGAAAATCAATCAATGCGTTCCTATGGAAACCGCCTTCAGACCAGGTCCGGGGACCGTCTGTCCCCCGACCTCTTCTGAAGGCTGGGGGGGGGACAAGGGCTTTTCTTCCCACCGCCAGCCTTCAGAAGGCTGTTCTGAAGGCTGGCGGTGGGAAGAAAAGCCCTTCTCCCCACCTCCCACCCCGCAAGCTCCGGGGACAGGAGGGCTTTCCTCCTGACCGCCAGCATTTTAAAAGCCCCCAGGACAGCGGAGACTTCTCCGCTGTCCCGGGGAGATTTTAAAATGCTGGCGGGCGGCAGCGAAGCCCGCCAGCATTTTAAGATCGCCCCGGGACAGCGGAGAAGTCTCCGCTGTCCCGGGAAGGCAGGCGGGGGGGGAGCAAAGACTTTTGCCCCCCGCCGGCCTTCAGAAGAGGTCCAGGACCTCTTCTGAAGGCCGGCAGTGGGCGAAAGTCTTTGCTCCCCCCTGCCTGCCTTCAAAAGCCGTCGGGATAGCGGAGAAACGCGCTGCGCTTCTCCGCTGTCCCGGGAAGGCAGGCGGGGGGGAGCAAAGACTTTCGCCCACTGCCGGCCTTCAGAAGAGGTCCAGGACCTCTTCTGAAGGCCGGCGGTGGGCGAAAGTCTTTGCTCCCGATGGCCAGCATTTTAAAAGCGGTCCGGGATAGCGGGAAAGCGCAGCGCTTCCCTGCTATCCCGGACCGCTTTTAAAATGCTGGCGGTGGGGAGCAAAGCCTTTCGGCCCCCGCCAGCCTTCCTGGACCTCTTCTGAAGGCCGGAGGGGGGCGAAAGGCTTTGCTCCCCACCGCCAGCATTTAAAAGAGGTCCCCGGAGATTTCCCTATGGGCTTTCTTCTTGCGAAGCAAGCCCATAGGGAAATTCGTCTTGCGGAACGACTCAAAAACGGAAAACTCTTTCGTTTTGCGAGTTTTTCGTTTTGCGAGGCGTTCGTCTTGCGAGGCACCACTGTATCAAAATCCAAGTCTAAAACATTTTGCACACTGCTAGAAGATGCCTTTGTATCCCCTGTGTGCTTGCATAAACAATAAAACAGGGCCAATCTGTCACAAAATAACTTTTACATTTTGTTCCTTTAGCCAGATGCAGATTATTTGTTAATTTTCCCAACATATCAACTTGCCAAACTGTCTTATGCTAATTAGCTAATGTGTCACCCTTTAGGTCCTTCCAATGTTGAGCAAAAGAAGAATGAGAAGCTTTATAGCAATTTGCAGCTTTATGGGGTTTTTTTAATGCCCTAACCTTGTCAAAATGTCACAACCCTGTCCTCTCATTTGTAGAAATCTCAAGTAATTCTAGTAGTTTCCATTCACATCATTGGCTCTCAAAGATAGGACATGCACACACAATTAGGAATATATTTCCAAAAAGAGCTAAACTATTTGCAGTGTCTGTCATGCAGTTTGCTCTCATTGGGGTCTCTGTTCCCATACCACAATCCTGAACTGCCGTGTGCCCCCTCCCTAGCCAAGTATTTGTTAAAGAAAAATGAACTATGCAAAGGTAAACTGTGCAATAAATGCAAGTTTACTTTGGCCCTGAGATTCCCACCATCTGGTGAAAGCTTTAATTAATTTTAATTAACTACGGGAGGAGTCATCACTTATGCTTTCAATTAGACTGGGAAATCTCAGAGTTCTTCCCAATGCTTCTCTAGTTATCATAATGTTTTGGTGGGTGACCAGCATGCCGGCATGCCAAGCAAACACCACACATGAGATGTCAAGTGTTCTGATCCCTTTCCAGAGTGCTGCTAGACCAAACCCACTACTTATCTCAACATGTGAGAAGTAACAGTTTTGACCGCCATCACTTCCACAGCCTAGCTGCAAAAGCTTATAATAACAGGTGCTTCTTATGATTGTTAGAGAAGCTGGCGTCCAGAAGCACTCTCAGAATACCCAGGAGTTCACATACCATGCAGCTGCAGGTCAGATTTTGATACACCATGCCACATTATGAATAAATGTTAAGACTGAAACAAAGTACCTATATATATTGTAAACCTCCCTGTGATCTTAAGATGAAGGGTGGTATAGAAATTAAATAAACAATTTTGTTGTTGTTGTTTAGTCATTTAGTCGTGTCCGACTCTTCGTGACCCCATGGACCAGAGCACGCCAGGCACCTCTGTCCTCCACTGCCTCCCGCAGTTTGGTCAAACTCATGCTGGTAACCTCGAAAACACTATCCAACCATCTCATCCTCTGTCGTCCCCTTCTCCTTGTGCCCTCCATCTCTCCCAACATCAGGGTCTTCTCCAGGGAGTCTTCTCTTCTCATGAGGTGGCCAAAGTACTGGAGCCTCAGCTTCACGATCTCTCCTTCCAGTGAGCACTCAGGGCTGATTTCCTTAAGAATGGATAGGTTTGATCTTCTTGCAGTCCATGGGACTCTCAAGAGTCTCCTCCAGCACCATAATTCAAAAGCATCAGTTCTTCGGCGATCAGCCTTCTTTATGGTCCAGCTCTCACTTCCATACATCACTACTGGGAAAACCATAGCTTTAACTATACGGACCTTTGTTGGCAAGGTGACATCTCTACTTCTCAAGATGCTGTCTAGGCCTGTCATTGCCCTTCTCCCAAGAATCAGGCGTCTTTTAATTTCATGGCTGCTCTCACCATCTGCAGTGATCATGGAGCCCAAGAAAGTAAAATCTCTCACTGCCTCCATTTCTTCCCCTTCTATTTGCCAGGAGGTGATGGGACCAGTGGCCATGATCTTCGTTTTTTTGATGTTGAGCTTCAGACCATATTTTGCGCTCTCCTCTTTCACCCTCATTAAAAGGTTCTTTAATTCCGCCTCACTTTCTGCCATCAAGGTTGTGTCATCTGCATATCTGAGGTTGTTGATATTTCTTCCGGCAATCTTAATTCCGGCTTGGGATTCATCCAGCCCAGCCTTTCGCATGATGAATTCTGCATATAAGTTAAATAAGCAGGAAGACAAAATATAGCCTTGTCGTACTCCTTTCCCAATTTTGAACCAATCAGTTGTTCCATATCCAGTTCTAACTGTAGCTTCTTGTCCCACATAGAGATTTCTCAGGAGACAGATGAGGTGATCAGGCACTCCCATTTCTTTAAGAACTTGCCATAGTTTGCTGTGGTCGACACAGTCAAAGGCTTCTGCATAGTCAATGAAGCAGAAGTAGATGTCTTTCTGGAACTCTCTAGCTTTCTCCATAATCCAGCGCATGTTTGCAATTTGCTCCCTGGTTCCTCTGCCTCTTCTAAATCCAGCTTGCACTTCTGGGAGTTCTCAGTCCACATACTGCTTGAGCCTTCCTTGTAGAATTTTAAGCATAACCTTGCTAGCATGTGAAATGAGTGCAATTGTGCGGTAGTTGGAGCATTCTTTAGCACTGCCCTTCTTTGGGATTGGGATGTAGACTGATCTTCTCCAGTCCTCTGGCCACTGCTGAGTTTTCCAAATTTGCTGGCATATTGAGTGTAGCACCTTAACAGCATCATCTTTTAAATTTTTAAATAGTTCAGCTGGAATACCATCACTTCCACTGGCCTTGTTATTTGCAGTGCTTTCTAAGGCCCATTTGACTTCACTCTCCAGGATGTCTGGCTCAAGGTCAGCAACCACACTACCTGGGGTGTACGAGACATCCATATCTTTCTGGTATAATTCCTCTGTGTATTCTTGCCACCTCTTCTTGATGTCTTCTGCTTCTGTTAGGTGCTTTCCACTTTTGTCCTTTATTATGGTAATCTTTGTACGAAATGTTCCTTTCGTATCTCCAATTTTCTTGAACAGATCTCTGGTTCTTCCCATTCTATTGCTTTCCTCTATTTCTTTGCATTGCTCGTTTAAGAAGGCCTTCTTGTCTCTCCTTGCTATTCTTTGGAAATCTGCATTCAATTTCCTGTATCTTTCACTATCTCCCTCGCATTTTGCTTGCCTTCTCTCCCCTGCTATTTGTAAGGCCTCATTGGACAGCCACTTTGCTTTCTTGCATTTCCTTTTCATTGGGATGGTTTTTGTTGCTGCCTCCTGTATAATGTTGCGAGCCTCCATCCATAGTTCTTCAGGCACTCTTCAGGCACTGTCTAGCAAATCTAAATCCTTAAACCTGTTCCTCACTTCCACTGTGTATTCATAAGGGATTTGATTTAGATTGTATCTTACCGGCCCAGTGGTTTTTCCTACTTTCTTCAGTTTAAGCTTGAATTTTGCTATAAGAAGCTGATGATCTGAGCCACAGTCAGCTCCAGGTCTTGTTTTTGCTGACTGTATAGAACTTCTCCATCTTTGGCTGCAGAGAATATAATCAATCTGATTTCGATGCTGCCCATCTGGTGATGTCTATGTGTAGAGTCGTCTCTTGTGTTGTTGGAAAAGCGTGTTTGTGATGATCAGCTTGTTCTCTTGACAGAACTCTATTAGCCTTTGCCCTGCTTCGTTTTGATCTCCAAGGCCAAACTTGCCAGTTGTTCCTTTTATCTCTTGACTCCCTACTTTAGCATTCCAATCCCCTATAATGAGAAGAACATCCTTCTTTGGTGTCACTTCTATAAGGTGTTGTAAGTCTTCAGAGAATTGGTCAATTTCAGCTTCTTCAGCACCAGTAGTTGGTGCATAAACTTGGATTACTGTGATGTTAAAAGGTCTGCCTTGGATTCGTATCGAGATCATTCTATCATTTTTGAGATTGCATCCCAGTACAGCTTTCGCCACTCTTTTGTTGACTATGAAGGCCACTCCATTTCTTTTACGGGTTTCTTGCCCACAGTAGTAGATATGATGGTCATCCGAACTGAATTCGCCCATTCCCGTCATTTTAGTTCACTGATGCCCAGGATGTCAATATTTATTCTTGTCATCTCATTTTTGACCACCTCCAACTTACCCAGGTTCATGGTTCTTACATTCCAGGTTCCTATGCAATATTTTTCTTTACAGCATTGGACTTTCCTTTTGCTTCCAGGCATATCCGCAACTGAGCATCCTTTCGACTTTGGCCCAGCCGCTTCATCAGCTCTGGATCTACTTGTACTTGCCCTCTGCTCTTCCCCAGTAGCATGTTGGACGCCTTCCGACCTGAGGGGCTCATCTTCCAGCGTCATAACTTTTATATGCCTGTTGTCTTTATCCATGGAGTTTTCTTGGCAGGGATACTGGAGTCGCTTGCCGGTTCCTCCTCCAGGTGGATCACGCTTGGTCAAAACTCTCCGCTATGACCTGTTCATCTTGAGTGCCCTGCTCGGCATAGTTCATAGCTTCTCTGAGTTCTTCAAGCCCCTTCGCCACGGCAAGGCAGTGATCCATGAAGGGGAAATAAACAATAAACAACAATATATTTTGTGACAATTCACATGAGTTCAGAGATCCAAGAAACGGCTGTTTCAGTACACAGTTTTCCCATTTAAAAAAACCCAATAATTTGCTGCAGCTTTATTTGAAGACAGGGGAAAGATCTGTTTAGGATTGACTGCAGTGTTTGAAATTGAAGGGAGAGCCAAAACCATGAAATCAAACTTGAAACCTGACCATGCTCCTGTCATTGCCTGCAGCCTAGTACGTGGGCCAGGGATTTTTGGAGAGGTCACCGTCTTCTGGAATATAACACCACCCAATCAGAAGAAATTTGCTGAGGTATCAGGAATGTTGACCATGAAAGACAGGCAGTCTGCTGCCATCGTACTGATACAGGTATGAACTACATTTTTCCCCTCACAGCTGAGCAATCCTATACTCTCATTATATGGAATGGGAGGGGGAAATATGCTGCTGCTATGCGAGGGTAATGCCCTCTGTGTCCTCTATAGACTAAGCCAAAGAAGGGAGGGGAAAACACAACACTATGACAAATCTCCAAATGGCACAAAAAAGCAGTTATGACTGCATCAGTCATGTAAACCTCCAGTGTCCACCAGCAGGAACTGTGCCAATGATGTCCACATGGCACTTGCAACCACAGAAGTAACTAATGAACTATGACAATTGGGAAAAGACCCTAGAACTCTTGCCTGCATCACAGCACACATAGTGACTCCATAGAGCCCCTTCACCCCATGACAGCAGTAATCCCACTATTGGGAGTCCCTGGTTTGAATCCCTTTGTGCTGCTCACAGGCACAACTTTGGATCACAACATGCACAGGGGACTAACAACAATGACACCCACAACAACAAAAAATGTACCTATTGGGTACCAATGTGCTCAAGTCCTTACTTGTGCTGCTTTGTGCAAAGTGCTCACTTTTTACGCAGTGCTCTTCTCCACAGTTCCTCTCAATAGAGTTTGCCCTTCTGAGCTCTAAGTAGGCAGGACTGGAGGCCAGAGAAGGATAGCTCCATACTGTGTGCCCTGTCATCTAGGTTATGGTATTAATTTGTGGGGTTTATATACTGTAGTGGGTGCACTGTGATTGGGTGCTGACTTGCATCATATCCTATACTATGTTATTCCAATGTGTGTATGATGGCGTTGGGTTTTTTGCAGGCAGATATTATATTAGAGTTATTTCTCCCCTCATCAAATCCAATGGGATGAAATTCCTTTAGTCAGGTCTTTGTGACTGGTCTGCAGGAGTATAGGATACAGCACAAGTGGGATGCTCCTCTGTGCTTCCCCAGTTCCACTCACAACTCCAACCCATTTTAACTATTCTGCAGGTGCCTCTTTGGCACTGTGGCTGCACTGGCAGGCTCTTCTATCAGTGTATTTCAGATGTTGTTCCAGCATAGCTACCTTGACAGTGGCCTATCTGATGTTGTGCCATTGTCACAAGGCTTCTGCTGTATTTGATAGCCCCTTCACTCGTATACATCGAGTATAGGCTTGTGACCGCTGTGTTCCATGTTGGTAAGATTTTGCATTTTGGTTCACATGTAAATGGGCTTTCCATCAAGGTGAACATTGCAAAATTCTTACTGGTTTGTCTGCTTGCATTTCTTTAGGCTCTAGATGACGATGTTCCAGAGGAAAAACATCACTATCAGTTTCATCTAAGTGGTATCAGTGATGGAGGAATCATAAATGAGTCTGCCAGCACAGCAAACATCACCATGGCTGCTAGTGACTTCCCCTATGGGAAGTTTGCATTCTCCCAGGAACTGCTGCAGACGTCTGAAGAAGAAAAATGGGCAAGTGGGGAGTTCACTTATCATATTTATTTATTTAACAAAACTTATATACCACTTGGTTTGTAACAAAACCTCCAAGCAGCTTGCAAGAAGTAGTAAAATTATTAAAACAGTTGAAAACAAAAGTAAAAGTATTTTAGAAACAGTTAAAATCAGCAAAAATCTAAAACAAAATTCAAGCATGTCTGGGTAGGCTTGCTTAAAGAAAACTGTTTTAAGCACAACGCAGAGTACTAACCACTATACGATCATGGTCATAGTGTGCCTCCACCCTAAAATAATGGTTTCTTACAAGTGTGTAATGAGTATCGTGCGGCACCTGCAACAGTTATAACATACAGCTGTAATCAACGTTACAATGCAACATGATGTAGTGTCATTGTCGCCTTAAGGAATGCTTGTCCTCAACAGGCTAATATCACAGTTGTCCGTTCACGTGGATATTACGGGCAAATTCGCCTCTGGTATCAGGCGATGAATGGAACTGCCGTTGAAGGCATGGATTTTACTCTCAAGTTCAGAGAGGTTACTTTTGAACCCAAGGAGACTATGAAAACTATTTATGCAGAAATCCATGATGATGACCTCCCTGAAGGTCCTGAGGAGTTTTCAATAGAAATGACAAAAGTTGAACTACTGGGAAGGTAAAAATAAATTTCATTGCATGGGAGCAGATTAACCATGGTGACAGAATTTGCTATATGTGGTACATATATATAACAAATTTAGTAACCCTGGATATCTTACTTGATGTTATGTTTTGGATTCAACTGTAGATTGCAAGATAGAGATTAATGACTGGGTGTTGTAGTTGTTGTAGTTGTTGTTGTTGTTGTTGTTGTTGTTGTTGTTGTTGTTGTTGTTGTTGTTGTTGTTCATCTTCTTCTTCTACTACTACTACAATTTGCAGTTGCCCAACTAATCTATATTGCAAACCA
This sequence comes from Podarcis raffonei, assembly GCF_027172205.1. Taxonomy (NCBI): domain Eukaryota; kingdom Metazoa; phylum Chordata; class Lepidosauria; order Squamata; family Lacertidae; genus Podarcis; species Podarcis raffonei. The sequence continues at coordinate 35,048,373 of NC_070612.1, forward strand.
GGACCAAATCCAGGCTCATTCTCTTGGCATGAAACTATGGTTAGCAGTGCAGCTATGTCTGAACTAAGCCAGTTTGTCACTGGACAAAAACTGGGACACCCAGGAATCTGAGCTTATTGCCTAATTTCTTTATATTTCCCTTCACATACTTTTGCAAGTGGATTTGATTTTACGATAAAAGAAAATGGACTGCAAGTTGACCAACCCCCTGAGATAGGAAATGCCTCAGTAATAAAAATCATTATATCGAAAAGTGACAATGCAGAGGGCATAATTGAATTTGATCCACTCTATACAAGTCTGCAAGGTAGGTTAAGGATATAGCATCATACTGCATTTTAAAGAGCAAATGAATGACTTTATCATTGTTAATGATGACCTCTGAGCTTGGTGTGGAAACAGATGGTTGAGCACTCTTGCTGGACCTCTGCAGGTCTTTTCAGAATCCCATGCACATGATATGCATGTCAGGGAGAAGCAGAATATTAATGTAATAAAAATATAATAAAACAGTACTATCCATTCAAAATCTTGTACTTGTTTTAGGTTTCGATTTCCTTATTTATTTTCTTTGGTGGCATCAATAGCTACAGAAGAATGCAAAAGTGCACTTAAACATCTCCCCCAAACAGAGTTTAAAGTTGTTTTTTAGCGCCAGGAAACAAAAACATAACTGTTGTGACAGGTACTCTTACAGATGTCCCGTTGATACTATCACCCCTAAAGCAGAAAGTTTTGCTGCTGTTCCTCACAAGATGCCCTTGGCTCTTGGGGATGGTGGGAGTTCAGCCCAGTTCAGCAGCTGAGAACAGCAGTAAGTAGCGATAGCAGCGCCTCACTGTGTGCTGCACTGGAAAATGCAAGGCTTTTCCATGAATCTCTATGGGTTAAATAGCTTGTGAGAAATGTAAAATGAAATGCAACAACAGGGACCTTCTGGGTGATTCTCTCCCTCTGTGGTTCAAACAAGTAGAAATAATCAGCTTTCAAGGATATGCAACAAATGTCTTTGTGAAATAGTCACTTTGCAATTCCAATTTTTGTCCTACCAATGGTGGCATTTGGGGGCAATTTCCTAATATTGCCTGAGTACCCCCCCCAAACATATGAACTCAAGTAAAAAAATAAATGATATGGCCATATACAAGTATGCAATTTAGAAAATGTCACTCATTCACTTTGAATTCATTTTTTGTAGTGGAAGAAGATGTTGGATTGATAATGATTCCAGTAGTGCGAAGACGTGGGACTTACGGCTTAGTGACTGCAGATTTCATATCTAGAAGTATTTCAGCTCTTCCTGACGGTGTTGACTACAGTATCATAAATAATTCAGTCATTTTTCATCATGGCCAAAACCAGAGTTTCATCAGTGTCTTAATCATAGATGACGATGAAAGGTAATGATGTTGAAGACTTCTTTGCATATGATAGGGAAATGGATAAGGAGGTCTAAAAATATATGAGAATATCTTTTGAATCATAGAATTGTAGTTAGAAGGGACTCCAAGAGTCATCTGATCCAACCCTTGCAATTCAGGAATTTCAACTAAAGCATCAAAGACAGATGGCCATCCAACCTCTGCTTAAAAACTTCGTTTTAAAAAGTTGCTGATAAACTTTTTTTTTTGCTGTAAACAAAATTTTCAGCTGTGAAGCAAACATTGATCAAGAATAAAATAAAGAGCAACCATTATTATCTCAGTCTCTTTTCTGGTTTCCTGTAAATTTCTCTTATGAAGAAATTAAAAATAGAGTTTCTATGTGTCTGTTAAATAAGCTGCAATTACATATATAAATGCAGATCATGCACTGGCAGTTATTTTCCCTTTCTTATGTCTACAGTGTAAACCACCCATAATTAATATTGAATATATGCAAATGTTCTGGTGAATTGCTGGGCTTTCAGATTTTAATGATGCCTATATGGAGAGGTCATGTTTGGTAGCAAAATGTGATCTTTTCTATTGTTTCTGGAATAGAGAATATGCTGAGCAGTTTGAAATCCAGCTAATAAGTGCTAGTGGGGGAGCAGTCCTTGGGCTCCACCTAGTGACCCAGATAACTATTGCTAAGAGCGACTCTCCGCATGGGACTGTCCGGTTCCTCAACCAAAGCCGAATAATTATCCCCAATCCTGATATGTCATTGACGCTGTCCTTGGTCCTGGAAAGAACTGGAGGCTTGGTGGGAGAATCTCAGGTATGGCTCCCCGTCTTAAATTAGATGCTGGTGAATTCCTTTTGTAAGGATGCACTTTATTATGAAATGAATGAGATTAAATTTCACACTCCCTTATTTTTCTATAAGATTGTGTCGTATAAGATTGTAAACCAGATTATACAGGAATTGTTTCTGGTCTACGCATCTACTGAATGTGATAAGATTATTTTAACCTTCATTTAGACTAGGTGGTAATTAGGCTATCCATTCCCCACCCCTCTTTCTGTGGTTGTTTTTTTCTGGTTTGTGTGCTTTCCAGTTTCTCAGATTGGTGTATTGCTTGCTATCTTTTACATTTTTAAAAATAACTGATACATCATTAACTGCTTGAGGGTTTTCATGGACAGAAAGGTGGGATATAAACAAACACATGAGTAAAATGGTACTCACTGCTATGGGCTAAGGATTGTTAGATCACTTAAGCCACCTGAGGTTAGAAGGACTGTGCTTCTCTTGCCAATACTCACATGGGAAATAGAGCAACTCTCCAGCCATCCTCCAGTTAATGTCTTTCGTAAAAGGTGCTAGCTGCCATAATTGTTCTATTGCAACTTGTTTATAATACTAACAAACACTACCTTTTGAATTTATATATTTCACAGATTAACTGGGATATTTTGGGACCTAACTCAGACGCAATTTTACCTGCTCTGAACAGTGACATTGGTGACCCGGTGAACGGATCCTTTTATTTTGAAGAAGCAGAAGGTGGTCTGAGAAGCATCACCTTGGAAATTTATCCTCATGAAGAAGTTGAAGTTCAGGAGACCTACATTGTTCGACTGAGCATTGCAAAGGGTGAAACAGAACTGGATCCAAAGGCTGCCAGCATTACACTAATAGTAAATTTTTTTTTTTTTTTAAAATGGGACTGTTTCTGTAGTAAAGCAGGTTGGGTTGCTCAATGTTTTTCCTGCCCAGGAATAGTTGAAAGCTTTGCAACACGAGGAAGGCTCAGCCATTCCTCTTCCCTGCATTTAAAGAATGTGTGAGAAAGTTGCGGGGATACCTGACTAGCCCCACTCCCACTACTGGCACACATAAGAGCCATGTCCATCTGTGCTTTGACCAATATCTGAAGCTATTCTATGCACATACTGATGAATAAAGCTCCTCCTTAGGAAGGTGAATCTTGGCTGAAATAACAAGTTCCTCTTGTGTTGAGGCGTTCTGGGAACATGAATTCATAAAGCCCCTTCTCATGCTTGCTGCATTGGCAGTGACATGGTGTGGCCAATGTGCATATTGACCATGGGAGTGGAGCTAACCTCATGGCCCAACAGCCTCCCCACCAACACCTCTTTTCAACACATGGTGGCATTTGCAGTTGAGTGAAAATAAGTGGGCATCTTGCCCTACCAAGCTGTTGAGAAGCAGGCACTGATACAGTCAGCTGTCCGGTTTTCCTGGCCATTGTTCATCTTAGCTAAAATTTCTTCTACTGTTTCTCCTTCCTGAACATGAATGGATCAGTACAGTGGTACCTCAGGTTAAGAACTTAATTTGTTTTGGAAGTCTGTTCTTAACCTGAAACTGTTCTTAACCTGAAGACCACTTTAGCAAATGGGGCCTCCTGCTGCCACTGTGCCGCCAGAGCACGATTTCTGTTCTCATCCTGAAGCAAAGTTCTTAACCCGAGGCACTATTTCTGGGTTAGTGGCGTCTGTAACCTGAAGCGTATGTAACCTGAAGCATATGTAACCCGAGGTACCACTGTAATTTTCTCCACTTCAGTTTTATTAAACTTTTCTTCCTCCGAGTCATTCTAACCTTCCCAACATTTAATTTGCTCTTTTAAACATTTAGGTTTATCAGCATCCAAAATTATTATTGACCATCATTGTGTGTGAAGTCAATACACTTGATTTCATTTGCAGAATATGCACAGAAAATCCTATTATCATAGTTCAGGTCCTTTTGTAATTCACATGCTGCTCTCATTGTAACCTTAACAAAACAATTAGCTGCCATGCTTAGGTTTGTTTATTTGTTCAAAAACAAGCTCAAAGTCACAGCATACAAGATTACTTGCATTGTTGTTTGGATCTTATGCCATTTTTTAAAAGGGAAAAAGTAAACATGCAATTAATATCTCATGAATTGTTGCTTAAACTGTTTAACTTTTATTTGTCCCACAAGTAAGGAAAGTCAATTATATGCTGTTGTAAACATTTTTAGATTCTGAAGTTTGGTGATCCCAATGGAATTGTGCAGTTTGCCCCTGAATCATTATCCCCAAAGTACTACGAGGAGCCATCAGCATCCGAAGGGCCACTACGCATCGTGCTTTTCATAATGCGAATTCAAGGCACCATGGGGAACATTACGGTAGTTTCAACCTTTGGTACTTATTTGGTAGTTTTGACTTTTGCTGCAAATTGCAACAGTGTAATCTGAAGTCTTTAGCAGCGCATTCGATCTCACCCTTGACTATGAAGGTGAAATTAGATCTTATGGAGACATCGTGCAATGTATGGTAGATTCGTAAAGTTCTTAACTAAAGTTTCTGAATGTTTTAGGTTTTTAAATTTACAGTATGATCACATCTTACACAGGGTTCCATGTATCTGCAAAAATACATATACTCAAACTCTTGGAACTGTCGCCGCCTGAGCATCCTGGTGCTTCTGGAGACAGTGCGTGAAGAGGGCCTTGGTTCCCAAGCAAAGAAGAGAGCATAGAAGCTCATTTGGCATTGGGTTTCCCCAGCGCTTTTAAGCTCACTGCCTTGCTTGGGGAATAAAGCCGCCACCACACGCCAGCTCTGGAGCCCCCAAGATGCTCTTGCAAGATCTCACAGGGCTGTCTGAGTTCCCGCAAGATCTCACAGGAGCATCCCAGGTTTGGCACGCAGACTGGACCTTACTTCCCAAGCAAGGCAGAGACCTTAAAAAACTCTTTTTTGCAGCAGGAAACCCCTTTTTAATATCTCCCCCTTGCTTGCATTTAACTTATGTGGCCTTCAGCCACATATGGTTGAAATTGTGCAAGTTAAATGTGCATAATAGGCAATCGTACTGTATTTCTTTGTTGGAATGATTTGGAAGACTATGTCAAGCATAAACAATAAATCAGTTTAAATGTTTCTTAGAGGAATGTGCTTGTTACTTTTAGAGGGACATATTTAGGGGAACTGTTATTATGAGTATTTTGCTACTATGCTGTGCATTATGGTTTATTATTATGCTGTGTGAATTATGTTCTTAATGTCGTACACTGCTCTGGGATCATTGATTAAAGGGTATATACAAATCAAATAAATAATAATAATAATAATTTCATATTAAAACTAATTGTCTAATATGTAAAAAGATATGAAGGTCTCACCACTTTTTGAACTTACTGATCAAATATTTTTATTTCAGGTTCACTGGGAGCTAAGTAGTGATTCAGATACTACAGATGATTTCCTTTTCACCAGCGGTTCTGCTGTAATTCCTGATGAGCAAAGGACATCTGAGATTGTTATATTCTTATTACCTGATGATGTCCCTGAAATAGATGAGCATTATGTGGTACAGCTTACTTCAGTGGAAGGAGGAGCTGATGTGGATCAGGAGAAAAGCACTTCTGGATTCACTGTTTTGGCAAATGATGATCCCCATGGAGTATTTGCCTTGTATTCTGAAAAGCAGTCAGTGCTGGTGAAGAACGATCTGAGCCGGCACATCCAGATTAACGTAACTCGTCATGCGGGGACTTTTGGAGATGTGATTGTGGAGTATCATGTTTCATCTCCTAGTGAAGAAAGCTTAGTCACGCCAGCCAATGCAGTGGGACATCTGCTAGTTAAAGCAGGTTCCAGTTTTGGAGTGAAGACTGTGCCAATACATACCCAGGTCTGTAATTTATCTTTACCTTGTGAGGTCCTTGAAACTGAGTTGAGTAAGCAGCATAGCAATACTTTGTGACCATTGTCCATTATAAGTTTGGCTGCAACCCAAAGCTTTCTAGAAAAATAAGAGTCCCATTTTCTAGAATCAGAATGGGGAGGCACCCCAGAGGTCATCTAGTCCTAATCCCTGCCTGGGCAGGAAATCTGCTGTTGTAGCATCCCTGGTCAGTAGCCATCTGGCCTCTGTTGTTTTTTTTAAAAAAACCCTCTAACTAAGGAATCCACCATCTTCTGATGCTGTCTGTTCCATTACTGAATAGTAATGGATGGGAAAAACTAGTAATAAATTTTACCATCACAAAGTTCTTCCTGATGTTAAGTCTTAAACCACTTTAATATGCACTTGTTGGTTTGGTTCCTGCCTGCTGGAGCAACAAATTTGTTCCACCATTGATGTGTCAGCCCTTCGAAAATCTGAAAATGGCTATTACATCACCTCTTAATAATCTCTTCTCCTTGCTAAACGCACACAACTCCTTCATCTTTCCTCCTCTGGGATACATTCCAGTCTGTCAATATCCTTTAAGAGATTGTGGCTGGGACCTTTCAAAGGAAGGGAGGTTTGACATGTGCAGTAGGGAGGGATTGCCTGTGCATTTCCTCTTATCATATGAAAACATTGTCTCCCAGGAAAGCCCTTTCAATACCAGTCCCTGAATTGTAGTCTTTGAAATACGCTTTTTCTATACGCAGTACTGATGGACAAAGAAAACTTGCAATTTAAAATATTTTCTTAGTGACAGCATGTTTCCCATAGTATAGTCTTTCATGGTCCAGAATCTTGCTTGGGTACAGTCTCTGTCCATGAGGAAACATCTGCCTTGGGGCCTGATTATGCTTTCAGCTTTTTCATAAACTATACTGGGTGAGGGTTTGCATGGCTGAACACCTTGTTACTACTACAACAACCCTCCTTGCACACTGTAAATGATTAATTATAATTGTATTCTGCATATAGGCAATAAAGAATAAATACTGAGGATGAACTTAAACAGTTGTGGCTTGAATATGCCACCATCTGCCATTATTCATAATTTAACATTATATTCTATTATTCTTTTGGGAAAGATTTTGGAAAACAACATGTTTAAAACAGTTCTCAATATGAGGATTTCCTAGTTGATGACAAAACAGATAAGTGATTATCTCCTTTCAGGTGTTTCTCTTCCTGGGCTTGAATTTTACTCTGAAACTGAACAGCGTAACCCTGTTTAATGTTAGTGCCAATATTGTGCCTAAAATATTAAATACAACGATGTCAGTCTCTGTCCCAATTCCCAAAGAAGCTGCCAATTCTCAGGTAAGTACAGCCATGTAACATCTGTACCACCAGAGGGCAGATCAAAATTAATGCAGACACAATGTTGTTAGAATTAACTGGCTGCCATATGCTGAAGCATTTGAACAAATTATTTGTAAATGTATCAGTGTAAAAACTGGTGAGGTTTTTGGTTTCAATATGTGCTTGTATTTACTTGCCGTGCATTTAGGAAGCAGCTTGTGCAAAGAGCAGAATGTAGATTTTTATGGATCAAATACTAATACATTTGGTTTTGAAAAACATGAATAGTTTTTGTTATATGGTTCCAAATTCTATCAATTGCTTCTGGAGATTTTCATTTAGATATCATTAGACTTCAGAGGAGAGGAGAGAAGTGACCCACTGTATCTTGTTGCCATGTGTATGTGCAAAAAAATACCTTGTGCTGATAGTGTGAGAATTAGATGCGTTTCAGAGTCAGATGTAAAAATTCTAGGGTTGTTAAAGGAGTGTATGATGCTGCCAGTAGAAGCAATACTTCATATAGGAATATTTGAGCCACAAAAGTATAAATTTACTTTAAGCACCATGTGGCTGCTGCTAAAGAATAACATGTATGTGCATGTAAAATGATCCATTTCTCACAATAACAACATCTTTCTCCATTTGGGTAGGTTGCCTTTGAGTCTGTTATCTTACGACTTACAAATATTACAGCAGGGACAACCCAAGCAATGATAACTCGGGAAGGAGTGTATGGCTCCATCACAGTAATGTGGAGTTCTGGATATCCACCTGGCTTGATTCCAGAGTTCCTTCAACCAGGCAATATTACACCAGCTTCTGGTGAGTGCTTCCATTTTGCCCTTTACAAGAAGAACCTGAGATCTTCTACATGCAAATCATATGCTCTACTGTTGGCACCATCTTTTGCTTCATAGAATCTTTAAACCACAAGGCTTAGGCTGTTGATGATTTTGCCCCTTCCAGGCCAGAAGTATGTTCATCACATCACGACCCTGACTGTTGCAGTTTTATTTCATTGGAAGAAGAAAGTTCTTGAGAACAGTGGGTTAAAGATGGCATTTTCCTGTTCTATTCCTGGCCCAGACATCTGGGGGGAAAACATATATAACTTTTATTATCTTTAATCATATAGAACTGTAAAGACTGCTCATTTCCTGCTTGCAGTATCTGATGAGAGGATAAAATTCTTAAGAGAGAATGCTGTGTCTTGCCAGGGATATTCAAAATTCAAGTTTTGTGTTATGCTTTTATTCATTAAGGTTTTATTCATATTTGCATATGTTCATTTTATTTTAATATTTGTTAAAAGAAGAGCAACCAAGTCTTTGTAAAGAGGCATACCACCATCTACCAGCAAAATACAGCTTTGTAAGTTACCTTACACCCAAATAAGCACAACATAAATTAACTTCTATTGATATTACCAAACCTTTGTTTTGTGATTGACTGATGAATAGAGACAACTCTGAAACTACGATCTAATGTGTAACTGTTGTTTCTGTTTAAAAATTCAATTGTTCTTTTAGCAACTTCCTTCCTTTCTCTTTTCAGGCATTGTTATTGTTCCTCATGGTGAACCAAACAGGACAATTTCTTTCCATGTTATACCAAATCCAAGTATCCCTGAAGCATTTGCTATACATTTGTCGGCTGTGCATAGCAATGTATCTGGTGGAGCTCATCTGAGGTAAGAAAGGCTATTGGTCAGATGCTATTCAGGAGCTGGACATTGGCAGTAAAAACTTTGATCTCATTTCATTATTCAATTACACTTATATCCCCCACTCATTCAAGGAATCATGACCTGCTCACATAGTAGTCTTCCCTTTGGGAAGCTTACAGAGCCAAACCTTCTAGCTTTGCAAAAACCATTATAAGTTGCCTTCTGACCATTCATTACACAGAGATGTGTACATGTGCATTTCTCTATCCGTGTGCCGGGGGGGGGGGGGAGAAATACATATGAGAAAGAACACACAGAGAGAAAATCTCTTTATGAACTAATGTTTCCAGTACAGTGGTACCTCAGGATGTGAACGGGATCCGTTCCGGAGCCCTGTTCGCATCCCGAATGGAACACAAGACGCGATGGTGCATCTGCGCGTGCGCATGACATCATTTTGATGGTCTGCGCATGTGCGCGTGGCGAAACCCGGAAGTAATGTGCTCCGTTACTTCTGGATCGCCGTGGAGTGCAACCCGAATTTGCCTAACCCGAAGTGTATTTATCCCGAGGTATGACTGTACATTTAAGATGAATCCAATATACACACTCTTTTTTTCTTTTTCTTTTTGAAAAATTACATCCAAGTCCTTAGTTGGTTCCAGCTGTTAAAAAATGGCGATGCTCTTACCTAAGGCTGGAGAAAGATTTTTTTCTGATAACCAGAAGTGGTAAGATGAGCTGTTTTTGCTTGTGGTTGTACTTTCTTGTGTAGGTCTTCGCAAATACAATTTTCACTTTGTTTTTGTTCCAGACCAGGCTTCACCGTTGCTGAAATTGAACCAATGGGAATCTTCCAGTTTGCACCTAACTCAACGAATATTTTAGTAAGGGAAGAAGCACAAATGGTCAAATTGTATGTACAAAGACTTTTTGGCTACCGAAGCAACCTCACAAAACTGTTCTATCAGACCATTGCAGGAAGTGCCAAACCACTAGAAGACTTTGAACCTGTTCATAATGGAGAGCTTGTTTTTGGACGCCTTCAGACTGAGGTTGTGTTTGAAATCTTGATAATTGATGACAGCATTTCAGAAGGAGATGAAATATTTTTTGTGAACTTAACATCTGTGGAAGTTATAGCTACACACCCATTTGACCCAACATGGAATCCACTTTTGAACCTAGAGTTTAGTGTTGCATCAGTTACCTTACTGGCAAGTGATATTGTTATCCATAATGGAATTTTAAGTCTTGGACCAGCTATTATTTACACTGAAGAAGACACCGACAGCAGCACACCCAATGCAGTTCTGATTCATATTAGGAGGACTCTAGGTTTTGTGGGAAATGTTTCTGTCACTGTTAAAACATTTGGTGGAATAAGTGCTCAGAGTGGGACAGATACATTCCCTTTTGAGATTGTCTCTGGGATTTCTAATCTAACCTGGGCAATTGAAGGAGTCGATTTTGAGGAGCTGACTCTGTCTGTTACATTGCTGGAAGGGGAACGAGAAAGTCAGGTGTCTGTCAGCATTCTTGATGATGATGAGCCTGAAGGACAGGAAATGTTTTATGTTGTGCTCTCTGACCCTCAAGGTGGAGCTCAGATTACAGAAGCTGTGGATGAACATGGTTTTCAAGGTTTTGCCACAATTATTATCAAAGGTAGGAGCTTTTTAGTGGAATCAATAAATAAATTAAACACTGTTAAGGTAGTTATTACGTTATGCTTACCTAGATTTTAAGAAGTTTTGCTGAATGTTGTATTTTTGTTGGTTTTATGCAAAGTGCTTAGAGAAAAACTGTAGTATTTTTTTTAAAAAAGGAACATGCTGATGAGATATACAGTAGGGATAAGCAGCCCTTCTGGGCTGGGACCAAAATTACAAGGCAAATCAGGGTCATTGTACTAATTTCAAATTTCAAAGGTGATATCAACAAAGCAGCCTGTGTTAGATCAGGGCTCGAAAAACCTTGTGTTGCTCTGGCACTCAGTTTTGCTGTACGCTCTATTTTTCTCTACACTATATCTCTATGTTTTTCTATATTTTAATGCCACCCTAGGCCCATGAACCTTGCAATAAGTCAGACTTCCCAAAATGCCTGTAAAACACTGAAGAACTGTGGGTGATTTTCTTTTTTAATGTCCAAAGTTTCAATTAACTTTTTTTTAAAAAAAGTTTTGCACTTTGATGATAGTATTGTGTACAGCCAAATGGCAAATGGCAATTACCTTTTCACAAGCATAGTCAGTGGGATCACAATATCAAAAATGTCTGATTCTAATGTAGCTTAAACCCCAAAGTGTGTGACTATGTGTACACACAACAGAGTGGATGGGGCAACTCAGTGAGATGCACAGGGTATAAGTATTAATAATAATAATAATAATAATAATAATAATAATAATAATAATAATTCCTGTGGCAGGATTTCCTTTAAAACAGGAATATTTCAGTTTCTCAGTTCATGTTATAATACCTTATAACAATTCATGTTATAATACCTTCTCATTCAGATTCACAGAGATATTTCAGGTTCTGCATGAATTCTTGAATAATGGAACATTGATTGGCAAGTATGTGCTTCTCAATAATTCTGGATGACCCATTTCTCACCCAGGAAATGATCTTCAGAATGGAATTCTGGGATTCAGTGAAGAGGCGCAAAGTGGCCTCGTGCTTGATGAAGATTCCGAAAAGAGGGAGGTGCAACTCATTGTTACCCGGCAACCAAACAGGTGCAGGCCACGGCTGGTAAAAAGGGCTGTCTCCACATGCTGTAATGTGTGTGGTTTTGAAATCAAAGAAACTGCCCTGAGCAGAAGAGGTTCTCATGGAACTTTTATCATAAATCTTTGGCTTTCAAGATGCTCTAATAGTTTACTGCAATTTGGCAAACTTGCCTCATAAATTTAGAATATGATTTAAGTCAGTCGGTCTACCAGAACTGAACAGAAATGAGAGAATTAAACACTCTACCAACCTAACTCATATACATAATAGCTGAGATGTGAAATTAATTTCCTTGCTTTTTGCACACACTTGTGATTTATGGCATACTTCACTAAGTAAGGTGCAATGGTCAGCTGATTAGGGTTGGAGGTTGTGGGTTCTGGCTTTGCTTCATCTCAGGCTCAAAAGTAGCCTTGCTGCCATCCATTTTTAAGTGGGAATCAAATCAATTGTGCTGGTGGTATTATTGCTATCATTCATTCATTCATTCACCCTAAAGTCCCAGGATAAGTTACAGCATCAAGCTCAAAAGCAGCTTGATTTTGTGCTATACCCCATCCTGGAACCTTAAGGAAGAAGGGCAGGCAATATGTACAAATTAAATCCAGTTGGCTCCTGTAAGATGTAGCAGACCAGCTTTAGGAAGTAATGCCATGAAGAGAATGTCTTTCACTTTCTTTGAAACATTTTGCTGTGCAATGTTACATTTGGAATGCAGGAGAAAATGTGGGTGGCTGGGTGGGCTGGCTTTGGTTTTCCGAATGTCTGCCTCTGTTGTTGCATTTATTCTGGTTTGCTTTGTTGATAGGGCTTTTGAAGATGTGAAAATCTCCTGGCGCGTGACCTTTAACAGAACATCTGTTGTCCTGCAGAAGGATGGCACGGATCTGGCAAATGAACTGCTGGCTGTCCTAGGGGTCGCCACTTGCAAGGCTGGTCAAACAAAATGCGCAATTGTTATTGAGATAAAGCCTGATAATGTGAGTACTGGTTATTTCAGATTGGCTGCTTAGAAAGACGGTGTGTTTATCTCCCCTCACTACCCCCCTCAGGGCATAAAAAGAAATAGGGTGTAGCAAGGGGAGGTGCAGGGGAGAAGGTGCTTCCTTGCTGCACCATCAGACTATCACTGAGCTACTGGCCCTGTAACACCATCAGCTTACACTTAGGAAAGGGTCTTATATACTGGGTCTTCTTTGTCATGTTTTCTGTGCAGTGACATCCATGAAATTCCACACATGGACACAAATAACTTTGGGAAATTCTAGAGCTTTAGCCATTGGACTGTTGCTTGCCCCAAAGGCAAGCTCTTGGCTAGCTAGCATGCATACCCTATAGAATGAAATGAATACCTTTCCGGTCAGTTTTGATCCACCATTCTTATAGCAGCTTCCAGGATTGCTATCTAATCTTGTGAAGTTACCTCACTTTTTGAAATTGGTGTCCATACTGTGGCCAAACAGAAATGTTTATAGGAAATCTGCAAGCAGGATTCAAGCACAGAAACACCCTCACCTCTTGTGGTCCCCAGCAACTGGTATTCAGGAGCATTATTGCCTCCAATCATGGAGGCAGAACACAGGCATCGTGGGTCGTAGCCATTGAAAGCCTTATCTTTCATCCTCTATGGAAGTCTTTGAACTTAACGCTCAAAGACATCCAAGCTACGCTCCAGAAAGTAAGAACTTTGCAAGTCCTCCTTCTTTGCTTTCTCCCCGAGTACTGCTGCCTTACTGCCCACAGTCTGCCTATTTGTTCTGGGAGTAATAAAGGCTACTTATTTAGCACATGATTTAAAGTGGAATTGTGGACTTGAAACATTTTTGCTGAAAAATCAGACATCATTTGACTGCAATTTGGGGGCGGGATGAAGATTGCATATCAAATGTATCCTCCAAAGCCATGCTTTCATAGATTTATAGGGAGCTGAAATGCTTTCAAATATTAATATGTAGTAGAGAATATTTGTCATTGGATTTATTTATTTTTACATGCACTTTCATGTACAAGTGCCTTAAAATCCATTTCATTTTGAAAATTTCAACATTTGGGGGATGTTTCATGCCATTTTCTTTTAAGTGCATATTTAAACCTTGGAGAGAATCATACTTTGAAGCCAAGGATGAAAGGACATAATAGTAGTGCTTGTTACGATTGTTTCAAAGGAGGGGCTCGTTTACTTTCCCAGGCTTGGGATGCTAACTGCAATGACTCTCCTGCCAATGTGTGATATGAATGGCTTAGATGAGAGATGCACAGGAGATCCTGGAAACAGCGACCTCAGATTCCAAAGAGCTGCTGTATATAAGATGACAGACATATTCATGCAAACTGTTTTCAGGACCAGCCTGTCTCAGAAATCTTTGGGGAGCTGATCCCTTGATTTGAAATGCATGATATACAAATGTATTCTCTAATAGAGCAAGACACGGTTCAAAAGCACATTTAATGATGTTCCTTTTGGCATCAATATTTACAGAGTTCTGAGTATCCTTTTGATTTTCAGGAACCTGAATTTGAAACCTATTTTTTCGTGGAGCTCTACGAAGTGGGTGCAGGAGCAGAACTGAACAACAGTGCCAGATTTGCCTACATAATAGTCCCAGAAAGTGACTCTCCTCGGGGTCTGATCTACTTTGCTGTGGGGTCTCGTTTGGCTGTGGCCCATAAGAAGACCACTTTAATTAGTCTTCAGGTGATTAGAGATTCTAGCACAGCACTTGCCACCTCAGTTGGCTACAGTACTCAGGTAGGACTAATGCACGAATTTATATACTATCTTCATTTATTCTCTAATGCAAAGAAAAAAGTTAGCAGGTGTTTGATTTTTGCAAAAGTTTTATGATACAAATTACAGCAATAGCATGCTGCAGCATGGATTTCTTCAGGGCTATTTTCCTAGAAAAAGAGGTGCCGGAACTCACCATGAACACCTCCCTCGTTCTCTTATAAATGGCAATGGCGTCCACCTGAGAGGTGCTGGAATTGAGTTCCGCTAGTCCCAACTGGAAAAAGCCCTGGGTTTCTTTCCCTTATTATTGGATGGTGAGATAGCGACTGTTACACATCATCCAGGACCTTCATTGCTAAGCTGGGGCTTGAGCCAAGGTCTCCCTAGTCTAAATCTCATACTTCATCAGCTATGCTATGCTGACACTTGCAAGAGTAAATTGTGACCTGTGTCTCACTGAGCTCAGTTGTAGCGACTCTCTTGATTTTGAATGGGAGCATTTTGACTACCATCAGGTTTACCACTCAGAGAATGAGTTTGATACCAACCTATAGGATGATGGTCTGATTCAGTGCAACATAGTTTCAAATGTTCTGCTTTGTTTATTAAATGTCCTTGGGTTATTTTTGCACACTTGCTTTGTCGCTGTGTGTGTTTTCTGGAGATACTATATTATACAACTGTGTGCATGCTATTTCACAGCATTTTCACAATGTCATGACACTAATACATAAGAATCAAACTATGAAAATTGCAGGTTGATGATCATTTGCCTCATTTAGATCACACACTCTGCAACCTCCATGGTCTTAACAAGCATGCATGGCAGATTGCCAAAGCATGAAGGAGATTAGGGAAAGGAAGTCAAGTAGGAGGCAGGAAGAACAAGGAATTTGCCTTGAGATCCTTATCCCCATTCTCCTCTTGCAAATAGTTTTAGGTGGTTTTTTTATTATTAAAAAAAATCACTCCCCACTTCCTTCATTCTTGCTGGTCTCACTGAGCCATCTGGAAGGGGCAAATAAACAGTTGTTTCTGCCAGTAACTGACAGGCAATGATTTTGTTCTCTAACATGTCAGTTCTCATAAGTAACTGCACTGGTTTACTTAAGGAAGAATAGGCAGTTCTGTTTGGAACTGGTTTAAACCGACTTTTATCCAGCATGGCTGAACTATTACAATTTTTAGTTGAGCAGGAAATGTACTTTGTTAATCATCATTAAGAGCAGTGGCAACAGTTGCCCCCATACTCTGGTGGAGTATCGATGCTACACTTCTGTGCCAAGCTCATCAATCAAATCTTGCTAATCCCCATTCGACATGTGTTCTGGTCCTGTCTTCTCCTGACGCAGACCACACAGTTCAGAAATATGTATTTTACAACCTAGCCTAACATGATACATCACTGACTAGCCAGCCTCAAACCTAGCACTTTGTTAGAAATACTTTGCCAAACACATTTTCCAGCATCGTCCTGATTAATTTTATTTGAAGTCAAGATATAAAAATATGAAAAATGCATTTTAAAATGTTCATAATTTGAAGCAAACCTGGCTTTGCACAGTATTTCTTAATCCTTACCTAGAGCTTCCTTGCTTATTTATTTATTTATTTATTTATTTATTTATAGGAGCTGATGAGACCTGAAGCTCTTGGCCGCATAATGATATCACCAGCCATTTCTGGGCAAGATTTTGCCAGATCTGAAGGAACGCTGTCCTTTGCATCTGGGCAGAGAGATGCTGTTCTGGATATAACACTCACTCCAGATACTGGATCCTTAAACCCGTTTCCTAAACGTTTCCAGGCTGTGCTTTTCAATCCTACTGGTGGTGCCAGAGTTGATGACATCTATGGTATTGCCAACATCACCATTGTGTCTGATTCAAACTCTCAAGCAGTCTGGGGTCTGGCTGATCAGTTGTCCCAACCACTTGATGACATAATTTTGAACAGAGTCCTCCAGTATTTAAACGTCAAAGTGGTCACAGAAAGTACAGAAGAGCAGCTTGCTGCAGTGATGCACATAATCGATAAGGTACATATGCAGATGTTCCTTTGGCCATGATGAATGGGCCCTAGATTTAGGCATGGATGCAGCAACTCCTTGGGGGATGTAAGCTGATGAAAATGATAAACAGCAGCCATGGCTCTGTGGGGGGAAATGTTGCTTTGATTCTGAAAAACAGAACTGACTATGAGTCTTCTGTAACAAGAACATACTAGGAAAGTATTTGCCAGCCTGCTTCTTATATGAAAGCTGTTGGTTCAGATGCCCAACTTAGATAGTAAGTTGGGATGGGCAATACTGTATGCTGTGATAGAGCCAGTATTCAAACCTGTAAGGGAATTTGCACTGGCCACTTGAGGGAACTTAAGGTCGTGACCCTTATATAGGGGGGAAAACTTAACTGTAATCATTGGGGTTCACCTCCAAATAATGTCTTTAGGATAAGAGCATTAGTTGGCTTTGTCTTGGAAAATCTTAATTCTAATAAACTAGTTTGGGTATGGAAGGAAAGTGTGATTGCTACCTGTACACATGGAATAATTTTTATTCTTTGACCAATTTTTTGTTCCCTAAGATAATATCTGAGGGGGAAAAGCAGGCACTCACTGATAAAAACCGAAGTCTCTTGTATGAGATCCTCTGTGCGCTTATTAACCCAAAACGCAAGGATACTCGAGGCTACAGCTTCCTTGCTGATGTTACTGAGAAATTTGCCTTTTCTCTTCCTATTGGAGTATTGTGTGGATCGCAGGGTGAACGGTAAGTCTTTCCACATGAGCCAGGAATATTTCTGAAATTGAACTGGATGTTGATGTCCATTTGGAATTTTGTCTATGCGTAATAGCCCTGTGGAACTAGAGATCTTAATATGTGAAGTGAGCAGAATAAGCTCTTTAAAAAAATCTTGCATTCTGTGATATAAACTACACATGATTGTTTTATTCAAATTGACTGATATGATGAATTGATCATATACAGCTCTTTTCCTGTCGTATTATCAAAACTTCTGCGTTAATGCTTGGAGACGTATTAGTAATTAATAATATATGAAAAATCCAGTTAATAGGCCAATAATAGGATGACAAAGGCATTAAGACAAGCATTATCCAGCACATGTTTCTTTCACAGGTAGCAAATGGCTTTTCCATTTCCTTAGTGTGTTGCTCCTTTTCTGTTTTAACAGAGGCAAAACCATCCTTGACCATTGCCCTTACATTGTCATAATGGCCCATCACTGGTATCCACAGCAAATCAATGGGCACAGATTTGATGGAAAAGATGGTGATTTCATTAGAGTTCCTGAACATTTGTTGGAAGTTTCTCATTCTGAAAATGAAAATTGTAGGTTCATTCAAGTCACTGAGTATAGTAGCCAGCAATGGTTTATAATGGGTGACAAAGGAACTGCCCTAAAAAATAAGGTATTATTTTTATTTTTATTTAATTGTTTCTAATCTAAAAAGTTTAAAGCTGCTTATATGGAGCTGCCAGGAATCTCCTGCCCAAGCATTGATCAGGTCTACAGACTCTTAGTTTTGCTGCTGCTATAAGATTAGTTGCTCCCTGCTTTTAAATTTAGACATGGGTTCGGGGTTTTTTTAAAGTGCTTAATATAGTTACCATCTGGAAAAGCAACCATATTAATCTGGAGCAGAATAAACACAGAGACTATGGTTGTTCCTTTTTGTCTTTAGAGATATGTTTGTATAGCATAACAGCCTTATTTTAGAGCAGGGGTTTTTTGAATGTAATTGTATCTAAACAATAATTGACCTGTATGTTTGGCCTTCACATGACACGTGGCTAGATAGAGTTTGGCAGGTAGCCCCATCAGAAAAACTATCTCACCATACCAAGTTTGCAAGGGGCAACACACAAAAAGACTGGTTCTGTGCTTTATGGCACCCATTCTTTGACTTTATCTACAAACAGTGAGACTTATGCCCCCTCCCACAGCTCATACAACTTTGTGGAGAGGTCTTAATGTAGCCAACCCTGTGTAAAGTGACAAACCCATTGCAAATATTATGTAAATATTTTTTATGCTAAAAAATAATAAAAATATTTGTATATTTTGTTTACAAATATTTGTATATTTATATATGCTTTATTTATGTACACATGGTTTGAGGATGAACTTAGCTGGTGGTATTATGGACACTGGCTCCGCGGTTTAAGCCTAGTAACCATGGAGTGCATATTCATATTTTCCTGTCATACGACTGAGGTGGAGTTTGGGCTTCTCTCCCTTAGAAAGTAGAGGAAGTACCAACTATGTCAGTAGCTGAGCATATACTTATGCATTATGAGGTCCCAAATATGGTGCCCAGCAGCTTCAGGTAAAGTGTCTGAGGTGGTTTAGATGGGAAAGACCTTACCCTAAATCTAAGACCTTGACAAAACTGGTGCTAGGATAAATTGACTAGAGGTCTGGCTTTGCATATTTAGTGTACAAATGAGTGTTTTTATAGGAAATAAATCTCCACTTTGTCCATTTCAGATTTTTTCAATGAGTTTGAAGAGTCAGAGTCCTCTTCTACTGAAAGATAACAATGAGGTCACCTATCGGATTTATTCTACAGACAGCAGAATTGTTCCACACAAGTCTTTATGTCTCCTTTGGAATCAGGCTGCTGAAAGGTATATTTTCTCATTCTTGACTGCACTGAGAAGACTTCTGCAGGGAAAGGCAACCTAAAAATGAAATATACTCATTTATATCTCAGGGAAGCATAAAAATGTAATGGTCTATTTAAAAGCAAATTCTTCATTAAAAAAAGAAACATTTTCAATGGCTTTGAGTTGGGGCTAATACTTTTAAATAGTCAAAATTACTATTCAGATTTAGATTATTTCTGGACCAGAATCTTTTCAGGGCTCTGGGAACAAACCTGGTCTGCAAACGTTTGTAGAAAGCATCACTGATCTGTGTTGGGGTGCCAAGTAAGGGCTAATTTGGCACTGCTGCGGTGAGAGAGAAGCACAATAATAATTGCCATTAAATTAACAATGAACCCTACCCTATTCCATGGGGTAAGAGAGTACCCCTGGGAAGGACTTCTCTAGACTTGGAGCAAGACGTAAGTATGCCACATGGATCATTATGCCAGGCCTCAGCCTGGACCCGCTTAGGCTGGGCATGGGATCAGTGATAGCACACCAGAGCTTGCAGTCTCTTTGGCATATCAACACATATTTACTTCATCTGCTTGAGTTAATTTGCCAGGCCTCATATCAGCTACCTTTTTAGACTTTTCTTGCCTGACAAGTTCTCCAAAATTATCAAATCCAAGAATCTGCCACCAGAATCTAACCCGCCCGCCCCTCTCCTGCCCTGTGAGGTTAGACATTAACCTGTTCAAATTCTATCCTTTCTTTTAAGAATAAATGAAGAGCTTACCGGATCAGGTCATCTAATATAGCATTCTGTTCTCACTGTGCCTGCAACAGGAAGCCGGAAAGCAGGACCTGACTGCTTGTGATTCCCAGCAACTGGCCTTCAAAGGCCTACTGCCTCCAACAAATTTTTCATTGATATCTCGCATTCTCAGTCACTCATTACCACAGAACGTATTTCCCCTTGGCACATGTAATAGGTGCATTAACTCTTACTTGAGAGGAGTTGGAAGAATATGTTATCCTTGTGATGGAGCCCACAACTCAAAATATTCCACGTTTTGCTCGTGTTTGTATTATGATTATTGATTTCCAGACTAAAGACTAATGAATTAACATCGTTGACCTTTGTTTCCTCTGTAGCTGGTTGTCTGACAGTCAGTTCTGCAAAGTGATAGATGATTCCTCAGATTATGTGGAATGCTCCTGTTCGCACATGTCTATTTACGCAGCTTATGCACAAACAGACAGCTTGTCTTCTTACAACGAAGCTTTCTTTTCATCTGGTTTCATCTGCATTTCTGGTCAGTTGATAACATTATTATTTTTACGTTTATGAATTGTGTACTGATTTTTTAAAAGCAAATAATGCATGAAAAATATTGTTTCTGGAATGGACTTGAATAGCAGAAAGCACATAGGCCATGATACAAAGAGCTGCTTCAGCACACACAGTGGAATTTTTGATTCTCCTCCCCCGCCCCGCCTCTGGAATCCCAGACCTCAATGCCTTATCACAAATGGCTTTTGGAACTCCCCTCAGGTTTTAAAAGAGATTTGTTAGTGCAGCATGGAAGACTAAGTCATACAAGTCCAAACCTCTCTCAGGCACATGAAACTAGTTATGTGATTCTTTTGGATCCAAGACAAAATAAGCTATAACCCATAATCAAACTCTAAAGGAGGACATGCCCAAATATAAAAATCCCAGAGTTCCTGCTCTCTTGAACTTTGAACCAAAGGGTAAAAATAAATCTCAGAGTCTTCTAGTTAACAGGAACTAGCAACCTTTAGGCTCCAATCCTATATACACTTTAGAAAGGGAGTAGGCTTACTTTTGAGTAGACATGCATAGAATCGTACTGGTTGAGTGAAATCAAAAGGAATCACACTTTGGTGAAATGATTCTACAGTTGTGCCCAGTAGGCCAAAGCTTTATCTTTTGACTTCTAGACTTCTTCACTCAATAGGTTGTATTCTGTCTTGCTGTTCAGTGGGCAGTAGCGATGCTTTTCTTTGCAGAAAAGAGCCAGGTCCAGCAGAGATGCTTGCAATTTTCATTTATTCCCCCTCCCCCTGCAGCTCTCCTCTCCAGTTCTGATTACCCAGAGCAGATTTTGGGAGCACAGGAGGCTGCAGGGTGGAAGAGGAATGGGCAGAAATGGCTTTTCCCTCCCCCTCCTGCCTGCGGGAGCATCCAATTCACAACTCTGGATCCAAGACCTTATATTTTAGTTACCAGCCTAATATTTATAAGTGTAACCCTACAAATGTAGCAGGCCCAAAATGAATATGCAGAGTAAAATCCATTGGCTGAAATTCAAACACTTCTAGACCCCAAATCTTATCCAGCCCAGCAGTTTGTCCTGTTTAAATAGGGTTGCCATGTTGTGAAGAGCGAAAAAGAGGACATGGAGACCCATCGCCTTCCATCACCGCGGACTCACACACCATATACCCTTCAACATTTCTCGGATGAAAATAGGGACATCCTATTCCATAACAGCAGTAGCAGCAGCAGCAGCAATAATTTAATTATTTGTACCCCACCCATCTGAATCGGTTGCCCTAGCCACTCTGGGCGGCTTCCAACATATATAAAAACATAATAAAACATTAAACATTTAAAAACTTCTCAATATATGGCTGCCTTCAGGTATCTTTTAAAGGTTGTATAGTTACAAAAACAAAATACAGTATGAAGATCTAAGCAGTATGGTGATCAAAGGAAAGGAGCAAAGCTTTTAGGGGGGAAATGGGGTGCCAAGTGCTTCAGCCATTTCCCCCACCCCAACCCCCAGCACTTCCTTTGCTAGGTTCTTCAGTCTGCTAAGATTTCAAGATGTATAAATCAGAACACACACACACAGACACGGGGAAGGGGGCCTTTCCCTGACCTTACATGAGAGCTGTGTATTTTAACTTACATTCAAGAATTGTGTTTAGAGGTACCCAATGTTATTTGGTTAATCTCCGCACTAGCTATCCAATAGCTCATTGGTCTTAGACAAAGAACTTTTAATTAGAACTGTGAGAGCTCGGGGGGATCCTCTTTGAAGTGTAGGTAGGTTCCCATGAGGCAAGACACAGTGATAACAGCAAGAACCTTTATTGAACTACATAACTAGGAAACGGGGGCAAAGCAACTGCTTATATACATTCCTGGAAGCCTGGGCCACTCCCACTCCCCACGTGATTGGCTGTCTACTCTTCTAAGCTGCAAATCATGACTCAGAGTTCAAGGGCCAATGGCAGAGGCCCAAATCCTGAAATGTTCTGTGATTGTACATCATGTATCGAATCAGAACACAGGAGCTCAGAATCCTTAGTCCAGACTCAGCTCAGGCAAACACAGACCACTGAACACTCTTTACCAGCAAGCTCTCTTTCTTTTCTTAGGTCTTTCTAATATTGCAGAATAGAGTCAACCGATCAATGGATAATGCACTGGTTTGGGGTGGGTTTCCTGGCATTGAGGCACGCAGAGGAGTATATGGGAGACCCTAAAGCGAGGAAGGATGGAAGGGGAGACAGAGAGAAAGAGAGACCTGCTGTGATGGGATGGTGAGCTGCTTGTGCGTAAAATCCTAGTCCCTCAGAGTTTGGCTAAGTCCACAAACCTCTGTCTGTGACAGAGCTCCTTAAGCATGGCTCCATCAGTCGCTCGTTGAATCGGACAGTGGGCGTTTACGGAACTTCTTCCAGCATAAAAGCTCCTTAACGGAAACGCGTCTTCTGGACTCTCGGCGTGACAGTTTCCGGCGAGGAGTGGGTGTCCCTACAGGAGGTCCTGAAACCTCCCCACTGTTCTCGCTTGAAGTATCTCTGAGCCCTCCCTCCGACTCACTTTCCCTTGGAACTCCACTTCTCCCCCTGCTGGTCCCCTCCTCAGCTGAATGGTCTCTCTCACCCTCCGTGAGCCCTTTCACCTCCTGCGTCTCAGATGGCAGTTCCCTGACATCCACCTCCCCTCCAGGGCCCCCTTCACCCCCTTCCCTCCCCTCCTCTGCGGGAGGCGAGGGAGCAAAACCCCTGAAGGAACCTCCCTCATCTTCCGAAGTTTCGAACACTTCCCTCCACCTCTTGCTGTTTCCGGTTTCCAAGTACTCCTCCTCATCGGAGTCTGTTCCTCCTTCCAACTCCGATTCCCTGAATCCTTCCAGTTCCTCCTCATCGTCGGTGGTGCCAAAGTACTCCCTCCGGAACCTCGCTACTGGCTGAGGTTTCCTGGGGAACCCTTGGTGGAACGTTTCGATCAAGATCTCGTCACGGACCTCCTCTACCGTCACCCAGGTGTTTTCCGACTCCGGTTCCCCTTCCCACGCGACCAAATACTCCACCTGATTACCCTTCCACCTGGAGTCAATGATTTCCGCCACATGGTTGCTGCTTTCCCTTTCTTCTATGGCTGGCCCCCGTGTGGATACCCCTTCACCTTCCCCCCTATATGGTGACAGTAATGACCTGTGGAATACTGGGTGCAGTTTCATGTGGTTCGGTAACCGGAGTCTGAAAGCCACTGGGTTGACCTGTTGGATGACCTCAAATGGTCCCAATCTTTTGGGTCTCAATTTCTTGCAACCCCCCTTGAACGGCAACCCTTGGGTTGATAGCCAGACCTGACTCCCCACCCTAATGGTTTCACCTTCCCTTCTGCTCTTGTCTGCCTGCCTCTTATATTCTTCTTTGGCCCTTTCTAAGTTGAGTTGGAGTTGACGATGGATCGCTTCCATTTCTTCTACAAAATGTTCAGCGGCCGGGACACTCCATCTCTCCCCTCCTCCCCCTGGAAACGCCCTGGGGTGGCACCCATAATTAGCCAAAAAGGGGCTCATCCCGGTGGACACATTCTCTGCATTATTGTAAGCAAATTCTGCTAGCGCCAACTTTTCGACCCAATCGTTCTCTCTGTCATTGACATAACACCTCAGGTATTGTTGGAGGATACCGTTTGCCCTCTCCGCCTGCCCATTGGTCTCAGGGTGCCTGGCAGTCGAAAAGTTGACCTCTACGTGCAACAAGCTCATAAGTTTCCTCCAGAATCTGGACGTGAACTGTTTCCCTCTGTCGGAGACCACCCTCAAGGGGGCGCCATGCAGCCTAAAAATATGTTCTACAAACAATTTCGCTGTCTCTTCCGCCGTGACTGCATGTGAGCAAGCTACAAAGTGACCCATCTTAGTTAACAGGTCTACTACGACTAGTATGGCGGTTTTCCCCTGGGATTTAGGCAGATCAGTCATAAAATCTATCGATACCGCCTCCCACGGTCGTTCTGGTGTTGGTAACGGTTCTAATAACCCCGCTGGTGCCCGCCTTTCTCCTTTGGCTCTCTGGCATTGGTCACACCTTCTCACATACTCCCGTACATCCTCCCTCACCTTGGGCCACCAAAACTCCCTGGTCACCAACCACATGGTCTTGTGTTGCCCAAAATGCCCCGCTGTGGGATTGTCGTGCAGCTGTTTGAGTACTCTCCCCCTCAATTCCCCTTCGGGTATATATAGTGCCCCTTTGTAATACAATGCCCCGTTTCTTTCTTCAAAACCTCCGGGGTCTTCTCCCTCTCTCCTTAAACCTCTGAGCTTATCCTGGGCGTATTCATCATTTACCGTTCCCTCTACCAGTTCTCTTTGCCCCACCCAGGCCGCCCCACACACCCAGTGGTCCTCTGGGATAATATGTCTCTCTTCAGGCGCTCCCTCCCCCTCCAAATATTCAGGTTTGCGAGAGAGAGCGTCCGCTCTGATGTTTTCTGGACCTGGCACATAGCAGATTTCAAAATGGAATTTGGAGAACTCCTGGGCCCATCTCACTTGTCGTTGGTTGAGCACTCGTGCCGTTCTCCAATACTCCAAATTCTTGTGGTCCGTACACACTTGCACCTTATGCTGTGCGCCAATTAGTAAGTGTCTCCATCTCCGGAACGCTTCGTGAATGGCGAGTAGTTCTCGGTCATATACGGTGTAGTTCCTCTCAGATTTGTTCAGCTTACGCGAAAAGAAGGCACACGGTCTCCATTCCGACTTATTGCTCCCTGGCTGAAGCAGCACCGCCCCCACCGCCCGGTCTGAGGCATCAGTTTCCACTCTCATGGGTTTTTGTAAATCCACATGCAGGAGTTGTTCTTCCGAAGCGAATGCCCTTTTCAATTCCTCAAATGCTTGCTCCGCCTCCGCCGTCCAAACGAATTTCTTCTTGCTGCTTAGACAGTCCGTGATGGGAGCCGTTAAGTGGGCAAAGTTCTTGATGAATTTACGGTAAAAGTTCCCAAACCCTAAGAAACTTAGCACATCCTTTTTCGTTTTCGGTGTCTTCCATTCCAGCACCGCCTGGACCTTGCCTGGATCCATGGCTAATCCCTTGTCTGATAAGCGGTACCCCAGGAATTCCACCTCCTTGGTGTGAAACTGACACTTCTCCAATTCCACCCACAGCTGGTTTGCTTGCAGCTGGCTCAGCACTTCCCTGACATCCTTTACATGCTGCTCCTCATTCTCTGAATATATCAGCACGTCATCGAGGAAGGCCACGCAATTCTTGTAGAGCAAAGGTCCCAGGACATGGTTCATGAGCGATTGAAAACAGGCGGAGCCTGATTGCAATCCGAATGGCATAACGAGATATTCAAAAGCCCCCAAAGGGGTGAACATGGTGGTTTTCCATTCATCCCCTTTCTTTATTCGTATCAGGTTGTATGCCCCTCTCAGGTCCAGTTTCGTGAATATCTTTCCCTTCCTCACCCTGGTCAAAATGTCATCAATCCTGGGCATGGGGAAAGTCACTGGTTCTGACACGGCATTTAGCCGCCGGTAGTCCACTACAAGCCTGGGTTTATCCATGTTTTTTTTGTCCACAAAAAACACTGGGCTCCCCCCCACCGCTCTGGACTCTCTGATGAAGCCCCTCTTCAGGTTTTTATCAATAAACTCCCTTAACTCCTGCATTTCCCTGTCTGACATGGCGTACAGCTTGCCCACGGGGAGCTGGGCCCCAGGGACCAGGTTAATTTGGCAGTCAAAGTCTCTATGCGGTGGTAGTTTATCTGCTTCCCTTTCGCTGAAGACCTTGCTCAGGTCAGCGTATTGTTTGGGCACCTTCCCTTTGTCCGCCACTTCTGTCCCTGCTAGAAAGGCTTTTGCCCCTTCTGGCACCTTTCCCTCTCTGCAGTGTTCCAGGCAATGTGCTGACCCAAAGGAGACCACTCTCTGATGCCAGCCCACTAGCGGGTCATGCAACGCTAGCCAGCTCATTCCCAAAATGACGGGAGCCCCTCCCAGGGTGGCCACATTGAACGCTATCCTTTCGGTGTGCCTGGCCACCCTCATAACCATTGGGACGGTCTGTAGGCTAACTTCTCCTCCCAACAGCTCCCTCCCATCGATCGTGGTCACCTGCAGGGGGTTGCTTAAAGGGAGTGTCTGTATCTGGTGTTCAGCTGCAAACTCCTTACTCATAAAATTACAGGAGCTGCCTGAGTCCAACAGCGCCTTTGTCTTTAGTGGGTATCCGTTTGCCAGCTCTAGCAACACCTCTATTACTAGGGCTGGTCTTGGAGGTTCCGGAGTGGGCACTTTTACTGCTCCTTGGCCTGGCTGCAGTGCCCTGACGGTGGCAGCCAGGCGTTGGCTTTTACTGGCTCCTGGACTCCCTCCTCCTTCCCCCCAACAGCTCCCGCCATCCCTTGCCATTCCTTTCTTTGCGGGCAGACTCTGGCAAAGTGACCTGGCTGCTGGCAGAGATAACATTTCTTGGTGCTCTTTCCCTCCTTCTTCCTCCCTTCACTGGGATTTGAAACTGCGCGCGCGCTGTTCCAACTTCCATCGGCTCTCCTGGCGGGAAACTTGGCTCTGGAATCTCTGGAATGCGGAAATCCCTCCAACGCTCTCCTTTCCCCTCCCGCTTCTCCAAGGCTCTTGCCTCCTGGCGCGCTCCAATGGTCAGCGCTGATTTGGTCAGCTGGTCCATAGACTCCGCCCTGGGAGCCCGGGAAAGTTCGTCTTTCACCGCCGAAGAAAGCCCCTCTTCAAAGAGCATTTGAATGGGTTCCGCCGATAGGTCCCATCCCAATTTATGTATCAACATTGTAAACTCAGTCCAGTACTCACGAACCGATCGGCTCCCCTGTTTGCAAGCCATCAATTGTCTGCGCACCAGTCCCTGTTCAATCTCGCTGGAAAACATCAAATCCATGGCGCGAAAAAACTTCCTCGTGTCCTTCAGCATTTCACTATTCCCTGCCATCAGGGGTCTAACCCAGTCTCTCGCCCCCCCTTCGAGATGGCCAATCACAAACGCCACTCGCGATGCCTCGTCGGGAAAGTCGTTAAACTGCAGCTCGAGAGCATACTGCATCTCTGTCCTAAAGGCTTGGTAGTTCCTGGGGTCCCCCCCAAACTTCTGCACCAATCCTGGCATCTTTCTTGCTAGTGTAGCGCCTTTTGCCTTTTCTGCATCCTGCGCCCTCCTTTCTTCTAGCCTCGCCGTTTGCAGTGCTAGCTGGACTTCCAACACCCTGTACCTTTCTTCCAGGCTTGGACCCTCTCCAGCTCCTCCTGCTCCCCCGGCTCCGGCTGGGTTGCTCATGATGCCTCTCTGCACAAGCTGCTTTCAGGGACTGTCCGATTGCTGTGATGGGATGGTGAGCTGCTTGTGCGTAAAATCCTAGTCCCTCAGAGTTTGGCTAAGTCCACAAACCTCTGTCTGTGACGGAGCTCCTTAAGCATGGCTCCATTAGTCGCTCGTTGAATCGGACAGTGGGCGTTTACGGAACTTCTTCCAGCATAAAAGCTCCTTAACGGAAACGCGTCTTCTGGACTCTCGGCGTGACAGTTTCCGGCGAGGAGTGGGTGTCCCTACAGGAGGTCCTGAAACCTCCCCACTGTTCTCGCTTGAAGTATCTCTGAGCCCTCCCTCCGACTCACTTTCCCTTGGAACTCCACTTCTCCCCCTGCTGGTCCCCTCCTCAGCTGAATGGTCTCTCTCACCCTCCGTGAGCCCTTTCACCTCCTGCGTCTCAGATGGCAGTTCCCTGACACCTGCTAAGGGAGATGCCAGCAGAGACCCCCTCAGGGAGTCTTTCCTGCCTGCTCATGGGCTGCTTACTGGGCATCAGCATGGCAAATAGCTCCGAGAGGTCTAGGTTGCAGCTGTTCAATCTGCCCTTACATGATGAGCCCAATCCCAACATCCACCATGCGGGTGCACCCTAGGGATAGGAAAAGGTTAAGAGTGATCCTTGCATGCACGCTTCCTGGCTCTGCTTGCAAAGCAAGTCTTTGTACAGAGAGCAGCAGGTGCATCCATAGAGATAGGAAAAAGTAAAGAGTGATACTCATATGCATACTTCTTGGCTCTGTTTGCAAAATTCAAAAAATCCACACAGACTGAAAATTTATCCCTGAAAAAGAGGATGTGTCCGGGGGAAAAGAGGATGTATGACAACCCTATCCTATTACATTTGTGTGCTGCATAAAGGTTCTTTATTGAAACAGTCATTGTTTGTGCATGAATACATTCTAGCACTGAGAATTCCCATAAGGTATCTGTGACTCTCCAGGAAAAGGTAAACACTGTGAAAATATCTCAGAAGCAGGAGAGATGAAAGGCTGGCCTGGAGTTGTAAACAGTGGTGCAATAACTTTGAAATGGGTCTTATGAAATGGTCTAAATTAAATATATGGTACACTGAGTTTCTTGCATATTTCATAGTTCTGTGGCTACTTTATAATCTGGCCTATTGCCAAATAACAATCTTAGTATAACCCATGTTTTTGTTTTGTTCAAACAGGTTTGATCTTGGCTATTTGTTCACACCTGTTTTGTACCAGGTCTTCAATGTTTGCAGCTAAACTCCTTACTCATATGATGGTTGCCTGCCTGGGTACTCAGGTAGGAACATGCTGAATATAAGACTATCAAAAGCTCACATTTATCCTGAGTCCCTGCTTCCTGTTCCCACATATGTTGAATCTGATTGTTTCTTGTGTGAGGGAAAAGCACCCTATGTATGGTCAAAGGTATTCCCTACTAGGTGGTTTTGCCAGGGTGCAAGCAGATTCTAGAGTACCGTTTATTTGTTGCAACTGTGTAGAATCTTGAATCTCTTGATTGCACACAACAGTTATTTTGATTTTTAGAATGCTATAAAAATGTGAGATTCATGGGAATAGCTAAGATTCAGATTCCTTTTGAAGGGATTTTTTTTGAGGCGGGGGGACATTCTCCCTCACAACAGTGTTGTGGCTATTTTTGCTTTATATTCTTTTCTTCAATCCCCAGAACAGCTTACAACACCTAAAAACATGGGGGATGTCTTTCTAAAAGGGGTTATCTGGTGCCTTAAATATGGCACTCCATTCTGAGCACAGGGATTTTGATATGGGCAAAGAACAAAGAGCATCACGGAAAATGATCTGAGGACACAGCAGAAGGGATGAAGGATTGAAGCCAGCTGAGCTTCTCAGTTATTTGAGCAGCTGGAAAACTCATGCCCACCCCCTTAGTTGTATTCCTCTAGGCAGGCATATGAGAGTTGGCTTATTGGAATGGACATAGAAGCTAAGTATGTACAACTCAGATAAGTAAAGTGGTCTGTATCCTTAGCTCTGGATGAATGGTATAAAATATGTATGCACACCACGGCTACTTCACTAGAGATATGAAGCCCCAATTAACTGACAGCAGCTATTGGTAAAGAAAACTGTAGCTTATATTTGAGCAGCTATGCTATTGAATTTGAAGAGTGAAATTAAGTACAAGAACATACGTAGAATCCCTTCTAATGCTAATACAATGTAATGTGTAGGGAAAGCCAGCCTCCAATGGAAAGGTAGATAATGGAGGACTCCCCCTCTGCTTGAAAAAGTGCTGAAGCTATCAAAGAAATTACAGTAAAATGAAAGAGGGACCTGGGACATACGATCAAACCCAATATTTGGAATGAATTATGGACTAAAAATATAAAATTCACGGCTTGTTTCCTTATAAGGGAAAATCTTATGAAAATGTACTATAGGTGGTACCTGACCCCTGTAAAACTTGCAAAAATAAATAAATCAAACAATAACAAGTGCTGGTGATGTAAGGAACAGATAGGAACATACTACCATATGTGGTGGTCCTGTCTAGAGATACAAAGATTTTGGAACATGATTTATGAAGAGATAAAGAGATTGATAAAAACTACATTTAGCAAGAAACCGGAAGAATTTTTACTAGGAATGGTTTCAGATAATATTCCCAAAAACAAAACTAGGCTATTTATGTATGCAACGTCAGCAGCAAGGGTTATAGTGGCAAAACACTGGAAAGATAAAAATACATCCACTAAAAAGGAATGGGTAGTCAAATTGTGCAAGTACTTGGAGCTCGCAAAGCTGACAGATGCAATAAGAGATGAACCTAAAAAATTGGTGAAAGAAGAATGGGAATAATTATTTAGGGGACAAGGGCTCAACAAGAAAGATCTGGCTATGTTTAGAATGATACCGCATAGAGAAATGTTCCCTGATACCAAGATGAGGGATTCCTTTGGAATGCAGATAGAGATAATTGATAAGAATAATGATCTGTTGTGAGCTTGACGGAAGTGTACATTAGATTAGCTTTCCTGCTTTAGCTCATCTTCCTTTTTCTTTTTCTTTTTCTTTTTTTTCTATTTTTCTTTTTTCTTTTCTTTTATCTTTCCCATAGTTGCTTATGTTCTGTGTCATGTACTTCGATATTTTTTGTAGGTTTTTTTATTACTATTAAGGAATTTTCCTTTGTAATTTTGGTTGTCTATATTTATATGTACCTGTTTAAAGCAAAATAAAAGTTATATATATATATATATATATGTATGTATGTATGTATGTATATATAGAAAAAGTGCTGATCTTTCAGCAAAAATATACAACTTACTCCTAAAATTTGCCTCTGTAACATAGTATTATGAGGTAGTTAACATAACACTTCTGCCCCCCCCACCCAAAAAAGCAAAAAAAGAGAAAAGGATTTGGGGTGGGGGTGACAAAGTGGGTGACAAGGATCATTTAATCTAGAATTATTGCATAGAAGATCAAGCCTACTGAGGAAGACTTAGCATGGCTTCTGCAAAGGAGAATATTGTCTCTTTAAACCTTCCAGGCTTTTTTTTTAAAAGAATGTCAGCAAATATGTAGGTAAGAGTTAACAAGGAGGCTGTGCACACATTAGCAGCTCAATGCAGCAAGTTTGTTTTCCACTGCTGCATTTCAAGTCACTTTGCATGTGACTCTAAAGCCCTAAATGGCCTTGGTCCTGTATACCTGAAGGAGTGTCTCCACCCCCACCATTCAGCCCAAACACTGAGGTCCAGCTCCGAGGGCCTTCTGGCGGTTCCCTCACTGCGAAAAGCGAAGTTACAGGGAACCAGGCAGAGGGCCTTCTCGGTAGTGGCGTCTGCCCTGTGGAACAGCCTCACATCAGATGTCAAGCAAATAAGCAACCATCCTACTTTTAAAAGACATCTGAAGGCAGCCCTGTTTAGGGAAGTTTTTAATGTTGAATGCTGTATTGTGTTCTTAATATTCGGTTGGGAACCACCCAGAGTGGCTGGGGAAACCCAGCCAGATGGGCTGGTTATAAATAATAAATTATTATTATTATTATTTAGTATTATCAGAGAGATGTAATGTTCGTTGCCTGTTGGGTTTTCCCTCATCCAAACTCCTGTTCATGAAAGTGTCATCTGAGCATGTGCAATAGCTTTCTCAAATGTATACATCTCAGCATAACTGCAAAGTGAATGCTGCTTATGCTTTCCAAATTGGATAGTAGCTGGTTAGCATAGTACCAAAACCATTTTTAAAAATGAAAACAAAAATTAAGTAAAAAATAAATATAGTGAAATGCCTTGTTTGTTAAGGGGACTGAACATAAACTGGTGTTCAACTGGTGTTCTTTCAGTTACATTAGTTTTAATGGGTTCAGATGCAGTTGAGCTGGTATAACTAAAATGATCATAGTCTAGAGAGTCTCAACTCTCAGAAGCTTTTCTTGTGGTCAGCTGCTTTGATTAATCAGGACACATTTGCATCTGTTTATGTGCAATTCCTGTTCTTTTTAATTAAGTCAGAACAAGGAATGTTATCTGGATTGTGCCATTGTTTTCCTTTTGCAAATGTATTAAAGTAAGGGGGGGAAAAGGGAAAACAAAAATATCAGCTCGCATTCGCACTACATCAAATACAAATGCAAGCAGATCATTACCGTATTTTTTGCACCATAACACTCACTTTTTTCCTCCTAGAAAGTAAGGGGAAATGTCTGTGCGTGTTATGGAGCGAATGCCTGCGGGTGGCGGGGGGATCTGCTGCAGTTGTGAGCAGAGGATCCATGGTTCCCCTTCCTTCCCTCCTCCGTGGTTACAAAGCATGGAGCCACATGGATCCTCAGGATTTTTGCATTGGGCTACTCCAAACTCACTGTCAGATCCCATGTCTGTGGCCACAGCATGAACCACAAAAATCATATATCCACTATTTCGTTTAGAATATTTTTTTCTTGTTTTCCTCCTCTAAAAACTACGTGCGTGTTATGGTCTGGTGCGTGTTATAGAGCGAAAAATACGGTATATGCCCTCCAAATATCCAAATAGATATCAGAATGAAGCTGGTGTGTATAGAAAGTACGTTCAAATGCAGCAAGGACATTAAGGTCTTCAAACTATAGCACAGTAGAGGGTGCATATTTATCCTTTCAAGCTTTAAATAATACATCTCTTAGCAACCACAAGAGCTTGTAGAGTCTGTGTTTGCTGTCCTTCTGTTAATCCTAGTGTTACAGGAATATAATTTAAAAGTACATAATCACCTGCAAATATTGAGGATTTTAATTTGGATGACAAATGTGGATTATGTGAATTGTACTACAGTATGCAGCATGGCTTTGTTTTGAATTGTATGCATACTAGTGAGTGTGGAAAGTTGTACAGTCTTCATCAGGTTTTTAACTATTACAGATTCTATGGCTCTATGTTTCTATGAGAATACTTGAATTTACAGGTGTGGAATGAAATACGCGGTTATTGTGGCATGTTTTAAATTATAGATGGATATTGACTACCAAAACCTGCAGGTGGCAGTAAAACCTTTTTTCCCCTTCATGCTTAAAGAAGCTTGCATTCTGAGTGGAATATGTGATACAGTGATTTGGGAAGACAAATAA
Organism: Podarcis raffonei; assembly: GCF_027172205.1. Taxonomy (NCBI): domain Eukaryota; kingdom Metazoa; phylum Chordata; class Lepidosauria; order Squamata; family Lacertidae; genus Podarcis; species Podarcis raffonei. The sequence goes on from NC_070612.1 coordinate 35,081,728, forward strand.
AATGCTAGTTTGCGGGGTGGGGAGAAGAGCTTCGTTCCACGATAATATGGCACACACATGATTTCCCTCCCCCAAAGTTCTTTTTCCATGTGAGATAAGATAGTTGTTAATGAAAATGAATTCTCGTATGCAACAACAAAGCCTGCTTTTTGCTTTTTCTCTTGCTAAATGTCCCTTGTTGTGAAATGTGAACTCTAATACAGGATCAACCTTGTTATTCAGTAGGCATTCTTTAAAGCACAGAGGCCAAAAAGCAATACACTAAAACTTATCACATCTTGCTGATCTTCAGGGACCAAATATGGACATACCAGCACTCTGAGCTAAGCACCTCTGTTGGTTTTAGGGCACTATTCATAAACATTAATGCTCCATTCCTTTGAAAAGGGTACTAGACCTGATATCAACATTTGAGGAAAATATTCTTGAGATTTATATTATTAAGTGGTGTTGTCTGCTTGTGTTAGATGGTAAGTTAAAAGGTAAGATAAAGGACCCCTAGACAGTTAAGTGCAGTCAAAGGCGACTATGGGGTTGTGGCCAAGGGAGCTGGCATATGTCCACAGACAGCTTTCTGGGTCATGTGGCCAGCATGACTAAACCTCTTCTGGCGCAACAGAACACCATGACGGAAAACAGAGCGCATGGAAACACAGTTTAGCTTCCCGCCACAGCAGTACAGTGGTATCTCGGGTTAAGTACTTAATTCGATCCGGAGGTCTGTTCTTAACCTGAAACTGTTCTTAACCTGAAGCACCACTTTAGCTAATGGGGCCTCCTGCTGCTGCTGCACTGCCGGAGCACAATTTCTGTTCTCATCCTGAAGCAAAGTTCTTAACCCAAGGTACTATTTCTGGGTTAGTGGAGTCTGTAACTTGAAGCGTATGTAACCTGAAGTGTATATAACCCGAGGTACCACTGTACCTATTTATCTACTTGCACTGGTGTGCTTTCCAACTGCTAGGTTGGCAATCTTGTAACGGTAAGATTGTAGGCAGGGGTGTTTTTAAAAATCTCTGTACATCAGTCAGCATATCTCAGGTCCTTTATAGATGATAATTAGTAGGCAATAACAGTTGGCACATGAGTAAATGTGAAAAGACTTCTCCCCACACACACACAAAATTTGGGGGTACAGAAGAGGAAAGGAGTGGAAAAGAAGGGGAAGACCCATTGGGCAAGTGGAAACCATTGCATGAGCTGGCTAAAACCACCAGATGCAATGGTGGCTAATGTGCATTGGAGTGGTAGGGTGGAAGGCAGAAAGGCCAAGAGCAGAGGGTACAAAAGCCAATGACAGGCAGGCAGAGCCAACTAATTGTAGTCATGCTCTCCATCCTCCTCCCTACTCAATTCTGCAATGACAACAATGAGACTAAGGCATATGATAGAATCATAGAATTGTAGAGTTGGCAGGGACCCCAAGGGTCATCTAATCCAGCGGCCTGAAATGCAGGCATCTCAACTAAAGCAACCCCGATAGATGGCCATCCAACCTTTGCTTTAAAACCTGCAATGAAGGAGAGCCCACCACCTTCCAGTAGAGTATGCTCCACTGTTGAACAGCTCTTACTATCAGAAAGTTCTTCCTAATGTTTAGTCGAAACTGAATTTCTTGTCATTTGAATCTATTGGTTTGGGTCCTACCACCTGAAGCAGCAGAAAACAAGCTTGCTCCATCTTCCATGTGGCATCCCTTTAGATATTTGAAGATGGCTATTATAGCTCCTCTCAGTCTCCTTTTATTCAGGTGAAACATACTCAGCTCCATCAACCATTCCTCATAAGGCTGCTTCATACCGTTTCCTCATATAATTGTCAAAACTACATTAAACACTAGTAGTTACTGGTGAAATTAGGATATTCTTCTTCTGCTGTCTTCCTCAGACATATAAATTCTGTCCATATTAACTCCATGTGAATGCCTTTGATGGGGTAAAATGAACCAGCATGTTTGAGATACTGGAATGACTTGTTCATATTTTCCTTTTCATTACTATACTGAAAACTATGCTGATTGAGGTTCCATGAATTTTGTTTCATTTTACTAGAAGACTGTATCTAGGTATAATTCCATTGAATTAGCCTACTGTTTCATCTAAGAGATACTGATTAAAGCTGCCATTTTATATAATTTTCCTTCTTTTCAAAATAGATTTCCTTTTCAAGCAAGTAACACAACCAGGTAATACAACACTACTGAGAATATAAGACTGTTGTGCAAGTATACACAGAATCCAAAGGGAAAGTACCTGTTTAATATGGCAAAAGCTGAATATTTTGTTACAACAGGAGTTGGTACGGGCCTCTTTCATAACAGCAAAAGTCATTTGGAAACAACATTTCTAGTTTCTTGTACTATCCGGTTGAGCAAGGGTATGAAGTAGATAGGAAAATGCAACAGTAAACATCCTGAATTCAGTCTCTGTGAAGGAAGATTTCCTGCCTTTTGTACTTCAAGCAGTTTCGAAAGGGTGTCATGAATCCCTTAGAGGTGTCATGGAGAGGCAGTCAAAAGCTGTGAGTAGGAAGTGGTTGGGGAGCTAGATCTGGAGGACTCTGGAGGGGGTCCCAGCAGAGTGGGAATAGTGGATTCCAAAGCCCAAGGGATGTCTGATTCTGAGGAGGGTCAGAATGGGTAAGGGGGCAAAGATTTGCTCTCCAAAAGAGGCTCAGGCAAACTCGTAAGTGCCTCCCATTACCTCTCTTCCAGACATGCCCCACCCATAGCTTCTCCAGCCAAGTAGTCACCCCTGGCATCTTCTTCTATTACCCAGGAGTCTCTCCTTGATGCCAAGCCAGCATTCACCCTGCCTCCATTGCCTAGGATATGGAGATGCATACAAACCTCCCCTAACCAACCCACTAGGAGTGCCCATTTGCCTGCCCAATGTAGGGACTCCAGTCACATGCTGTGGAAAATGCTGTGCTCACCCTCTCCTTCAAAAGGAAGGGACAGGGGACATGTCACTTGTTGTCTAGCAGTGACCTTGACCTCTCATGTAACTGCTGATCCTTGCAACCTGTGACTTGCCTTATGTCCCACTCTTAATCTGAAAGTGAAAGCCATTGGCAAAACCAGAGTTGTGATTTCCAGTTCCCCGCTGGACAAAGAGAGCCAGGACAAAGAGATAACATTGCCCTTTAGAGGTACTTACCCATAGTTTACTTCCCTGATTTTTTACAATGTGGTAATCAGAAATGATTGAAAGAAAACTGTAGGCTGTTTCTTCCTATATCAGCAGCTGTTGTTTCTGTGTCTTGATTCTTCCCACTTCCTCTTTGTACCAAAGACCTGGGGTTATAACAGACACCAATATTCACATCAAAAGTCTGTTTGTTTGATGCAAGACTCACAAAAGGTACATATAACAGCTTGAGAGAACTATAGCTGTGGATATGGTTCTGTTGAGAGTAGAGGTAACTGGATAAAACTATAGAATGAGTGACCAAACCTGTGGTTCTGCTGGGTTACAGACCTCTCTATTCAATTATGTAGGTTAGCTTTCATCAGAGCAAAGAAAAAACGTTTGTAATGTTAATGGAAATGTTGTTTCATATGGTGATTGCAACATGTGGTACTATGTTTCTAGCACATGGTGAGATGGCATTTCCTTGCTCCCCTGATTTGCTCTTTAAGGTTTAGATAAAGGGGAAACTATTTACCAATTAGTTACTGACTAGAAATGACCTGTATACTGGCTGTGGCTGCATGCAGCCTGCCAGACATAGGAAGAATCGAGCCATGCAATGAGTCAAGTCTTCCCATGACACCATTGTGGACAGAGCTATAGCTCAGTTGCAAAGCATCTGCTTTTCATGCAGAAGGTCCCAGGTTCAACCCCTGGCATCAGCAGGTAGGACTGAGATACCCCTACCGTGTCTGAAACCCTGGAGAGCTGCTGCCAGTCCATGTAGATAATACTTGACCAAGGGTGTGACTCTGAATAAGCAAGCTTCCTATGTTCCTATTCCTCTGCGGTTGCGGTTGTGTAGTAAAATCATCCCCTCACATAAACCAGGAAGCTGCCTTATACAAAGTCTGAACATTGGTCCATCTAGCTTAGCATTGTCCACACTGACTGACATAAACTCTCAGGATTATTTCCCAGGCCTACTTGGAGAATATACATTAGCTCTTCTGGATGCAAAGGAGATGCTGACCACTGATCTAACCAGAATTTAGAGACAACTAATGGCTACAGCCATCATGCTGGGCTTTTTAAAGCACTGGCCAAGTAATAAGAGGTCATCTGCTTTCATACAAAGGCCATGGCAAACAGATAAGCGGCAATGGATTAGCAGCAATATGTGCCCTGGTTCAGTTAAATGAATTTGATAGGTCGCAGTGTAGAGCATACAGTTTTTAATACAACTAATCCTTTCAGACTAGGAGATTTGTGAAGCTTAGGTTGTAAGGATTGGTCTCTGGCAGACAGTGTAGTGCAAGAAATCAAATTCCGGTGATAAAATTAGAAACTTGGGACTGTTCATTTCAGGCTGTCGGCTTTGTTCTTGTTCAACAGAATATTGTCTGTGTTTTAATATCAGTTAAACAACATGCCTGTTTGTGGTCTGCTGCCCTTTCATTGTCTTTGTCCCATAGTAAAGGTAATTCTCATACTCCAAAATTCTCTTAGCTCTTTCACCTGTTTTATTGTTGTGAAAAACAAAGTGGTAAAGTTTTCAGTGAATTCATACTGTATTTATAACTGCCAGCTTGCAGCCAATCCACTGCAGAGGCTGCCACCTATTTTCATTCTACATTGGAGTAGCTTCTACTTCTGAATGGAAAAATAGAAGCAATTAACAACAGTAATACAGTATTATTTCAGGATTTAAATTTTGCTTAGCTTTGTCTAAGCTGGGAATATTTCATAAACAAAGCTACTTGTTCACTCTGTGGGCATAGTAATTATTTTCAAGCTTGACGTGTCCACTATTGTGTTCTGGATGCATGTCTCTCTCACACATTCTGTGACTTTACCACTGGGTCATATGTGGGTTATGTAGCCAAGCAACAGATTCAGAAAATATCACAAACACACTGACCCAGATGAAGGCAGTGTTAATAGCCATGCTTTGGCTATTACTGCAACCTGTCAACCACGTAAGGAAGCCCACTAGGAGCCTGATAAAGTTGCCTACCTGAGACTACACAACTTATTTGGAGGAGTGGGGGTCATCTGGAAGACTACAATATATGGCTGGTAGACTGTATTAAATGTGATGTTTGGTCATTTATTTTAAAGATTGAGGTGCTGTATTTCAATTCCAGTGGTATTTAATTTCTTTTATAAATAACTTAGATGAAGGAGTAGAGGAGATGCTTATCAAATTTGCTGATGATACCAAATGGGCTAATATCTCTGAAGATAGGGCCTGATCCACATATTACACCAAACCAACTATGAGTCCAGGAAAATGCCCCTTGTTGACTTTTATTTCCTTAAAATTAACTGTGGTCATCTGGTTCAGTCTTTGAGAGAGAAATGACTGTCTGCTCCAGTTTTCAGCTTCACTTGAAGCCTAGGCCCAACCAGAGCTTGGGAAGAAAGTAAACACACTATTGCCTGGTAGTAATATTAAACTCATTTTCAAGAATTTTTTCCAAGGAGCATGGAATATTCTACGTTCCAAAATGCAGGCCTGTTTCGCAAAAGAGTTGAAGATAATCAAAGGTACTTTTGTTAGTAATAGAGGCAGAAATAACAGGTAATGTGGAGAGTTCACTGTAGAACCTGCCACCATTTGGTAGCTTTCCAGTTTGTCCTTATTTAACTGCAGTCACAAAAGGTCAGAGAAATAGCCCATGGATTCTGTATGCTTTTCTAATGTCCTGATTGTGTGAAATAAGTGCAAAACATTATTGCATACTCAGCAGACTCATGCTTTATATCATAAAGCATATCCCCTAATTCAAAACAGTTTAATGGATTAATCCATTTTAGCTTTTTACCAGATTCATTGACATTAACTTGCCAAGATAGACTGGCATTGCCGCCCACTTTATTTTTCTCTCTTTCCCTCTCCCGCCACCCTTAGGAGGTAAGCACGATAGTGAATATATGCATGGCATACGGCTGTTGTAGCTTGTGTTCTTGGGGTGATAATTGCTGTGAAATTGCACGGTTCCTGCCTAAGAAGTTGGGCCAAGAAATTGCAGATGGTTCTAAGATACTGCACGCACAACCATAATTGTACATCCCCACCTGATGTAATTAAAAGTAGACACCAATATTTTAGGAGAGAATAAATTAAATGATTAGGCTGCAGTTCCCGGAAGAGTCCGATTTGCTCATTATATCTGGCTTATTTAAGTTTTTTGTTTTTTTAAATAATAACAAGTACAAGTGAAACAGCATTGAGCAACCTCTATTGCCGGAAATGAAGACAGTGTTAGATACATTTTCTTGTTGTAAATAGGCCCAATTACTGCATTATTAATGATATTATTTAAGCACTCATTAAATGTGACATTATTTAATGGGTTCATGTTAGTTTAAAGCCTTCATTATAGGATTGCTATGGGAGGGTTTGCAATCTTGTATTTTTCCATTCAGTTGAAGTCATAGCCGCTGTCATCCTAAGAATTTAGAAACATCTGACCCAGGTGCTATGCATGTTGCAATGTTGGGCTCCCAGCAGTTTTTGCAATCTTAAATGCTTATAATTCTGTGGCAGATTCACCTGCTTCTTTAGTTTCATTTTTCATTATAAATAGTGATGTTAATCTGGAGCCATCTCTAGGCTCACAAGGTGAATTCCAATGAATAACTCAGTACATGACAACTTAGTTTCTTGTGATTTCTGTAACTAACTAGATCAAGTGGGAAGCTTCATTGCAATAGAAATGTTGAAGGCTCCATCTGAAAGGCGTTTGGGCGTATGTCTTTAGTTCAAGTGTCCTTAACTGAACTTAACATGTTCTTTATTTTGTATGTATACATGTAGTAAAGCTTGTAAATCATTTCAGCAGCAGATGTTTGGTTTGAAGAATTTACAAGAATTAGCAGATTTAATCATCTGCAGTTGTGTAGTAGGAAAGTATTTACTAGAACCTTGTTAACACATAGAATCTAAAAATAACACATAGGACACTTTTGGTGCGTATTTAAGAAGTTGCCAGATTCCACTGTAACCTTTGAGTGATTTATGTTATCTTTATCAGGTTTGTAAGAATTCATGTTCAAGATCCAAGGTGAATTTTCTTCTCTGTTAATTTTTAACAACCTTGGTTTTATTTTATATTGCAGTGAATAACACAATTAAATCCTGCACTCAAACTTGGCTTCCTTGTTAGATAAAGAAATTAAAATAAGGTGGTGGTTTTTATTGAAGTGTTATTTGTTGGTGTAAGAGTATGTAAACTCTTAAGACTGTTTTATGATAGAATCATAGAGTTGTTGAATTGGGTGGGACCCTGAGGGACATCTAACTCCTGGAAAGTTACAAAACCTGCTATGGCTGTAGAGATTGATATGGGACATATTTTGTTGCAGCTGGAGCAGATGAAGATGGCTGGTTGTGCTGCTGCTGATGCACCATAACATTTCTTCTCTCTGCACTCCTCCCAGGGCTCATTCTTCCTCTGGTCGCTGTTATGGATGCATGACCTGACTGCCGGTCTGTTAATGCAGTTAATAAATCAACAATAGTATTACTGGGTAATAAATACTACTACTTCTGATATGGAGTTAGGTTGGTGGAGGAGTTTGTGGAGATTTGTTGTCCCGTACTATTTCCCCCTAGGCTTGAGGCTCTTGCCACTGGTGGCAACCGTAGCTTTGTAAATGTGATTGCCCCCAGCATTCTGCGCAGTGCTGCTGTTTGTCAGGAAAAGGATACCAATTTCCTTGAATTCTCTATCGTAGATTTTTTTATTTAGACAGGAGCTTGGGGTGTTTTGTTTACTTTTTGTTAATCTTCCACTCGCAATCTCAGATGCAGGAAAATTCATCCAACTAGAATCCTATGTCATTGGCTCTCTCTTTTTGTTCTGAAACTGGCCAATTCCTGTTTAAAACTCATGTAGCATGTTTGAGGAACTGTGGTTTGAATGACAAGAATGCTCTCCAGTCTTCTGTAGTCCACTTTACACAGTTAGCAAAAGATGTTGGGGGCATGTGGGCACATTTTCGTTGTTGTTTGGTCGTCTTAGTTGTGTTTGACTCTCTATGACCCCATGAACCAGAGCATGCCTTGGAAACTCTCACTTTCTTCTCAAAGTTTCTCCTTTTTTATGTCCATGGAGTTTTCTTGGCAAAATACTGGAGTGGTTCCTTCTCCAGGTGGATCACATTTAGTCTAAACTCTCAGCTATGACCTGTCCATCTTGGATGGCCCTGCACGGCATGGCTCATAGCTTCTTGGAGTTATTCAAGGCCCTTTGCCCCAACAAGGCAGTGATCCATGAAGGGGTGAGCACACTTACCTGGCAGCAAATTGCATTTAAAATGGGTGTGAATAACCCCCCCCCCATCAAGAGTCACATTTATTTGGCACAATCTGTTTGGGACTGTTTGGGTAGGCAGAAAGGCAATGGCAGGTGTGACCAGAGCAATAAGTGGGTTTGGTGAGATTGGTAAGTGATGCTGCCCTAAGGACTGGAGGTTGCCCACCTCTCCCATTAAGCTAGTGGAACTTGCTTGCAACTATGTATGGCAGACACTGGCGGAGGAACAGGAGTGCGGAGGGAGCGGACCACCCCTGGCACCACTATTCCGATAGGGTGCCATCGCGGTGCCCCCCCCACTCACTGGGTGCCACACCCCCACAGGCGGCGCGTCACACCCCAGAACACATGCCATGCCCCTGTGTGCTACACGACACACCCTCGCGGGTGGCATACAATGCCCACGTGGCACCAGCCACGCCCCCAGGATGTGCATCACGCCCCTGGGGGCGCCAGCCACACCCCCGTCTGCCCTCCACCCCCAGTAGCGGAGCATGCAGCTTCGCCACTGATGGCAAAGTCAATATTTGTCTTCAGTCTCTCTGTTGTTATGAAACAAAAGGCACCTTTTTTCTAGCTTCGTTATGTATTTGAACTAAAACCTTTTAAAACAATGTAACCTTACGTTGAACTTATGTTTGTAGAACTTAGTCTGCCAGAGATTATAAAACCTGGTTGAAAGAATGTGCTGAGGCAAGCCAAAATACTTCTGTGTATCACACTCTTCTTAACTTTATGCTGCTCATATTGTCAGTTAATGTGATCCTGAGTTATGCAATGCGTTCTCGAGGACATCTTCGATTGTTATGATAAGCAGCAACCCTAGCAGATAGGCCTGCCTCTCTATGTATGCTCTCAGCTCCCTGCATGTTAAAGCTGTAACCTTTCTCACAAGCAGTCTTGTCCAGGTTCAGAGTGCAAGCCAACCTTGCCAGCTTCAAATCCATAAAAAGCTTTATTTAGTCTGATACGGAGTAGCTTTGCTACGATGACGCTGGAGACCGGGGAGGTGTGCTATTTATTTCTTGTTAAATTTTATATCCTGTCCTTCATTATAAAACAATCACAGGGTAAGTCACAGCATACATAACTATGGGGATATCTCTGGAATACCTCAGTTAGTAGAGCATGAGACTCTAACCCTCAGGGTTGTGGGTTTGAGCCCCACATTGGGCAAAAGATTTCTGCATTGCAGGGGTTGGACTAGATGACCCCCGTGATCCCTTCCAACTCTAAAATTATATGAATACAGCCTTGCAGATATTTCAGACGTCTAACAATTATACATTTCTTCTGCTTAATACAAGTCAAGAGTCAAAAGGCCTTGTTTTAACTTGTCACCAAAAGCTAACCATTGTCTAACCTTTTTAATATTAACGGTAAATTGCATTATTTTTTTTTAAGGCTGGAGTCATAAACACAATTACTAGGGAGTAAGTCCCATTGTTTCCAGTGGAACTTACTTCTGAGCAAACATGCTTAGCTTGCATTGCATAACCATTAGAAGCAGCTTTACAGGTTGTAAATACAGGGAGGTGCCAAAATTGGTAGACCTAAATATTGACATTCCCCCATCCGCTGAGTGCATGTACCTTTAAAAAAAAAATGTCCGCACTGAGATCTAGTTTGTATTCATTCCTGTTCTGTTTTCAACTATGCTAAAATAGTGAATTACTTGGCAGCTAGGAATATTAAAGTAGCAGAGGTCACCCGGATTTGTTTTGTTTTTGGTAAGATTTTCAATCAGTTTATTTCCCCCCCCCATGGCAATCTGACTTTGGAACAGCTGCTTTCAGGAAACAGGAGCATTGTTCACGTACCAGTTGCTGGAAACCACAGGAGGAGAGAGTGCTCCTGTGCTCAGGTCCTACAAGCCATGTTTGGCCACTCTGAGAACATGATGCTGAACTAGATGGGCCAGGAGGCTCTTCTTATGCTCTTAAATTCCCTTGTTTAGATAGGAATGTAGTTGCTGATTAAAGGTAAGTACTGTGTGTTACTTCACTTGCAGGATGTGGTAAGACTGCTGTGTTTAGGGGGTCTGCTGCTCACTGTGCTTCATGGGGCCCTGGATTTCTTCTCTGAAGTCCTGCCCTAATGGCACTACTGCACATAGACACAAAACGTGCCTCGTGTTTTTCACAATGCCAAATGATCTTATCAAATTTTCCAGCCTTGGAAATGTTGACTATTAAAAGGCCGTTTGGTTCTTGTAATAAACACGCAAGGAGGACAGTTTCAGTTTGCCCATTTTTAGACTTGCATTCTTTGCCCTGTTTGTTTTGCAGTGTTTTGTAGGTCTGCAAATCATTTGCCCTTTCATGGATCCTGGAAGACAAAACTCAGTCAGGAAGTTCAAAGTTACCTGTGGAAAGAATGTTCAAATATGTCTTACCAAAAATAGCAGGTTTGGCTGTGTGAGTCTGATGAGCTCAGAAAATAATCTGTAGCAAACTCTGCTGAAAGAGAATATCTAGCTAACTGCAGATAATGTGAAAAGTTTTCTGTAGCAGCAACCAAAACAAAAACATGGATTTAACCAAAACATTAGGAAATACCATCTGCCTGGTTATAGGCTGGGGTTTGAAGCACTTACAAAAAAGTAGGAGCTAACTGTCTTGCTCTGAATTCGAGGCAAATTATACTGTTTTCTCCAGGCTTTCAGTGAGGCGAAATAATATTTTTCCAGGCTTTGAATGAGGTGAAATGCTCAGTGATAAACAGATTGGATGTAGTCCAGTGTGATGTTAACACATCAAGGGCAATTTTCAAATAATGTGATCTTCAAGGTGACTAGGGGGTCAGTTCTAATTCTGTGGACCTTTGAAGCCAGTTACATTTAATCTGGAGTATGTCTGGGTACTAGGAAAAGTATTGTATATTTTGGCTGTGGAATCTGGATTGTTGTTTAACCTTCCCTATAAATGGTATTATTTATTAATCTTGTATGACCTTTGATCAGGAGATCTCTGAGAAAAAGCCACATGGCTTTTGCCGAAACTCTACAGCATTTATCTTTAGCCCCGAAAGCCACATCCAAGCTTTTCTTTTAATGTCCTCACTGGATCTTCTTTCTCTGCTATGATTAGTATTATTCAGTGCTTTTTTTCTAAAAACATGTTTAGGTGTACTCTCATTTTGACTCAAGAAAATCACCATTTTATAGTTCAAATTGGGGAAAATAAATACAGTAAATGTCACTATGTAACTTATCTTGGATTTTGGCACCTCAGTGAACCGTGCACTATTGTTGCTGTTTATTCATTATAGAAGCATCAAGGCAATTACAAATATTATCATAAAATCAGCTACAATTGTCTTTTTTTTAAGTAACAGAAATAACTGGCTATATTTAAAAACAATACAGAATTGACATCTAAGGCAGAGACCTTTTTATCCAGCTAGAAAAGCTTGTTGAATAAAAAACATGGGCATCTGTCATATATCAACAGGAATGCTGTTCAGCAGAACGGGGTAATGGTCACACTGAAAGTCCTGCTCCAAGATACTGTGCTGTGGGCTTGTGATATCTTGGGAAATAGAAGAAAACATTTCCCCCCCTGCAGAATGCTGTTCCCATCTTATGTGCAAGCTAGCCTTGGCTGTCCCTTCCCTTCCCATAGGCTGGTAGAAACTTGCTTCAGGTCTGAGTTTCAATGTCTACCAAGGAGCTGTTTATAACCTTGTAATAAACCCAATATGTTATCGCCACCTCAATCAGTCGTCTAATGTTCAGCAGACACCATATAAGTGAACACTGGTGTATTGGTATTAGCAGAGTCTTCCTGAATACCATGAGTTTACTTTCACAAATGACAAAATAAGTTCAGGAGACATTTGTGTTCTTAACTTTACTTCCTCGCTCCAAATTTAGGAATGTACTGGAAGTTCTGCATATGGCTATCCAGAGTGGAGAGTGACTGTTTTAAATTCAAATAAAAATAACTGTCAGGCTGCTCTGACATCTTCAGAGTCCCTGTTCTCTTTTGAACATGGTTAAAGGTGCTGGATGTATCCTATAAAACCCAATGTACCATCAAGACTGCTTCTTCCCATTATAATCTTTCAGATTCCTTAGAAGCTTTTAGGAAATCTGCTTGGAAATTTCCATGTGTTACCCACAGCCTTTGATGTTGTATGACTTGTCCTTTCAAACAAAGACGGTATCAGCTGGAATGTTGTTTGGTGTCTGGTCTCCTCCTTTGGGGAACATAATCTTTTGAGATTTCTGCATTGCAAGGGGTTGGACTAGATGACCCTCAAGGTACCTTCCAACTCTACAATTCTGTTATTCTGAGGCAAACCATTAGGCTAAAGGGATACTTAACTCGTGTAAAAAATGCTCTGCTAGTCTACTTATGTTCATAATGTATTATTCAACATATTAAAAAGATCCTCCATGGGTAAGCTAATAAAGAGATGCCTCAATAGTTTCCACAACCCATTGCACCACCTTTTTAAAAGAAATTGATAATTTTGGCATCCCTAAAGTCTATTGGGATCTCCTCTCTCTCCCATATTTTTTTTATAAACTTGTGAAATTGTTGTATAAGTTCAGTTCTGCCCACTTTGAAGACTTCGGTCCACTGGCTTTGTTTGTTTTTTTCCATTTGGTTAATAGCTATACACAACTCTCCCAGAGATACTGGAAGCTCATCTCTTGTTTCTGCGGAGTTTGTGAGAGGACTCAGCAGCTACGGGGGAGTTGCAGTTAAAGAGATGCTGGTAACGTTCTTTCCAGCGCAGCGCAATCGCTTCTTTATCTTTTAGAAGTTTGGTACCATCTGTTGAGTGAATGGGGCATAGGCCATGATTTATTGGCTCATAGATGGTCTTTGTGGCTTTAAAGAAACTCTGTGCATCATGAGTGTTGGCTAAGTGCTGGATCTCTTAAGCTTTTTTTTAACCCACCAGGTGTTATTTAGTTCTCTGGTTCTTCTTTGAACCTCAGACTTAGTGTTGGCATAGGGGTTTTTTCCCCTTTTAGTGACGCAGTTTCTATCTCTTTGCTGGATCTGAAAGGCCTTCCTTTTCTTGTCAATAATGTGTTCGATCTCACTGTCATTCTCATTAAACCCGTCCTGGTGTTTCTTGGTTTGGTATCCAATAGTTTATTCACAGGCTACAGTAATGGATGTTTTTAGCTTGGTCCAGTGTTCTTCAGTGTTATCAGGGAACTCTGAAACCAGATGGTACTTAAGAGTCGTTTGGAAGCAATCCCACTTAATAGGATCTTGAAGGGCTTGAGTGTTCATTTTGTTCCTTGGTTTCCTTCCTTGAAGCCTGTGTTGAGGTATAATCTTGATAGCCATTGTGGAACATATTAATCAGCAGTTGTTGGCACTTGTCATAGCTTTAGTAAGGAGCACATCATGGTGATCTTCAGCTTGGACAGTTGCATAGTCTAAGAGGTGCTGGTGGTTTGACTGAGGGTGCCTCCATGATGTTCTAATTTTTTTATTGTCAAAAGAATCTGTTGGTAATAACAAGGTTGTGCGCTTCACATATAGTAAAAAATAAGATTTTGTTCTGGTTGCTGTTGCCAATTCCTTCTTTCCCAATAGTCCTAATCCACAGATCAAAATCTCACCCAACTCTTGCATTAAAAGAAGCCAGGAGGATATTTTTATCCTCCTTAGACATCTCTGATAGGATGGCATCCAGCTGAGGATAAAAAAAAATTCTTTAATGTCTTCACCAGCATCCAGTGTTGTTGCATTATTGCTTAAAATAGTAGCCTGTTGGTTTTTGATGAGTTTTATTTGAAGGGTTGAATGTCACTCATTAATGCCAGTTGGGACTTCTGACAAGAACTTCACAAGATTGTTTTTGATAGCAAAGCCTACTCCATGTATGCAATGTTCTTGTTTAGGTAGACTTTTCCAGAAGAATGTGTAGCCTCCTTTTTCTTCCTTCAGTTATTGGTATATAAGTTATACTCGCTTGCTCTTCGAATTTGTTGAAGCACTGCAATATCAATGTTAAAACATCACAAGTCTCTTGCAATGATGGCAGTCCTGCATTCGGGACGCTCATTATCTCTGATAGTCCATATACAAACAAAGTCCATATATTTCATGTTGCTAAGTTCAATTGACTTTTACAACCGCTGCATCATGACTCCACCGGGTGCTGTAATCCAGTCAGGGGGAAAGGGAGGCAGACTATGTTTAGGGCACCTTTTCTAGCCCCTCCCCCTATTCAGGGTGAGCAGAGTGGATCCTAAATAGGATTGCTCAGTCATGGATACAACTGCCAAGCTACTCAACTACCTCATTCCTTGAGTTAGAACAACTGGATCTGTATCCACTGCCCATGTGCCGGTTAATGGCTAGGGGCTTCCAGAGTGGGACTTTTTTGAGTTTGGGTTTGGGATGGGCTTTTGGAAGAGGCCTGTGTGTGAATTTGTTTTATGTGTGTAGATCGGTGCATGCTGACCAACACGCAGTCTTCACAGTAAGGCTCTATTCCAGTGGCATGAGTATCATGACAACCGGTAGATTCCTATCTGCTGCAGTCTTCATCCACCTTCACAGCCATTGTAACATACCCACTTGTTATTTTCTGCCTGTTCTGCCACTGAGGACTTATTGGATCATTCTTTGTCCAGCTCCTCCCCTTTAACCTTACCGCCTTGGGTGACCCTGCTGGGAGTATGAGACTCCCAACGGCTTCGCTTACAAGAGTCATAGGAACGTGCAAGCCCACTCACCATGACAAGGTGATGATCCAGCAAGTGAGCGAGTGTTGGAGTATACCATCAACATCCCTGAATATTGTTCATGCTGGCTGGGGTTGATGGGAATTGGAGTCAGATAACAACTAGAGGGCCACAAGTTACACCCCCCTGTTTTTAGGTAAAAATAAACAGATTTTGAACAATTTCCCACTACCCCCCACAACTCTCATTGCTTCATCCCAGTTTGTCCAAGAGGGCCTCCCAGACTATATGAGAAGGATTTTTTGTGTGGGGATGTAGGGGACAGAAGCAGCCAATCGAGGCTGACACTTCATGCATCCTATGAAGTGAGACCTAGTGCACAAAAAATGTGTCACTATTAAGGACAGAGGAGAAATTCAGTTCGGTTGGCATTTAAAGGGAAAGCTACCTAATTTGCATTTCCCAAAACTGTACACTACCCAAAACACAGCCACTCTCCATGAATCACACTTCTCTGGACTTTGCAATGCACTTCTCTAGCCAAGCAATCAGTAGAAAGTTTCATATACTAGGGTAAAGCTGTTCTTATAAATGTATATATTAGTGGCATGCAGAAATGCATTAAGTTATGGAAAATTGCAAAAATGTGAATATCAGAGAAATTGCATACAGGGATGTGCATATTAGGGGAATACTGCATGAAAATGTTGTTGAATTTTCATGAGGGCTTTAAAAAGCAATAATAATCACAAACAGATATGGAATTGTGGAGTTTAGAAAGTGAGAAACCAAGAGAAACTGAACTTGAAAGGTTTGCCCATCCCCAATCACAATAAATCTGTTGGTCATTTGTGTGCCACCAGTTTTTGTGATACTTTTTCTGATAGCTTCTGATACTTTTTGGGAAAATTTAGAAGGCAATAATCATGGCCATTGTTTTAATGTATTCACTGTCCAGTCCAGTTTCCTTTCTTGACAGCTGAATTACCGGTAGCTATCACTTTCATATTGACACTGAGTATAACAGCCCACTATGAGGCACTCTTTATCCACTTTCCGTAAAGGTATGCTAAGGCAGCTCTGAAACATTCTGCTCCTTCATTCATGTTTCCGCCCCCTCTCAGTAGCTCTGCAAAGGTTATTCTTTACAATGAATGCATGTAAGGAACAGAATGATGTGAAACAGTGTTTTCAGAACTCCTGAATGGGCCATTCTATTCTTGACGTCATAAGAAATGCACTGAAACATGCTACTTTTGACTAAACAAAGAATAACTATGGTTGAAGCTGTCCCATTATTTTTAAAATAATAAATCATTGTGGTAGTGTTGAGAAATCACTCTTTTAGAACCTTAGAGCTATGAATCTGCACTTGTAAGATGAAGAATTTGGCATAAGTGTGAGAAAAAAATGTATGTCTGTTACTATGTGAGCCAGCGTTTCCCAAATGTCAGGTTGAGATGGAGTTCACCAGTAGAACATGAAAATAGTGAACAAGGTTGGGGGAACACCAAAACAATGGACAACTGGGGCCTGAACTTACGGATTTCAAAATTCCACTACTGGGCCTCCATATTAACATTTCAAAACAAGTGCAATGAGGTCTGCAAACAAGTATAAGACAAGTCATGGCTTAAAATGTAAAGAACAGTGTTGAATTATATGGTGAAGCAGGGATGGGCCTTGTTGGACTCCCATCTTGAATAGGACTAGGGGAGAAATTCTGTGGACATGGATGATGGTGTTATAGTCCAATAGCTTCTATAGGCTACTGATTTCCTATCCCTGCTGTAAATACTATAACTGAGGATATTAACCACTGACAACAAATAAAAATTTACAGAATGTAAAATATGTAAGCTTGTTAAAAGAGGGTAAAAAATCAGAAAGCGGTAATAGCTTATCTAATAAAAATTGCAGTGTTTTGTTAAGGATGTTGTAGCCTGTGTATTGTGGCACATCAATACTTTAAATTAATCTATTCCCACTTGAAAATCTATAAACTTAATCAGAAATGGCCAAGTAAAGTTCTGTTTTCAATGCCAGTTAAGCACGTGCTTAAATCTTTCACACTGAAATCAATGTTGTTGTTTTTTAGTGTTTAACTTTGGCAGGATCATTCCCATGGCTATTTAATATCACAATTACATATATATTGGCTTCTTCTGTACTATAGGAAGCGCAAATTAAAGGAAAAAGCAAATGTATGTACAATGAAAATATAGTCTGAAATATTTTAAATCTGAGTATTTCTTCAGAGTTACTTGATACGTCTCATTGTGGTTGCATGAGCAATTGTAGGAGTTGAAATAGTCCAGATTGGTGTTACAGTATAATACCTCTGATGTATCTGAGCTATGTTACCATGAGAACTTGTGGGTGTTAGCTTGGCATCAGGTTCCGTAAGGGTTGTTCCCAGCAATATGGTAGATAAGACTGATGGTATGCCAAGCTTTACAATATCGTCTTTGCAAAGCTAACATTACACCATTTTCTGTGCCTCTGCAAGCAGGCACAATAAGATTTTAGATTTGGCTACCTGGCCCTGTTATAGGAAACTCCTGGGGAACTTTCTCTTGAGCGCTGTGCCCCAGTTTGATCAGGAGAGTATGTCTCTGAACAGTTGCCACCTAATGTCACATACAGCAGAAACACAATCTTAGATCTGAGGCTGTCCTTGCCCTACGTAAATTGCATTAAAGGCATTAAGTACCTGCTTGTAATAAAAATTAAAAAAGCAGCTAGCAAGTGTAACTTTTCATACATCTTGGTGTGTTGGTGTGGTGGGGATTTTGTTGGAGCTGGGATGTGTTCAGATTCCTGAAGCCACATAGTGACCCACTGTTGCATGTGCTTCTCCAAACCAGAGATTGGAGAATTTAAGATGTTTTTAAGAATTTGTAGCTGATTATTAGAGTGAAATCCACATAATTATGAAATACTAGCTGAAGGATGCCAACATATGGCCACATACCAAAAAAACTGGAAGAAACACTTCCCCTGTCAATGGTAACAGCCGAACAGCTCAGACATTCTAATCTGCTTTCTATAAGTTGATAGTGTGCTTTTTTCTTTTCTTTTTCTACTGCCACAAGAATATTAGCATTTGGTGCAGTTTCCTTTATCCTATTATAAGCACACAAGAGCACCATATCAGGTTTTGGGTCTGTGGTGTGCTGCTGTTGCTCATTACTAAAATTGCTTTTCATATGTACCTCAAGGTCTTGTGCTTCCCTGATCACCACCCTTACAGGCTTACTCCAAATCCAACAAAAAAACCTTTACCTCTGAGGACCTGTTATATGTAGACAGCTTCCAGAGGTTTTCATAGTACAGAACTGCAGAGGAACTGCAAGTACCTCAGGGAAAGAATGTAAATAAAACTCAGGATCTATCACTGCACAAGGAGCTGTTTTGAACAAGCTCTGACTGTGGTTTTGCCCACCTCATCCCTATCGAAAGCAAAACGGTTTGTGCAACTGTGCTACAAGTGGTGTGTTTGTTTCAACAGCAAATGCAAAAGTAGGTGAGGCATTGGTTACTTTTTATAACAGAACCTCTGTCTGGAAGTGACAGACATGTTAGAACTGAAAGCATTTGGGGGCAGAGAGGGGATTATTGTGTAGCTATTTGCTATCACTCTCTGAACATCTCACCAAGCCTAAAGTTCTCATTTGGTCACAGCTTTCCATTAGAACACCATATGAGAAACATCAGTAGTCTACCAGGTAGTCGCTTGGGGTGGCAGCCTTTTTGGAATCAGTCTGTAACCCAAGAGGTTGGCCCCAATATACCTTGCAGTGTCTCAATTCGAAGGATGGCAGGATTTAATGTTTGGTATGTGTGTGGCTTCTGTGCTCAGTCCAAAAGTTGAGTCTCAGCATCATCTCAGAAATCCAAGGCATGTTGAGACCCCCACCCCTTTTCAGGTCACATGGTGCAGTTGCTTTGGTTAGCCATGATAACATATTTTTCCCTGACCTAGATTATAGTCCAAAATGTGACGGTGATAGTTGGAGAGATTAAATAGCTGCATTTCATTGCTTGTTCTGTGTCGAGGGATACTGCACCTGACAGTTTTTTTTCTAGAAAACATTATAAGAGACGTTCTTAAGATTCTAGCTGTTTCATATCATTCAAGGAAGAATAATTCCTCATCGGTTTGGAAATTACTCTCTCATATAAGCATGGTGCTTGAACTTCAGACGCGTTCTGAAATGCATTTTAAATTGTTCTTCGCTAAGCTGGCTGGTACAGTGAACTATAAAAATAACTCTCAGGCAGCTTTAACTCTCCTGGAAATAAGCTTTTATTTCATTCAAATCAGACTCAGTGGATCACACGGTAATAAGAACAGTAAACATGAATTGAGAGCATAGCTGTGGGGTTCAATCACATCTGACAATGCTCGCCTGGATTTACACAGCAACTAAGGCTGCAGTTGAAATCATACCTTGTTAACAATGTGTTTTGTCCTAAAAGTGTTACATTTTTTCTCTTCCGAAAAACGACCGGCTGCTGCTAAATGACAGTTTGCCGGCACTGATCGTTAGCAGATTCCTCACGCTTAGAACGGAGAAGAGAGTGCCGTATTCTGAAAGGGGGAACAAAAGCGGGGAGGGAGAGAAAGGAAGATGCTGCTGAGGCTGGAGCGAGCCAGTTTGAGCCGGCACTATTTAGCAATGACGGAGAGAGTGGAGGTGGGAATGGGGGAGGGGAAAGCCCTCGCTGGGGAAAGGGGGGGGGGCGCATCTCAGTTCAGCAGTCACTAGCTCCCGAAAGGTTCATTACATTATCTCCTTTAAATGTGTGTGCTCGTTCCCATGATTGTCTGTGGGAGAGAGACTAGATAGGAGCATCAGCATGCAGCACTGCACAGCCTGAAGATTTGAATTCAAACTTCTCTGTTTGATTTCCGACTTGCCGTTTGCTTTCTGCTTTTGTGAGTGATGTAATGCTGGCATACCTTCATTAGGTGTGTGATTTTGCGCACAAGTCTTTTTAGCATGAAGAAAGTGAGACAAAAATTTATATGTGTGTGGTTACCCTGACCTCCATGGTTAATAGCTGTGGTCATCCCAAGGCTTTAGAAATCTCGTTGGGGGAGAGATTACATTTTACATACATACAATAGAGGGTAGCATGTGTGTTCTATATGGAGATTTAAGTCCTGTTCAGGCATCCGAGTGGACACATGTGGGCTTAAACAGTTGAGGGGAGAGGGGAGGTCCCCATGTGTGCTGAATCCATTTCAGACACTTGTGTGTTCAGTGGGAAGTTCTGAAGGAGGATTCTAAGTGCTTTTGGTGGCTGGGACAAAGATCTGAAGCAAAACCAGCATGTGCTAGGGTATTGGGGCACAGCTTGCATTTGCTCAAATGTTTGAATTGGGCTGGGGAATTAACATTTCATCCCGTTTGCTGGGCTGGGTCTGATGTGCTCATGTTGTGGTGCCATTCTTCATTCCCCATCAGTTTAAGAAGTGATCTGATAGTTGCCACTGTCACTTTTACCATACACAGCTGATAAACAGGATGCACTACTGAACACTTTGTGAACTATTGGCCAGTTCCCGTGACTACTGTTTGCAAGATTACCACCTCTAAAAATCAGCCTGAGAACTTAATTACATGCAGCTTTCAGTGCAGGGTTGTTATCAAGCCCTCTTCTGCCTTTTGCAGAGTTGGAAGCAGGCTGTGGAGGAAGTAGGCTAATTTGTAATTGTTATAACATGCTTTTTTTTGTCAGTGGCAGAGATATTCAGTCTTCTTGTCCTCCCACCCCCAAGTATCAGCATGAAGCTGATCTGCCAAGTATTTTGCACCTTTGTTTGCTAGGTCAATTTTCCTTATCTACTGACACTCTTTAGCAAGGTCATCAACATTCAATATGGCCTCCAGCAGAGTACTGTACCTCTAGTTTCTTTTTGATCATGCTCCTCTAATGTAAGAGCTAGAGTCTTCTCTTGCCAATTTATTTGCCTCAGGCCAAATTCAGAGCTCAAAAATGGGGAAACGCAGAACAGTGTGCACTCATTTATGCCATATTGAACTGTATTCGTTGCTCACTGTGAGCCAGGGATCTGGGAGACACAGCTGCATCACATATGCCACATTATTTACTTTGTACATACATTGCTTCCACATGGGAGAAAAGCATGTATATTGCCTGGATACCATCACATCTGATGAATGGGATGGCATGTGTATCCATTTTGCTGGCCAGCTGAGGCTTCATATTGCATGATACATAAACCTTTAACAACGTATTCATGGACCAGAAAGGCAACATAGGAGGATCTTTGCATTTATACAGGGAAATTCCTGGCACGTCCTGGTTTTTGGGTGTCAAAATGGCTGGGGGGGGGGGGGAATTATGCCGAATCGGCAAAATGTCAGGGAAAACCTGGGTATATGGCAATGTGGTGGAAATAGCAGTGGAAACAGCTCAAAAAGCTTAAAATCACTATTTTAAAACCCAAAAGTTTAACAATTTGGGTTTGTTCCCCCAAAAGGCTCATCAGTTTTGATGGGTTTCTTTAAAAAAGGTTGGGGTCTTCCTAAAAAAAAGTTCAGCGGATGTCAGGAATTTTACTTTTTGATATATGGCAACCCTATGGTGTGGTGGCTTGCCTATTGCAGTTCCCATTCCAGGCAACAATCTGAAAATTAGGGTCGGGGCATGGAACAGCATCAGGAAGCTTCCACTTCATACCTCGTCTCTGCCATGAACTCACTAGGTGGCCTCAGTAGGCAGGGTGGGGTGAATCTGACTATTTTGCTTTTTCATTTTTCATTTTTCTTTTCTTCAGTTAAGTTCTCCACATTTCCACATTAGTTTTCAACTTTAATTTTCTCAATGACCTTTTTATTTAATCAAATTAATTATTTAATTTTTGTGTGAATTATGCACATTTTTTGCAAAGCAATTCCCCCTAATTTAACATACATTTGCATGTTAGTTTTGCTCTCACACACATTTTATGCACACATTACCTGTGAGTGCATTTTTGCACACATTATTTGGCATTGCAATATTCAGAGAAGTGCAGATTTCTAAGGCTAGCTTCATTGGGGGGGGGGTTGCATATTGTTTTTAAAAAGTGCAAATTGGTCAGATTCACCTTTAAATGTGAATTGAATCCAATTTCTCCCCCATCCCTAATGTCAGGCGAGCCACTCTATTTCCACCACAAAATCTTAGGAAGTAGGGAAGAGTCCAAGCTAATGTAGAAGGCATTGTAAGAAACAGGCATGTGCTGGCACAAGCAGGATCTGGAGGTATCACACAGGCCTTTGCTGCTTCATACATCATGAGAAACCATAGTTTTCCCCTTCTAATTCCTCTTTCATGCACCAGCTCTCAGACATTCCACAGCAGGAAGCTTCCCTGACTGGCTGCCAGTCTTCCCATATAGGCACATGCATGGGCAGACCCATATCCAGTCGGGAAATTGCCCATTTAACTTTGAGGGCTCTCAGATTTCCCTTACACAGCTTCCCCTAGGCAGCATGGTTCTTGTAATGTCATGGGAGGATGTTACCAGGAAGCTTATCCCATCAGTTAATGCAAAATAGTTGAGTTTAGTTACATTGGGAGCACTATGAATGTGCTTGAAAGTAAAAGTTTCAGTATTTCTTGTTTCAGACCACTGATAGGTATATCAAATCAACTGCAGGAAGGCTTAGCTTTAAAGAAACTTCTTGATGTTGGATGAGCTCATTTCAGCATGCTGATGCTTTTCAAGCATTCGGGAAGATATCCTGGGTTGTGATACTGAATTTGCATTTCTTGTACTGACATTAAACATGGGATTTTGTGTTTGTTTCCAGTAATTTGCAGAATGGCCACACACACACACTGCTTCCGAACCAAGACAGTGTGAAAAGGCTTAGCTGGATTTTTGCCACTGATAGCAGGTTGCAGAATCTTTGTTAACAATACACAAGCAGCGAGATGTGATATTCAGAAAACAATAGTCCACTTTTCAAAGGGTCACAGAGAGTGCTCCTGAGCTGAAAGGAAGCATTAACAGTAGAAATAGCCCTGATTTCCTGCAATTATTTTGTAGTTGCTTGCACCATTTAAAAGGTAAAGGTACCCCTGCCCGTACGGGCCAGTCGTATCCGACTCTAAGGTTGTGCGCCCATCTCACTTAAGAGGCCGGGGGCCAGCGCTGTCTGAAGACACTTCCAGGTCACGTGGCCAGCGTGACAAGCTGCATCTGGCGAGCCAGCGCAGCACACGGAAACGCCGTTTACCTTCCCGCTAGTAAGCGGTCCCTATTTATCTACTTGCACCCGGGGGTGCTTTCGAACTGCTAGATTGGCAGGCACTGGGACCGAGCAACGGGAGCGCACCCCGCCACGGGGATTCGAACCGCCGACCTGACGATCGGCAAGTCCTAGGCGCTGAGGTTTTACCCACAGCGCCACCCGCTTGCACCATTTAGAAACAAGTTATTGTGCTCTACATCCACACCACCCCCTTGCTATGCTCTCCTTTTGCATTGTCCTTGTCAGTATTATTCAGGACCTAGAGATTAATTGCCTGTTAGCCCTGAACTGTTTCTGTTCACACTTTGGCTGAATGAATGGTGATGCACTGCTCTGACACAAATCATGTGTAAATGAGACCTTTTCTCTTGTACTGTAGCAAGGTACCTGGTAGTTCATATTATTGAGTGCAACATTAGAGGCCTGCAGTCAGTCAGGGTTTTTCCCCCAATCAGTTTGCATCATCATCATCATCATCATTTATTTATACCCCACCCATTCTGGGCAGCTTCCAAGAAAATATTAAAATACAATAGTCTGTTAAACATTAAAAGCTTCCCTAAACAGGGCTGCCTTCAGATGTCTTCTAAAAGTCTGGTAGTTCTTTTTCTCTTTGACATCTGGTGGGAGGGCATTCCACAGGGTGGGTGCCACTACCGAGAAGGCCCTCTGCCTGGTTCCCTGTAACTTGGCTTCTCACAGCGAGGGAACCGCCAGAAGGCCCTCGGTGCTGGACCTCAGTGTCCAGGCAGAACGATGGGGGTGGAGACACTCCTTCAGGTATACTGGACCGAGGCCATTTAGGGTTTTAAAGGTCAGCACCAACACTTTGAATTGTGCTTGGAAACGTACTAGGAGCCAATGTAGGTCTTTCAAGACTGGTGTTATGTGGTCTCGGCGGCTGCTCCCAGTCACCAGTCTAGCTGCCACATTCTGGATTAGTTGTAGTTTCCGGGTCACCTTCAAAGGTAGCCCCACATAGAGCACATTGCAGTAGTCCAAGTGAGAGATAACTAGAGCATGCACCACTCTGGCAAGACAGTCCGCGGGCAGATAGGGTCTCAGTGTACCAGCCTGCGTACCAGATGGAGCTAGTAAACAGCTGTTAGTAAATTGACCTGCAACTCCACGGACAGCTTTGAGTCCAAAATGACCCCCAAGCTGCGCACCTGGTCCTTCAGGGGCACAGTTACCCCATTCAAGAACAGGGAGTCCTCCACACCTGCCAGCCTCCTGTCCCTCCAAATCCGTACTTCTGTCTTGTCAGGATTCAACCTCAATCTGTTAGCCGCCATCCATCCTCCAACCGCACGCTTCTCACCCCTCAATTCTTGACCATGTGCAACTTTTTTCTACCTATTCTCTCTCCCATCAGATTCTTTCACATTTCTTCTCTTCTTCTCACTGCTATTTGGACCACCCCTTCCATCACATTTCCTAAGCCTCCTGTTGCCTGGTTTCCTTGGCACACTGTCTTGTCAGCCTCCCTGGTTCCTACCTTCCTAGGTTCATGTGTCCTCTCCTCCTCCTCCTCCTGTTTTCTGCATGTCCTGCCTTTCTCTGGGATCTGAGCTACTCAGTCAGTGGGAGCCAGACATTTTTATGCCTGCCTCGCCCATCTGTAACATTAGGGTTAGCAGTTGCTTTGCCACTTCCTCCCCCAAACATTTTTCCTGCAGTACTTGGATTCATGTGTTAAAGCATCTAGTCTTTTAACTAAAGAATGACCACAGTCATAATATGCCTACTAGTCCTGTTGTCCTCATTGGAACATTTCCAAGCACAGGTTTTGAGGATCAGTCTAAAAGATAGGCTAGGAAGAAAAGAAAAAGACAAAGAGTAAAATGTGAACTGTGGTAACGGTGCCTAGCTTTTGCCTCTTTATTGAGGCAAGCTCTGTCTAGGATTGTCAAGTGTGCCTTTTACTATCTAAAGAGAAACCAGAGTGTAAGTTCCCCTTCTACAATCTCTTTAAAGAACAAGAGGAGAAAGCAGGAGACAGTAAGAGAATTTTTTGGGGGCACACAGTTTTCCAAATAAAGTCCTTAAGGTGAAAGCTAGTTTGTTTGTTTTGTTTAGTTTTTACAGCTTTTATATTTATAGCACTGTGATGTTCTCAGGTTGAATATAGCAATGTAAATGATTCCATTGCAATATATAAGCTTTCCTGTATTCTGCACAGGTTTTCAGTGTGACATTTTTGGTGTCTTTTAGTACTATCTGTGAAGTTCTTCTTCACTATAACTCCTTGAATATAGGCATGCTCTTGGTTGATGAGGTATCTGAATCTTCTCTTAAGCTCCCATACAGCATGGTGCTGTAGTTTATGTTATATTGACTATTCGGTTCAGTACTGCTTAGAGATTACAGTGATTAAGCAGCGTGCAAATTGTGAAACGAAATAAATAGTGAATCAAAATAGGATAACAGTCCTGTGACTCCTTCTGAGAAGCATGGCTAAATGAGACATCCTATTCATGAGGTAAAGGTAACAAAAAAACAAAAAAAGGTAAAGTACATCTGGATGGTTAAGTCCATGGGGTGCATCACTTATCTCGCTTTTAGTTGAGGGAGACAGCTTTTGCAGATAGCTTTCTGGGTCATGTGGCCAGCATGACTAAACCGCTTCTGGTGCGATGGGACACTGTGACGAGTGCAGGAGCATGCAGAAATGCCCTTTACCATCACGCTGCAGCGGTACCTATTTATCTACTCACACTGGTATGCTTCCCAACTGCTAGGTTGGCAGGAACCGGGACAGAGCAACAGGAGCTCACCTCATTGCATTGTGTGGATTCGAACCACTGACCTTCCAATCGGCAAGTCCAAGAGGCTCAGTGGTTTAGACCACAGCACCACCCACTCCCTTCACCCCATTGGGCAGAAAGGTACTAGCACAGGTACAATGGTACTAGAAAGGTCCTCCCAACAGCTGGGCCAGCTGCTTTTTGTTTTCCAAGCCCAATTCACAAGACAAAGCTATGAAAGCCATAAATTGTCTGAGCCCAACAGAACTTTGGGCACGGGTTAGCAGCCTTTGGAGACCTCTGCACACATTCGCAGACCGGAGAAACTGTCACACACAGCTGGCAAACCAAGCACATACTGCAGCCTAGTGTATTGGCAACAAACGAATGCTTCTTTGAAGCCTAATTTCAGTGGTGGGGAGAGGGATTCTGTGGGTAACAAGAGAGGCTGCTGCAGGGACATTGACTTACAGCACAACCTGAAACATATTTATTTAGAAGTAAATCCTTCAGACTTCTGTGGGACATACACTCTAGTAAATGTATTTACGGCCACAGCCTTTTGCTGCAATTCTAACCCCACATACACAGGAGTCAGTCCCGTTGAACTTGGTGGGACATACTTCTGAGCAGACATGTGTAAGGCTTAGTTGTTAATCACCAACCCTATTTCCTAGTCATGTTATTGCATGATGCCTTAGCTTCGGCAGAGGGATGCCAGGTCATCCCCCTGTTCTGTAGCATTGGGCAGAAAACAAACAGGCTGAGTTCTTGGTGGGCCATTGTATGTGTCTGGTGGGCTGTGTTGGGCTACATGTACAGGCCTGCAACAAATCATGGGAACACAGTGGTAGATGCAGTGGGCTTCAGAAGTCTTTGGTGAAACTGCCAACTTTGAACCAAGCACTTTAATGTAAAAAAAGCACACATTGCATAGGAGCACTTAACAAACTAGCTAGCTAATGTTTGTCAGCATTTTTTAACAGAGAACAGCATATTTTGAGCCTTGGGTTTGCATCAGGTTATTCATCTTAATTGCTGTTTATAGAAGAGTGTCTGGAATGTATGGATAAGTACGACAATGCCCTTAACCCTCTTCACACCTAAATATAAAAACATATTCATTGCCAAAGGAGAACAGGGTGGGACACAGCCTTCCAGTGCACTGTGTAAACAACTGCTCTTTCAAGTAGCTAGAAAATGTCAACAGTTATATAAGTCGTTGCTTCATTAGCTAATTTTTTAGCTATGCAGGAACTACATATTCCCGAGCACATAGGAGACATTGCCAGGGAAAAGGACTGTATAATAGTTTAACTGAATCAGATTATGATTTTTCACAAATAAAAACCAAATGGTGGAAGTGATCAGCAATTGCATTTTTTGCACAGCTACATGAACTCCTGGCTTGTGAAGTTATGTTGGCACAGAAGCAAATCTCCCTGTTTTCTGGTGCCTATCTCTGAAAAAATCACTGTTCCTGTTTTGTTTTGTTTTGTTTTGTTTTGTTTTGTTTTGTTTTGTTTTGTCTCTTTCTTTCTTTCTTTCTTTCTTTCTTTCTTTCTTTCTTTCTTTCTTTCTTTCTCTTTTCTGGGATGCTAGCATTTGGTGTTCTGTAGGTTTTAGCTTCATCCCCTCAAGTATCTAGAGGTTCAGTATCTGGGTGGGTGGGTCTTAGTTTAGTGCATCTGTAAGTAAATGCATGTATGAAGATATCAAAGCACACTGCAGTGTGCAGCCTGACATTTCAACCCATTCCAGAGTGAGCTATATTTCAAACTGTGTAATATATTGTTAAGGTCATTTATATTCTAGCGAATCTGAAACCCATAGAACAAAAAACCCTTATAGCATTTAAATCTGTAGAGGTTTATTCAGAGGGCAAGGGAAGAACCCATCGGTGGAAACTGTAGGGAAGCAGATTTGAGCTAAACATCAGGGGAAACTTCTTTATGGTAAGAGCTGCTTGACACTGGAACAGATTTCCTCAGGAGGAGGTGAACACTCCTTTGCTACAGGTATTTAAGCAGAATCTGGACAGCCATCTGCCAAGGGTGCTGTAATTGCACAGGTGGCACCGTGGTCTAAACCACTGAGCCTCTTGGGCTTACTGATCAGAAGGTTGGCAGTTCAAATCCCTGCAACAGGGTGAGCTCCTGTTGCTTTGTCCCAGCTCCTGCCAACCTAGCAGTTCGAAAGCACATCAAAGTGCAAGTAGATAAATAGATATCACTGCAGCGGGAAGGTAAACGGCGTTTCTGTATGCTCTGGTTTCTGTCATGGTGTTCCGTTGCACCAGAAGCGGTTTATTCATGCTGGCCACATGACCCGGAAGCTGTCTGTGGACAAACACTGGCTCTCTCGGCCTGAAAGCGTGATGAGCACCGTAACTCCATAGTCGCCTTTGACTGGACTTAACCATCCAGGGGTCCTTTACTTTTACCTTTTTAATTGCA
Source organism: Podarcis raffonei (assembly GCF_027172205.1). Classification (NCBI taxonomy): domain Eukaryota; kingdom Metazoa; phylum Chordata; class Lepidosauria; order Squamata; family Lacertidae; genus Podarcis; species Podarcis raffonei. The sequence goes on from NC_070612.1 coordinate 35,110,323, forward strand.
GCCTGCATTGTAGATTCTGCATTGAGCAGCTGGTTGGTTTAGATGACCTCTGAGGTTCCTCCCAAACCTATAAAATTGTATGATTCAATGACTTTGACAGGGTGTAAAAATGCAGCACACAATCATGTCATGTCATGGGGTGTATGGGCTGGAGCTTGTGAAGTGGATTATTGGGATAAGAAGGAGGCATTGCAAGCACATCCCTATTTTCATCTATGAGTTTGAGCAGGCATCATGTCCAAGCTTAAGCATTTACTTAGTATTGTACCCAATTTTGGGTTATTGCCAATCTGCAGCAAATCAATATCTCTGAATAACATGCAAGTATTTGCTGCTCATTACTGTAAGATGATGAATACAGGTTCACATGCTAACTTTTTAGTGCTAAATGTATTTAGATTCCTTTATTTCAACAGGATTTCATTTCAGGTATATATGTGTAACCCGATGCTCTATGAGCATGTGAAGCTAGTGCAAAGATGTACAGATCACTTCCTCTGAAAGAATCCCATTTATTTAGGACTTTAGGATTATGGCCATTGCTGTAAAGCAATTCCCAATTTATCTCACCAGCCTGTACAACTATAACTTCTAGTGTAAAAAAAAGTACATTGAAACTTAGACCCTGCTTTTTACCTCAAAAATGAAGTAATGTCTGTTATGATTTAATTCATTCATTCCTTAAAAGTATTATTGTTCTTTACTTATTTTCCATGTCTACACTGTCCCTTCCATGGCTTAAAGTGGTTATTTGTAAGAGGAAACTGGCTTGGATTTCCTGTTAATATCCATTCAGCTACACATTCCTGTGTGCATCTATTTCTATGTACACTTTTGTCCTAGCTTTTTTATATCACATCAAGAATTTCATCCAATCCAACAGTATCCTTGGTAGTAGAATAGAATGTTTTAAAGTGTTGGCTTTTTAAACAAAAGTTATTGTGAAAAGTTTCACCACAGAACACTTCTCATATTTCTTTTAGTGTAACAAAATATAATATAAACTCACTCTAAAGGCTCATCCAGGAAAATGTTAACCATCCCAAGCCTTCCAAATCTTCAAGTCACCTCCCCAAACCTTCAAATTTATCTCTTTCCTCCCCTCGCCTATTTCCCATGATGCTCGCTGCTTGAAAATTTGTCATGTAGCTCCTAGGAACAGAGAACACTGAAGGCTTTGGTAGCCCCGGCATGAGAGTTTGGGTCTCTCCTCAATCCTCCCTAGACTGATGGTACATTTCTTGAAACACCAAAGGCCAGAAGTTTACTGGATGGATACCATGAGACATAGATATATGTAGCATGAGCTAGAGAGCCCAGAGCATCTATGTGCTTTTGTGTGTGCATGCTCTTCAGGCAGGTGTGCAATCAATCCTGGAAGGACGCATTTAATCACTAAAAACCCTATATCCAAAATGTGAATACTAAATTCTCATAAGAAGCCAGAATGTTTTGCTATTAAAAAAGTAAATATTTTTCTTTTGTTAGGAATATAGGAAGCTGCCTTATACTGAGACCACTGGTGCATCTAGCTGAGTATTTGCATTGACTGGCAGTGACTTTCTAGGGTTTTAGCCAGATGTTCTCCCAGCCGTGTCTGAAGATGCTAAGGATTGAACCTGGCACCTTTCGCATATAAAGAATGTGCTGTACCAGTGAGTCTCAGCACTTCACCTTGTACGTCACTGAAATAAATAATACACACATGCATACACATGCATAAGGAGAAAGCACTTATGCCTGCACACTTTGTGAAGGACAAAATTTCATATTTCAAGGCATGTCAGTCTGAAGAACCAATTGACCTTGAAAGGGGTCTTTTCAGGGACAGAAGAACCAGGTGTGAGTAGAACACCATGCACACCATCTCACTTCAGTTTCTAGCCATGTTCTTATGTAAGGTAAAGGTAAAGGGACCCCTGACCATTAGGTCCAGTCGTGACCGACTCTGGGGTTGCGGCGCTCATCTCGCTTTATTGGCCAAGGGAGACGGCCAAGGGATGACTAAGCCACTTCTGGTGAACCAGAGCAGCACACGGAACCTATTTATCTACTTGCACATTGACGTGCTTTTGAACTGCTATGTGGGCAGGAGATGTTCTTATAGATTTAGCGTTGCGTCGTACTTTAACAAAAGGGAGCATTATCAGGGTTCTCAAATGATCTTGGTGGTTTGTTTTAAGCCTTTCTGCAAGAAATAGCAAAGGATTAACACCAGCTGTTTTGAAAGATTATATTTTCTATTATTAGTGTTAGTGAAGAACATTAATAATCTTGCAGCTATATTTGAAGCTGTAGTTAACTGAAACAGAAGCATTACCAGGGCATTTTCTTTAAAGCAAATTCACGAAGCTCAATAGGAAATAATATGATCTTGAGAAGAAATGTTCCAAAACCAACATTTTTCACAGTAGACACATGCTGATATTTTCTCCTTCCTAGTAAGAATTTATTTTTACTCTAAATGATCACAGTGAGAGGAAAACATTGAAGAGAGATCTATATATTTTATCAGGTGCCTGGAAATGTCAAACTGACCAGTGTTGGCGTCTGAGTGAGTCAGTTGTATTTATTTATTACATTTCTGTACTTATCCACAGAAAAGCTTTCTGAGCAGTTTTACAAGAAGGAGTTGCAGATCACTGGCAGAGCATCTGCTTTTCACGCAAAAGGCCCCAGCAATACCAGATTTACATATGGACTGAGTGAGCTGCAGCCCAGGACCACGTAATCTAGGAGGGCCTCAGTCTCTTGCTATTTCCCCCCACAAAAAAGGAAAGTTTTACTATCTAGGCCCAGTTGCCCATGCATGTCATGCATGCTGGTCATACTGGTGAAAGTATGGCTGAGCTGATACTGAACTACTTCAGTGAACTTGAAATAGATTTCAGTAAATGTAGAGGGTAATCATATGACAATGCAGCCAATATGGCTGGAAAGTATAAAGGCATTCAGCAAAAAGTTCTGGAAAGGAACAAGTTTGCAAAGTTTATTCCATCTGTTGGACATTCCCTAAATCTAGTTGGCTGAACCGCAATTAACTCATGCCTGGATGCAATGAATTTATTTATGGCCAGAATTAACTATCTTTATTGTTTTTTCTCAGCTTCTACAAAAAGATGAGCAGTGTTTTCTAAAATTTCTTGTCTCTTGAGTCAAAGGTTCCTAAACATTTATCAGACACAAAATTATGAAATCAATATCACAATATGGACTTCAAACCAGTTTGGAACAATATATTAATATATCACCCAGCCGTAATCTAAACTAGTGCTTTTAATTACAGATGTCACCAAAACTTATATATCCATGCTTAGGACATGAGTTTCAGGGTCTTAGAATGCTTTTCTCAAGAAGGCAGCATTTAAAAACCCCAAACTCTTATTCAGCTTGGATTTTAAATCCAAGCTGAAGAGGAATTCACTTTTTTCTAAAATGGCCCTAGATTTCTAGCATACCATGTTAGTTATTTCTTCTTGTTGTTATCTTTCCTGAAGGAGAAGGATGTGTGGGTTCATATTTATGTATATATATGTATGTCATACTTTTTGAAACTAGGCTTTCTTAGATATTTTGCCACTATGTTATTTTAATTTATTTTTAATATTGGTATTAATTAATTAACTACTCATTAGCTTTCTATACCACCCTTCATCTGAGGATCACAGGCCTCTTTACAATATAAAAATACAATAATACATACCATAGTAACAAACAAGAACAATGCCACCCCCACCCCCAATTTAAAAGGCCATGGAGTGTTTAATTAGCCAAAGGCCTGGGAGAAGACAAATGTCAATTGTTTTTGTTATATTGTTGTTTTGGTTTTTACACTGTAAACTATACTAGAAATTGTATGTTGAAAGACAGTACAGAAATCTCATGAACAGGTAAACAATCTCTGCCTTATTTGGATAGCGTTTTTAGCCCTCATCCAGCCCATTACTTATTCCAAACAGAAAATTGGAGATTTCTCTTGCCTTGTGGGACTTGAGGAGAAGGAGAGGTAATTGAGTGTCATCAGCATATTGATGATTCTGTACTCCACATTCTTTGATGACCTCCCCAAGCGCTTTCATGTACCCATAGGGGATGTTACAGAACCCTGCAGCACCCCACAGGAAAACTCCTGCAAGAAAGAACAGCAGCATCTTTTGAAACATACCCAAGTAGGATCAAACCTCCTGCAAGGGAGTGCCATTAACCTTGCAGTGTTTACATTCCACAGTAATCAAGCATGCTCATTATATTTTCTTTTCTTTACTTTTGTTTTTACAAGCTGAGATGTTTCAAGTGCAAAATAATTTTCAGTAGTGATGTGTTCATTTCACAATGCAGATGTCATTCCCTACATGTCACAGTATTATCCCTTGCAAGAAAATACAGTTGTCAGGATGCACTTTGAGCTCTATGTTAAGTTTAACTAGGCTTGCCATATGTCAGGAAAATTCCTGACATGTCCTAAAAAATGGTGTCGGGGGGGGGGGAATGGCAGGGAAAACCCAGATGCAGTCTTATTTAAAAAAAGCTCAACAACTTTGTGGGTGTCAGAAAGGAGACACACACACTGCACACACTGCCAGAAAAGGGAGCCACCTCCCAGTGTTGCAGCACATTTGGGACTGCTGTGGCCTAGCTGTTCCCTTCTGAATCTATGCCTGGGACGATGGCATAGGGCCTCCATGAAGCAAAAATTGCCGATTGAACAGTCTCAAATGTAAAACCTCCCTTGTAGCACAGAATACAGAAATGGCTGGATAACTTCGGCTGAAGCAACTTGCACCAGTAAAATCTTGCACCAGGAAACCTTCTTACCTATCCATGTAAGAAGCAGAAATGATTGTAATGTATGTTGCAATCAACCTGAGGCTCCTTCATCTTGTCTCTCTTTGCTCTGCCCTCTTCATACCTCTTCTGGTCCTGGGAGACCAGTGGGGAGGGGAGCTGGTCACAGCAGGATGGGAAGACTCCCTGGCTTCTTCAGCAGCTTGCCTGATCTCTGCCTCTTGGCCCCCCTCCTCTCCAGACTCACTTCTGTCTCTGATTCTGGAATGCTGTCTGCCAAGCCTCTACCTGCTCACTAAACCCTGTTACCTCTTCAGCTTCCAACACCACCTCCTCCCAGTCTGCTCTCTCTTCCCCCTCTGACCACTCATCATCATCCCACCACCACTCCCCTGGTCCTGAGCCTTCCTTCTGGCTCCTCCCATGATTCCTCTGAATCCAGCCAGTCCATGATAGATACTCCTTGATGTACTCTGCAACTGTACTCAGTGTTTAGTTCTCGAGAATGGGCTTTCTCCGCTTTATGAAATTCTCTCCTTGGGGAGGCATGCCTAGCACTATCACAATCTGTTCTTAGCAGCAGGTGGAAATATTCATATTCACCAAATTTGGGATCATGACTTTCTGCTTATCTTTTCGGAGGGAAGGGTGCAGTTGAATCATACACACTCACCCACCCCTACACACACACACACACACACACACACACACACACACCCCTTCTGCTTATCTTTTAGTAGGGAGAGGTACAGTTGAATCTCTCATATATATATATACTAAAAGATAAGCAGAAGGTTTCTCTCTCTCTCTCTCTCTCTCTCTCTCTCTCTCTCTCTCTCTGTGTGTGTGTGTGTGTGTACAGAGAGAGAGAGAGAATGTCTTATTTAAGGTTGTTTAAACCTTGTTTTTATCCTTGTTTTAATGTTCATTTTTGAAAGCTGCTTTTAGTTTCGTTGCTTTTTTAAAAAAAGATGAATAAATATAAAAAATAAAAATAGTAACAATTCAGAGCTGCTAATTGTAATGCTCAAATTTATTTCTCATTCCTTGTATTTAAGAAATTGGTCTCAGAACATTAACATGTACAGAGGCGGATCCTTTTGGTTTTCTTCCCTATTCTAGACACATTTTCTTTATTGTTATGTACCCTTTTAATGATGATTATGATTTTCCTTCCAGATTTCATTTCTGGCCTCCGCTTACACAAGCCAACAACTCTCAGAGGAAAGCTGCTCTGCTTTGGGCTCCATCACTCACTATCTCTATCTTTGCCAGTTCAGCTGGATGCTTATTCAGGTTAGTAAGTATATGACTTTTCTCTTACACTTATCCAGCAGTTGCTTGGAGTGAGCTGCTTTGGTAGACACTCCACCCCAAAGCAGATAATAAATAAATATGACTAAGGTAAACGAGACTGGGGCTCCATCTGCACTGTACCTTTAAAGCAGTATTTTACTGCTTTAGACAGTTATGGCTTCCCCCAAGGAATCCTGGGAACAGTAGTTTCTTAAGGATGCTGAGGAGACCCCCCCCCCTCCATTACCTTAACAGAGGTAACACTTGTCAGAGTTCCCTGGGATGGGAGATTGACTATTAAAACCACAGTTAAATTGATTGTTAAACTACAGTTCCCAAGATTCCTTGGGGCAAAGCCATAACAGTTTAAAGTGGTATGATGGTAAGTAAACCTTTAGAGGTTGTGGGCACTTTCCATTGTAGAGTTAAATGAAATACACTGAAAAAATATTTATAGCTACAAAATCTCTGAACACTGAAGAAGTTACTTTCTAACCATACTTTTGGTACATTTTTTAAATACAAAAAAAAATTGTCCACTTTAGGGAACTTTCTTCATAGAGGTATGAATATATATTGTAATGCAATGCTGGATCTTTGTGACCTCTGACTAACCCATTTGGAAGATTTTCCCATCCAGCATTAACCACAGTAAATGGAAATACCATCACCAATTAACTGTGGTTTATTAGTATTTATTATTTACATCCTGCCTTTCAGAATACAAATCTTTCTAGGGTGTACTACAAGCAACATCAAAATACATTAATAAAATCACAATAAACAATATTAAAACATAACAAGCCCATCACTATACTTCCTGAAATGGGGCTGGATGGCACTAGGCGTAAGGTTACCATATTTTTTTCAATGAATCCGGGGACACAATCAATCAACACTACATATTTGGGACATTGATGCTGCAGCAATGGTGGTGGCAGAGGGGCAGCTGCTGCCTTGACCTCAACCGCCACGTTTCCCCTTCGTCCGAGGCTTCTATCTCCTTTCTCCATGAGCCTGGGCGGCCCCTGAGTTGTTGGTTCTTCAGTGGTGGTAGTGGGGAAGCAGTTAGGCATGGAAGGCGGAGAACGAGGGCCGAGAGCCGCGGCAGCGGCAAGGCTTGAGCAGCGCAATGCCTCCCTTCCCATCGGAGCAGCCCCAATCCCACTCCTACTTGTGTGCAAGCAGGAGGGGGCAGGGATCCCTCAGCTGGGAAGGGAGGCTTCCCATTGCCTAACTGAGAAATCCCTGCCCCCTCCTGCTTGCACTCAAGCTCTTATAGGCAGCATGAAGCCTCCCTTTCCAGCTGAGGGATCCCCGCCCCGCTCCTGCTTGCATGCAAGTAGGAGTTGGGAGGCTGCTCTGATAGGCAGCATGAAGCCTCCTTCACAGCTTAGTTTCTGGGGTCAGGGAAGGTGGAGGCAGCCCTGAAGCTGCATCTTAGAGCCCCTACACTACCATTATATGGGGACTTCTGAGCAGCTCCTGAAGCCAGTCAGAGCCAACTGCTCTGGGCTGCTGAGACTGCCACTGCTGTGTTTCCCAGGGACATTATATGAAATCTGGGGACATTCCAGGGATGGAATTTCTCCGGGGACTTATTCGCAAACCTAGGGACCGTCCCTGGGAAACGGGGACATCTGGTAACCCAACACTAGGGGAAAGGGGGAGAATACATGGATTATGTGTCTCTTGTTTGCTGCATGAGGGCTATATATCCTATAGCCAGTGTGGTGTAGTGGTTAAGAGCGGTAGTCTTGTAATCTGGTGAACTGGATTTGTGTCCCCACTCCTCCACATGCAGCTGCTGGGTGACCTTGGGCTGGTGACACTTCTCTGAAGTCTCTCAGCCTCACTCACCTCACAGAGTGTTTGTTGTTGGGGAGGAAGGGAAAGGAGATTGTCAGCCGCTTTGAGACTCCTTAGGGAGTGATAAAGTGGGATATCAAATCCAAACTCCTCCTCCTCCTCCTCCTCCTCCTCTTCTTCTTCTGACTTGTTCTAGGAGAAAATGTTAAGGATCACCAAGAAAAGCCCCCTTTTAGGTCATATTTCTAGGACCTTGTAGCTATACACATTCTTTCCAAATCCACATCTTGAAGGAAATGACATCATTTGACTCATTCATAATCTTGGGTGGGTAGCATGGATTGATTTTATTTTTCAGACCAGCAGCATTGCTCAGAGAGAAAAAGTGAAATCTTTGCTAACTGGTGCATACTCATCCATAATGAATGGAACTAAAATCCATTACAGCCTGCCATTCATTATAATTATACAGTTCCAGTGAGTCATAGAATTACTGCAAGAAATCCAAAAGGAGGAAATTAACTATCACCATAGAATAATTATGTTTATATAACTAAATTGATTAGTTCACATCATATACCATGAAACAATAAATCTAAATAAAACAGCTACACAATTTAGTGCCTTTGCGACTGGCTCTCAATCCAGCTTTCTTGTTGCTGTCCTTGTAGCTTTATTGAATGGCCTTGGACATTCTTTGGCACTTTCTGTATCTGCCCTAGTTTGCTTTAAACTCTCTTCTTAGGTAACTAGGCTAAGTGGGTATTCAACTGTTTCTCTTTGCCCCTTCATCTTGCTGCAGGTTTTCCCGCGGGAATATATTAATTGCCTAATAGATAAAGTTTATGTTCATTCTGAGCGCAACCCACTAATATGTGAATCACTTATCCTTTGGGTGCCACAGAGATTCCTTCTAGTCATACTGTTTGTAGCTCTCTAGCTGCTGTTTGTTCTGGTATATTTTGGAGCAAAATTGCAGTGGACCATCCAAACAGTGAGTTGCATGTTCTTTGGAGACTGACTGTACTTTTACCCATCTAAAACAACATCAGGATATGTTCAGATTGAAAAAAAGTTATGCGTCTGCAGTCATAACCCTTCCATCCCCTTGTTTCACCAACCAATTGTCAGAGCTATGAGCATACACCTAGGTTACTGATTCCACCTGTTGTGAAGGTTTTAGGGTGTGTGTTTTTTTGGGGGGGGATATATAAACCTGGTATTCTAGAACTCTGACCGTATGGAAGATTAAGAGAATAGACAAAGGAAATGCTCACGTCATTCCTAGCCAGGGGTGCTATCCATCATTTTAGAGGCTGCAATGACCGCTTCCTGTCAAAAAAGCAAAATAGAAGTTGCTCAAACCCCTACCTTCATCGCCACACATAACAGCAGGAAATTGCACAAAATACCTACCACACAGTGAAAATATTGCAGAACCATTCTGGACCTTTCACAAATGTCAGAAAAAGTGGTTTGATTCTGGAGTAGTGATGGAATGAAAACAACACCATGTGGGCGGATGCAGAAAAATCTGATTATTTTTTTTAAAAAATTGCTTTGGTGGTCACATGAGCAGCAAACTGAAGTAAATATTAAATCACACAAAATAGATATTAAAATTTGAAGTATTAAGATTTTTTAAAAGGCAATTGATTGAAAGGTGTGTTAGAAGAAGCTTCACTTTAAAGCAGAACTCTCAAGTGTAGTATTGTTCCATTAAGCTTTACACAAAGAGCCAATCATGTCTCATTTACTCCCTGGGCACAATAGAAACTTCTGCCTGAGTTCTTTCATCCAGCAGCCAGGAAACTGACTGTACCTATTTGTCTCCATATGGCTGGTTATTGTTACACCATAGCAACAGGAAAGGATTTGCTAAATTTAGACCTGCTGTTTGTATTTGATCTATTTAATTTTGGAGTACCAAACGATGAGAGACCTATAGCTATCGAGATAGACAAGACACTAAGCAGGAAATGGTAAACAAGCCAAGTTCACACCAAACTTTGCAGTGCCCAGTTGAGTCTGCGTATCGTTCATGCGATAAGAGATAGGAAAGTAGGTAACTATGGTTAAACAAATACAGAAAACAAGAGTTAGGACACATAGTACCAGTTCTTAGAAAACAATCTGTGTTGCATGACTAACAAGACTTGTTCTAAGAGATAGAATTGATGGGATCATGGCTCATTGACTAAACAAATTGGCATAAATAAATTCCAGGGTTCATCTGTCTAGAGCTGGAGCTTGGCCTAGTTTTGTATACAAGGCCATGGAGTGAGCTGCTTTCTGCTTTCTGCCAAACATTTTGTTGGCTCTTTTAATATCACAAGAAGAAGACAGCATTGCATAGCAGAGAATCAAAGCAGAGAATAGAAAGCAAAGGTTGAGAGAGTTATTAAAATAACAGATAAGCAAATAAGGAAAATATGTGCATTTGTAATATATCACCATATCCATTGTCTGCATACAACATTCCCCCGCCCCCTGATCTCCCATTTCTCAATATGTGCAAAATTCTGAAGATACATGTGCTGTACAGGTTCTTAAATCTCATATTACTTAAATATTTTAATAAATGCCATATTTGCAGGCATGAATCCTCCCTTTTAAACTGGTGTGTGTGTGTGTGTGTGTGTTATGAAAACTCCTCTCACCAACTGCCAAATGCTAGTTATCATTTTTCCCAGAAAGGATTGCACAAGCAAGGCTGACTCTTGCAGGCATTGACCCAGTTAGGCCCTAGCTTACATTCAAGGTTATATGTGTGATTGGAGAAACGGCTGCCATTCTCCAGTTTCTCAAAGGCAGACATAATGGCTTGCATGCCATGGAAATAGTTGGCTAATTCTGCAAATCAAATGATGAGGTGGGCAAAAGCACCCCTCCCACACTATTGCTACAATTTAAACTTGTGCTGGGCTTTTCTTACACACTTTTACATGTAAAAGTTATAGATTCATAGAGTTGGAAGGGCCCTTGTAGACTACCTCATCAAGCTGCTTGCTCAGTGCTAGCAAATCCAAAGCTAGAGCATCTCCAAACATATGGCTGTATAGCTTTTGCTCAAAAACCTTGAGCAAAGCAGACCCCACCTCCCCACTAAGTAATTGTTTCTATAGTTGAACTGCTAAGTTTCTCTTCATAGAATCATAGAATGGTAGAGTTGGAATGGGCCATCCAGGCCAACCCCCTGCAAGGCAGGAAACCCAGCTGAAGCATCTGTGACAGACGGCCATCCAACCTCTGCTTAAAAACATCCATGGAAGGAGAGTCTACAACCTCCCAAGGCAGACTTTCCCACTGTCAAACAGCTCTTACTGTCAGAAAGTTATTCCTGATGTTTAGTAGGAATCTCCTTTCTTGTCACTTGAAGCCATTGGTTCGAGTTCTACCCTCTGGAGCAGGATAAAACAAGCTTGCTTCCTCTTCCATGTGACAGCCCTTGAGATATTTGAAAATGGCTATCATATCTCCTCTTTTCCAGGCTAAACATACCCAGGTACCTTAACCATTCTTCCTCAGAAAGCTTGGTTTACAGACCCTTGATCATCTTGATTAGCATCTACCAACAGATCTAGGTGATTTCATGTTTAACTATAAACTGTTCTCCTGCAGTTTAAACCCATTTAGCCTAAACCTGCATCAGCAGAGAACAAGCTTTTGCCCTCACCTGTTCTTCAGGTGTTATGAAGAGTGCTATCACCTCCCTGCTCAACGTTCTCTCCCTGCTACCTTTCACCATCGGACTTGTTTTCTCTACCATCCCAACCTTCTTTGTTCCCTCCTCCAAACCCATTCCAGTTTGTCTACATCCTTCTTGAAGTGTGTCTTCCAGAACTGCATGCTTTACTCCAGCTGAGTATTGCAGAAGTACAACTGTTGCTTCAGCGAACACACTCGACTCAATTCCACCCCCCTCCTGGGTGCCCCACCCTTAATAGCTTACAGGGAAACAGCAGAAGGACGTTTCCAGTTTGATTGGCAGATAGGACAAAACCACACACAGAGTCTACTCAGTTTCCCCACTGCAAAATGAACTGTTGCTTCTCATGACCTGGAGACAATGCTTTTATTAAGGCATGTAAAATGACACGAGTGCTTCTTCTTTTTACAGGCACATAGCACTACTGATGTGTGTTTTTTTGGTGTGTGATGATAATGATGCTTGATTTTTTGAATAGCCTTCTCCTTATGCATACAGTGTTCCAAGGCAATTTACAAACATAGCCCTGAAAACAGCTAAAATAATTTTTAAAAGTACAAAAGCCACCTATTATAGGTTTAAAAACAAAACAGAGTGAACATCTGGATACCTTTTCATCTAGCTGGAAAAGCTTGTTAAAACAAAAATGTCTTCAGTTCTTGATTGATCTCCAGCGTTTTATTATGGACAAAGCCTGGTTGCTGCTGCCTATAGGAAAACTACTTTTGCCATGAACCCCCATGTTCAATTTCTTAGCACCTCTGCGAGGTGGATTTTATGAGACAGGAAGGTAGGGAAGATTTCCTCTCCCTGCTGCCTGCCTCTGTTTGCACCGTTGTGTCTATTAACTGTTTTGAAAGGAAATAAGGAGAGGTCAGAATGTGTTTGGGGTGTTTGGAGATGGAAGCATGGCCTTCTGTTGGATTGGATTGGGGGGGAAAATATTTCATCTTTTTCAGTTGGATAATTAATGTTTCTGAGGTGAGTTTTGGAGAGTTTGCCCTTAGTACATGTGTCTTTACGGTGAAATTGTATAACCTCTTTATATTAAAGCTATGGAAATGGGATTTTACTAGGATGCTATTCATTTATTAATGGGAGAAGAGTATGAGCTGTTCGTGGCTGGGCAATATAATATTACAATATTTGATGTCAACATTTGAAACTTGTATAAAATAGATCCTTTGTCTACAGACGAATTTGTTGCCGTTTGTCTCTATTTCTTTACCTCTTGTGTGCTGATTGAAAACTTGAATTGCCATCCTGAAAACCCTTCAATATATATTATTTGTTTCAGCATATTCAAAAATGTGGCTGAGTTTTTGCAGTAAACCAATACATATTTATGAGTATTTTATTTTGCACAATAATAAGTGGTTCATATCAAACCTATTGATCCAGGACTCTCCATTATTCCCTAGGCTGTTAATTTCTGGTATGTCCTGGTGATGAATGATGAGCACACAGAAAGGCGCTATCTAATGTTTTTCCTTCTGGGTTGGGGTCTTCCGGCTTTTGTGGTGATTCTACTTTTAATCATCCTTCGAGGAATCTATCATCACAGCTTGTCGCAGATCTATGGCCTGGTCTACAATGATCTGTAAGTATATATGAAAAAAACTCAAAACAAGAATTGAATGAATATTTGTTCATTTCCCCTGTCTTATAGACTATACACACTTAATGGTTGTTTGTGTGCTGCTGATTTTTAAACTGTCCAGTCCATTTAGCCAACTTTATTGAATGTACCTTTCATGAAACAGTAAGATTCAGGCAGGACATGGGCTAAAATCTACAACTTTTGACAACATATTATGCCCCTCTCTACCAGACGACGACAATGTAAAGGTATTATGTAAACCCAGGAAGGGGTTAGTGAGATTAGTGATGCATAAACTTGCCTCAGTCTATTCCAACATTCATTCTTACTTTCTGCTGTTCTGCAAGTGGTTTATTTTGAACAAGTCTTCCATCCACTTTGTCCTCTACTGAAATACCGTATTGTCCCGAATATAAGACACACCCGCAAATAAGCCGCATCTTTAAAATTCAAGGCTTATTTGCGGGTGCGGCCTGCCTCTCGGCTCTGCCACCCTGAACAGGGGCAGCCGGTGCTGGCGCTCAGCACCCTGCTCCCCAAGCCAGTACCGGCGCTTGGTTCCGAGTGCGCTGCACACCTGCCTCCTGACACTACTGCCTCCCGGCACTACCTTCCCAAGCTGGTGCTGGGGGAGGCTTGGGAGCAGCTGCTTCCGGGGGAGGGAGCTGTACCGCTTTGCCAGTGGCCTTTCCCCCTTCATTTTGACAGCTTGGGGGAGGCTTGGGAGTCGCGGGTGGGTGGCACACCCTTGTCCGGCACCCCTGATGGCCCTCCTGGGCAGCTGTTTCAGCAGTGATACTGTAAGGTAGTGAATATAAGCCACACTTTAACTTTTCACAATCAGAATTTGGGGGGAAGGTGCGGCTTATATTTGGGCCAATACAGTACATGTATATTTTTTCCACATAGTGCACAACAGGTCCACATATCTCAGTCATCAACAGATACTTACAAATAATTTTCCTTCTCTGTGTTTTCCCTTTCAAAGTTAATTAATTTCCACAGGGGTGGCCCTGTTTAATACAATGGTATCTTGGTTCTCAAATTTAACCCATTCCCGAAGTCCGTTCCAAAACCAAAGCATTCCAAAACCAAGGTGTGCTTTCCCATAGAAAGTAATTCAAAATGGATCAATCCATTCTAGACTTTTAAAAGCAACCCCTAAAACAGCAATTTAACATGAATTTTACTATCTAACAAGACCATTGATCCATTGATCAAGACCATTGATAAAACGAAAGCAATAAACAATGTGTTACAGGCACACAATCAGTCAATCAGTAGCTGAACTGGGTTCCACAAAACACAGTCACAAAAACAAAACAAAAGAGAGCCACAAAAACACAAAATAAAGAGCAAAAACAGACAGACCGCAGCATAACACTCAAATCGGAAGTGTGGCACTCAAAATGGAAGTGTAACATTCAAAACGGAGCACATTTGGCTTCCGAAAAAAGTTTGCTTACTTCCAGGTTTGCAGTGTTTGGGTTCCAAGTTGTTTGAGTATGAAGGCGTTTGAGAACCAAGGTACCACTGTATATTGCAGCAAAACCAACAACAATATTTTGCAAAGTTAATGAAGTGGCTAATAGTGCATCACAAAGCTATCTGTGGCCGAAGTTTTAATCATCTTTACTCATAAGTAAGTCCCACCAAATTAACTCTCAGATGAGTGCGTCTAAGAAAGCAGCCTGTATCGTTAACTTGATTTCACAATTCAGTATATACTTGTCATCCTGTCTCCATTCTGCCTTCAGGCATCAGAGAGGGACAGTTTTAATATTTTACTTGTGACATAGGTCAGGCTTCCCTAACCTTGATTCTCCAAATGAATGCCAGCAGGTTCTTATATAACATAACAGGAATTACAGTGTTTACTCTGCAGCAGTGTGTCTTCTGGGCTTGTTTAGCAAGAGGAACACAAGTGAGCAGGCTGAATTATCATAACCTCATCTTGGAATAGTATTTATTTTAGGTTGGGGTGGGGAGGAGGGAGGGAGCCCTACCTGCAAAGAAACAGTTAGGAGCTCATTTAAGGCTTCTGATTGTTCATTTGTAGCCATATCTACACCTGTTCTGCACCTGATGACAGATGTGGGACAGGAAAGCATGGTTTGTGGGGAATGACCTGGAAGGCCAAATTTGGACCTGTGCCAGGCCTAAGTAGGCTTGTGGGCTAGACATTTCCCATCACTGTTTTAGAATAATACCAACAGCTTTGCAATATTCTCCAATAAAAACATTTAATGCCATATTTAAACTGCACTGGATACTTAGAAATGCATATCCCCTGACACTTGTTATTTGCAAAACTATATGCCCCTGTTGATGCACTATAAACAGCATACACTGTTACAAACTGCATCAATTAGGTCTATTTTTTAATGCATTTTCCATTTTTCTATTTACACATCGTACATTTTCCATCATACAAAATTTCTCTACAGACTTCCCAATCCAACACTCTGTGGCATTCTAGATATACCTTACTTTCCTGCATATCCGTTAATTTCCCCACATGATTTTTCTCCTTTCATTTCCTTCTTTGTTGTTACCTGTTGCTCATGAAATTACCCTTCTTGTAGGTCAGTATCAGTATCATAACTTTTTAAATATTCTCCAAGGCTTTCCCACTCACGCCTTATCTATTTCTCATCCTGGTTCCTTATTTTGGCCATCATGTTTGCAAATTTTATCAGTTTGTATAGAACTTTCTTGGGATCCCTTTTTCTTTCCAGTTTCTAGAATACACTATTCTGGCCACTGCTGTTGCATGAAGAAATAGGTTGTGTATCTCATCACCAGTTATTGCCAATAAGAAGGCTTCAGGTTTTCTGGGGAATGTAAACTTGAAAGTCTTTTTTAGCTCATCATAGAGGATCTCCCAATAATCTTCGGCATGTTTACAGAACCACTACATGTGTATAAAAGATCCCTCCACCTCTGAACACCAGCACAATTTGGACCCTCTCTTATACATTTTGACAAGTTAACTGGGCATCAAGTACAACCTTTAGACAGAGCCTCTTTTGCATGCTGTCCTTTATCAAGTAGCAAGCCGAAAAGTTCATAGTTTGGTTCCATAGCTTTTCCCATTCTGAAATTTCAATGTTATGTCCAATGTCTATTGCCCACTGTGTCACCATGGCCTTTGACCATTTCATCTTTGGTTTCCCATTCTAATAATTTTTAAAATATATTTTGGATATTATTATTTTTGTTATTTCCTAATACTCTCAAGGTGGACGTGGGTGGTGCTGTGGGTTAAACCACAGAGCCTAGGACTTGCCGATCAGAAGGTCAGCGGTTCGAATCCCTGCGATGGGATGAGCTCCCGTTGCTCGGTCCCTGCTCCTGCCAACCTAGCAGTTTGAAAGCACGTCAAAGTGCAAGTAGATAAATAGGTACCGCCCCAGCAGGAAGGTAAACGGCGTTTCCGTGTGCTGCTCTAGTTCGCCAGAAGCGGCTTAGTCATGCTGGCCACATGACCCGGAAGTTGTACGCCGGCTCCCTCTGCCAATAAAGCGAGATGAACGCCGCAACCCCAGAGTCGGTCACGACTGGACCTAATGGTCAGGGGTACCTTTACCTTTAATACTCTCAATAATGCAATATTGGGTATTGCATTCATTAGATCTATCTTTAGGCCTCAGTTATAGAGCTTAGAAGAGGTCTTATGAAGCAAAAGGGAATGATTTGGCTTTTTGTGGCTTCCACAATTAGTTGTGGATAGGTTTTTTAAAAATATAAAAATAAAAATTAAGAATTATGCACATTTATTTTTAGACAGATTGCAAGCTGCCAACAACTCTTATTTTCAAAACCAGATAAACTTAATAAAACCACAAACAGTCTGTTAAGCTGGGACTGGAACCTAAGCAAATGGGTCATTTAAAGGGGAAGCCCTTTTTTACTCGACAAGGAAGCCCCCTGGGAAAACTTGGAAACAGTTCACCACAATGACATTTCATGTTAGATGTTTTAAGCTTGCAGTCATCTCTGTTTACCGTAAGCAAGTAAAGGTTTACTGTAAACCAGTAAACATTGTTCATGTTCAACTAACAAACAACATGCAAGATAGCTAATCTCATATGTTGTCTGAAAAGTATTATTATGTTGCAGATTAGTTATTTATCTCCAGATGTAGTCATATTAGACTACTCCCTTTTCATGGAAAACAGTCTTAAAACCAAAAGAAGAGCCCTGCTGGATCAGGCCAAAGGTTGATCTGGTGCCACATAGTGTTCTCACAGTAGTCAATGACATGTCTTGGGAAGCCCACAATCAGGACTTGAATGCACCCTTCAAGTTTTAAGCAAGCTTTAAAAACCCATCTGTTCCAGCTTCTTTTTTATAGATGGCTTTATGATTCTGATGTTGAAATTTTTTAAACCTTCCAGCTGAGCTATAATAATAAGGCTTTATTTGCTGCCAGTGTGTTGTGTTTTTAAATAGCTGTTTTGATTTTATTCTTTCTATTTTTTATTATTGTTCTGTAACGTAGATTTTGTAAGTCCCTTGTGAGGGCATTTTCCCGGAAAAGCAACCTAAAAATACTTAGATAAGTAAACAAAATGATCTGTTGAATATCTTCCCACCTTGTGGCCTGACACATGCAGGCAGTGTTCAGCCTGGTGTTGGAAATCTCTAGATTTTCTGTCCTGGGGGACTTCAGCTTCCATGCCAAAGCCTCACTTTGGCTGGAGTGACTCAAAACATCATGGGCACCATGAAAGCTATGCATAGTTTTTTTAAATGTATGTTTAATGTATAAACATATTTATGACCCAATACTACCTCTGGGAATACTACAAGGGAATAGAGGGAACAATTCCGCACTGGACATAGTGAGAGGGTTTATGGATGAGGGAAATGTTTAAAACTGATACCTTGTGATAAAGAGACATGTGGGACCTCCTAACTTTAGGAGTGCTTGCGCTTTTGCATGCAGAAGATCTCCATGTCAATCTGGCATTTTCAGGTATATGACTATGAAAGACTCCTGTGTGGGATGCTGCCAGCCAGTGCAGGAAATGCTGAGTTGGATGGACCAACAGTGTCTCAAAATACAACATGCTCCCCCATACAGTCCCCTCATTCTTGAAGATTAAGCAGTTGGGAATATGCTGGAGTGCAGATGGCAGAAGACTTGGGTCAAATCCAACCAAACATGGCTTAGAGCCTGTTTGAGAACATGCTCTGTGGCGGTATTGGCAGCAAAGAAATCTTACTTCACTGCCAACATTGCATCTGCAGAATGCTATCTGGCAATGTTGTTCCAGTTTGTTAGAAGAACTGCATAGCCTCCTATTAATAACCTGCGAAACTATCAAAGGCGTGCTGGGACTTATTTGTGAAGCATTTTAAGGATTTTCAGTTGCTTCCGTCTACTGAGATGCCATATTGCAGGGCTTGCCAGCATTTGGAACCGGTGGGCACACTTTGAAATCTGGGCAGCAGTCACACTTTGTCCTGCCCCTTACCTTGTGTTGAATAGAACTTCTGTGGATACGATCTAGAAAACTTCCATCTTTACACCTATCGTAATGTGCCACCATTGATGGAGTTGCAGCCTCAATAGTTTTGCACTGGCAGCAAAAAAGGAGCAAAGTGTGGGACAGGTATAAGGTGCAAAAACAGAAATGCTTTCAGGGTATTTGCAGGGATGCAATGAAACTTTAACGCCCAAAAATGGAGGTGAAGAAAAGGAGGGTCTGGCAGTTGAAGTACAGAAACGGAGCAAATTCTACCCTAATATAATTTGTGTGCATACTGTCCCTGACATTTCCTTTGCTTTTTAAACACATGCACCTAATGAATGGGATTAAGTGCCACACAATTGCAACTTGCCAGAAGGAACCATTCTCTCTCTCCTTCTCCTACACACTGTTGGAGTTCTCTCAATCCCATGAAACCCAATTTTGGGGGCAAGTGGAGAGGTGGGGGGGGAGGCCTGTTGCAGAAGCCCTCACATACAGAGCTTTTGCTAACTTGATTAGTTAGGTGAATCCAGTCCCCCACCCCCTTTTTCAAACTGCATGTTATCAGCTTACTGACTGTGTTATTTTCCCCCCAACTGCACACTAAAAAAAGCACAACTTGATGGGGTTATTTGTATCTTGGTACCAAGAAGAACATTAAAGTGGGTAATAATGGCTCAGTCACGACTCAAATTGTTAAGACTTTAATTAGATAAAGGCAACAGCTTGAACTTCAAAAAGCAGCTTTCAATCATTTTGAAAGGCTCCACTTGTGTGACATTTTAAGTGATGGGCACTTACTTGATTAACCTGCGTGTTCATCAGTTGTCAATCAGAGGGTCACACCCTTGTATGTTCTTTTGTGCATTATCCCAAAATAGAAATCCTTTAACATAAAAGCCATCCTGTAACCTATATATAGAGAGAGAGTCAATCTTTTATTCAATCTCCAATTACATCAAATTTAGAGACATCAATGAAATTAGCAAGCAATATCCCACCCCCACCCCCACCCTGTTGCATTAAGGGGATTCATTGTGAAGGCCTAAGGTATAATCCATAGAACATTGTTTATCCGATTTAAAAGTGAAATATGTAAGATTTTTTGCTGACACATTTTTTCCCTTTAAATTGCTGTTGGAGCAACTGCTACTCACCCTGTTAAGGGACTACAAGCTGAAAATGAATATCTGTTCCCCCAGGGCTCCAGGATAGGGAGGCAGAGGTTGCCACATGGTGCAACCTCAGTTGGAAAGGGAGAATCACTAACTTCTTGCATGGTCAGTGGAGGGGATGACTGCTTGGAGTTGCCCTCCACCTGTTCATGCTTGACCCTCTATATGCTTGCCCGTAATCCAATTGTGGCATGGGCACAGGGTGTGTGTACCCTGGTCACCCCTGGTGTATTTAGGAGGGCGACCTGGAGCAGCCTGCCCTCTTGGTTGACCGATGGCAGATTTACCACCTACCCCAGACTGTTAGGGGCCTGCTCAGTGGGGAAGTGGGCAAGTTGGCGTGGGGACTTTGTTATGGTTTATCGGCTGCCATATTCATGGCCAATGAGGAATCTTCTCCTGCATATACTAAGGTGAAATGTGCATAGGACTGCATATATTTTTGAAACATTAACATACAAAAATGCATTTTAGCCTTGGGTTTATGGGCTCTCCATGCAATCAAGAATACCAGTTACTCAGGACTTCTAGTCATGTAAGAGGCTACGTGTGTATGCCTACATGTGTAGGCTTTGTTTTTCAGATATTATACTGAATGCACAATGACAAGGTTGATCTATGCGAAATGAGGAGCAGAACCTGTGCTTCTGCTCCACTCTCCACATGCTTAATCTATACGTGGGGATGGTCGTTTGTTTGTAAAGGGCTCTCATTTCATGAAGAGCACTGCTTAAGTCTTTTGTGCATGTGATTATACAGCTGCTGGCTTTGAGTGCCCTGTCTCAATATTCACATGTAGAATCCCATTTAGTATTCCAAGCCAGAGAAGGACTTCAGGGGGAAATGGTGCCCAGTAGTATGGCTGAGCATTACCTGCCGCACAAATTTGTACAATGAAGCAGTTACTTGCAAATTATAGTGACATCAGAAGGGCTACTGTGACAATGCTGTGACACTGCTAATAGCACTTTTAAATGTCTTCTGCTTTCCCCCTTCAGTGAAGACCCTCAAGGTAGCTAACAAAATATAAAAGCCAACATAAAGACATATAACACCATCACTGAAACAACTATATCTATATCAAGAATTGGCCGTGATGTTCCAGCACAACAAATTGTTCATCACTATGACCAGGTGTGGCAAAACAGCGGAGCACAACTGTGTTAGGTAGCACAGAAACTGAAGAAGTGGAAGAAAGAGAGAGCAGCTACAAGTGATTTACAAGCCTTTCTAAAGCCCTTTTAGCTACTACAGTTATGCTGGCAAACATCTACTTTTCTGCAGTAAGCAGGTGCAATAGAAATGCAGACGACAGGCAGCAGAGCAGAGTTCCTCCACCCATTTGCCTTGTATAAGATAGTGCTGGAGATACATTGATGCTATTCTGTAGATAGTGTTGCTAAGTACTACTTTCATTGTGGGAATAAGTCCTTCGTTCATTGCGAGCATGGGGCTACAGTGAAAAAAAAATCCTGTAGTATTTCTCCTGAGAGCTTTTTATAACTTTGCAAATATTTACCACCATCAAGGCAAGGCGGAAAAGGAGGAACCTCCCTTCCTAAAAAAACCCCCAAACAAACCCAGGCAATAATCAGTGAGTTGTGCCTCTAAAATGTTTAAAATAGAAATGCTACCTTGTTACAGAAATACTATGTTGACGTCTTCTTGAGGAAAGAAGTGTGTTTTTGCTGATTGAAACTGTAGCCATTTTTAGATTGTGAAGAAGAACAATTTAGCATTTAATTTTAGAACGGTTGCAGCATACAGTATTTCTGGATGAGTGGAACACCCATGCATGATGCAATGATTCCATATCTGGCACAAGCTTCCTGCAAGCAAATCCTAGGTACTTGAGTGGGTGAACATCTACACCTGCATTCATCTTAACTGACCACAGTGGGGCTCTGACTTGGATGCAACTCTCAGTGGGTAAAATGTTAGATGTGGAGCTGGAAAATATGTGCATTTAGCTGTGTGATCGCTGCACACACAAAGATGTTTAAATGTTAGATGATAGAAAGGTAGCCGTGTTGGTCTGCCATAGTCAAAACAAAATTTTTTTTTCCTTCCAGTAGCACCTTAAAGACCAACTAAGTTAGTTCTTGGTATGAGCTTTCGTGTGCATGCACACTTCTTCAGATACACTGGTGTATCTGAGTGTATCTGAAGAAGTGTGCATGCACACGAAAGCTCATACCAAGAACTAACTTAGTTGGTCTTTAAGGTGCTACTGGAAGGAAAAAAAAATTTTGTTAGATGATATGTGGTGATTTTAACTTCCAGGGGGAACTTCCAGTTATTAGTCTGTTGCACCAAAAACAAGTCTTGTGACACCTTAAACACTGCCAAAGACTAGGTGTGGTAGCAATATCGTACTTCTGGGACAGAATACTATATACTTTCCCCCCCTGCAAATGATTGTGTACCTTCCCCCACCCCCAGTGTATGCATGTTAAATCAGACAGATACTCAGAAATATTTCCAGTGTGTCTCTTTATGTGTGTGAGAGAGATGTTTGCCCAGCATTCCAGTTCTTAGAATGATATCAAAACCTGAACATTTTATAGCTGACAAAAATAGAAAGCATTGAGTAGGCTGATCACACATTCGTTTAATAACAATAGGTGATACCCAGGTCATAATCAAAGTAGATTCCATTGAACTTAAGGGACTTATGCTACTTATGACCATTGATTTCAGTGGGTCTACTCTGAGTAGGGTTAATGTTGACTATCACTCAGCTGTTGTAATTTAGAGACTAGCAGTACCAACCACAAACATACTCAGAATCTCATCAGGAGTGATTTTTCAGTTTTGCCCACTTGCAACATTAAACTCTGTGGGTGGTATTCAGCTAAGTTTTACTCCAAGTAATCCCATTGATATTAACAAAGATGACAAAGCTAGGTCTATTAATTTCAGTAGATTTACTCTAAGTAAAATTTAGCTGAGTTTTGCCTTACAAATGTATTTGATTTTTTAAACAAAATCCTACTTTTCTGTATAAAAGACAAATAAAACAAGTCTAAACTGCTTTAATCAATAAAGTTAGATGGAACAGATTTACATTATCATTCTTAAAGGACATTTTTGTCCTTTAACCTGTCACCTGTCCTACAAGACTCACTTGATATTTGTCCTCATTTACTGGAGCTCAGGCAGGACAGCTTATACATTGTTTTCTTATCCTTTCTTTGCATATCCTGAACATGAAAACTCACATATTCTTGATTCATGCAAAATAGTCAAGATAACATTTGGCATCACATTTTCTTGTGGTGGGAAAGGAATAGTTCTGATATACCCTCAACACTGTTTCTTCACATTTGATTTAATAGCTTTTGGGACAACACAGATACTTCCCAGTCATTCTCAACATTACAGCACACAGTGATTTGACTTATTCAGCTATTCAACTTTACATCTATCATCGCTGAACTTGTTCCTTTTATGTTGAAACTTCTGAAATGTGACTTCAGCCTACAGTGTTCAGAACAGTTTGATAAATCAAACTTGTAAATATCTTGAAATGTATAGAGACACAAATAATTTGAGTGGTGACCTGCTAGCTGTAGAAGTCTTTTCTCAGTGAAACAGAAAACAGCTGATGCTGAAACTAGGGATGTCACAAACCCACCTCCCTGTCCTTCATGAAGCAGTTTTTCAAGAGTTCCAAAAGGGAGATAAAGGGTGAGTGAATGTACTTTTAATAGTTAGTAGTTTCAAAGCACGTTAACAAAAACCAGGTCACTTCACCTGATATATGGAGTGAAAAGTGCAAGGTATCAGTGCACTGCAAAGGAGGAAGCCAGCTTCAGAAATAAATGCACTGAATCCTAAACTGCATTTGCAGCTTTACAACTCTTCAAAAAGCTTCAAAATAGGTGCAGTTCCAAAAAGAAGACGACTCCCTGCTTTGATCAGTTCCTCTTAAACATAATTCTACAATCTGGTAGAATCAAATCAAAATTTGTAATACAACCTACAGAGATCTTAAAGGATGAGCTGAAACACACAAACAACAAAAGCGAAAGAGCAAAAATCACTGTTAATGGGAGGCATGTTGAGTTGTTTGTTTGTTTGTTTGTTTGTTGTTCTCCACTGTAATATGAATCCAAAATATTATTTGTTTCAAGAAAATGCCAATTCAAAATAAACTGTGTTGCAGGCAATAGCAACAAGTCCAAAAGTTTCAGTATGTCATTGAGTAAATAGCGTCATACACACCACAGCTGTTTTTAAACTTTGGACACGTGAACAGTTGATACGGCTCATCTGAGAACTGTTTACTTTTAAAGTTCCTTGTGCTCAGAGCAGAATGCATTGTAGAGAAAATCCCCTGTTGATGTTGCATTGGCAGTTAAGGGGATTTCTGGTGAAGTCAGGTACACTGCATGAAAGAGAAACCAAAACAAGAGCTCTGTAAATGGTAATAAAGGGAAAGTCCAGCATATGTGCAAAAGGAAGGGTGTAACTTTAGTTTTTGTTTTAGTTTTCTTCTGTTCCACAACTAAATATGCCCTTTGGTTGCCTTATCAGCTGATTTGAAAAGTTATCACATGCTGTTGAATTTTACATTCCAACTATGAAGTTGTTGTACCTTTATGATCAAAAGTGCCTGCCAAATGGGCCTGTATTCAGTCCCTAAAGCTTCCATGTGGTACATCTGTTCTCAATTGGAAGCCACAGAAGCCGCGTCAAATTTTCGGGTTCCAAAGAACGTTCGCAAACAGGAACACTCACTTCCTGGTTTGCAGCATTCGGGAGCCAAAATGTTTGAGTCACAAGGTGTTCAAGAACCAAGGTACGACTGTATTTAATAGTTAAATGTGTTTTTTTTTATTTAGTGATTGTTTATAAGTTGTGTACTTGTGGTATTTTTGAATTTTTTTATATTTAAAATAATAAAAAGGAAGAGGGTGGGGCTAGCTTTGCTTTCCTGGGAAACCTGGGGTGATATGCAATGTAATCTATGTTAAAAATCACTTGGTAGTATGCTTGTTCCAGAGGCGAAATGTTTCATTTTGTACTGCAAGAGAATGCATAAGCAAGTTGTTGGTAATTTTGGAATCATCCACT
Source organism: Podarcis raffonei (assembly GCF_027172205.1). NCBI lineage: Eukaryota > Metazoa > Chordata > Lepidosauria > Squamata > Lacertidae > Podarcis > Podarcis raffonei. The sequence goes on from NC_070612.1 coordinate 35,135,256, forward strand.
CTTCTGTTTGTCCTGTGATTCCTAGGCACGGGTTCAGGAGGTTTTTGTTCTGTCCTGCCACTTTCCTTGAGAAAGCCTGTGGTTTACTGCTGAATCAGACAAGACATCAGTTGGGTTTTCTGTGAATTGACATTTGTTCAGTAAACAGTGGGCTTTCCCCAGGGAAAGCAGCAGAACGAAAGAGAAACCTATTGGACCCATGCTAGAAATCACGGGACAAACAGAAGATATCAAGGGGCAAAGGGAAATGTGGATGAGCCCTTTGTTTTGTGATCCATTGCACAATGAGTTTCTGCTAGTGCATCTATTGCATTGGAGTCCCCTGTTGTGCAACATTAAAACTCACTCGTGTACTGGTGCAAGAGCCCTTGCACTAGCAGACAGAGAATGTTGGGTGCAGCCTTTGGGGTTTTCATAACTAGCGGTATGTGCTTTGATGGAGGCTAGGGCAAGGACACACAGTCTGCTCATACTGGGGAGTGGGATCATTCCTGTTCACTTTGCCCCAATCTTCTGAGTATGCCGGAGTTGGGTTGAGGCCTCAAGCACAATGCCACTCTATCCCTCCCATGTTTTCAGCCAACATAGTTTTATTATGTGAATGGGGTTTCAGGCACCATGGAAATGTTTAGAAAGAAAGGTGTATACTGGAAAACAGGAGCTATTGGCTGGCTTGGAAGTTACATCACAAAATACAATCCAATAGGTGCCTGTGACACTACTGCATAATCTTTCCCACAGAAAACTGTGCTTGTGGGTGGGTGCAGGGAGAGAAAACCCTCAAGTAACCATAGTAAACAGACCGATCCCTGGGAAATTGTGATTTATTTGGAACTGAGGCAGTATCATCTGAGCAGATGTATGATGTCTGTGCTGCCCTCCTGAAAGAAAGTTAGTGTCTGGGAAGACTCTGACTATGAATGCAGCAGAATAGCTATGGGGCAATTAATCTACATTAGGTGATCTTTAGCACCCATAAAAGTTGGTCGACTAAAAGATAGCTCCCTGTTTTATTCTGTGGGAGTTACGTAGCAACAAATGCCTATAGCAATCTCATTAGTGTTTTCTTTGTAGCACAGAGAGTTGACGAGACTCACAGTCTGCCATGCTTTAGATGTAAGCAGCCACAACTGTCTGTCCCCTCCCCCCTTCCTTCCAGAGAACAAACAAGCTAACATGATCTGAGCCAGTGGTAACCTCAAGCATTTGTCTTAATGTTTGCTCAGCAACAGCATGCAGCAGCACCGGCAGCCAATAGGAAGGTTTTGTACTGCTGCCTTTACATATAGTTCAGCATGTGTCTGCTGTTTCCTGTTTGTCAGCTGGGAACACCAGATGCAGTTCTTTTGATAAGAGGTACTTGGGTTCAGAATCTCTGCTCAGGTCTTTCAAATGTGGATTTAGGGCTATTTGCAGACTAAATCCACTCAGAGATACTGCCTTAGTGCTTTCTCCTAAAAAGTAAATAACTGTGAACAACGATATGCACACACTCTCAAATTGTAATACCATTGTTTACAAACTGAACTGGCCAAAACCAGATAACTCTTCTGGTGCGTTCATCGCACTTTGTGCATCTCTCCACATCATTCTGTGGGCAGCAAAAGAAACCGCAAGGACAAAATGAGTATACATGCAAAGAGCACACAGTCATTTTAAAAGCAGTCACCATGCATAAAGCGGCAGCAGAATCCAGTGAGAGGTCTGTTGTGCAGTGTAAGAGACAATATGCAATTCACACTGCAGGAAGGAAAGAATGAATTGGTTTGTACTGGCTAAAGACATTGACGCACAGAGAGATCATGCTTAGGACAAGAGGATCAGCCAAAGGAGAATTAGGAGGGCCCTTTGGCTGATTGACATCCGATGTCCCTTTAAATGTGCTGTGGAAGAGTGGATTCTTGGCTTGTTTTTGTTTTTATTTTTGTTATGTATTTTGTGTTTTTTTTTAATTGTAATTTTATGTTGTGAACCACCCTGAGTTCTATGGGTATAGGGCACTATACAAATTTAAATAGTAGTAATAGTAATAATAGTAATAGTAATAATGTCCGAGGCATCTCCCCTTTTTGACTGCAACAGCGCATGTCCACTTGGTTCTTAAAAATTGCACTAAAAATTGCTATATTAGTATTTAACCCATTTTAAGCTACTGTAAGGGACCCAGCAAGTCACAGAGCTCAGTTCCCTGAATCAATGTGCTGGGAAAAGAGTAAGGTGCCAGATAAGGAGGACACTCATTGATGGCTGCAAGAGGCTTGGGTCATATCCACAGCATGCATTTAAAGGTCTCATATTCCACTTCAACAGTTATAGCTCCAGGCCCAAGAATCCCGGGAACTGTGGTTTGTTAAGATTCTCCTAACACAGCTCAGCACCTGTAACAAACTGCAATTCCAAGGATACTTTGGGGGAAGCTATAGCTGTTTAAAGTGGTATGATATGGCTTTAAATGTATAGTGCAGATGAAGCCCAATGGACGTACCTCGGAAGTCGAATGGAATCCATTCTGGAAGTCCATTCGACTTCCAAAACATTCAGAAACCAAGGCGCAGCTTCAACTTGGCTGCAGGAAGCTCCTGCAGATGATCGGAAGCTGCGTCGGACGTTCGGGTTCCAAAGAACGTTCACAAACCGGAACACTCACTTCCGGGTTTGCAGTGTTTGAGAGCCAAAATGTTCAACTTGCAAGGCGTTCGGGAGCCAAGGTGTGACTGTATTTTAATTAAAGCTAAGGCTGTGCTTGTTTATGCCAGAGGGAATTTGCTGGTGACTCTCCACAGCAGTGTCAAATTAGATGTAAAACACACCTAGTTCCATGCACCCTCTTGTGTGTATGTGCAAGAACTGGGTTGCAGATGCAGATATGTGTTTCCTGGGTTTCAACTGAGCACTGCTTACAAAAGAATTAGGGGTATGGAGAGTCAGCAGGTAAGCTCATTTTGCCAAGTCAGCATTTTCTGCCAATAGCCTATTTCAAAATGTTCCAATTAATTTCTCTGATAAGTCTTTACATGCACTCAGTAGAACAGAGCACATAATATCAAGCATTCAACAAGAAGGTGATTTAGAATTAAAAGGGAAACAGAGTAAGATCGGTATACTGGTGTTCCTTCCTGCAGGTGGTATAAGAGCAAGAAGAGTACCCAGTACCGGTAATTGTAGTAGCCTCTTCTTCAGAGGCTTGCAACTGGGGGGAAAAATGCAGATCTTCATTTGGTAGAATTTCTTATGTAGGAAGCTATAGCTTTCCTCTCAGTTATTTTCTGTTGATAGGCTCAACCTATTCTTTGACCTTTGTTGCTTCTAGTTTAAACTCAAGCTGAATCTAGAATTTGATTGTGTGAACAGAGGAATGAGAATGAAGGGGAATGAGTCAATCCTAATTTAAAATCTTCCTTTAGAATTCACAGAAACAGGGATGGCATGTGTTTAAATGCCCAGCAACTCTCATTAGGTTCATTGAAATGAACGGGATCAGTACAAGGGGGCAGATCTAGGAAATTTGCAGGTTCCCATTTATAGAGTTGGCACAATGTCTGTATGCTCCTTGTACATGATATCATCTTAGAACTTCCACTGAGCCCTGTTCAGGCTAGAATTAGGAGCATAGGAAGGTGCTTTCAATCTGTTAGACACTACTAGTCATGCTTCCTCAGTTTTAATAGAGGTTTTGTCAGGTCTGAATTAAGACCTTTTGAGGCCCAAAGCACTTAAAAGCTTTTGGTGCCCCCATATATATCTAATTCAATATATATATAAATAAACCATAAAATAAAATTTTATTTTTCGAAATAAAACAAAACTTACAGTAAGATGGAAAATAATGTTTATTTTTGTATACTTCCACTTTACTCCATGATACGAACAATTTCAATACTATCTTACAGCTGAATCCTGTGCTTTTGTGCTTTAATTTAGACAGAATTTGTCACAGAATTTGTGAATTGAAAAGTGGAGTTGCTGGTCCATGGTAAATCCGGCAACGGAAAATTTCTGTGGTGCCCCCCCCTTCCCTTGATGCCCTAAGCACATGCTTATTTTGCTTATTTTGCTTAAATCCAGCCCTGGGTTTTGTGATTTGTCAGTCTTGACAGTGAGAGTGTAGTTTGTTGAAAGTTAGTTATGCACTTGAACCATGGCTATGGCTTAGTTTTTGTAGGCTCTTCTTTCTTTCTTTCTTTCTTTCTTTCTTTCTTTCTTTCTTTCTTTCTTTCTTGCATTACGTTTTTTAGAGAGGAAATACTACATAAAAGATCCAGGTTTGCGTAGGTACAGCTGTCCGCATCTTGGCAGAATCGGCATAAGGCTCAATGCAGACACACAGTAATGCAGATGCACAGCTGGAAATTTGAGGCCTGTGAGTTTCCAATACAGTCAGTGACCATTTTAGGTACGTCCAATTGATGTGCAACTGCTGGCGCGTGTGTCCTTTCGGACCCGGAAGGGGGTAGGGCATGCTTATACGCACTCTGCAACACACGTAGGGACCAGGAATGGAACCCCTGTGTGAAATGGTTGCCACCCGTTCCTCAATAATGGCCCAGCATACTGGAGTGTATGCCCACCTGTTCATGTCCAGAACATCTGTTGTGAATCCTTTGTAAAGCCACCTGCACATGGGTGGTTGCAGTCAGATGAGGATGCCTTTAATCATATTTATGCCTAAATCACAATGACTGTACTAATAAAGATTACACATTCATATTTTGGAGAACTAATAAGTAGCTTTGGGGGTTTTTTGTATCTCCCCCCCCCCCGCCGCCTGTTTGTTCTTGCTATGTAAAAAGCAAAGTAGGCATGGGCGCACCATACCTTCCGAAAGAAATTGAAATTTTTACTATAAATCTTTTTTCCTTGAAATAACAGAGTTCAGAAATTAAAGCCCAAAGGAATGGAATCTACTTGGAGCTTTGTGCCTAGCAATGGAGAAAAATAAATCTATTTGTATTCATTGGAAACTAAATTGACAATGGTGTTTTCTCTTCTTAAGCCGGACGTATATTTTTATCCTTCATGCTTCATGAAGTTTCTAAAATCAGATGATTGTGTGCTTCCTTGAAGATGTTAAGAGTGGATTAACAGCAGGAACATCCTGTTGATAGGAATTCTTGAGCTGAAAATGTTTGTTCCCGTACAGCCAAAAACCTGTTTATTTTCTGAATAAAATAACTTATGTGTCATTGTCTGTGCAATCTTATATGTGTTTAGTCTGAATTAAGCCATATTCAGTTCAATTGGATATTTTCCCAGATAAGCATGCTTAGAGTTGCAGTCTTTAATGATGTAGATTAAAGGTCCTAAGAACTTTACTGAGACAAATCGAGAAATTCAGCATTTTACTAAGGAGAATACAAAATGGCAGTAGCTGTAATGCTAGCACATACTAGAGGCATACTTTTCAGCAGTGCTGTGTTTTAAAAAAGGAATGCAAGCAGGTGCAAAGGAAACTGTAAGTAAGTTAAGTCAAGGGAACTGAATATGTATTGAGTTTAGGGAAGGCTTGTAGCTAATGGGTGGGACATTTGATGCAGGACTGAGGATGTCTCCAATCTGAAACTCTGGAGAAATGATGCCAGCCAGTGGAGGCAATACTAAAAGCTAGATGGATCCATGTCCTGACTCAGTATAAGCATCCTGCATTCCTAAAACCTGTTTAGAGCCACTGCTTCTGCACTAGGCGCTAAAATCCATTGTACAAAATATTCCAGTGAAGTTGTCCTTGGAAGATGCGACATTGAATTTCCATCAGTGGAGAAGAAGGCAATGTTCTCATCCATCCTTGACTAATGCAATGCTCATCCATCTCCCCCTCCTAATTTGCCCACCCACGGTTGGGTTTGCAGAAGGAAAGTACTTGTTTCCACCTGTTCTTTGATTGCCAAATTGGAATATAGACGTCTAGCCTCACCCATTTGCCCACCGCAGTGTAAAAATACTGAGTGTAAGTTATAATTTAAACGGATGAAAAAAGCAAACAGCCACAAAGGAGGAGGAAATGGCAAGAGGAGGTAGTTTGGTGAGGAAAAATGGCTTCAGCCTCCAAGTGGCATGTAGTTTGGTTTAACTACAATGGAAATTATTGCCTTTCATTACACACGAAACTCCTTGATTTTTTTAAAGTGGTTTTTTTTATTAAAAAAAAGATGTTTGTGGTTATAAAGGCTCAAAATGGAAAATTACACAGCACACTTTAAAGAAATGGTGCAATTAAGTGTCCATATTAAATAAACATATTTAGAACTGTAAAAAATAATTTTCTGTGTACTTAGCTCTTTTTTGTTTATATTGGAATAAGAAGAAAATTAATCACATTTTAATAATTACGATTTTTCGTTATTTCAAGATGTACAAGGCAATTAAGACCACTTGAAAATAAATAGTCATGTTATTTGAGTAGGTAATTAAACAATTTGTAGCTTGTAAAGAAATGTCGGATTCCTCCCCCTCCCTTGCACCATGCAAACTGCCTATAATGTCTGGAAATTACCTAGTTTTTCTCTTTCTTTCCAGGTGCTTTATCCCAAATATTTATGCAGCCCTTTTCACTGCTGTGCTGGTTCCTCTAGTATGCTTGGTGGTGGTATTTGTGGTGTTTCTCCATGCCTATCAGGTGACTCCCCAGTGGAAAGCATATGATGACGTATTCAGAGGAAGAACAAATGCTGCAGGTATGGAAAATGGAATGGTCCTAATCAAACTAACAAGGCAGGTTCCTGCAATAACCAGTCTCTCCAAATAGGTAGCCACTTTCTTACTGGAAGGCTTCCTGTGCCTTCAACAGCTTTTGTGTTATGCAGAAATTAAACAGGTGAAGAAGTCCTCCTTCCTATTTCTCCCACTGAAGCAGCCGGGTGCAGTGGCTGCCCCCAGATGACAGTTGTGGGAGAGGAGGCCTGACAGAGGTGGCATGTTGCAGCAGAGTCAATGGAGTGAGTCCTGCTTCTCAGCTCTCCCAGTGCTGGAATGGCTTCCCCTTTTTGCAGCCATGTCCTTCACCATTTCAGGGCATAATCTGTGAGAAAGTTCTCTGTGTAGGCCCCACTGAAATAAACAGCACCTCTCATCCATTTTGAGCAGTGCTGAGAAAGTCTTTGTTGATTTTGCCCACAGAACATTGGTAGGGATTTCTCCACAAATACTTACTCTTTTATCAGATTTGTGAGGAAATCCCCATAGATTTTTTTCCTTCTAAATCTCAGGTCAGATAAGTTTAAGTGTAGCACTTATAGTGACCTAAAGTCAGTGAGCAACTCTCCAAATGTACTATACCTAACATACTGGGGATCCCTTTTGCTATTATTTTTATTTATTCCGTTTTGATCTTCTGCCAGTTTATTTCTACGTACAGGAAGAAGTCATGTTAGTGAATTTCCTGTTGGCATAAGTCCTGGAGACCCAACTCCTTTGTCTCATGAGAGAGAAAAAAAGAAGTACAATCTGATCACACGATGTACTCATTTCCCCTTCTCCCCTCCCCCCACTTCCTGGCTTATTTACTTCAAACTTCTGAGACAATTAGGGCGGAAAGGAAAGTTTAGATTGCCATTTGTGTCTTTCAATTTCTTTTAAACTAAAGAGCGCTGAGAAAAGTGGTGGATTTTATGACAGGGAGCTGCATTTCTGTCATCCTACCTAAGGGGAATATGTCCTATTGAACTCAGACAGTTCAATGAGTTAGTGTGCTTAGGATCTTGCTGCTCAAGTCAGTTTTATGTACCTGCTGTTTCATATAACTTTTGTTATCACCTTAGATAGCATGAAGAGGCTAGGTGGATTATTGCCTTTATTACTTCTTCTTTTGTTGTAGTTTGTTATCCATCTGCAGTAGCAAACATGGGGCTGGTAAGCCCATCAGAGCTAGTCCATCTTTAAAATGAACACATAAATTCAATGAATCAATGAGATAAAGTTCTAGATCATGGAGGTTGTCTCTGGTAGCTTTTTCACAAAGCAAGATTATGGCATGGTACTAATAAAAATGGTGATGTGTATGGCTTCAATAGACTGCGTCATCTGGTGTATGCGTGTGTGTTTATTGTAGGTGGCATGCAACATGCTTGAGCCATCTGTAATTATTTTTGCTTCAAGCATCTTCTGCCATGCATCTGCTTCTTAATTTTTGTATGCTGTTACAGACTGCATCAGTTGATCTGTGACTTAATAGTCACTAGTGAGTAGTCCTATTTTGCAGCAAGGACTTGAACTATATATCCTTGTGCAATTAAAAATGGTATTGTCTACCTACTGACCTGAAAAACCTGATAGGAACAGAATTATGAGAAGCAAAAATACATGATTTTACTAAGAGGTAATGTGTTTCGAGGTGTGTCAACAGGAACATTTTTTTCAAACAGAAATAGGTGAGTCTTTTGAGGGTGAAATGTATAAAGGAATTGTATTCTCCCTAGACAAAGTATAACTTGTAGAAAAGGAGCAACTCTGGCAACACTCTAACTCAGAGTTAAGTGCACTAAAGCCCATTTAAATGAATGCACTCTGGCGCACTTTGCTTATTGGATTGTGGCCTGTTGTGTTTATAAGAAATATGAACGACCTTTTAAGGTAGAAGGTACTAAGGTGGGAGGTACTATTGGGTCATACAAAGCTTGGTATAGTTTTTTTAAAAAAAATTCCTTTGGCTTCAGATTAGATGTTAGGAGTTCATTGCAGAGCTTTCCCAGTGGTTAAGAATCTCCTGCAAACTAGTCTGTGGATGCAAAGCAACACTTGGACGCACACTGTGACACTTTAAGACTAGCCACTTCAAGGTTAAAGATGCTCAGATCCATTGAGACTTGAATGCCACTGTCAGTCTTTGGTGGTGTCTAGGGCACTACTTAGTCCAGCCCCGGTGGATGAGTTCCAGTTGTTGAAGCCTGGTTGCATAGACAAGATGCCTCGTTGAGAACTGTCCATTGCCGATACAGCTTCCCTTTGCCCCTAGTCCCTCATTACATTGAGTAGGGAGGGAAACTCTCTCTCGGTCCTTGAGAGAGAGAGTAGTCCTGGTCACTTTAGAATAGTGCCATGACTTCTGAAGAAACCTCAATAATCAGCTGGATTCTATTCCCCTGCCTGCCCGCCTGCCCCCACAAAGCTTGGGTTATTCTAAACCAAATTGGACTCAGCTGTGTCCCCAGTGATATCACTTATCTGGATCTGGCAGCAGAGTGAGGCATCTCTGCCTCCCACTTCTGTACCTGGTGCACTGTGAAAATAGACATGGGAAACTGCATTTTCCAGATTGATGTTTGACTCACAGCAGCATTCCAGGCACCTGAGGGAGGTTGAGGGACCTCCCGCTACTGTTACTGTTACCCATTGGCCATGTAAGAAGATGGGAGAAAGGGTGGAGGGAGAACTGTGCATGAATGAGGCTTTGGAGATTGAGTGAGGAAGGGACCAGTTTCAGTATAGTTTCAGTATGTTGCTTTCCTTGCATTTGTGCATTATAAGCCCCCAAGTAAGTGACACCAGCTTTGGTGATTCTAACAAGTACCATAATTTCTTTACAAATAAAGAGCTAGGATCTTCAACATTCCATCAGACAGCAAGGTGGTTAATACATAATATATGACCTATAGCAGCAAGAGAGACTCCTCCTTGCAGAGTTTAGAGTGGGGCTTGGGGACTTCACCAGCAGTGAGATATTGGGAGCTATCAGTAAGTTGTGAGTGCACATTTCAACATGTTGGGCAAATGGCACAATCTGTGCATGTTTACCCAAAACTAAGCCCCAACACAATCAATGGGGCTTCTGCATAGAATGCTGCCTTCCTTGACTTTTTGAAGCATTTCTTCAGTTCTGTTGGGTCTATGAATAGATCTTCTTTACAGATGAAAACTGAACTCCCATGATTCTGTATGGTGTGTGAGATTCTGTGCTAGAAATCAAATGTTCAGCGTTGCTGTGTTACTGCAGCCAAGCAAAATTGTTGCCATTGGCCATTCTTTCAGCATTAAAAATCTCCAAAAAGGGAAAGATTGTTTTCTGTTTTCTGAAATATGAACATATTCAGCTTATAAAACCATATTGCTTTATTTATTTGGAAGGTTTCAGTTGGTTCAGATTGTTTTCTAAGCCGGTTTCTATAACTTTGCTGCAAAGTGTTTTGTTCTTTGCCAAGAGTTTTAAAAATATTTGTACAGGAACCAAATGGAACAGTAGCTAAAATAAAAAAATCAAACAAACTAACAGCTTGAGCCTATGGATCAGAAGCCCAAGTAGTTACATCTGCCACGTAAGAAACTCCTTCCCCCAACCCACCACTTTCCCCTCCGTTCATCCCACCTGCTCCCTTCCATGGTGTACCAACATGTGTTTTCCTAAAGGGGAGAAAACAGTGGTTAGGGAAATGATTATGCATCCCCCCCTTGCATTTTTGCCATTTCCTTATGCAGCTTTGCAGGGAAAACAGCAGGCTCTTGGACTTTTACTACACACAAAAAGTGTGTAATGTTTGTTCAAGGCTGATCACTTGTACTACATAAACCTTTTCTGCATAGCCCTGTCAGGAGAATCTGCAAGTTTGATCCAGTTTGCTCTGGACATTAAGTAGGATCATCTAGTTTGATGTTCCAAGTCTGAAATCCCTAGGGCATTTTTGTGTGTGAAAATATAGCCAAACAATAGAACAGAACGCGACTAGCTGCTCTAAATTTTTATGCCTCAACCCTGCAGGTCACTTTCCATGCTCTGGTTTTCAGAAATACAGGTGCTCCAGTAAGTCACTCCCAGATATACATATATATAAAATCATTGCATGCGGATGATTCATATATGTGTTTACTCTCACCTCAGAAATGAGCATGCTGAGTCATAGAATATAGCAGCAATGCAAGGTAATTGACTAACAGATGACAAGTTTTGATGAAGGGGAATGATGTATGGAACTTCTTTTGAATTGCCAACAAGTCATTAACTGTTTTTAATATAACTCTTTCCAAATGTTCACACCCAGTTCTCCACTTAAACCAATCATATATATATATATTTTAAAAACAAATCTTGTTTGGTTTGTTCCTGAACATCTGGGATGGCAAAGCTTTGATGCCCGAGGCATCGATACAAAGTATAATTACGATTCAGATACCACCTTCGCTAATGAAGCCTGACATGTCAAACAGTCTAAACTACCCTTCCCGACCCCTCCCTTAGATATCTATCTGCAGTATTTTTCTACTGACCATTTTTCAGATGGTGCCACATATTGTTACTACCCAATTTAGGGGCCCAGTGATACTATTAATACAGGGGACTGTTGCTTTGCATTTCTGCCTTCTACTTATCCTGTGCCCAGAGGGGTTTCCTACTAGTGTTTACTTCCCCACCCCTATTCCAAACTCATTCATTGTTACATTTTCTCTCCACAATTCCCACACAGATGTTTTGGGATTTTGTTTTGTTTGCTCATTAGGCTAGTTTCTACACACTGCTTGTCTGGATGGAGGATAAGCATTAACATTCAAGGACACATTCTAGCTAGGCAAAACCATGAGAGGAGGCTTTGCAGCAGGACCAATGAGGGGCACAGCCAGAGAGAGTCCCAAGGGCCAGATAGCATGCCCTGGAGGGCCACATTCAGCCTTACGGCCTGAGGCTTCCCACCCCAGGCATGTGTGTGTGAGAAATACAATAAGGTTAATACTAGGACTTGCCGATCAGAAGGTCGGCGGTTCGAATCCCCGCAACGGAGTGAGCTCCCCGTTGCTCGGTCCCTGCTCCTGCCAACCTAGCAGTTCGAAAGCATGCCAGAGTGCAAGTAGATAAATAGGTACTGCTCTGGCGGGAAGGTAAACGGCGTTTCCGTGCACTGCTCTGGTTCGCCAGAAGCGGCTTAGTCATGCTGGCCACATGACCCGGAAGCTGTACGCCGGCTCCCTTGGCCAATAAAGCGAGATGAACGCCACAACCTCAGAGTCGGTCACGACTGGACCTAATGCTCAGGGGTCCCTTTACCTTTACCTTTAATACTAGGACAGTCAGTGGCAAAATCTAAATGAGGGCTGATCTGGAAGGATATGTCTTCAACTACTTTGTGTGTCCAAAACCCCTTGATTGGTTCATGATATGGCAAGCAAGGAATCGCATACAGTGACCATAATTCAGAGCTCACTGGAGGCTTCACAATTCACCATAAGTATGAGGGGTTTCCCTCCTCCCTTTCTTTCACCTAAAGCAGGGAGGTTGTATGGTTCCTTGCTTGATCATTGCCTGGGGAGCAATGTAGAGCTCATAGGCATTCTGGTAAGTTGCCCAGTTTAGCATACCTGGATTTTTCTTCCATCGACACCAACTTGGGCATTGTCCGCTGCTGGCTTTCCTTTACTAAAAGTGGCTTTACTTTGGGATTAACATTTTTTCCTGTGCTGAGACTCTGTTTCCTTCCTTAACATAACTCTGGGGCAGCCCATGCATAAACTTTTGAGAAAAGATTAAACTGCAGTAAGAAGCTCTTTATGTAATTGTTTGAGAGAGTTCAGTTAAGTGTTTTCTCAAATTGTTCTCGTTGAATTCAGGAGGCCTTAAAATGCTTTTTCCTTTGGCAGAATCATGCCCTTCCCCCCCCCCGTCAGATCAATTTCTGTCCTTCTAGCCTGCTATGAAGAGAATGACAGTTACTTTACAGAATAGTTTTCCCCCCAACTAATTAAAAATATATTAAAATTTAAACACATCATGTCACCTTTTCAACTCAAGAGAGAGAAGCAAAGCAAATATTTGCAAAGAAACTCAGGGCACTATTAACACAATGTTCCAATTATTCTTTTTATTGGCTTTTGGGGGGTGGGGTAATGTAAACACCATAGCCAGGGGGGAAATGAACACAATATGCTGACATTACAAATAAGATTCAGACATTGAGAAGTGCTTGAGGGTGTGCATTGTGTCTGGTCTTTATTGAGCATTCATTTTTATTTGTTTGAGGGGAGGTTCTACAACAATGTACATTCATCCTGATCTGCTCATGGAGTGTTTATATGTGTTCCCATTAATCATTTCTTCATCCCACGTTTTTCGTACATTTCACCATCACTTTTTAAATCACAAATGGTCTGGGGTAGAGTGTTGTTTTTTTTAGTGGCTTTGTTGCACTACTAGGGCAACAGAGCACTTTACTCCACTTAACTGTGTAAACCTAAATTTCCAGTATGTACTTGAATCCCTCCTGGAAAATAGGGGCAGTCTAGAAGTGCCATACATTCTTGACCATTGCTTTTCAGTGCTGAGCAATTAGTATTTTTAACTCAAGCAACAAAGTATGGTGTACTCTGTACTTAAACCATTTGCACAAATGTTTTCTGATCTCCAAACTCAAGCTAACATAAAATTGTTAACATTTAAAGGGCAAACATGAATCACTGTGGCTCAAACCCTGAAAATCTTTTGATCCTTGGTTGACAGCTGAAAAATATCTTTTCCAATAAGCTATGCCAAAATCATGATCAAGGACCAGATATTTATTAACAAATAAAGCTTATTAGTTTGTATTGCCAACAACCTAGTTTTCTAATCATTACTAATGAATGACCCAAAGTGTCTCCCATCCCAGCAGTATTCCTTAACAAAGGTTTCACTGCTTTACTTCTTAAAGAAAGTACTGTAACAGCACAAGACTTAAAAGCCAGTTTCCTCTTAGGCTGTGTTTTCTCTGCACAAACTGGGTTTTCTCTGCACAAAAAGAGCTTTTAAGCTCTCTGCTTTGCTTGTGTTTAACTTGCAAAATTTCAACCAGCTGGCTTTCAACCATGTATAGTTGAAATGGCACAAATTAAATCTGTGCAATATGCTAACATACTATACATGAAAATGTGTGCAACTTTAGCCTCACCTACCTCTTTGGTCAGAAAACACACACATGCCCTTTCCGTGCAGATGATCAGGATTGGTAAATCGACTCCTAGTTCTTTCCACTCTGCTGCTAGCCCTACTCCTGACTGTCCCCACCACAATAGTTTTAAAAGAACCATCATAGAATTGTAGAGAGTTGGAAGGGATTATTTTGCCCATTGTGAGGCTCAAACCCATGACCAGGGCTGGATTTAGGTTTGATGAGGCCCTAAGCTACTGAAGGCAATGGGGCCCTTTATATGTCCAGCTGTTCTTTGTCAACAACAAATTGACACTGTTTTTTGTGTTGAATATATGCTATATGGTAATTTATCGACCTAATAGGTATCTGAAGCTATTTGCACATGCAGAATGTAGACAACCTATATACAGAAATGAGCAAACCAGTGATATTTTAGGGAGCAGGCTAGTAGGCGGGGCCCATTACTTACATCATAGGAGCCTACACAACACAAAACATTGTTGCTATATGTAAGTTTTATTTGATTTGATTTTTATCTTATATTTTGGAAATGTACATCCAGGTTTTTCTTTCCCTTTAATTTTTTGGGGGGCCCCCAAGAGAGTGGGACCCTAAGCTATAGCTTGTTTAGCTTGTACGTAAATCCGGCACTGCCCATGACCCTGAGATTAAGAGTCTCCTGCTCTACCAACTGAGCTATCCCAGGCAACCTTTATACACATTAGCAAGTGACATGTAGTTTTAGTGGAATGCTTAAAAGGCTCAGATGCTTCTATCTCAGGTAGAGACAGTTGAGTTTCATTTGCTTGATCGGATAACTTAAGATGTGATTGTATGCACTTTCATTCAGAAATAACGCCTTTTGAACACAGTGGGACTAGGCACTGAATAAATAGGATTGGGTTGTTAAGTATGTTTATGGTGCTGAAGCAAGAAACCCCCGAGCAAGGCACAATTCATTAAGGCATAAGCTGAGCTGCCAGTGACATGCTCCACAAAAGGGCATGTCTGCTGCTTCTAAAAGCAAGTTTGAAATTTTCGTTCTTCCCTTCTGTTCCTTAACGTAGTGGGCCATTCATAGCATGGCCTTCGCAGATTATTTAGTTTTTATTACTCAGCTGAAGGCTCTGATACCATAAAAACATTATATTATCCTAAACATTCCCCTTGGAAAGGTGTTATTTTAGTCTTTTATTTTTACATAAAAGAAGCATATGGCATCATTCGGTGCATTAGTACTCTTAAGCATTTTTTTAATAAAAGAAAATTATTAGTCTAAGTATATTTAATTCTGTACATAATTTTGATAAGGCTCCTGGATGCAGATCCTGATAAGTCATCCTTAAAGGGAAAATTATGTTAGCTACAGTTTTTCCTCTGTCCCTCTTCATCCACAAAATAAAACAGTGATTTAAATGGGAGAAACTCAATGTGTGCTGACTTCTCCCATTGAATCGATGTTTAAGTTGTGCTGGATTGTGCTCAATATTTCCCCCAGCAAATGCAATTTGATCTAGCATCCGGCTGCAATTCTCATAAGATACAGAAGATTAAAATGAAACCTTACTTTCTATAGGCTGTCCACCCAACCATGTGCATAAGCACCTGCAACTCAGGATAACACATTGTCCTGCAGTTTCTTTCTAAGTAGTGAAGAACTTTTGTAGCAAATTTCATAGGACTGCATATGCAAAAGTCAATCGGTGCATATATTTCCAAAACATAGATAGTACTGATGGAAAGTTAAACAGAATCTCCTATCCCTCTTGTTTGATAAAGAGCTAATTGTTTGACAGTATTTGTAAAGCAGCCAGGCAAGGTCCTAACAATGGCATTTAATGTTCAACTTAAGCTTCCATTTTACATTCCTCACCTACACTATTCTGTTAAGGGCTTGACTGTTCCACCATTCTGTTGATATATTGCGTCTTCTGAGTTTTATTCCTGGCAATTGTAGGTGGTTACTGTTCCTAGTGTTGTTCTGATTGTTGTTCTGATACTCAGACCCCAGTTACTCTATGCAATATGTGTCTGTATGAGACTGGGATCTAGTTAACAAAGCCAGTTAGACCCCTTCATTTCTTAGCTAATGTTTCCTTTAACCACATGTTATTGACAACTTCTTCTTTTTCTGCAATACCTTACTTTTTTTCAAAGCATGTATTTTAAGGCTTCCCAGGAGCTGCTTAGCAAGTCTTATTTGTTCTTGTTTTGAATGCTTTGTTTGATCAAAATATGCTGGGTTGCCAGGACAAAATGTCACTGCAGAGTGCTCGGCCAGCTATTGACTTTTGAAAACTGGCTGGATTTCAGCATTGTATTAATAGGTTAAACACTCCATAGTGAAGCAATTGATATTGACAAAACTGCAACATAATAGAACAGGAGCTGAATTTCCAAATGATTTGAGGAAAAACAGGAAGCTCTGCACACTTTCAGCATCTTTTAATTATGCCACTTGCTGCACAAGGCCTGAACTTAACATTTTAATATAACAAAGAATTTTTATTTTTTTAAATGTACCTCACCAAGTCTATTGGACTGTGGCCGATCCACTCAAATGTGTGTGGGGTGGGGTGGATGTGAGAAGAGCAATGAGACATCACGTACACACCTGTTGGAGAATTTATGATCTCATAGAAAAGGCTGGCCAGGAAAGGAGTCCACGTTTGGAAAAGCAGGCAATGGATTATCTGCCACCCCTACAGTGGTTTGCAGTCTCCAACACACACCCAGCTCCCATGGAATGACTGTGCAAGTTCTCCCCCAACCCTTTCCTATTCTGCAGCTCAAACCTATGCCAAATGTTAGCTTATTCATCTTTTTTTTCTCATTGTGCCTAAGCATGATAGCTTTAGTAGTTTATGTGTTCTCCCTCCGGTCCAACTTTCAAAGCTACATAAACAGAAGTCTGAAAGAGATGGCCAAACTTGCACAAATTTTCTATATTGTTTTGCTTTTTAAGCTCAACCATTCAGACAAAACAAAACACCCCAGTACTTTGTGCATTGCTGCTTCTTAATTGCTTTCAATATGTTGCGTAAATTTCTCATTTCATAACACAGTGGCTTAGTATGATGTTCACATTTAAAGGGGAAAATGGAAGCAAAGAGCATGAATGCAAATTAACACCAAACAGCAGATAGCTACTTTAATGATATAAGACACAATTTTCTGGGAAGAAAACACCTTCCACTTGCCTGGCTGGCAGGAATTTGGGATGGGTCTAACCATGGTGCGAATAAAGTTGGTTGTATCCTGTTTCTGTATGGGCCTTTTAAGGACACATCCATTTAAATCTTTGACTAAGATGATTCCTTTTTCCATATTGGGTATCAGTATTGGGTAGGCAGCTGTTTGAAAAAGTCCGAGGCACATAATACTGCAATTACAATGTAAATCTGGTTTACTGTGAAAAGAAGCAAGAAAACATCTCAAAGGATGTAGTCCTGTGATCATTGTCTTAGAGGATTTCTGAGAGGCCCTAGATACTGCAGAACTGCCTGGCCACAGGTAGGGGTGAACCCTGGAGTTCTTCCTTAGCCAGTGAAAGAATAGCCTGCTGACGTGACTGCCCTGCCAGAAATATTTCTTGTCATAGGCACCAACTCTGTGGGCTGCAAAGTATGTGGGGAAGGGACTGAGCCGCCCCCTCCTCCAATCGTGAGGGGCTGGGCCTTGCCAGGCCTCACCGTGGCAGCAGCGTGCCTTGTGGGCTCCTCCTGACATGTGTGACATCACATGTGTGTCGCATGTGTGACATCATGCACATGTGCCGAGCCCCTCCATGTCTGATGGAACTCGGTGCCTCTTTCTTGCATAATAAGGACAAAAAGGGCCATTCCAGTAATGCCTGTGTGTGTGTGTGTGTGTGTGTGTGTGTGTGAGAGAGAGAGAGAGAGAGAGAGAGAGAGAGAGAGAGAGAAGGGGGTTGAAAGAGACCTGTTCAAGGGCTTTAATTTGTGCTGCAGGTATTTCCTACCTCTCCTTCCCCCATTCGCCCCTCAGCCCACCCAAAAAAAACTTGGCTGGGGTGGGTCAAGAAAACAACCAGAACAGTGTTCAGGGAGAAAGCATTGTTCATCTGGCAAGCTGAGATTGCACATCATTGAATTTTACCCCATAAGTTTATTAAAACCAAACTTACGGCGTCATCCTGTACATGCTTTTTCTAAAGTGTTGTTGAGTTCAGTGGTGCTTCCTGCCGGGTAAGTAGGTATAGGATTGCAGCCTTAAAAGTGCCTGGATGGAGAAATCTACATAGTATTTACCACCTGCCTTCATTTGTCCTGTTGCTTCAAGCAGCCCCTGCTTTGTGAACAGAAACAGACAATGGGTTTTACAAATATCAGTGTCATGATGATGATGAAGGCAATTGTACTGAAATCCTTTAAGCAGCTATTCCTTGCCTGCCTGGAAGCTGTCCATGCTGTCAGCTACCTGCCTTAATATATGATTTATCTTTTGCATCAAGCAAAGGCACGTGAGCTTGGGAGACCGGATAAGCTACTGTGTTCCTGTGTGTTGTTCTCGTCACTCGTTTGTCAGTTTTGCTGAAGGGGCATTAATTAATAATGTGGAGAAAGGGCAATGCTTTGCAGAACAACTGTACAGTCTGAAAGGTACAAAACTGAGCAAATACGGACTTTGCCATCCATTGTGAGTGCAATGTCAATACCAAAGATCAATCTGGTATCACCTGATCAGTCTTTTCATGGAATTTAAGGAATTTGTTTGCTCATCTAAATGCTAAATTCTTTTTTTTTTCTTCCTCCGAATTCTCCCATGCCCTCATCAGCACTTCGATTATTTGGAAAGCCAATGTTTGCTGACTCAGCAAGTCTTTCACTTGGTTCCCAACCTGCTTTTATAGAGGCCAAACATGCTTTGTCCTCCCCGAAATGCAGTAATTTTCCCCCGTGTGTTTCATAAGACAGCTGCACCCACTGACCCCCACTGTTTTCTGCTGGATACATCATTTCAGATCTTGCACGGCAGCCTTTGGGGATGAATTAGTCAGCAGATGGTGCTCTCGTTCTCATGCCTCTCCTCAAAAGCTGACCAAAAGCAGGAAAGGGCAGATTCAGAAAGTGCCCAGTCACCACTATATTGATTGCCCTTGCTATGTAATTCTGATGTTCAAAGCAGAAGTTGAGAACTTAGAAACATCTCTACCCACAGTTCAAGACTGAAACTTTTTTAAAAAAAAATTAACAAAGCTGATAAATTCCCCTGTTCTAATTGTTTCTAGAAATCCCACTGGTTTTATACCTGTTTGCCCTCATTTCCGTTACATGGCTATGGGGAGGACTGCACATGGCTTATAGACATCTATGGATGCTGGTCTTCTTTGTCATTTTCAACTGCCTTCAGGTAAGTTAGATTTCTTCTTTACTCACTTTAGCTGAAAACCAAGCACTTTTTTACCGTAGTGTGCCTAATCTGAACTTTGAAGATAGAGGAGAGAAAATACAACTTGGGATATCTACAAACTTAAAACACTGACAATACTCAGGTTGGTGCAGACAGCATAAGAAAAAGAAGAGATCTACAGCTACATCCTATATTTCTTTTAGTGTAGATGAAGTTTGCTGTCACACTAGATGATGAACTAAGACAGGAACTATAGCCTGGGAGTGGCAAAGTATTTTTTTATTAGAATAACCATGGAAAAATATATGAAGCAGAATAAAATAATATGCACCTAAAATCTCATTGATTTTTGGGGGGTTAGTGTTTAAATATTACAATTTGGTTTTTAAAGATAAAAATCTGAGGGCAGAATTAATAGAGTTTACATATGGAGCCTGATTGTCAAAGTACTTGCAAGTACCCATTGTAGTGTCTGGGTCTCTTCCTGGCATATGTGGCTTAAGGACAGATTCTTAAAATAACACTGAGGGATCAGCTGCTTTTTAGCAACCACAGCTAGGAAAATACTAAACCTAAAACCATTCAGGGGTTGTCAACACAGTGCCTGCAGGTGCCAGTTTGCCCACCAATGCCCACTATGGTGCCCTGGGGAAATCTTGGTGAATATCCCTTTAAAAATCTGCAGTGCACCATAGACCATTTGCTCTTCTTACTCCGTTCCTGTTTGCGCTGGCTCGGTCTCACCTACACTGAACATCACCCCACCTTAAACATGACCACATTTTATTGAATGCCAGGACATCCACCTTTCCATCTATTCTGAACAGAGGAAAAGTATAATCATCTTCTATTTCTGTGAGTGAGTGTAGCGGTGGCTGATGTAGATGCTCTCTTTTTCATTTATGGGCACCTGATGTCATGGACTAGTTGGACACAGAAGAATGGCGGGAGGAGCCAACTGGGGGAGCCACCAAGAGAAGAAGGCTCAGAGCCAAGGGAATGGGGAGGCAGGGACCTTCAGTCTCAGCAATTGCTTCATGGGGACAAGACCTAGTGGAGATGAGTTGCTGTGCTCATTAGGCCCAACACTCCTTTGTCAACCATGTTTAATATAACAGCCATTTTTTATATGCCATGTCCCTCTGGTGCCCACAGCACTTTCTCAAAATTAAAAGTACCCACATCTTTGAAGCTCCAAACATCTTTTTCACCAGTTTGGGGGAGGGGAGGCGGATTGAGCAGAGGTATTTCTCTAACTGGCCCTGCCAACCTCTAGTAGCTTCCCTAAGTGGCTATCCGTGAAACGATGCCTGTGTCATTCAGGTGATGTGGACCTCACCCTTCCATCCACCAAGTTGCCGGTGGACAAGAGTACCACTGATGAGATTCTCAGGGTGTCTGGTAGTAGTCTCCCAACACTCTGGGCTCCTCCCTAGGATCCCATTGCTCCCATTCTGCATCCTTATCCCATTCCTCCTAGCCCTCTGACCAATCCCAATCACTGTGGGACTCCTGACTAATGGTCTAGTTTAGTCGTAATGTTAAACCATAGTTCAGTGTTCTGAGAACAAACCATAGTGAACATTGAGCTTGCATTCTTTTCTTGCATTCATTTCCATTTTAGTTTAACTGCAGTTTGCTGTTTCTTCCATCTAGAGCTAACTGTGGTTAATGATACAACAAGCCAATGAAATTGATTTGTTTCAGCTAACCATATCTAAGATTAATCACAAATTGTGGTTCATCGAATATGAAAATGGAAGCTTCCAGCCTCTCCCTCTTGGCTCACCAGAAGAGGAGGAAGGCAAGGAAGCAAGCCTGAGACTTCTTCCTGTAACACTATAGTTCATGTCCAGAAGCAGCGAGTGCATATTTATAAACAGAAAAGGGGAAGCAGAATGAGTAGCCCGGGTTATTAACCACAATTTAAATTTAGTAAAAGGACTATTTTTTTCAAAGCACTGATGTATTTTACATCTCACTGATTAGTGACAGGTAGAGTGAACTCCAGGGATATAGTTAACACAGGAAAGCTTATTCCAAGCTGCAAATAGTACATTGCAAAATAGATGTGACACAAATATCCAGTCTCCAGAGTGTCTTTTAAAGCTTTTATCTCTGCCTTAACTGTTTCTGGAGAGGGAGCCAGATGAATAAAGCAACATTTAGCAATATGTAATAGCAACAAGTTACAATAATGTTCAAAATCCTTTGAGACGTATGCTGTTTTATGCTGTCCAGTCATTGCCACTAGACTCCCATCTGCAGCTTCCAGCCCTTCCTTTCATGCCAATCATGATCCAGTTTTCTCGGTTTTACTGTTTATATCTCCCATCTCCCACTCCCTTCTCTTCCAAATGCTTCCATTTGCCCAATGCCAGCTGCCAATCAATAACGCCCAGTTCAGTTACTAGTTTCATGTCTCTGGGTACCTTTGCAACAGGTGCTACTTAATGCCATTAAGAGGACCTGAAGGAAGTAAGAGCCAAAAAACAACACATACACACACACACAGAGAGAGAGAGAGAGAGAGAGAGAGAGAGAGAGAGAGATTAACAACAGGCAACTCTCTGAAATGTAATCCCTACAAAGTTCCCAATGGCTTGGATCCTAATATAGGTGAATGGAAGTTCACAGAAGGAATGTTTCCCCACCTGTGCACCAATCTGTGCTCACAGAAAGCCTATCCAGGAGATTGGGGTACACTGCTCAACCAAATGGGGTGGAGTGCAGGGGGCTAAAGGAGAATGGAGGATTGCCCCAAATTAAGCTTCATAGAAAGTACATGTTGGGGTAATTTGTGGCAGCTTAGATGCTTTAAAAGAGGATTGGACATACATGGAAAAGAAGGCTATCGATTATTAAAGTCATTATGGTTGTATGAATACCAGTTACTGAGGAAGAACCATGGGAATGGGTTGTTATCCTCATGTCTTGCTTGTGGACTTCCTGGAGGTTTCTAGTTGGCTGCTGTAAGAAATAATATGCTAGACTAGACAGGCCTTTGCTCTGATCAAGCAAGGCTATTTTTATAGTAACGTGGAACTGGGATGGAACAGACTTAATGCGCAAACATATGCAAAATTGCAAATAAACTGATTTGCCTATGGTGCTGTAGAAGTGTGTTCCTTTCTCCTTATCAACCTGTATTCAAGTTTGTGTTGATACATAAATGGAGTTTAGTAATGGCATACGATGTAGCTCAGTAGGTTAGTGCATGGTGCTGATAATGCCAAGGTTCAGGTTCAGTCCCCATAAGGGGCAGCTGCATGTTCCTGCTTTGCAGGGTTTTAGACTAGATAATCCTCAGGGTCTTTTCCAGCTCTATGATTCTGTGATTCATAGAACTGAAAACAAAACTAAGGCCAGTCTCTGCAGTGGGTACAGTTGAACAGGCTCATGTGGGTCACTGCCTATGACGAGATATTGAAATGAGATGTGGTAGGAAAGCCTAGATGGTTGCTTCCCAAGGCCCTGATGTGGAATAATATAGATGGAGCTACAGTAGTGGTAAAGTGGGAGGTGATGTAGAAAGGCAGAAGGAGGAAGGCAATAAACAGATGATTGTGAAAGAAACTTGACCACCCAGGAAGTGGTTATGGAACACGTGTGTGTGTGTGTGTGTGTGTGTGTGTGTGTTAGCTACCACAGTGTAGTGGCAGCAACTACTGAATTTCAGCATCATAGGTCTGGGGCATTTTCAGACAATGCCTCCTGAGTCAGCTCACTCAGATACAGTTCTAGAAAGGAGGGAAGAGGTATTCACCCTCTTTCACTGTTGTCCTCATTAAAGAATATTGAATATTGCTCTTTTACACAATTCTTAATAGTAGCTTAGTGATGCTGAAGTTTCCTGTAACTCTTTTGATTTGCATTGAATGGGCCACAGCATAACAGCAGTTTCCTTTTTCTGTGCATTACACACAGGCTGAAAAAGGAACTTTTTATGTGCTACCCTAATGCCATTTAACCCGCAAGTGAGAATGATGTTCTCTGCTAGCTAAGGGTAGTGAAACAATGCTGTCTGTAGTCTTCTTTTTTATTTTGTTTGATAGCGTTCCAAAAATCTTCCCTAATTAAGAGGCAAATCTAATAATTACTTCTAAATTTGGCATTGGCGAGCACTCAGCAGCAGTTGTGTGTTGGGGGCGGGGCATCTAATCACATTACAGCTCTTCCACTCCTATCTCTCTTCAGCTTTTCTGGCACTTAACATTTCAGTGATGAAAACGTTCGTCAGTGGCCATAATACCACCACTGGCCATAAAACAACTCAGCAAAGAGGAAAATATTGATTCACAAATTAATTTTTCCAAAAGGTTAAAGTGAACCTTTCTGCACTTTTGTTTCACTGTGCTTTAGAACTAAGATGATTCATTCTTAAAAGCTGCAGCTGCAATCATTTTTACTAGGATGGAATTGTAGACCCTCATACGTGTCAATATCTGCATCTGAAGACCATAACAGTTGCCTTGTGTGATCAGATTAAGTCCACCATTCTATTTCCACCTTTGATGGTTGGCAATGCACCTTTTGGAGCTCAGAACCAAGGCTTGACGATGGCAACAATCTGCCAATTAGGTGTGGTAGTTAGAGCAGCCTTCCCCAACTGGGTGCTCCCCTGATGTTGTTGAACTCTAACCCACATCTGCCCAGCCAGCAATATACCATGGCCAGCACCAATGGGAGGCAGAGTCCTACAATATCTGGCAGGCCACATTTCCCCCATTCCTATGAACAAGGTTTATAAAGTTATGACCCATATGGACTGGGGACAATAAATAGAATATTATCTCTCCATCTCCTAATACCAGAACTCACAGTCAGTCATTGAAACAAATTGGCAGAAATGTCCACTTTTTCCACCTAATTCATTATCTTGTTCCCCTCTAGTTACTAGACTAAATACAAAAATTCCCAATACCATAGCTGTTTTCCCTGATAACGTTTGTTTCCCAATATGGTTGGGTTTTTTTTGCCTGCTCTGCATTAATAGCTGTTGAGAACAAAAGTGTGAGATACAGAAAGAATATGCTAAATACTTTTGGGTAAGCCACTTAATTTTTCTTTCTGAGGAGTTATATCAAATTAGTAAACTATGAATAGTCTACATTGTTCCTTTGCAGATGCAAAGCTTTTACAGAAAAAGGAAATCGTCACTGCACAACAGAAACAGTATGTGGTTTAGTTTGGAACATGGTCAAATTTCAGAATTTCAAGTACTGTTCTGAGTACCACTTGCCCACATTGTTTGAAAAAGAAAGAATGGAAGAAGTGAAATGAAATCTGGTAATAAAACAGAATAAATCTAAGAATGGGGCAATTATAATCAGAGCACATGTATGGAATTCCAGAAAGTGCCACTACAGCTGAGGAAAATTATCCCTGTCAGGACACAGCTTTTGGTTAGGATAGATAGATGCCATCTGAGTTATTTAAGCAGACTTGATCACGGTGCAAATGTTGGCAACAACTAATCTATTCTAATTTTTGTAATATAAATTATAATGTGGTAATGCTATAGTTTCTTTTTATAAGAGCAGATGATTGAAAGCTAAGATGGTGGGTATGTCTTTTTAATTGTTCACTTGATTCAAATTTGATTGATACAGAACTTCGTAAAAATATATTTCCCCCCAATCCAGAAATTGCCATTAGTCAGATAAAGGCTCCAAAGGGAATGACTTATAAGTGCTTTGTTAGGAAACTATTTTCTGGATTCTTCATGTGTGAGTATGGGTTTGCAACAAAGATAATTTTTGTCTGGAAAGAGTTGTGCAACATTGGAGCTTACCACAACTAAAATATCATTATGTGTTATTTATTTTAACTAAAATGTCAAGTGTTCCTTGTTTGCCTTGACAAAGGTCAGCTGAATTAAAAAAAGAAAGAAAGAACTCCAAACCAGCTTGCACCATCAGTTTATTAGTGGTTTAAATCTTCACATTTGTTGTTTTGCGGTTGCCAAAGTGACATGGAAAATTTTTGTTACTGAGGCATAAATGGCAGACGTAGAAGCACCTTGATTTTCTTCCCCTTTTGTTTTTCCTCTGCCTTTTTAAGCTAGGAGCCAACTGAAACTTACCATATTGTGTTATACATCTATATTTATATATTAAAAAACCCCACTATATTTTATAAAATCACTTAAGTCCCTGTGGCTCGTAGGAGGTCTCAAATCATTACGGTATTTCCGGAAAAGACAGAAAATTGAAATGCCACCACCATTTTATTAGTAAGCCCCCCACTTCCCCGCAAAATGTTGCATATCTCCCTTGCTCCTAGTAACAACTTCATTTCCTCCTCCCTTTTGGCACCCTCTGCAGCACACTCCAATTTCACTGGAAAAGTTTCCAGCGCTGCTGTTTATAACAGGGTGGAGAACCTGGCCCAATCCTGCTCTAGAATTTGAGACCCCCTTGATTAGACTGCTGGACTTTGACTGGAAATCTGGATTCAAATCCTCAAGTGGTCTTGGATCAGTTGCTATAACCTAACTCATAGGATTAAAGATGGAGCACCTATGGCTCTCCAAATATGGCTGGATTCCAGCTCCCAATCAGCCCCAGTCAGCATGGCCCAGTGGTCTAGGCTGATGGGACTTGTAGTCTAAGAATATCTGGAGGGCCACAGTTTTTCCATCCCTGCTTTTCCAAATCTGAGGAAGCCCTGGATCAAACAAAGACATGCACCTCATCCTGCATTTTGCAGGGGAAGGATCAGCATTATCTAGGAAATCCAGAAGATCTTGCAGAATCAGAACTTTTAGGGATAAATGGTTTCGAAGTTGAGCTACTTGTTTGTCTAATACTGTGTCTTGTAAAGAAACCCATCCAATGCTGCTATGAAACTCTGTGGTTTTCCAGATGATTGTGTAAAACGTGTGGATTAATCGTCGAGCATCTCTTTGTAAAAATGCTGCACCATTTGGACATATTTTAAAATATGGGATAGCTGAGGTACAAAGGCTTATGTACATGCAGGGCTGAACAGCAAAATCAGGTTAGCACTAAATGACAAATCAGTCGTTTTGGATTACAGTGATATCCTAGACTATGCTTCCTAATGCCTCATCTTATTGGATTTATGCACAAAGCAGGTGGTATTTCCACAAAAGTTGCCAAAGCTACCAGTTTGTTTATTTGTTTTTGTTAATGTTCTATAATACAAGAGATTGCTATATATGTCTTTGGTCTCAAGTCATCCTGTGACTAATTAAATCCAGTCTGTCTTTTCCAAGGAAAATAGGCCTTTCTTGCTTTGATTCTTGTATCCCTTTGCAAACAACATACACACGTGTACACAAATACACACACACATTTGCCAATGCATCCAGTTTTTTTTCTGTCTTGTATTTGGAATGGCTTTGCTATCTCA
The DNA here is from genome assembly GCF_027172205.1 of Podarcis raffonei. Classification (NCBI taxonomy): domain Eukaryota; kingdom Metazoa; phylum Chordata; class Lepidosauria; order Squamata; family Lacertidae; genus Podarcis; species Podarcis raffonei. The sequence goes on from NC_070612.1 coordinate 35,161,823, forward strand.
CATCAAATAATAGATTAACATCACAGTTAAAAACACAATTCAGTGGCCAGGTGGCTTACTGGGGTGAGATGGTTTGAATGTATAATACTCATCCTGGCCTGACTGCCAGTTAGTTTCCAGACCCAATTGAAAATGCTTGTTTTGACCTATAAAACTTCTCTCCATGTGAGACAACCTGGGAATGATCCTTACCTGCAACTGTAGAGAGTCTGTAGTGTGCTAAATGGCCCAATGGTCCAACTCTGTATAAGGCAACTTCCTAGTGGTGGCATTGAGTTTGAGCCATATGTTGAGCTGTATATTATGGCCGCTGTATGGTGCAATCACCATACAGAATCTGTTTCAAAGAATCCCCATGTTGGTAGCCCCTTGGTAGCCCCTTGCTGACTGGCCTCTAGACCCAAAGAGTTGGAAGAAAGTACAGGAACCATTCTCTCCAAATTAGGTCCTTTCCCTACATTCCATTGATTTAACGCATATGAGGAACTTGCTTGCTTGCTTGTTGTAAAATTTATGTACTGGCTGCCAATACATATAAAGGTGGCTTTCAACAAGCAAAATAAAGTAGGATAATAACATAACGATAAAAGAAATTGATATGCAATGAAAGTGCAGACAAGTAAAACACTACAGAGCAGACGGAAGTAATTAAAACAACAACTATAAAAATCCCACTGAAACATAACTGTCTTAAGTGGCTACATGAAAGCAGGCAACAGTGGGACTAAACACATCTTTCTGGGAAGGTGATTCCATAAATTGAGTGCCACCACTGAATAAGATGCTGTTTTATTCCCTCCAAGTGCATGCCTCTCAGTGGTAGGACTGCAAGAAGGGTCTTAGAAGGTGAACAAAGGTCTTGAACAGAGTCATACGCAAAGAAATGTAGTAGGCCACTGGAATGGCTTCCACTTGGTAGTGTGGTGACTTCATACAGGTGATATAACACTAAAAAGATGTGCACCTCATGGAGAATATCAATATCAGTGATCCATGGCAATGTGTAGAGATTCTCCACATGGCCAAGCCCGTTTTTGATGAGTGCCGTTCAAACATAATGACACTACTATTTTGCAATCATAAAGAAGCATTTTTAGTAGCCTTGCACTTAGGGGTCTGTGAGGAAAGAATAAGCCCTGAGGGACAACTTGTCTATGAAAGAACTGTAGCATTTCTTCCTTAAATTATCCCTTTCCTTTTACTGTTGGTCTTTTTTTTTTAAGTTTCACTTGCAGCATTCTGCCAGTCAGCCAGAGAATGGTTTCCACAGTGACAGAACCCAAAATTGCTGTGGTTGTTCCACCTCCTCACATTCATGTACACCTCAGATATGAAGGGTTTGTCTCATGCTGCTATTCCTAGTTCATACAGCTTTCAGAAAGGGCTGGTAATAACAGTAATATTTGCTACTGTAGGTTGCTGCTAAATGTACCAAATGTACCGTAGGAACAGTGGTGGTTGGTTGTGAGCAGTCAAAACAGCTCACTGAGTTCTAATTCTTGATGGCAGAATTAATAACTCAATCATTTTTAATATTAAGAGTGCTTAAATTGAAATGTGCTGTAAATAACCAATTGGTGAGGTTACTTTAAAAAAAAAGCAAATGTGGAATTGGGGAGGAGGGATTATTTAACAAATGGCCAGGATAGGGCAGAAGTTTAATTCTAGGTGTTTTTAGTTTAGATACTTATTCTTTTAGGGACATTTTCTCTGTAGGCATGCTAGTGCTTTGGACAAACAGGCTGATATAAAGCTACATTTTGCTCAGAATAGACCCATTAAAATTAGCAAACTAAGTTAGGTGCATTAATTTCAATAGGTAGCAAAAGAAACCATTCATGATGTGGAAGAAGAGTCATATAAGTGGTATACTAAGGAATGTGGATACTTTAATGATGCTGAGGAAACAAATATTGTTATAAGCTTGCTATCAAAGTAACGTGGCAGTGTAGAACAGGAAATAAATAATAACAACAAGAACAAGAAGAATGAAATAGAAAATATCAGATTGAAAACTAATGTAAGCCAACACACCTTGCTAATATCACTTTCCAGAAGAGATCCTGAAACTTAGGCCTTGTCTGACTCTCTGACTCCCTGTCCCTTTGCTGACAGAACAACTTGAGATAAATTACACCATTGCTCCCAGATAGCCATAAAAATATGTTGTTCCACTAGTCACACTACATCAAAGAGAAGTCCAAGGTGAAGACATTTGCCTTCAGGCACAGAACAGCTGGAAAGGAGAAAGGAAGAATAACTGGCCCAAGATTTAAGCCTGGAATGTAGCCTTTCATTTGCACATTCTCAGTATATCTTTAGCAGTTAGTTACACAGTAATTAAGTACTTTTGCTCTGTCAAGGCCTGAAGTAAACACAGAAATTTGCTTAATCCCATCAAATTTTGACCTACATTTCAAGCACTGGCATGGTTAGATTAAGAGAGAAACCATTGCTTTTGTCTTCACCAATTGATTGCTCTAGATCTTCTAAAAAGTGCACTCACTATTCTTTAATATGTGTCCTTTTGAATCATACTTGCCTAAGCAGCTTAGAAACTCATCAGCCGTTCCCTTTGGGTTCTTGTGCATCTTGCCCTAATCAAAGGAGGGACACCATTCTTTTTTTATTCATTTTGCATCAAAAACTTGCCTTTCTATTGTGTCTGCACTTAAAAGTCCTTTCATTTAAAGCTTTCAAGCTTCTTAAACCCAAGAATCTGTGCAAATTAAGTTTTGTGATCACAGCCATCTGCTTCACTCTCCAAAATAGGCCCCTCTTCCTCGCATGTGTTGCCTCTCTCTTCTGCATCATCTTGATCTTTGATATGTGCCCACTTTGTTTGTGTATATTGTTTACAGAGAGTTTCTTAGCTCACTGATTGGCATATGCTTGGCCAATAAAATCATACTGGCTGGTAAGATGTGTTGGTAAAAACTGCAGCATCCTCAGGCTAGGTAGTTTCAGGTCAAGATGTGGAGCCATATTTCTGCAGCACAAAAGTCAATTGAGCTGAGTGTCTGGTGTGAGGAATGGGGAAGAGTGTATGCAAATATGTATTAGAATAGGGGTGGGGGGTGTAAGTAAGTAAATGAAAGAGGAATACAGCGGCATGCATGCATGTATATGTTTTGCTCCTGCCTGCTTCACTTTTGGTGCACCCACCACTATGTTTTATTGTTGCTTAAGAAACCTTTATATTTCTTTTTCGGGCAATCACCTCCCAAAGTGGAAATATGTGCAACCCTTGCAGCGGGAGGAGGAGGTCAAAACACAGGCTGCGATAACATGCCCAATACGAATATAAGCATGCACAATACTCACTTGAAAATCCCATTTCTGGGAGTCTAATCAAAGGCTTTAGCACAGTGGCAAATAAGACCTAGGACTATGTCTCTTGTCACCACTATTTGCCCCAGTTTCTTAGAGTCCCTTCCCAATAAAGTTAGTTCAGGCACAAGGATCTGCCCCACAACTTCTGCTGTGTAGGCAGATGTGAATAATGTATTCATCTTCTTTGCAATCTCCTTTTACTCCCTTGTCATCCAGAGATCCAGCTGTATGCTGGTATGCTCCTTCTAACTTATTTTGTTTCCCCTCTTTATATCTATTTAGTGATGTGCACCTCACATTCTTTCTTTGCATTCCTTGTTGCTGCTTGCAATTCTTTTGCCAAAGTTTTTGCTCTTTTTTATTCTCCTTATATGGAGCTTCTGTTTTCAGAAGGAAACTTTCACTGTTAGCCCTCCTCGACCACACTGGAATCTTCTTGGCTGTGGTGGTACCTTTCCTGATTTTGCATACACTTTCTAGCTGAGTCTCTGCTATTGCGCTTTTTAAGAATATCCCAATAGTCTGGAAATAGTTGACTATTTACAAATCCCCTCTGCTTATTTTGGGTGACTGTGGCAACTTAAATGGCTTTAAAAGAGAATTAGAAATTCATAGGAAAACAGGCTTTCAATGGTTACTAGGCACAATGACTATATGTTCCCTCCAGGAGTATGCCTCTGAATGCCAGTTGTTAAGAAACAGTAGAAGGAATGAGTCTTACTTGTGAGGCTTTGCATAGATATCTGTTGGGCCACTGTGGGAAACAGAATGCCGGACTAGATGAGCCTTGGGTCTCTTCCAACAAACCTCACTTTACATCTTTATGTGCCATTGCTTTTAACATTGTGTGTGTTCATGCAGCTTTGTTGTATTGCTGTCTTGAGGGCATCTGTTGGAGAATGCTCATAGCCATGAGCATGGTGACAAGATGCACAGTTTTCTGCCAGCTATGTTCACACACATTTGGCATTGTTTTGCAATGCACATTTTATCTCACCACTCCCCTGGTTGAATGTCTTCATCTTTTTCCATGTTAGCTGTCATGTAGCCCTGTTGAACAAACAAACAGAAAGTGCCAGATTTGAGCCTGGTTCCTGCCTGTTGTTCCATGATGTGCATAAAACAAATAAATGAGCAGTCTTTGTTCCCACAACAAGAGTACTCACCCTGGAGCAGGACTGCATCCCCAAAACCATTACCCAATTGCCACCATGTATCTATTGATTTCACAGCAACAATGCTGGATCAGAGCAAGGAGGAGTGAGAAACAAAGCTGTTTTTGTTGCTCCGAAAATATTGCCATCTGTACAAGCCCAAAGCTTGCCTGGTTTGAAAAACAAGCCCCAAACCTGATCATGACTCAGACATGATTCTGGGGGAGTATTTAGAAAGCAGCTTTCTCTGCTTGACTTGAGAGAGCCTTGCAGTCAGCAAGCTGCTGCTGCTGAGAGGGAGGGAGGGGGTCTGTTGTAATAGTCCCACCTCCTCCTAGTAGACTCTTAGGAAATAATGGTAAGAGGAGATCTAGAGCAGGGGTGGACAGAAAGTACATCAAAATCTGGTCCATCCAAGGCCTCTTTGCTCACTGTTGTGATAAATTCAAATCTTTCTTGCCCCACTCTTGGCTTACCTTCAAAGATGAGTGGGTTTAAACAAGAAACACATAGTGCTTATTTTTCTCTCTAGAGAGTCCCTGGGGGCATCACCTTGCTGTTTCCTTTCATGGCAGTTATTTATTTTGACACCTTCTCTTGTTTTTGTTTTTAATGTACAGTATAATCATTTGAACTGTTGTCACTTGAGATTCTAGGGAAAATCTGCCACTCTGCATAGAATCTTCTCACAACACAAACCATGTTCACATATGTTACACTGAACACATCTGCAAGTGTTTCTGTGAAAGAGTGTACACTTGTTGATTTGTACAGCTCAGCTCTTGAGTACACAAGTGCATAGTGTACACTCATTGAACATCATGTGTGAATAACTGTACAGGTGTACAGCTCACCATTTGGGTACATAAATTGTACATCATTGAACACAATCTATGAACACCATAAGGTGTTCTTTAACGTATTTAAAGCAGTCTCATGTCATACTTGGAAGCTTACTCTACACCTCCCCTTACTCCCTTCTTTTCAGGGTCTTTATGTCTTTGTGGTTTATTTTATTCTGCACAACCAGCTCTGTTGCCCTGTGAAAGCAAGTTACACAGTTGAAATGAATGGGCATACAAGTCCAGGTTCTGCGTTCTTCACTCATGGTAGCGGCATGCCTCCAGCAGGAGCAGAGATCAGCAAATCTACTCAGAACCTAATTGCTGCTATGGAAGAGGTACTTGCATTACTTTACCTAAGCATACGAAGAAAAAATATACTGGGTGGAATGGAATTCAATGTAGTGCTCTGCAAATCATCTAATCAATGCACAAATTTCTGCTTGCACAACAAAACGTTCCCACTTTGCCACCCAAATCTGTTCAAGTAGTTCTAACAACCCTCTGGAGCTGATTTGTCAAGGGCATACAGAGCATGTAGCACATGTGGGTGGAGGAGAAAGAAAAGTGGGAATCGTTATTTTTTATTCTATTTATTTATAAAAAATATTTGTACGCCACTGTGTCATAAAGACAGATCAAAGCAGTTTGCAGCAATGGAAACACAGAACCTTACAATAAAAACCATGAGAAAGTTAAAAACAGACATCAAGTAACCATTGTGGAAAGACATATTCTTATTTTCCTGCATAGGCCTTACAGAACAGAAGAGCTTTCAGCAGGTGTTTAAAAGTTGGCACAGAAGGTGTTTGATGATGCAACTCATTAGCAGAACACCACCCACTAAGTAAATGTATCAAGAAACCCTGAAATGCAAATATGAGCTTGTGTGACCTAGCAGATACAGTTTAGTGGCTCTCAGAAATCTGCGTTCAGTTCTGTGCCTCAGATTCATTGCATAGGCTTGAGAGATTTAGAAACTCTCTGTCTCAGTTCCCTACCTGAAGTTGGTGCAAGGGCACACGTGTTGAAAATTGCAAAGCACTTTATTTGCAGTGGGATTCTTTACATGTTCAGAAGCAAGACCTGCTGAGTTTGATGAGGCATACAACCAGGTAAGTGAATATAGGATTGCAGCCTTGTTTAAGCCCTAATTGGACACCTGAGCAATACATGCCAGAGATGTGTGTGTGGCAGTGTGTAAGGGTGCATGTGCTGGCTCCACTCCCAATGTCTTCTCCCCACTTGCACTTTTCTGAACTTCCCAACTCGAGAAAGAAGTTGTCTGAAGGGGGCTGCTGAGCACATCTGAACAAGCACAGAAGCTCTTCACACCTTTATGTTCAACATGTGGAGGTTTCTTGTGGAAACATGGGTTGATGGGAGCAGGGGGTTGCATGTGCAACTGTGCTGCCTATTTATTTATTATCTAAAAGGTCTCCAAGCAACTGACATTTAAAAACATACTCATAAATACATTATACCATGAGGAGTGGGAAATCTAGTGAAGCATTAATGTTTCATGCAACATGCAAAAATACAAACTCACTCACCCCACTGGCACAATAGCAGCGATAGAAAGCTTGGGCAGTACACTAACAATACTATACTTTTTTGCATATAATAATAAACATTTTTCATTATCAAAGATATCATACATCCACAAATACAGCACACTCACTTAATTTAGTAGTGGAGAAATTGATATACAGCACTGCACATCAAATACAGATTATAAGCTGTACATATAACATGACGGTAACCATGTCCAAAGTGAGCTTTATTTAAAGTTACATGTTTATGGAATGTTTTCATCAAAGAAAGGTTCTCAAAAAAGAAAGAAAGAAAGAAAGAAAGAAAGAAAGAAAGAAAGAAGTGGACTGGAACAATTTCATTGATTGATTGATTGATTGATTGCCCATCATTCATGCTAATGTCTCAGGACAGGTTACAGCATCAAAACACAATGTTAGAAACAATTTAAAGCAACTTACAACCATAAAATAGAATATAAATGAACACAGTGCAAAAGGAGACTAATAGTACTACCCTTGACAACAGTAGTACAATAACTGGGCACACAGATTAGTGAAAGTCTGATGAAGCAGCAAGGCTTTTTTTACTAGTCAGCTAAAAACTCCCGTGGAGCAGGCCTGTTGGATTTCTCCAGGGGCGATGGGAATTCCGTAATACTGGCGCCACCATTATCTTAGTAGAGGATAAGGTCATGCTGACAGTGGTATCACCTGGAGCAATGACTCTGCTTGATCTTAACTTACAAGATGTGAGAGAAGGAGAAACAGAAGAAGACACTCCCTAAGATATCCTGAATGCAGGCCGTTTAGAGCTCTGACAGTCTACAGCAGCAACTTGAATTTGCCTTGGAAAAGACACTGGCAAATTGTACAGGTTAAAAAATATATATGATGATATTGCCATGCACATGACTTCTAGCTCCAATTCTGCATTTCAAAGTTGTTATTTCTGGAGAATTTTCAGAGCCAGTGCCACATTACAGTAGCCAATCAAAATGCCACTTTTTCTCAAAGACATTTTTTCTGATATTTCTCAGATTTCTTTTTTCATTCTAGAAAATAAAGCCCTCTTGGGGGGGGGGGAATAATATTATTTTGTATGTAGTGGCTGCTGCTACCCTCTGTAATGCCCCAGAATGACCCTGGGTTTAGGGAATTTCTGAATGCAAAATGACAGCCAGGTTTCTTGCAGCAGCAAAAGAGAATCAGAGAGAGAGACACCTTAGGAAAAAGAGAAAGAAGTCAGCTCCACTACTGACTGAGAGTTCCACCTTCAAGAAACTATTGGATAATTTCACTTACCCTCACAAGAAATGTGGTGAAAAGGTCCCTCCAATTTATCTGCTCACAGATTGGGTGGAGGATTTTGAAAGGCCATCTACCTGCAGCGAAGTGAAGAAGTTATTGCAGCATTATAACCAATGCAGCAACCCTCAATCTTAAGAAGCCAGCAGAATTTAGGCTAGCAGAATTTGCACTGGCATAAGTTACCCTTATTTCAAACACCTTCCAGGAGCCTCTGGGAGGGGCTACTGAGCTGGCAGATGAGTGTGTGCTCACGTTTTCTGGTTTGGGCCCTAGATCACATAAGCAAGCTATACAGGATTTGGAATAGGTTTATGTCTGTCCTTGTCCTGTTCCTCCATGCTCCTGGAATACCCCCTTTGGGGGACATATTCTGGATTAAGTTAAACTCTGTTAATTTCTACCAGCTGAGCCGGTGGAGCCACAGCTAAGCAGGGGGAGAAAGTAACACAGCCATCAGGCTGGCCGAGCCCTGGCTCATCTGGGAAAGCCCAAGATCCACAAAATCCAAACTCACATTGGCACATTTTGGGTTTGGACTGCACTGTAATAAGTCCTTAGTCTCTAAAAATGGTCCCAGCTATTGAATTAGCTAAAGGTAAGGTAATGTGTTGCTGACATCATCCGTCAGCTGGGCGCCTAAAAGCAATGTTGGAATTCAGGAGCACTTCTTAATTGAAATTGCCATATAAAATGATGAATGTTCATTCTGCTTGCATCCTGACCTTCCTCAGCATGGAGTTTTATTGTCACAACCAATCTTGAGGGATAGTGGCTTGCTTAAACTGCTCAGCGTCAAACTACAAGTTACACAGCTGGCCTCTTGCCTATTTTTTTAAAAAAATTAAAAATTTAAAAGCAGGGATAAATAGGGGCAGAGGGTTAATCCTTTTCCTATGTTGTAAGCCCCATTGGAGGGTGTGTGTGTGTGTGTGTGTGTGTGTGTGTGTGTGTACAGGTACAAACCTGCATTTTTTCTGCAGCAGGCAGTTCAATCAAAGATAATGTTTTGGTTGGCTTTGAGTTAGCTTCACATTTCAGCAGGGATTTGAACTTCAGATAGCCAAGTCCAAACCTAACTGCTGTGCAACGCTGCCTGTCTAGTAGTATTAGTAGTAATAGTAGCTTGGACAAAAGTTAGGTTTCTTTCTCACTAAAACATTTATTCATACCTGGGCTTAGTGTGCTCAAGGCAGCTAGTAAAAGTAAGCACACACACACAGAGAGAGAGAGAGAGAGAGAGACAGACACACAAATTGTAAAGGGTGGAATTCAACATTTTGCTGTTCCAGAGGTTTCATATCAGCTTACCAGATGGAACAGTCTCTCCGCCACCTGTGAGCTGTGGATGGGGGGTGGGCCTTCTCCTGACCCTCTCAAAGCCAACTTGGGGGGGCATGGTATCAGTGGGGAGGAAAGGAAGAAATCCCCATTGCAGATACCCCTTCACAGGACTTCTGCTGATAGGGTTTTTTAGTGATCCTGTCCAAAGTATTTAAAATGACCATAGTCCATTAAAGGCAGCCAAAAACCACTAAAATATCAAAGAGGAAATAAAAATTGCAATCTATCAAATATCATTTAGCCAGTTTCATTTAAAAAAACAACAACTTCGGTAAGGCCACAACCATTAATGACCTAAAAATCATCCTAAAAAGGAACGTTTTAATTATCCAATGTAAGTTCCCTATCCCTGCTCTAGTCATATCACTAGAAGATTGAGGGACGCCTGCAAATTATAATGCAGAGAGTGATCCTCTGCCTCTTTCTCAATGTTTTCCCAAAGATGCCTGCAGACTGGGAGAGGGCATCTCTAAGGCCAGGCAGCCAGGCCAGTGCTGCCTTTAAACAGAGCCCACACAATGGCAGTGCCTACGCAACTCCGGGAGGGTTCAGCAGCGGCTCCTTAGTGGCTGATGAAGAATCACAAGAGTTTGATGATCTAATATTTGCTTTAAAAACAGGTAAGTGCAATCTCTCTTCTTTTCAGAAGCCCACATGTTATGCTTTGGAATGCAACTGGTTTTTCTAAAGATCAAGTGTGCTCTTTGCTAATCAAATTGTAGTGGGGGGAAATGTTTTAGCACAAATGCTTATTTTCTGTGCTAAAGTTAATATGCAGATTATTTTAAAGACCTTAAAAACAAATTGAATGAAAAAGCATTAAGCTTTTTGTTTTCATTCTACAAGAGTCAGGACACTAAGCTAGTCTGGAATGTTTAATGGATTTTCTCAAGTGCTCAAGGTAAACTTTAGCATGTATGAAAGAACTTGTGTTCTTAAGGCAATGGTTCTTATAGCAGTGCCCCCAAATGTCCTGCACTAATGCCCTCAGGTTCATTGTTGTTTGCATTTGTGTGGAAGAAGTTATACAGGAACCAAAACACCATCAAGGGGAATAAATATTTGAAGCAGAAGATCAATCATGTGGGCCAATTCTGGACATACAGTTCAAAGCTTACAGATCCAGGCAGCTCCTACAAAAAGTGAGAGGAGCAGTTAAGAAGCATGAGGTCACAGCTGAAGGAGGCCATGAAACAGTCCAAGGCAGTTAAATCTTAGTGGGATCCAAAAGTGATGCACAGGGGGTGGCTACAGGCAGGAAGCGAAAGTTAGAGAGAGAGGATGGACCATGAGCAGTCAGAATGAGTGAGAGTGAAGCCAAGGAAGGAGCTAGTAGGGCTGCTTGGATACCCAGGACGCACATAGACTGCTAAAGTAGACCTCACAATTGTTTGCCATTGATTCAAGTCATGCCAACTCCAAAAGGGCTGTTGTGAATGTGATTGCGGCAATTTCATTTAGCACGGTACTTCCAGTTTGCACATTACCTTCTCCACCTGAATGTAGGCAAGAGCAAGTACATGTGTGTATAGGTCAGTCCGTCATATCAGCTAAAAATCATTGTTGGTCTCAAAGTGTTCACATCTGAGGAGCAGGAGTCCTGCTCAACACCTTGTCAAGCACACCTACAAGGAGGTGCTAGTAGACCCTCAAAAATGAAAAGAAAAGCAGTTTCTATACTGCCTCTGAATAAACTGGGATTAAGACATGCGTACAAAAGCTTTATTCCTATGTGACTCACGTACAGTGGACCCTCAGGTTACTTTACATTTGGGTAACGTAACCTTCGGGTTGCGAACATGGCAAACCCGGAAGTGTATACTTCTGGGTTTTGCCGCGCGCACATGCACAGAAGCCCTCTATCGCACTGTGTGCATGTGCAGAAGTGGCACCTCATGTTGTGGACTTTTGGGGTATGTACGGACCCCTGGAACAAATTAAGTTCGTATCCGGAGGGTCAACTGTATAGGGCAATGCTGCATTGAACCGGGAGAAGGGCTGCACTTTTAGGCCTGCCTGCAACTTCATTCCACAACTGAATGTGGCGTGTGGTTGTCAGTAAAGAAACCCCAATGTGCAAGCTCCTGCTCATGCGTAGGGACTCCACATGATTGGGATGTCAGAGTCAACTAAAAGTACAGCCCAACTCTTGATTCCATGGTACACTCCCCAACACACAAGTGATATATGAATAAGGCTAGAGAATGCCTGTGATGCTAGTAACTTATAAATGATGTTGGGCACAACATGATAGATGAGGAAAGAGCAAGGAGAGATCTAATACTCAATAGCCAGAGTATATTGAGTATTGGAATTAGCTTATTGATCTATTCAGGCAGCAGTTGCCACTGCAGGCACCTTGTTGGGTCTGCTAATGAAGCGCTCTCCCTATTTATATTTATATATGTGTGTGTGTTATTGGTTTTATATATATATATATGTTATTGGTTATTACAAATAACATGAAACAATACAAATAATGGATATTGGACACCAGGTACAATGCAAAATACAGTCGTGATATGTATAAGACAGAAAATAATAGCAGCCAAAAAGATGTATGTTCCATCTAGGTCCCTCCGTGTTATAGTTAATAAAATAAATAAATGTAAACCAATTATTATTTCTCCAGTCTTCACTCTGTAGCTTTATGTAAGTTTATCAGTCAAAGTCAAGTTCTATGCCCTGTCATACCACTTGCGGACAGTACATCAGCCTGCGTCTTTCCAATGTAAGCCCAGCTCCATGCATGCTGCCACAAGGAGGTGTTTTGTCAGATTCTTACAAGGGAGATCCTTGTTGCACCTTCTAAATAAGGATTTATTTCAATGTCTTTGTGAAGGAGATCACTAAGGATTACAATAACTGCATTCCAAAATGTCTGTGCTTCTGGAATCTCCCACCAGAGAGGGATCCATGCACCAAGATTTGGACATTTCTTCAACAAATGGATGATAAGGAATTATTAATATAATGAGGTCTTACAGATGTCCAGTGCCATAGATGCACAGATTTTAACACGGATTCCTTCATTTTAATGGATATAGGCTTAAAGGGGGATGCACGTCACAAATCTGTCCATTCTCCATCAGAAATAAAAAGGTTATCACACAGAAAAAAGAAAGAAAAAAATAGTCCCCTGAATATCAGCTTCTCACAATTGTTTGAGCCCTCCCTAAATTGATAATCTAATAACATTGTGTAGATATCTGCAACCACCTCTTTCATACTCCTTGAGCTGGTCTCACAAACTTTTTCAAACAAAGTGAAGGACTATGATAAACTCAGTGCATTTTTGATTAGCACTCAAGTTCAAAGCAGGAAGCAAAGTAAGCTTCAGATCCCAGAGTTTCCGTTTTGGTACTGCAAGATGGGCAGAGCTGATAAAGAAACTGGGCTAACAAAATCAGCAAGGGAATATGAAGCACAAACCTCATAATTATTGTTGGAAACACGCAGGCCAAGGAATCTACTTTCCCAGTATTAAATCATGAAATAGCCCTATGAGGACTAATGTGCTTTAATCTGATAACAAATTGGTCGCATTGAACTCTTAGCCTTCTGTAATAGTTTTCTTAGCAGCTATGCATTGAAATATTTTAGGTTGTTGCTTCGCTGTTTGATGACCTGTTTGTGTTCCAACACAATGTTGTTACTATTATTTTTAAGAACCAGTTTTTAAATATTGGGATTTTAAAAATAAATAAAATAAAGGGACACCCTAAACTTGTTAAAGGTTCAGATCCTGCAGATGTAGCAATTGCAGTTTGATATTTAAGCACATCATAAGCATGCTTAGCACTGTGGTATAAAAAGAGGCATGCCAGGCTATTCCATTTGGCCTTGGGCTGTGCTTTTTGGTGGTGGCTAGCAGCAGTTAATTCTGGAAATTTCATAGTAGGACACTTCTGAAACACCCTGTGTATAAAGGAAGTTACTTTTTAATAAACTTCAATCAGGAGTTCAACTATGGTTCTACATAAAGTTCCTATACTTTTCTTTAACAGATTATCTAGCAGCTCTGGGTCCCTCAAACTGTGTAAGCCTTCTTGTCAAAACAGCCTTTTACTGCAGTAGATGTTCTTTGTCATATTACTGAAATGCCTTTTCCTTCTTGACTCCAAAAGCAGCTAGCTATAGCATATTAGTCCCACTGTGACCTTTTCTGTAGCCTTATTTTAGATACCAGTTTCATTTCATTTCTCTGAACTGAGCTCTTCCATTTGAAAAGAAAGTGAAAAGGCAGCATCTGAGGGGCAAAAATGCCATGGAATCTGAGGCCAACAGGCTTCTGGAACACCCCAAAATGTAACTTTACAGAAATGGTGGTTATTTACAAGAACTGCCACATCTAGACTAAGGCTTGATTTAAGAGTTGCCTTTCTCCAAGATGTCTGAACACTCCACTGTTTTCTAACCCAGAGAGCACAATCACCTCTTCTTATGATCCTGCATATACGTCTGGGTGTTTCTTGCCTCTATAAAACTTTTTCATCTATCTTGTTTCAAGGCTCATCGTTTTCCTCTAACTGATTCCAAGGAGTGGCTTAGTCATAGAATCATAGAATTGTAGAGTTGGAAGGGAGCCCAAAAGGTCATCTAGTGGAACCCCCTGCAATGCAGGAATCACAGCCAAAGTATCCTCGACAGATGGCCACCTGACCTGTTTAAAAACCTCCAGCGAAGAAGAGTCCACCACCTTCTGATGGAGTCCATTCCACTGTTGAACGGTTCTTACCCTCATAAAGTTCTTCCTAAGGTTTAGTCAGAAACCCCTTTCTTGTCATTTGAAGGTTGGTTCAAGTTATCCCCTCTGGGGCAGCACAGTTGTATCTGCTTTTGGAAACCAGCCATTCACTCTCTCAGAGCCTCTTCATCACCTCCCATGTCTCCTCTGCTCCTAAAATATTTTTCTTTGAAGAGTATCTTGGTCATCCCTGGAGAAAAAAGGAGAGATGAGTATTGCTGGGCAGCAGAAAGACCTGTTTGGAATGAAATCCCTGCCAGTCTCCCATCTGATTTGCATTTCACAAATTGTTTTCTAAATGAAAACCTGGTAACACTTGGTATCCTGAAAGCATCGCATTGGCAGGACTCTGCGAGCCAGATTTATTGCAAGGACAACACCTTTGAAGACAGTGGATTTGCAGCAGGAATGATTCTGCCCAGTCCATCGTACCTCTGTAGCCCTTGGTCATTTGTAACTGGTTTTGCTGGAAAGTAATGCCTGGCATTAATCCCTTTTTAGCATTACCATGTTTAATTATGCTTGCACGCACTTCTGAATAAATATGGATTGCAAGTCTTGAAATGCCCAAATAGGGGTTGGGCAATTTTTTCAAAGCTGTATTTGCTTTTCCTGACACCAGAGCACAGAGTGTTCACCTAGGCAGCAGTAATCTGTCTGTGCCACTTGCAGAAGAAACGGCGAAGAGAGGAAGCCGAGTTGTTCCATCTGCTTTTGGTTGTTGTCATTCATGAAGAATTCAAGCACTGTTGAAGCTGCATCCACCATCATCCTAATGGGTCTTGACCTCCCTGTAGAGAAACTTCCTAGAGGCATGAACCTAGCAAACCAATCCTCATCTTGATGTAATGCTGGTGGAAGGAATCCTTCAGCTACTACTGGCCTGGGCCAAGCTTTGTCAAGAAATGTTACTGCCATCTGGGAAATCCCTATTGGCATTGTTCACACACTGAGGTCCTGTTCTTCATTCAGGTGTTTTCCTTGCAGGAACAAAAGTCCATTAGGGCAGAGAGGGTGAGGAGTTTTGGACAAAGCAATAGGAGCAACTGGAGTACTTAAACCTCTTTCACATTGGGAGGGTTGCCTGCACATTATGCGTGACCTGCCCTTTAAAGGCTAGAGGGCTCCAAGAAGTTTCAACAAGAGGGAAGAACAAAGATCCCAGGCTGCACAAGGAAATAAACAGAAGAGTGCTGTTTTTCCACCTCAAAATCAAACCCTTAAACAAAAATAATATTTGCCAAGCTAGGAGAAGCAGTGGAATTTCCCCTGTAGAATTTTCTGGGCTGTTAACACCTTGCAACAAGAGAAACTAGTTAGAGGATTTTCCACCACAAACATGTATTATTTTCATCTTTGCTTATCTGTTAAGGAACCCTGAGAATTGGAGTCTTGCAAAGGGGTTATGGCCCTAACAAACAGTTTTGAAATATCTTCACAAAGCTGCAGTCCACAGGGCTCTTAGCGGCAAGCCATGCTAGTTAATCCAGTTACAAACTAGTTTAAATTTGTACTTCAATCAAGCACCATTTTAGGATCCTGTCACTTCACCTCTGTTTTGTGTTTTCAAGGACATGGGTAATTCTGTTTGTGTACATTCACATACACCATCAGCACAAGTCCTAAAAACATCACAGAGGCAATACCGCAGCTGTACAGAGTTATATATGCAAGGCCAAAGAACTTTCTGTTATCTATAATTGCAGTTTATAGAAACAAAAATCCAAGGAGAGGGAGGGATGGGGAAGAAGGAAAGAAAAGACTGCAAGGGTACACAAGAAGCATTTAATTTATTAATGGCCCACGGTGTTTTGAGTTGACGGGACCTTCAGAAACCACTGAATTCATCTCATCAGTGGTCAGCATAAGATTCTTGCCTGCCACAGAAGCAAACCATATCTATTGCTTTAGCCAGTGGTGGATTTAGGGATTATGGTGCCCTGTGCAAGACCAACATTTGGTGCCCCTCCCCCTGTCCTCACACTGCCTTCCCAAAGGCAGGCAAGGATGCACCCGGCTTTGGGAAAGAGGTGCAAGGGCTCTGTCAGGGACCAAGAGCCCTGTCACCTCCTTCCCACAGCTGGGAAAGTGCTAAAAGGCTTGGGAAGGAGACAGGAGGACTCTGGGACCCTGTCGGAGCCTGATCTACTTTCCCAAAGCCCAGAGCCTCGCTTTGATTGGGCACCCCTTCAGCTCAGCGCCCAGAGCATGCACCTTGCTTGCACAGCCCTAAATCTGCCCCTGCTTTAGCTGACCCTTGAGGAGCTGGGATGCACAGGTTGAAATACACAGGACAGAAATAAATTGGGCTTTAAATTGTTTCTAGCACAGCTTCGAGGTCTCTTCTTTCTTTTGCACAAAAATCCAGACCAAGAGAAGCTATATTTGTAGCAGAATAATAAAAGAACGCGGGTGGCGCTGTCGGGACGCGGGTGGCGCTGTGGGTAAAAGCCTCAGCGCCTAGGGCTTGCCGATCAAAAGGTTGGCGGTTCGAATCCCCGCGGCGGGGTGCGCTCCCATCGCTCGGTCCCAGCGCCTGCCAACCTAGCAGTTCGAAAGCACCCCCGGGTGCAAGTAGATAAATAGGGACCGCTTTATAGCGGGAAGGTAAACGGCGTTTCCGTGTGCTGCGCTGGCTCGCCAGATGCAGCTTTGTCACGCTGGCCACGTGACCCGGAAGTGTCTCCGGACAGCGCTGGCCCCTGGCCTCTTAAGTGAGATGGGCGCACAACCCCAGAGTCTGTCAAGACTGGCCCGTACGGGCAGGGGTACCTTTACCTTTACCTAATAAAAGAACAGAGCAGTTTTGCTCTCTGCTGGATATACTGCCCTTTTTTAATGTCTGAGCCCCGCAAATGTTATCATCCTTTCTCTTCCTTTCAGGTGCAGGCCTCAACATCAGTGACACCGAGTCCTGCCCCGGCAGCCAGGACGGAGGCACGATGGTTAGTTCCCAGATTGTAGAGCTTAGAAGAATACCCATAGCGGACACTCATCTTTAGTTCCTACGTCATTTTTATTATTCCAATCTCCATGTTTTTGTAACTATTTTTTTTTTCTTTTGCACTAAACCAACAAACCAACAGACCCAATTGCTACACAGCTGTGTACTAGAATGCTGTGAATTATAAATGGACAATTAACAGAAATAATTTTCGTGGTTGTGTGTAAAAGGGAGGGCTGTAAATTTTTACAGGGGCTGAGCTCCTGGCTCGGGTTTGAACCCATTAATTTAGATGCACATATTCCATCAAGTGTAGCCTAATTTTTTTAAAAAAACTAACCTGTATGTGCATGGGTGTTCTAATAAAAATTGATAGAGTCCATTTGATAGAGACATATGTGTGTGGCTGATCAGTCTACCAAAGGTATTGCATTTGTAAAGCTGCTGATTATTTTAATGCCATGGATTCTTTTTTTTTTTGTATGTTCTGCTTTACTTTCTTCTGCCCTACAAAAGTATCATTCCTCTTCCCAAAGAAGGTAAAACATAATCTTATCCTCAAGAATCTGCTTGCAGATTATTAGAAAACATCTTTCTGTTGCCAACCTGGCACTCACCAGTAATATCCCCTGTAGTGTCTGCAAAAGGTCTCAGTAATTATCCCCTAAAAATCCACAATGGATTTGTATTTTCACTCAATTGGCATTCTGTACACTTAAACATGCCCACATTTCTTTGGCTGCCAGGACTGGACACCCTCCCTTCCATTCCAGGGAACTTCTCCCTGTGAGCAGTTACTATAGTGGCAGATGCAGGTGCCTTTTTCGATTGATGGCTGGAAATGCCTGCACCATTGTATGTTCCTGGCTCTTTTTCTGATCCTTTTTTGATGTGGCAGCCACTTTGTGTTACACCACATCCTCTACAGCCACCATTCTGTTATTCTATGCCCTCACAGCTGATATTTTCTGATTGGCACCCACAGCACTTTCTGCAAATTCCACATTGTCCACTGGCCCCAAAAAGTTGGCAACCCCCTGATGTATGGGCTGTTTTCTTTTACTTGTTTTCTTTTAATTATTGTTTAACATCAGAGTTTTCAGGTATGACTCAGTTCAGCTTTGAATAGCTTGCAACTGAGAAGAATACAGAGCCCATTTCAAGCAGTTTTAGAGATCACACACCTAGTGGGTGGGCAACATACCTGACCCCCTCGACCAATGCATGTTCATTATGGCTGAGGAGAGCCTCTTTCAAGTATTCTTTTCAGATTCTCTAATGAACATAAATAGATCAGGGTTGGAGCTTGCCACACCATCTCCCAACATGCATTCATTATTTCCAAAAGCAAATGTCTGAAGAAAATGACTATAAAGAGCATTTATCAGCTATAACTTAGCACACTGATCAGGTATGAAAGTGTACAGTAATACCTTGGTTGTCGAACGGCTTGGCTCCCGTACAAATTGGCTCCCGAACGCCGCAAACCCATAAGTACGTGTTTCAGTTTGTGAACGTTTTTTAGAAGCCGAACATCCGACGCGGCTTCCAATTGAGTGCAGGAAGCCTTGGTTTCTGAATGGTTCCAGGAGTTGAACGGACTCCTGGAATGGATTAAGTTTGACAACCGAGGTACCACTGCAATGCGATTCTCCTCCACCACTTGGGAGCAAATGATACAGATAATTCGTTTAGCAAGTTTATTAGATGTACACTGCAGGTTGGTTACCATCTGATGAGTGGACATCTCTATTAATCTTATCTCTCTCTAAATGCCTTGAGAAAGGCGTGAGGAGAGCCATGGAGCACTGATGTGGCTTAGATGGTTACGTAAAGAATCTTCTTAGTGGGTCAGAGAAAGAAGAAAGAAGAAGAGCTTTCAAAGTTCTTGGTATTGCAGGACGAAGATGAACCAAGATAACGAAGGAGCAGTCAAGGTCACTAAGTGCTGGGTTAGTGCTTTGTTTAGAATCTCCAAGTGCTCGGTATCTAAATAATATGTGACATTGCAAGTTATTTGTCCTGTAAACACTTTCTGACAGTACACCTACTCTCTGCTTCTGGCGCATTGTAGCCTCTATTACGTACATTGATCTGTGTGGTGAGGACAGGTGCACTGTTGGATGAATGTCATGCTTGTGTGTTTTGGATCATTCCAACTCCACAATGCTATGAATAGGAGTTGCTGATATACAATTGTTATGAAAACGTTTCAGAATTCTGCAGTGTCACCGTAACAAGAAAATTTGCCACAAGTTGAAAGTTTCAACATAACCAACACAACCACTTACTGTGGTTACAGCTCCTGCTAATTTGTAATTATTCTCTCTAAAGATTATAAACTTTTCATGGTAAACACAAAATTTGTCACATGAACAATATTTAAATAAGAAACTATAGAATTTCTCTAATAATCAATATTGAGTCAGTCCACAAATATGGAAAGCAGAAAAGCTACCACAAAGCTTTTATTTGTAAAAAATGGAATATTGTCATAGTGGCCTGGTGTTTTTAAGAAGCAAAAAGACATTGAAGACACTCTCCAAAAGCCATCTGGAAGCATTCATCATTATCTCTTCTGCCATTTAGGACAGGACAGTCCACACATTTGGCATTCTGTTGGAAACAATTCTGACTGAAGCTGAAAATTGCAGGCTGGAATGGTAATAATAAATGCTCAATATATATTGCTTTTATCTAGCACTTTGAGGAATAATATGATTATTATTTGCATTGTGATTAAGGAGGAGAGACTGCTTAACCAAGATCCCATGTTTGGATCATACACTAAGCCAATCTTTAGCTGCTGTGCTGAACCAAAAGGACCCAGGAGAAGCAAAATGGGGCGGGCTCCTCTCCAGGAGTCAGCATGACCTCAATAAGCCATTGTTTGGCTTATGATGCTGTGCAAATCAACCTAGTAAGTTCCATTGAGCTCCAGGAAGCTTACTTCTGAGAAATTGTGCTTTTATGACCTTTTATTTGATGCTAATCCCGTCCCTGGAAGCTTCAAGTTGACAACAATTAGAAACAGCTACCATATTTTTCGCTCTATAAGACGCACCAGACCACAAGACGCACCTAGTTTTTGGAGGAGGAAAACAAGAAAAAAAATATTCTGAATTTCAGAAGCCAAAACAGCAAGAGGGATCACTGCGCAGTGAAAGCAGCAATCCCTATTGGTGTTCCAGCTTCTGTGATAGCTGCACAGCCTACATTCGCTCCATAAGACGCACACACATTTCCCCTTACTTTTTAGGAGGGAAAAAGTGAGTCTTATAGAGCAAAAAATACGGTACTTACATTCCCTCCAACATCCCACTGATCAAAATTGGGACAATCATTTTTTGGTCCCACGTTCTTGCGGAAGCCAAGTGACTCACAGAAGACCAAAAAGCCGTAAGCCTCAAAATAGGACATTTTGGGATCCAATCAGAAGCCAGGGTGGCTTCTGTAATTCTGGGGTGTCCTGCTCAAATCAGGATGGTTGAGGGGTATGTACTTAAAATATTTAAGTATCATTCACACATGCCAGGAGCAACAACAAAAGTCAGACACTGAAGAACTCCTTCACTCGCCCTCAGACACAAACAATAAGGTCTATGCTTCTAGAATAGTCGGGCACAGCTTGTGATCTGCTGAGCTGAATGCAGCCCTTCAGCCCCTCCCCCCACCAGCAAAACAACTTTCTGTATCTCCTGCCTGTGCAAGGTTGTTGTGTGAACACCTGGGAGCCCAAATGCCCAGTGGGGCTGTGTTTAGCTTGGTGTGCAATAAGCTGTGTTGGCCTGCTCCCAGAAAAAAAAGTCACGCTCCCACTTTTTTAAACTTTTGGAGGGAAGACGCGAAAAGATTCAAAGCTGGGAAACGTCAACCTAAATGCTCCACATGGCAGTAATGTTTTGACATCACTACAAAGCAACCTCCTGAAACGCAGCAGCCTCAAAGCAATGAAACACAGAACCACTCGATAGGGAAAGCCAGCATGTTCTTCAGCTTTGCCCAGAATGCTACAGGAAGTGACTGCAAATGCAACATAGCTGGGGTATTCATGTTCTCCATGCCTTTTGTGATGAGGCAGATGGAAATGAAGGACTTGCTTATTATCACCCTTTGACTTGAGACTTTTCAGAACTCCCACCTGATATGGCTGCATAAAGATGTCGCAAACGCTTTCATGGCTGCTTTAAGCACTGCTGCTGGAAGGAAAGGAAAGAAAAGGAGGGGGTGTAATTCCAGGTGCTTGAAGGAGGGTTTTATTTCGGGCCTGAACAGTGTTTTTTAAAAAAAGAAAAAAGGGTTCCAGTACTCACCATGAAGTTGTTACAGCAAGTGCCACACCTTTAACATTTAGAGAGGGAAAGGTGCCGGTACAATGAACCCTTGAATACCACCCCACCACCCCACCCCCGCCTCCGAAAAACACTGGTCCTGATGCATTTCATAACAATCCTTTCGGGGGGGCATGTTATGAACAGCAATTCTCATTGCGCACACACTAGAGCTACCACTATAGCGATGCCTGTTGTGCCAAACGAGAATATTCCATTTAATTAATTTCATTCATTAATATAGGCACTCTGTATTCAGATTATACCAGAGTAATGAAACAGAATTGTATAGAAATAAGATACATAGATCATAAACGGTATTTAAAAACCACCAAGAATTAAAATTAAAATGTGTGATGGAGGACAAGGATACTCTCTGAAGGGGGTGGGGGCAACCGCAACAGGGACTTTGTGCTACAGCCAGTTTGGTACTGCAAGTCCCTGGCCTGCTGTGTGAACTGGCAGTGATCAGCATTGTGGCGGTCAATAAAGTCAGCTTGTGACTTGCAGGGATGACACTTTGAAATTTCTCATTTGTATGGAAAAGCTCTCAATGGCACAGGCCAAAGGGCTTAGTTGCTCTATGAAACCAGACTGGGCTGCTTCGAATTGGTCAATGCTCCTATTGCTCATCTGTCCACTAAAAGACCTTTGCACAAGCTCTTGTTCCAGTGGGAAGATTTCAACATGGTTCTATTAGCTGAGGCTTGCCCAACTGTTCGGCGGACGTAGCACCCTCTCAGATGTTGGCATGTCATGAAGTACATGCTACAGTTTGTACTCAGAGGCCTTTAAAAAAAATGCCAAAAACAAAAAGCCCCGCAGCTTGTCTCATTCTCACTTCTCTGAATGCTGACTGCTTCTGTCTCTGTCATGTTATACAACTGGGCTGGTTACTGGATCCCTGAAGCTCTGTCCTTGGAGCAAGTCTGAATGCTGCTGCTTGCAGCCAGCCCTGGCAAGTTTTCCTCCGGTTAAGCTGACATTGCTTGCTGCCTACTTTTAATATCTCTTGCCTTCCCAAACGAGTACACTCACCAAGGAGAAGTTGGTTTCCTGTTAGCATGAAATGTTGTCAGCTGCCGAAAGGCGCAAGGGACAAATGGAGGATTGCATCGGAGCCCTGCAGCCAGATCACAACACTGAAGAAGAGCAGTTTTTTTTGTGGTTCCTTCCAGTGATGATTTAAAAATAAATCACTTCTCCCCAGAATCCCAAGAGGATTTTTTAAAAAAAAATATCTTGTGATTACCTAATAAACACAGTAGTCACATTTCAACCATATGCAAAGGGGATAAATTAGATGGCATTATTCAGGCCAGTCCCATTGAGAGCAACGGCAATACTAGCTAGCATTTGCACCAAGGGTGGGGAAACTCAGGCCGGGGGGGGGCAAAGGAAGTCCTTTCTCTTGCCCCCAGGACTCGTAACCATGCCACACATCCTGGCCCCGTTCCACACCCTTGACTAGCCCAGCTCTATGCTTTTCTCAGGTGCTTTCAGCTGACTGAAATGTGTCCTTGCAAGCAGTAATGCCTCTCATGTACCTGGATGGAGTTTGGAGAAGTGGGTGGGTGGGTTTAAAAATTCCTGAGCATGCCTGCCTCTGCCCTGTGTCCTCCAGGAGGTTGTGCAAGAGAGTATATGGTCCTCAGAAAGGTCCCCGATCCCTCTAGTTTACAACATAGTAATAACACGTTGATTACACGACAGCATCTGCAATATTCCCTCAAGTGGCAATGAGAATTCCCTGGCTTATGTGCACTTTTGTAATAAAATTATCCTCACTACTTTACAGGATCCCCACCCCGATTATATCCTACCTTTTTACCACAGAGCTCGTTAGAATACACAATTCTCCCCCTTTTCATTTTCTCCTCACAACAACCCTGTGAGGTAGGCCAGGCTGAAAGAGAGAGAGAGAGAGAGAGAGGCTGGCCCATTGTCACCCAGTGAATTTCAGGGGGATTTGAACTCTGCACTCTTAACTATGACACCACACTGGCTCTCTGACCCCCTGGGCTGTTAAGGTTGTTGACATGACTTTGGCTCACCAAGTGATACCGCACACTATGTTACGTTACACCTTGATTAGGTTATCATTTGTACTTGCCCTCAGACACCCTTGATATTTAGACTGTGCCAATAGGGCTCAGCCCAGTGACATCAGGTGCTCCTGTGCACATGTAGAGCTCTCTTGCCCACAAATCTTTCCCAATTCACTTCAGTAAAAGAATGGATTGCATGATTACAAGTGGAGAGCTGCCCCTCTGCTGAAGTGAAGGGCAGCCCTGTAGCTGTGGGTCACATAACTCTAGTTCATCACGTGGGTATCAGCAAAAAGTATCACTGGACACCCCCCACCCCCCGTGAATGTTACAAGACAAGACTGATGGTAGGGTAATCAGTGTGAATCATAGAGTTGAAGTGAGGGCACTTTCAGGAAATCTAATCCAAGCCTTTGCTCAGAGCTAGAGCACCCCGCAATAGACAGCTGTCCAGTAGGGGTGTGCGGGGGGGGATGCTTCAGGGCCCAGTTCAGTGCTTTGGATAGGAGGCTGATCTGCCCCAGACTGTTTTGAGCAGCACCCACTCCAACTTGGATGTGAAAACCTCACACTCTGGTAAGTAATTTCAGATAAGCTGTGACACTTTGGGTGCATAGTTAAGTGCCTCTCCAGCTGCAATAATGTTTTTATTTCTTTGCAGAAATTGATTTTTTTTTAAAAAAAAATCAGGCATAGAAGCCCCTTCTGAGAGGCTGAAGGCTGCAAAATTTCATATTATTTCATATTCATAACTCAGATTGCTGCTTCTGCTTCCCAGAAACCCACCACCACCACCATTGTCATGTTCCTGCTTCCTCCTTCATGGACTGAGTGACATTCCATTCAAACATGAAACTGAACACTACGGCACTAGTGCTTGTGCAGTCACATACAACAACAAATGCAGACACAAAGGCAGGTGACTGAAATAGAGAGAGACCTTGAAAGCACTCTGAATGTAAAATCAAATGCAACTACGATGGGGTCGGAATTGAAGGGGTAGAGGGAACAAAAGCCTAATGATACCCATCACTCAAGGCCGAATAGACACAAACAAGAAGATCAAATAATGGATTGGGTTTTTAAAGGAAGCATCTTAGAAGAGGCTTGGCCTAGATGGGAAAGGATTTTAGGGAAAGAATAGAATTAGACAAGGTTTAGAGAAGATAAGCCAAGGAACAACAAATTATTTCACTGTCCCAGCTCCTAAGAGCACGAACTAGCAAAGAACAGTTGTGAATAGTGGCACCGTTCTCATGTTAACAGCTTCCCAGCGAGCCCTTTTCTCCAGAATAGCCATTGGTTATATCTAATCCTGCCATCTGAGGCAGCAGAGAACAAGAATTTGCCATCTTTCCAGCCCTTCAGGTGCTATCATGAAGGGTACTGTCAGGTTCCTCCTCAGTCTCCTCCTCTCCAGGGAAAACATGCCCAGTCTCCTCAACCCTGCCTGTTTACAGATTGCTTCCAATGTAAATTCACTCATAGTCCCTAAAAGTGTCCTCAATATAGATGCCAGGGAAGTCCTTTGGTGGCTTGAAAATCCCACCTTAGAAGACAACTGAGCTTTTCAAGCCTCTAGTTTGAACTGAAGCAATCCCATCTCCCAAACCCTGTAGTCCTCAACCATCCCCAGAAGTCTTCTCCACCAGCTCCCAACCTTTGTTTCCTGAACTTACACAAGAGGATAGGCTTGGTGGCCTAAGGGTGAAAAATGGAGGGCTTTCCCTCTGATTAGTAGTGTTCTAGAAAGATGGAAAATCAAGAAAACTGACCTAGACTATCCCTATTTCTGAGGCAGTTTTAAGCTTAGGAGGAGATTCCAATGAATATACCGTACAACATAAAGTTTGGCAATCTTTTAATGTTTTAGGACCAAAATGACTATTCTGTTTTAAAGTGAAGAAGCAAAAGGAGTGAATACATTATAAAGATCTTTTTGATGGTTAAAACACAAGTTTTTTAATGCTAGTGCCAAACATAGTCCACACAGGATAAGCAGCTTGTTCATCCTCAGTGTATGCATAGGCTTCCTGTCATTGCAAGGTTCCCCACTTACACAACAGGACTTCCTCTCCTCTCCCAAATCTTCCGCAGAAGGTTGAGGAAACACCTAGAACAGATTTAAGGGGTGCACAAAGGATGGAGAGGGAGAGAAAATTCCATTGCACAAGCAGAAATGCTTGCACTGCCAGAATGCTCACTTAGTTCTATGCTGGATTCCAAGAATAATGTGAAGCTTACATTCAAATGGAATATTATCGGGACTGTGCATGTTATTTTCATGAATGCCATCCCATAGCTAATTCTTTGGTGCATTTTTTTCCAGAAGAACTTATGCACAAAATGGCTGGCTTTCATTTCTCCATATGGTTCTGGGTACACTGTTACTTGTTTCCTCCTTTTTAAAGACACTAGCATCTGACCGCAATGAGAAGTGAAAAACTTTGAAATGAAGCTGCTGTCCTTGTGAAGCCAACAAGTGCCCACAGACACCACAAAAGGGCCATTGGGAGATCACATGCTGCTCACGTCCATATCAGATGTTCCCTCTGTCCTTCCTTGAACAGAACCCTTTCAGGCTTCGCTAGCAGACAGGCAGTAGTTTGCCACAACACCATCCAAGCAGTCTGTTCTCTAGTTGGTCCTGCCTATGCAAACCTGGTGTGCAGGTAAAATGCACTCCTGGGACTACAGCCTTGACCCACTACAAGCCACTCAATCCACCAAAAGCTTTTCAGTCCCATGCCACTTCACAGGCAGAATTTTCCCATGAAATGACCTCATGGCACAGGTGTGGAGTCAGCTCAAATAGTGGGCTGGCATACTGTCACTTTTCTTGCATGCCACCTCCTTGTGATGGCTGCTAATGGCATTCAGAACCTGATGTGTTAAGTTGTGGGTGAACATATCAGACAACACAGCGATTCTTCAAACAGCTCTTGTTTATTCACAGGTCAGAACAGAACTGAACTGAAGGGTTCAGCCAGCCTGCTTATATAGAGCTCCACTAGAACGCAACAGTAACCACTTTCTGTAACTATCCAATCACCGAACGTCACTTTCAATCCCTTATTTGCATATGTGGACCTGAGTGAAAACTATCTACAGTATCCCCCTGCTGGTCCAGGGTGAGAACTTTAGTACATAACATGATGCATTTGCCAAGCCGCAAAAAGGGTTCTGCAGGCAGGCTTGGTGTGGCCTGTAGGCTATCTATCTAAAAAATTTCCAGGTTCAAATGGGTAACTATGAAATGTACACATGTGATTTCACTTCTATGACATGATTCTCTCACCACCCCACAACTTTATTTAGAGTAATTTTAATATGGCTTTTGAGTTCAAAATTCTCAAAGTGGTTTACAAATTAAAACAGGCAATAATTAAACTAGCAATGAACACACACTAAGCATAAACAACAAAACAGAAACATCTTAACATTTCAGCTAACAAAGGCCCAGTGACCTGTCTTCCGATGGTGTGAAAGTCATGTGTTTTTAAGTCTGCCACCAGAATCTGACCCTGTGTTGCTGCTTTGCTTATACATCTTATATACATGTGATGTTAGTCAAATCTTGGTGCATTGCCCCAGTGATTTGGTTTCATAGGAAGGGATTTAGAGCTTGTATATTTATTATTTCGTTGTTCACTTATCATCCATGTACTACATAGCACTTAAGAAGTGGTCTGCAGTGAACCTTCTTTACCATGACCATTCATCATTTCAAATACTAGAGAATTAAATGAAACTAATTATTGCCTGTGGTGATGAAATAACCAAAACAATTTAGTCTAAGACTACTTACCTTTAAACTTCCTTATTAAAAGTTATTGGGTATGCACAACATTCATTATAAACAGAAACATCTGCCTTCTTATTGAAAAACACTGATTGTTTAGTACCAAGGGGAAGAAAGAGGATAATTTCTTTTAATCCCAGTTCCCAAACTCCTTTAGTAGCTTCCCTGCAAAAATAGGAAAAGCTTGGAATCAGGGTCAGATCTAGCCTGACTTTCCATAACAATTAATTTCTGTTTTGCTATGTTACAATTACTCGGCAGTTCCAAAGGAAGAAAATTATTCTCTACTTAGAGGGGGAAAGGAAAGGGTTGCTTAAAATGGTTTTAGAACTAACAGCCTCATACCCAGCATTGCTTCGAAATTTTAAGGAACAAAAAAAGTCAGTGCTGTCTTGAAATATTCCGTCTGCAATCCTGATTCAAAATGGCACCCAACTGTATCCCAGCATAGACAAAAATCTGCTCCTTGATCTCAGGAGCTTCCTTTGATTGCTTGTGGACTTTCTGTGTCTGGTGTGGAATGTGGTTTCCTTGCCTGCCTTGCTGAGAGTCGGCTCCGTGTTCACTCCATGGTGGCGCTGTGGTCTAAACCACTGAGCCTCTTGGGCTTGCCAGTCAGAAGGTCAGCAGTTCAAATCCACCCGACAGGGTGAGCTCCCATTGCTCTGTACCAGCTCCTGACAACCTAGCAGTTAGAAAGCACACCCGCACAAGTAGATAAATAGGTATGCTGTGCCAGAAGTGGTTTAGTCCTGCTGGCCACATGACTCAGAAAGTTTGTGGACAAATGCCGGCTCCCTTGGCCTCAAAAGTGAGATGAGGGCCGCAACCCCATAGTCACCTTTGACTGGACACACACCTTTACACACACCACTAAAAGTCAAGGTGTCTGCTGGCACATCTGCTGGGAAACTGGGAACCCATTTTAAACATGTGTGCTTGTGAGCGTCCTTTCTTTTGTTCTACAGATCATCTCACCTATGGTCTGGGAGATGAGACCATACTTCAATTAAAGCCCAGAAGAAGGCATTGAGAGAGCAAAGCAGCAGACTATGCAAGGAGCTGGGGTGCTGGTGGCACCATTCTGGCTGATGCCTGGTCTGTTCTCTCTGCCGGTAAGACTGTGCATGACTGCATCAGTTTGACTGTCTATGTCTGTTCCTCTTGCGACATTTCTACCTGGTGAGAGTGCTGTTGCTGTTTTGCTAATTGCAGATGGCTGCCTTTTTACTTTCCGGCTTAGTTTCTGGTTACAGCTGTGTGTGGACTAGAACCTAGGTCTGGTTACAAAGAGCAAACCTGGCTGCAGATGATGGGGTTGTCCCACGGGCTCTTCACTTTTAGGTTCCTCTATCCCACTGTACTGAAAATGTTCCCCTAGGCAGATTGGAACTCTGTACATATTCTGATTCACTCAAACTAAGGTACCAGGTTTTTTGTTTTGTTTTTAATGAAAAACTGGAAACCCCAATTCCAGGCTCTCTGCCTTTCTCTAGTGCTGCTTATAAATACATGTGTCCATTGTGTGCACAGATTGCTTTCTCTTATGTTACCGAGGGCTGTATAGATAGTTGACACATGCTCAGAGTTCTGGAATGCAGGAGGATTTCTTGCGCTCCGCCTGCTTCAAAAGAAACTGTACTGACAGCTCACCATATGTCATCACATGCTTACAAATGAATTATAGGACTATTGCCTATAAATAGACTTTGGGGATGCCAAGCTTCCAAAAAGAACAGGAAATCCTTTATTACAGATGCTGTTTATATAGGTTAGACGGCATGCAAAGTTAGGCAAGTCCTCAGAGATCAGCCCCACAGACCTACATAGTCAGAGCCTCCGTAGAGCTGCCTGACCTCCTAGCACAACGAATATTTGCCTTCAACTTGATCCCAGCAGTAGCAGGGCCTATATTTCCTATGCTCACTTTCTCTGCAATACCTTTCCCTTGTCTAACCAGCTTTATCTGAATCTCCTTTGTGCCTTATTTCAAGGGCTTACCCAAGGTGACGTCCCCAAAATGCTCCATGTTATTTGTGAGTGGCAAAATTTTGTGCTGATGGGGAATTTTGCCAAATGTTCTTGGATGAAATTCCCCATTCATTTCACCTGATGTCAAATGAAATTCCATTGTTCATATTATTGGATTAAAGAAGCAGAGCAGTGCTACCCACTCCCAACTCATACAGCTACTCCAGAATAATATCATGGTCAATGGTATCCAAAATTTCTGGAAGATCAGGAGGATTTGCAGGGACACCCCCCTTCTGTCTCTCCCCAGAGGTCATCACATAGGGGGGAAAGTGCATGAAAATGGATATATTAGTGAGAATAGCATATGAACACACATCTTAATAGGGGAAATTGCTTGTCCTAAATGTGTTCATTAATCAAAACTACACACGAAATGTGTTCATTATGAGAAATTCACACTAAAATGCAAGAAATGATCTTTTTTTTAAAAAAATCACAAATTGCTGCAGAAATGTAGAGAAATTGATTTAAGACTTGAAAAATGAGAAAACGGAGAGAACGTAAATTAACAGATCCTTCCATCCATACTTAATGGTAAGGCAGAGACACTTTGCTCTGGCTGCTGGCAGCAGTAATTGAGTATTATTATTATTATTGCAAAAAACAAACTTGTCAGTTCTACTAATTCCCAGCCCCATTGTTGTGCTAGACAAAGTTTCCACCCATGAAGTCAAAACCAGCCACATGTTGAGAGGCTTGACAATTCTTTGCACCACCCCACAGGAAAAAAAAAATACAGCCCATATTAGCATCAAAAACAGGAAGTCTATCAAGCACCCCCCCTCCACCCCCCACTTTAAAGTATTGGTGGATTCTGCTGTGCCAAAACCTCTAGAAGAAACTGGTTTTACACAATCAAGGCAATGCACTTCTTTTCTCATGCTACTTTAGTATACAAAGCTAATGTGCCAGGCAGATTCACCTATAGGTGGCGCTGTCAGCTGAGGTTTGGGGCAGGGGGCTTAAACAGTTCCTGCCTCAATCCATGCTGTAAGGGCAGCAGGAATGTTTCTGCATTTTATAGGATTGTGGTTCAAGTAAGGCTTTCCTTCTAGGAAAAAAATATGAAAGAAATAAAAAAGCCTGGTGGAGCCATCTAATACAAATCTCATCAAAATTCCTGTCTCCCATCCAGAAAAAACACATCGACACCTACACACATACCTGAATTCTGAAACCAGACTGCAACAAAAGCAGAGGTTATCTGAGGGCTTCGGGTAAGGCTTTGGACGATTTCTCCACAATGGCACTCAAATGCCTCTGAGTAATCCCCCAATGACAATGGCTAGGGGATTGTGTAATTGTACGTTCAACAGTATATTTTGACTTTCAGGAAGGAGCAGCTTGCTTGAATAAACTTACCCTGTGCAGCTGAAACACACACCCGAGAACAAAACCAGGGGTGTTTTAAAAACTGGCTTTATGTAAATACCTGGTAGGCAAATGATTTCAAGCCATAGTTATCTTGACACACTGTCCTCGGTTATGAGGGAATAATGCCTTAGCTTGGTTTCAGTCCTGTGCTGTGAAAATCTTCCCTGTTTGACAGCTGTACCATCTGTAATGCACTTGACCTGGGACTGCCCTTAAAAATGATTTCGAAGCTGCAGCTAGCGGAAAACGCAGCGGCCAAAGTTGTTTCTGGTATTTGCTTTCCGGATGACGTCATGGTCACTCACTCCCGTTTTATTTAACCTGCGCTGACTTTGGGATCATTTACAGGCTTGATTCACTGCCCTGGTTATGACTTACAAAACCCTAACTGGTTTGAGACTAGGATATTTGAAGGACACTCCCCCCTGCATGTGCCATCATCACCAGTGCCGTATTTACGTACAGTGGTACATCGGGTTACAGATGCTTCAGGTTACAGACGCTTCAGGTTACAGACTCCGCTAACCCAGAAATATTACCTCGGGTTAAGAACTTTGCTTCAGGATGAGAACAGAAATCACGTGGCAGCGGTGGCACGGGGGCAACGGGAGGCCCCATTAGCTAAAGTGGTGCCTCAGGCTAAGAACAGTTTCAGGTTAAGAACAGACCTCCAGAAGGAATTAAGTTCTTAACCCGAGGTTACCACTGTATAAGCTAAACAAGCTATAGCTTAGGACCCCACTCTCTTGGGGACCCCCCAACAAATTAGAGGGGGAAAAGCTTGATGTACATTTCCAAAATATAAGATAAGTTCAACAATTAATTTGATAAAATACATATTTTGTTATGTGCAAACGGCTTTAAATACCTATTAGGTCCATAAATTACCATATATCATATATTCAACACAAAAATAGCGACAATTTGTTGTTGACAAAGGACAGCTGGACATATAAGGGGCCCCATTACCTTCAGTAGCTTAGGGCCTCATCAAACTTAAATTCGGCCCTGGGCATCACCAGAGCTTTTGCTCCATGTGTCACCCCCTGGCAGAGGTACAGTTGGATGGCTGAGAGATGGGACAGGACCTCTCAGTTGCAACAAACAGAAACTTTCTCCCAATAAAAGTCCCATTGACTCCCTCACCGATCGCTTAGGCAGGTGGTTAAAATATTTAAATTCCACCAGGCCTTTGACCCGTTTTATTTTTTGCATTTCTGTGATACAAGGTCTATTTACAAATATATACAGGCTGAGCATAAAATGGAAGTTCCACATATTGACACTCCAACAGATCTTGCTCAACATCAAATTTCTAGGGGAGATTCCAAAGCCTAACAGCCTTGGATTTTCACAGCCCTAGGAGCCTTTGTGGGGCAGCTGTTTCCAGAGGAAGAACTGTGAGGGGAGGGAGACTCTGTTTTAAATTCTTGCCTGCTAAATGGATGTGTGGCTTGTGTGCTTTCCTGCTCAGTGTTCCCTGTTTTTAATTTGGCATGATTTTGTACAATTTTGTATCATATCAATGTTCTAGGCCACCTTGGGAAGCCTTTGAGGGCATTGAATCAGCTAGTATAGGTATACAAAGAAACCAATTTAAGAGTGTCTTTATCTTTTCAAACCAAAGTCCTAACCCATTTTCTCCTGAGGCCATGAACTGATCGTACAGAGGAGCTGTTTAAGAGTATAAAATATTAACAGACTCCCTTCCCTGTTAACTAAGGATTGCACACCTTCTTTTGTGGTGCATACTCCCGTGAGTTGGCTTTATTTACAATGTTTCAAAAGTTGCTTGGCTGGTCAGTTGTTGGTACTGTAGCAATAAAAACTACGAAGAAAACTTTAAACTGCACCCACCACCTCTTAGTAGCACTGACTGTAAGTGGGTCCTACAGGCAACAGCTACCTTATGTCAGTTTCATCTAGCACTCTTTGTTTTGTTGCCCCAGGTAACTGAGTCATGCAAGTGAAGTTTCAGCAAGGTTTAGTTACAAAATGAAAGATTGTACAACAGCAGCTGCATCGCTCTGGGATTCTGCCTAAGCCCAGGCACTTCTTCTTCCTTCAGTGTTTCCTGTTTTGTTTTTTTGCTGACTGCCCTCTAATACCACACTTCTCAGCAAGCAGTGCTCCCTACAACTCATATTGTATCTTATAACACCCCACTCTACCCTTGGGGTTATATATATATTAAAAAACCTAAACTCTTTCTCTAGCATAGAAAGACAGGGCACCTCGGCCTACTTATCATGCTAACTAGCCTGTCTGCTCAAAGGATCTGATGACATATTATTACTACATAGTATAGTATGGGTAATCGGGATGGTGATTTGCTTAGATTTCTTCACTTCTAATTACTTTGAGGTATTTCTTTTATTTATTTATGGCTTTTATAGCCCACCTTTTCTCCAAGGAGCCTAAAGTAGTGTATAAGGGTCTCCCTCTCCTCATTTAATCTTCACAACAACGCTGTGAGGTAGGTTAGGCCGAGAGACAGTGAGTGGCCCAGGGTCAACCCAGGGAACTTCATGGCCAAGTGGGGATTTGAACCCTGGTCTCCCAGGTCCCAGGCTAATACACTAACCACTTTACTACACTGGTAGTGTTAGTTTCAATGACATTTACTTCCATGTAAAGGATGGTGATCTTTCCATCAGATATATTGTGGAAGTACTGTATATTTGCATCTAAGGACCTAGCTCTATGTTACAGGAAGGAGGTGTGGTCTCCACTGATGCCCCCCCCCCCAAGTACAGTAGTACCTCTAGTTATGAATTAAATTTGTTCTGGAGGTCCATTCTTAACCTGAAACTAGAGGGGCCTCTAGTTAATGGGGCCTCTTGCTGCTGCTGCACCGCCGGCACACAATTTCCGTTCTCATCATGGGGCAAAGTTCTCAACTCGAGGTAACTCTTCCAGGTTAACCTGGTTTGTAACCTGAAGTGTTTCTAACCTGAGGCGTTTGTAACTCGAGGTACCACTGTAATAGAACCACAGAACTGTGGAGTTGGAAGGGTCCACAAGGGTCATCTAGTCCAACCCCTTGCAATGCAGGAATGTTTCACCCAACTCTGGGATTAAGAGTGTCATGCTCCACTGATGTGAAATTGTTGCATTCGTGTTGGGAACGTGTGTCTCTCCAGATGTTACTCAATTACAATTTCCATATCCCTGATAATTGATCTTGCTGGCTGGAGGTGAGAGAAGCTAGAGTTGAACATCTGGATGGTCACAAGTCTCCACTCCACAACCTTCTTTGTGTTTCCTTGCCCCCTATTGTACTTCTGTGATAGCAGGAAATGCTAATGGGACGATAGCACATCATTTCTCCAGCCCCACCACCCAGTGCACATTATGAGGGAACTGTGGAAAGAGATTCAACATGGTGATGCCCAATTGTTTCCCTGCAGCATGCATTTCAGGCCTAAGAGTTTTCTCATATTATTTATAGATGTTGATGGATGCTGATGTCTTATATAATTGAAGCCCAATACTTATGGCTACTTTCCCCATGACATAATGGTTTCTGCTGTCACCCAGTGATAAAATCTTCACATTTCATGTGCTCTGTGAAGGTCAATGCTGTGAGGCTTTCTGCTCTTTTGTTTAACCTCAGATAAATTAATGGCTGACAATCCCTTCCACAAGCCCTAGCATCCATAATTCATACCCGACACTCTTCTTCTGTGGTCCAGAGAAGGCAATGTCTTTGTCTACCAATTCCAATAGCCCACACAAGCCACATTATCCCTTCCTCCTCACGTTTAATAGATTCCTCTCTTAATCATTATTTCATTTACACATCACCCACAGATTAGATTTTCTTTTATCTCCTGCGACCATCCCCACTCCTATTCCTTGTAAGTGCCAGCGACATTTTGGCTGCCTTCCCAGTGAATTGGGAGCACTTGTTTTCAAAGAAACCATCCATTCTTGGACCAGAGAGTTTAATTATTTGCCTTCATGGTCTAAGGTGATCAATACAAAATCCCTGCAGCTGTGCTTGAATTAGTAAGGAGGGGGAGAGAAATAATAAAATCCAGAAACCCTATCATCTGTGTCTTGCTGATTTTTAGCCAAACCATGTCCCCTATAAGGTAAAGGGACCCCTGACCATTAGGTCCAGTCATGACCAACTGGGGTTGCGGCACTCATCTTGCTTTATTGGCCGAGGGAGCTGGCGTACAGCTTCCGGGTCATGTGGCCAGCATGACTAAGCCGCTTCTGGCGAACTAGAGCAGTGCACGGAAACACCGTTTATCTTCCCGCAGGAGTGGTACCTATTTATCTACTTGCACTTTGACGTGCTTTCGAACTGCTAGGTTGGCAGGAGCAGGGACCGAGCAACAGGAGCTCACCCCGTCGCGGGGATTCGAACCGCCGACCTTCTGATCGGCAAGTCCTAGGTTCTGTGGTTTAACCCACAGCGCCACCCGCGTCCCTATAGCTACTTTTAAATCACACATAAGTGGTTCAACTTTTACACAACAGGTAAGTATAGTTACAGGGGGGTAAAGGGGAGTTAGACCACTTACCTGATTGTAACCCACAGGTTATAATCCACATCTTACTGAAGACTATGTCAAAGCATCGATTCATATGGATTGAACCCAAAGTAAGTCACCACAATCCTAGTTATTAGCAAAGACCACCACATTATTACTGAGGGCCCTTGTGGCCCTGTCAGTTCTCAAAGCCGGAGCTGCCTTTCCTAGTACGGCACAGGAGTTTCTCCGGTCAGACCACCTTTTGCACAGGGAGTGGTAGGAAACACAATCTTAGCACTGAGGACTGATGCAGGTTACACTTTCCCCAGAGAGGCAGTTGAAGACCGCACTACCATGACAAGTGTAAAGCTATAATGGTTTACTACCAGCCACCATTACTTGGTTTATGTCAGGAACTGGCAGGATGAAGGAGAGGAGGAAGAGGATCCCAGAGAGGGGTGCAGCCAGGACTGGGATACACCAGGGCAAGCAGAGGATGGGGGGGGGAGTACTCACAGAGTAATGGAGGATGGCGAGGGGATGAAGGTCAGTGCACAGGAATCAGGTCAAGCAGGACCCATCATCAGAGCCAGCAGGGGCCCGTCTCCACAAACATGGCAGGCTCTGAGGCGTAGGGAGCAGCAGGAGATACACTCTAGGAGGCTGAGACAGGCAAGGGCCCATAGCCCAGCTCCTTAGCTGGCCAGGTGGAGCTCACTAGCTCTGAGAGGAGGTGTGTGATTCCTTAGCTGGAGTAGGCTCAGAACAGGTGAGGGTCACATGCCTCATCAAGCCCAGGTGCTGCAATCAGAATGCAGAGTATAAAAGGGCAGCAGAGCTGAGGTGCTGTGTCTGCTCAACTGCCCATGTTGAAGGACCTTGGCTTGGATGCGCCTAAATCTCCACAGTCCTGTGCTTTGGGTTTGACTCTGGACTGTGTCCTGACTGCTGGACTTGGGACTTGGCTACTTGGATTGACCCTGGGCTGTGTTTTCTGACCTTTGGACTTTGCTGGTGTGGATTGGTCCCTGGACTTTGGACTCACTGCCAGGTAGGCCAGTGATTCAGAACAGTTTATATCTCCATGTTCATGCCAGAATGTCTCTGGGAGAGTCTGGGAGCTCTCCAAATCATGGCACCAACACATATTTATTTATGAATGTATATTTAGTCTTTCATGTATTTATTTCTTGACAAGGTTTCTGAACTGCTTGTCAGCCGCCACTCACCAAAACAAGATGACCCTTTAAATCATGAACTAAAAAAACCCCCTACAAATGGCAAAAGAATTAACAGGCAGACACCTAACAGGCCTAATATCTCTAAGCAGAACAGAATGGGATCAACTTTATCTACTTCTGAAACACCACAAGAGAAGGAATTAAATTCACAACTCAGAGAAGAGGGGTTCATTGGTAGGTCTTAAACTTTCTAGAGGTTTGTAGGGTGCAGGGCACTCCATATCAAAAATAGGAAACTGGCTATCATCTAGCTGTTGTTGGGCTCCAACTTCCACCATCCCAGCCCATTCTGTAGCTATTGGGAATTGGAGTCCAACAATTTCTAGATCCACCGGTTCCCCATCCCTGCTCTGGATGTCATTGTTGAAACATGGAGCATTTCAGTATGGAGGCTCTTTCTGGGGGCTTCTGGAGCAAGGGTACTCTGTCTGTAGCCCCTATTGACCCTATATGATTGTGGCATTATTCCTCAATTCCTCTTTGGTTTCCTTCTTGGTGTCCTGCTCTGAATTGCTGTTTGGTCAATTTATGAATCTCTTGCTCTGTGTGTTGTGGGTTTTATGAAGACGCAAAATTGACCAACACCCCCTCATTTCATTTTGTTCATTACAATGATAGCTAAAAAAAAAAAAACTTGACACAAGCACCCACCCTTTTCTTCTGCACCACTTTTTATTACAACTAATTTGCAGAGACCCCTTTTAAAAGAAGACAAAGAAAATTAGTTTGCCATAATTTTTCACAAAATAAGCAAATTAGCATGGAAATGTCAGCCGTAAGTACCCATTCTACCTTATCTAGCAAATCATTAATGAGCCATTCAACTGTGGAAGCAATAGCTATTTAAATCCTCGCTTCCATTTGATCCTCCACTGCACTGGGCCTTGCATATTCATTTGTGCAAAATGAATGTAACTGCTGTCCTTGTGCCATTTGCCAACATCAGAAAAAGAATTGTAGAGAACAGGGCTCTTCTGTAATGTGAAAACGTAGATTAAATGCAGTGGGATCCCAACTATCATTTCATCCAGCTGATGGTGGTGGGGTATGTTAGATTTTCACGTACTCTCTGCTCATGGAGAGGAGTGCAGCGCTGGTTGGTTGATTGCCCTAGCTTCACCCAGTGGCCGGTAAGCTACTATGGGCATTAAAAGTAAAGGGACCCCTGACCGTTAGGTCCAGTTGTGGCCGACTCTGGGGTTGCGGCGCTCATCTCGCTTTATTGGCCGAGGGAGCTGGCATACAGCTTCCGGGTCATGTGGCCAGCATGACTAAGCCACTTCTGGAGAACCAGAGCAGCACACGGAAACAACGTTTACCTTCCCGCTGGAGCGGTCCCTATTTATCTACTTGCACTTTGATGTGCTTTCGAACTGCTAGGTTGGCAGGAGCAGGACCGGGCAACAGGAGCTCACCCCGTCATGGGTATTCGAACCGCCGACCTTCTGATCAGCAAGTCCTAGGCTCTGTGGTTTAACCCACAGTGCCACCCACGTCCCACTAAGGGCATTAGCAGGTGTTGAATTTTTTAATGAGGCATTTTAGGGCAGGGTAGGGGGCTGGTGGTGGCTTAGAATCTGCTGCATCCCCTGAGGGGCTTGACCTGTCAGCTGTTCCAGCATGGAGCTGGTATTATAGAAACTGTTCCACCTGCCACTGTGACTTGTGCTAGCCAGTAAGGCTTTCATGGTGGTGTTGGAACCATCACTTTGCTCCATCCTGACCC
This sequence comes from Podarcis raffonei, assembly GCF_027172205.1. Lineage (NCBI taxonomy): Eukaryota > Metazoa > Chordata > Lepidosauria > Squamata > Lacertidae > Podarcis > Podarcis raffonei. The sequence continues at coordinate 35,200,070 of NC_070612.1, forward strand.
GCTGTTTTGATTTCTTGGGAAATTGGCTCAAATGGCATTCTGGGATTGATGAATGCCTAGGCTTGTCCTCTTTTTCTTTACTGACCTTCAACAATAGCCTGATATGCAGAAATGTCATTTTTCCATGCCTGGAAAAATCTCCAGCTGCTTAATTTAAGAGTCATCTAATTACTGGCCTTGCTACTGTGCCTTTAAACATGCTTCCAGCTCTATGTACGTACTCTCTTGTTGTCCTCTGCGCCTTCTTTTTCATTTGTAAATACTTTCTCCGTATCAGGGCCAATTGGGATATAAATGGCATTTGCAGCATTACAGATAGGAAGTAGCAGTGTTTTTTGCTGGACAAAAAGGTGCTGGGACGCACCTCATTCCAGAAGACCCATTCCAGAGCCCAAAGATGATCGTTTCTTTCTCTTCAGGAGCCAGAGGCTTGTTGAGGCTGCTCAGCTGAGGTGCAAGGAGCCTTCAGCACCTCAGCTGAGCACCTTAACAAGCTTCTCTCTGGCTCACATGAACCGGAGCAGCTGTGGGCTTGCTCAGCTGAGGCATGGCTTTCCCGCATGTCAGCTATTAGCTGGGAGGCTGAAGGGCCTCAGCAAAGCCTTGCCGCACCTCTGGCTCACGAGACCTTCTTCAAAGCCCATAGAAAATGTTATCTTTGGGTTCTGGGGAGGCTCTCCTATGAGCTGGAGATGCAGTGGGGCTTTGCTCCCACTTCCAGGGCCCAGCTGAGAGCTGCCAGAATGCCATTCCGCTGTGTTCCAGCTGAAACACAGCGTGGTTCTTAACAAAAACAACAACAACAATAACAACAACAACAACAGCTCTGATATCATTGATGGAATTGAGTTTGGCCAGAAGAAAGGCAGGATCAAGGCCAGGAAGACTAGCCAGTCAAGAAATGGGAAAAGGAGTTCACTGGCTTTCTTTTCCCAAGAAATAAAGTTCCAGGAGCAGGCAGGGGAAACGTTAGTTCATCGTAGCAGAGCTTATGATGAGTCACAGGCCTGTTGCTTTGAGTACAACTGTTGACAATCTTTCCAAAAGCCACTTCCTGTTTCCGCTCATAGGGACTGCTGGGAGGCTAGAGACTGCGAAGCTATAAAAATCAGATTGGTTCCAGCTGTGCCACTTCTCTGGACTGAAATTCATTGACTCTATAGACACTGTGTCTGTGCATCCTTGGAAATGAAAGAGTGGGCCAGCTGAGCTATTGATACAAGCTGGTAATAATGGTCTCAAGATGCCTTGTGGAATGATGGTTCTGTTATAACCTCTTGTAAAATAGAGCCTAGAATTCTTTCAAAGTGATCATGAAGGAATAGATAGGTAGTGAACAATAGCCATTCTTTTCATTGTTTTTTTAATTAGGCCAAACTTGAATAGCTAAATAACATTTGCCATAAGATCACCTTTTCGCTGTGTTTGATGGTTTTGTGAAAATATGAACTTTGAGAGAATGTTATTTATACATTCAAGTTTGACCTATTTTTTAAAAAAGGTGAGGTGGTTCTTGTTGAAATGTTTGTAAAGAATAGATAATGGACTATACATGAGAAATGAATAAGTTTTTTTACTTCTTATTTATGCACACAATGTTGAGACACTTACCCAGGTCAAGAGATCCTGGGTCATCGTATTTCATTTTATTTTTTACAGCGCACATCCTCTGTGTTTGCTCTGTAATCAAACACATCAGTCTGCATTTACACAAGTGTAACAGACAAGTCTGTTTTCAGGGAAAGACATGTTCCACATTTGAAGAGGCTGTTGAAATGCATTTCTTTAGCAATAGTTCAGAATTGACAGGAGGAAATGCAGACAATGAATGAAATTGTATGTGAAAAAATGGGCAAAGGGTGTTAAATATGCAATTAATATATTTTTATAGATTCACGAAAACTATTTAGCATGAGGTGGTACAACTATTATCCACAGTCTCAATGCCACCAAATGCTTACAGATATGGAACAAAAGACCCTTGTCACTCCAAAGTAGGGGATATCTCATGCCTATTCTAGAGTTGCCATCTTTATTTCCTGGAAGTTCCCCAGACAACCGCATGCCAGGCAGGTATTAAGAACATAAGAAGAGCCTGCTGAATCAGACCTATGACCCATCTAGTCCATCGTACAGTTCTCTGTGTCCAACCAGAGGCACTCTCCCCCTCCTGCAGTTTCCAGAAACTGGTATTCAGAAACATCCAGCCTTCAACAGCTGGTAAAACTTCCCTCTCTGAACATACTATTTGGTAAGCTGCACATATTGGTGTTTTTGTTTTGTCTGAAATTCTACCATGCAAGACACCAGAGCCCTTCCCAGAGAAAGGTGACAACCATGACAACTTTCTGGGAAAGTGAGGTCAGCATGGTGCAATTAATTGTGCTGGTGGAGTCAATCTGGTGCTCCTGCCAGCGTGTTTGCACCATGCTGACCACCCTGTCGCTTTACCCTTTCCCACTCCTTCCTGGTAAACAGCAGTGACTCAACTCTCAGGAGGTCAGGTGAGCACCACTGCCACACCATGACATCCGCTGCTGCTCTTTAGATTACACTGGTCTCATCTATCATCAACTTGAATCCTGCAGTTCTCAATGTTACAGCACAGTTCCCAATGTTCTCAAAATATATCAAAACACACCTTTAAATATGTATTTTAAGAAACTGTACATATTTAAATATCTATGAAAATAATCTTTGAATAATATTCTGATATGATTTTTAAAATTCAAGATTAAAGCAGGAATAAAATTATGGTTAAAAGCCTATGAAATTGACAAGGATGCAGAAATGAACCCATTCCTAATCTGCATTTGTATTTTCTCCTCTTTTTTAACACTGTCAGTGAGATTAACCAGCACATAATTCTCTTCTGTTGCTCCAGGAGCTAACTAACTAGAACTTCTTTAAGGCAACATATTTAAGACCTGAGTTTTAAAACCAGCATAAGACCATTTCCCTCCATGGGGAGTCCTCTGAGATAATTTCCTTTAATAATACTCATTTTCTCTAACCTTTACCTAACAAAAAGAAATCACTGCAATATAAAAAGAAATGTATTTTAGCCTGTTGGGTTCCTTGCTCACTTTTCCCGTAATCGCTTGCAGGAACAATCCAATAGCAGGAATTCATGCTCCAGCAGTTGCCAGTTTTAACCTGAAATTCTTCATGAGACACTTATTGCCTAGTAACTGGCTGCCTGATGCTGAAGGCAGACTTAAGCATGCCTAAGCCCATAGACTGAGCTGCGAAGGAGTTGCGAGTAAAGCACAAAAATACGAAAAGCATACAGGCCATCTGTCACATTAATAAGGAGAGTTTTGTGGTGCTCCTGTTCCATTCCAATGCATTCTCTGTGAGAGTCTGGAAGTCATTCTGTAGAAGTCTTCTTTTTTTAAAAAAGATGTCTTTAAAAAGGTTAATGACAACTGCTGGCTCCCCGGGGAGGTGGCTGCTTAATACTTTGAAATAACACTTGGCTGAATTCTAAGAGAAAAATCAGTATATTAAAGGCTATGCCTACACCTCTTCAGCAATTGTGTAGCATTGAGTCTGGGCAGCCAAACAAGGGAGATGCTCCTCTCACTTCTTAATGGATTCATGGCACGGTGACTGTTTCTTGGGCAGGGGAGATTCAGCTGAAGAAATTGCCATGGGATTTTCTTGGGTGGACCATAAGAGCTAATTATGAAGCCACTTAATTGGAAGGCTATTAAAGTGAATGGGCCTGAAGCTAATGAAGTGCTTCTAGACTTGCAAGCTAATCCATATTTATATAACCCAAATGCTACACCCAGGAAATGGCATCTACCCGAGTCATGGTAGAGACAGTGATGGTTGTGCTAGACATCATGGGAGGCACCAGTCATGCAGGGGGTTGGCAAGCATTGGCCAAACAAGGATCTCCCACCCCAGCTTTCCCCTCTGCATTGCTTGACTCCTATCATCAACACATACCGTTATTTTCTTTTCAGAGATCTTAACATGTGGGACATAACTCACCAACCTAGAAATATACTTTGTCCCTTTGATGCCTACCTCCCCCCGCTCCCCCCTTTTTTTGGTACTGCTACTGCTAGACAGAGATTAAACCCATGAGATCATCTCAGTAGATTGTGAATTTCACACTAGTTTCTGATGGACAGTACCATGTTACTAAGATATCCATCTTTGACTGTATTCCGACCGCTTTTCTATATGCATTTTCCAAACATATGCAGGGAAACGCAACAGCAGAAGCCATTTATCCCTGCATTAGAAGCTGATGGGCTGTGTTTTGATTGTCTTTAAATGAAGTGCAGAAACAAACATTGCCAGACTAATTTCATGAAGTGCAAGAGGTCTTTGGGATTTGAACCAAAAATTCAAGGTCTGAGGCTTGGACCTAACCTTGTGAGCCAGCATAGCTTTTGTAAGGCAAGGCTTCATGTGCAGAAGAGGACAGGGATGCATAACATTGGCCCCTGAAACTAGCTGGCAGTATGAAGCCTCTGGATTTGGCCAGACCTGGAACCTGGCTTTCAGCCCTTTGCCTGTCAACAGACCAGTACCTTCTGGTCCCTGCATTTCAAGCTCTTGCTTCTCCAGTTTCAGTTTTCCATCTCCAGCTGCTGACCTCAGAAGCTCTGGAGGACACACCCAAGTTGTGTCCTGGGCATAAGTGACCACAGCCCTGGCCTGACCCTGATAAAGTCTCTCCTTTTATTCTGGTTGGATGGTTTAGGTCCGGTAAGCAACCTGCAGCAATCAAGAAATCCAGAGTGGAATTGAGTGCAGAATAATAATAAAATACATTTAAGTGGGCAAAAGATTTACAGTCTTGGCACCATTCACAGCAGAGCAACATAATAGGCCATTGTATCTACAGTACTTAACAGGGTTAGGAAATGAGGTTGAGAATGAATGGCTTGCCTAAAGACATCCAGTGAGTTCCTGGTTAAAGTAGACAAAATTCCTGCTCTCCACTGAACAAGTCATTTGGATTTGATCAACTAAAAGCAAACAAGTTCCTGATACATACATTTATACTGTCATCCCAGGACCCAGACCCAACTCTATACCAAAAAAACAGTGCAAGTGTGGATTGTCTTGTTCACCTTTTAAATACATAGTTTTGACTGCATTTGCAGCCCATTTTAAGCTTGTATGCTGACCCCTTTCATTTGCTTGAATGCCTGGCCGTGACCACAATCACTCGCACCCAGAGTTTGTTGAATGGGCAGTGGGCACTGACTTTGTAAAATTTCCCATGGGGGGTGGGGAACTAAACAGTAAGGTGGAAGTCCTACACACTCTTACCTGGGATGTAAATCCTATTGAATTAAATAGGATTTACTTCTGAATAGGCATGCATAGGATGCAATGTTGGCCACACAGCTGGTTTCACAAGTGAAGTAGAAGCATTTGTGTTTCTGTTTTCGGCTCCGAAAGGTTAGTTGAAAAATTTGACTGGGGCACACACCTGCTAGCTTGCAACCCAAGAGATCACCTGCCTCTAAATTCGCTCTTGTTTGGACTTTAAGAAATTCTAAATGAGAGAAGTAGCCAATCAAAGCCAATGGCTTTCTATTCCAATTTTCCAAATAGATGGAAACGAATGAGGACTCCCCACCCTTTGAAATGCTATATTTCAGAGATTTCTGAAATCTGTCCTCGTCAGTCTCATTAATTATGTGAGTTACAGTTCAATTCTATCCATGTTTGCTCAAAAGACTAATTGATTTGAATAGGGCCTTCTGCCATTCAAATGGGTAAAGGACTGCTGCCTTAGTATCTCAGTTCATACCATACATATAAAGCACTCTTAGACCACTGTGGCTTCCCCAAAGAATCCTGAGAACATTTGTTCCTGTTGCTGGCAGTTGTTAGGAGACCTTTCACAGCTAAAATTCCCAGCACCCTTAACAAACTACAGTTCCCAGGATTCTTTAGGGGAAGACATGATTGTCAAAGTGTTATAACTGGATGTATAGTGTAGGTACATAATGTAGATGAGTTATGTTTTTATGGGGCTGTCTATAGTGATGACTATGCAGTTATTTAAAGACAACCCATTAACTAGCTCTGGGACTCTCCCTTGATTTTCACTTAGCTAATTCAGAGTAACATTCTGTTGGAACACAAACCCTGCTTCTTGCTTGAGGGAGCTGACATTTCCAAGCCAGACACTGCTTTGACTTCCTTGATTTCCGTACCAATCACATGCATTCTATTTCTGCCATTCATAGCTGAGCTATTTCTTGGAAGAGTTCAGCCGGCAGCCACCCCAGTGAAAAGGTGAATGACGTTTATTAGCTCTTATAGATTGCTTTTTATGGAGCCCATTAAGTGGCATGGAGGGGGTGGGTGAATACGCTTCAGTTTCTCACACACAAAGTGAGAACTTTGAAGGCAGGGTGTAATGAGAGTCTGCTTATGATAAAATTGTAAAACCTATCAGTTGTTTTGTGACGGGGGGGGGGAAGACTAGATGTGCACTTGATGGACCCCCTGTCACATTCCCCACATTCCTGCAGCCCTTTGTGCATTGGAGGGTGAAGGGGGCACCCATGGGGTTTAGAACCCTGATTATTTGGGATCTAAGTCATGCATGGAGTGCTAAGTCCCATGGACTGCAAGAAGATCAAACGCATCCATTCTTCAGGAAATCAGCCCTGAGTGCTCACTGGAAGGACAGATCGTGAAGCTGAGGCTCCAATACTTTGGCCCCCTCATGAGAAGAGAAGACTCCCTGGAAAAGACCCTGATGCTGGGAAAGATGGAGGGCACAAGGAGAAGGGGACGACAGAGGACGAGATGGTTGGACAGTGCTCTCGAAGCTACAAACATGAGTCTGACCAAACTGAGGGAGGCAGTGGAAGATAGGAGTGCCTGGTGTGCTCTGGTCCATGGGGTCACGAAGAGTCGGACATGACTAAACGACTAAACAAACAAAACAAGTCATGCAGGGAACCTCTGTGACTTGGACAAGTTTCCCACTGTGGAAGTTCAACTTGGTTCCAATGGGGGCTGCAGGGATGGGCCATCAAGAAAGCCACAAAGCAGGGAAGGCCAATGAGTCGCCTAGCCTTTCTGGAGATTCACTCACTGAGGGGCAAATGTCATGGCTAAAAGTTGGCCGCTGTTTCTTTAATGCTTAAAAAGCTGGGTCAGCATGAGTCAGTGGCCTGCACCGAGTTGTGTATATCGAGTGAGAAATGTTAGTTTGTTGTTGGGTTGGTTGGTTGGTTTGGTTGGTTAGTGAAAGCTGGTAGTGTTTATGTGTATACAGTTGGTCAGTTGCTTTTGCAGAAAGACTTTTAAGAATAAAAGAAAGTACTCTGCAAGGATATTCTTGTGGACTCTTTTATGGTGACAAGGGTCCGAGGACCAGGCTGAGGCGAGAAAGAGAGGTCAGAACCCTTTCTTTTCTTTTTTTAAACACACACTGACAGCAAACACCTTCATGAACAGGGCTGTAGCTGCAATGGCTCCATGCTGTGCATGCCTGTTGCTGAGAATTGCTTGCAGGTTTCCCACAGGCATCTGGCTGGCTGGAACGAATGAGCCATTGACCTGATCCAGCCAGCTCTTCTCATGTTCTTCTATTATGTAATGTTTGGGTCTGTTGGCTATTTCGCTTGAGTTTATCAGTTAATGTGCATCTCACTTGCGCCAGGTGAACTTGGTACTTTAACAAGCAGGTAGTGCTTGTAAATCTTATCTAAGAATGTGTACTTCTTTGCTCAGTGACAGAGGATTGATATTTGAATGTACTGTATAGTCAGTTTTCTTAAAAAGGGTGTCTAATGTCTGTTCACTCAGGTTGCACTTTCCATTGCTGTTCACTAATGGAATGCACCTGGTACATAACTTCTATTTCCCTGGAGAACTCGCATAACACTTCTGCACAGTGCATTGAGCCATCTTGGTGGAAGTGCATTGGGCATGGTCCTGCAATCTGTATCACAAAGCCCAGTTGTCTGTGTGTTCCATTTGGGTGCCTATATCCCTGGAATTGCTGCCTTGACTGACAGTATTTTATAGAAACACAGAGATTAATGTCTACAATCAATGTGGTAAGCTGACTTTAATTGGGAGAGGGCAGTTATCCAGCTGGCCTCAGGTTTAAATCTAGGTCTAGGGGACTTGCTATTTGGATTTCCATGCTGAATTGGTTGCACTGCTTGCCTATTACATCTATTTTGAGGAAGAACAATCAATACAATAATTACTTTGAATGCATTTGTAACTGATACAAAGCACCAGAGCTCAAATTCAGCTAATTAGCAGCTGATAGGAATGAAGTCTGGATGCTGGTTGAACAACTGAAAGTTACCGTACACTTTACAATAACATGAATGGGAAAGGTTCAAAATTCATCTAGCCAAATCTCCAAAAAATCTTCTAGTCCTAAAGCAGGATAATCTATTTTCCACCTAAGAACATAGAAAAACCCTGCTACATCAGACCAATGTCCGATCTAGACCTGCACTCTGTTTTCACAATAACCAGGCAGCTGCTACGCTCCATGAAGAATAAGAGAATCTTTTCCATGTGTAGTAAGCTTATTCGGGAGTTTTTTATGAGGGACTTTATTGAAAACTTTCCATATGCTTGTTAACACTTTCAAAGTACCTTAAAGGGTTGGTTAGTTAGGGCCTCCTTTTGTGGAAATCATGCTGGTTCTTTTGGGTTGGGATGGCATCCAGCGGAGAGTTCTTAAAGAACTCAAATGTGAAACTGCAGATCTTCTAACAAAAATATTTCACTTGTCCATAAATATGTAGCTTCTACAAATGAGGATTGAGAATTACAGCCCAGTTAGCTTAACATCTGTTCTATCAAAAATAAGTTTAAAGAATTGTTAAAGATGGAATTACCAAGCATATAGAAGAACAAGTCTTGCTGAGGCAGAACTAGCAAGGTTAAGTCCTGTCTCACGAACCTCTGAAATCCTGAGCTGGAGGGGACACCTCCATGTCTAGTTTTTGAGTATATCAACAAGCATAGATAGAGGTGATACAATTGACACAGTGTACTTTGGTTTCAAAAGCTTTTTGAAAATCTTACACTCCTGAATAAGCTTATCAGTCATGCTATAAGAGCACAAGGAACCAGTGTTGATTATTGAGGCACCAGGTGGAAATGCTATTGATAACAGTTTGTTTCTTTTGTTTTGTTCCTTTGAGTGAAGAGCTCCTTTTAGATGCCAAATTTCTTGGCATCTAATTTTTCTTCCCATAATGTATGTACTGTATGTATATTTATCCACATAAGAAACGATTCCAAATTTTCTTTTCTAGAAACCCAGTGTATATTCTACAAGCTCGGTACCAAAAGAAGAACATGAATGTTAAATGACAGGAACAAAGTTAGTTGGGTAGATGCCAAGCATAAGAAGCTGGGCTGGGACTCCATGCCAAGGTCAGATCACAACTGAGCATATTCTATTATTATAGGCAGGCTTGGCCTGGCCGCTCAGGTCCGGTGAAATAACTTATAGTGGTATCTGTAATGGGAGGAAGCCCTCTGTGTGACTTATTTCAAAAGTTTGGATCACTTCTGAAAACAAATGCTGCTGTTGTTCTTGCACTGTACTAATGCAAAATAATGGTGTATGAAAAATCACAGGAAGAGAGCCCAGAGGGAGACGAAGAGAGTGGTTAAAGCATGGGATAGTGGGAATAAAACAAATGCATTCCTCTCATCCAGGAACACTAGGAGATTGCTTATTTGAGATTATTGGCTTGGGGAGTGATTTGATGAATTTAATCAATCAACGGAGCCGCTCCATGTCGGGTAATAATAACAAAGAGTCCAGTCCCATGAGCTGCTGTGCAATGATGGAGCAGCTCACAGGATCCAAATGCCAGTGTGAGAGTACAACTGATGGGTTTTCATTTGTTTCGGAAACTCTAATGCCATTAGCGATGGAGGAGCAGTCATTCATACCTCTGAACAGCTGGTACCAAGCTGAAGGAGCAAAACTGAATGGCATCAGCAGAACTGGGGTGGGAATGAGGAGAGCAGGAGCAAAGGAATGTGAATTTTCACACAAGACTCTGCTTTCTCCATGTCTGCAAGTTAAGTCCCTAGGATGTGCATACACTTTAATGATGGTGTTTTTCTGCTCCCTCGTGAGCAGCATTCAAATGTTCCTGTCACACAATATATAACCATGGGCATGCGGGTCAGCACCATGGAGAAGCCATTCCCACATGGCTGTGCGCATGTGTGTGCAGGGAGCCACACATGGCTCTAAAGCAGGGCTTCCCAAACTTGGGTCTCCTGCTGTTTTTGGACTACAACTCCCATCATCCATAGTTAGTAGGAACAGTGGTCAGGGATGATGGGAATTGTAGTCCAAAATCAGCTGGAGATCCAAGTTTGGGAAGCCCTACTCGAAAGGCTCATCCACACTTCCATTCCTCCCATGATTCCTAGACACTGGTCCAAGAGGTGGTTCTTTTGTCCTGCTGCTTTTCCCGGGAATAACCAAAGTTTACTGCTGAATTAGAACAAATGTCAGTTGAGTTTCCTTCAGATTGAAGTTTGATCTGATTCAGCAGTACACCTCATGTTTTCCAGGGGAAAGTGGTAGGACAAAAGAACAACCTCTCAGACCCATGGCTAGAAACCATGGGACAAAGGAAAGTGCATATGAGCCCTAAGCCTCTTTCCCCAAAATGCCCACAATGAATCCTCTTATCTAGTGTTCCATAGTTATAGTTTGTTTTGTTTGGGTGGGGTATAATTATTATTATTTGTTTATTATTATTATTCACTCAAATCCTCAAACATTTAAGGAATAATCCAGCAAATTGTTAGTATTTTTTAAAATCGTTGCTCTCAATGAGGAGCACTTAATCACATGTTTAACCTGCACGGCAACCAAGGAGATCTAAAAGCACTTATTTTTAGTGGGATTGCACACTGAAAAGAAGATGGGGCTTTTTTCTTGGTTGCTCTTAGAAATACCTTATTTAAAGCATTAGTATTCTCATGGCCACACACTAACCTCTTGCTGGTTAGGCTAATCATGCTGTGCTCTAATGCAAACAATCAGGATGCCCATCAGCTTCCCCTGACCTGCCATCCTCCAGACATTTTGGACCACAACTTCCATGACTGTTGTCCAAGCCAGCTGGGGCTGATTGGAGTTTTAGTCTAAAACAGGCATAGGTAAACTTGGCCCTCCAGATGTTCTGGGACTACAACTCCCATCATCCCTAGCTAACAGGACCAGTAGTCAGGGATGATGGGAGTTGTAGTCCCAGAACATCTGGAGGGCCAAGTTTGCCTATGCCTGCTCTAAAACATCTAGTGAGCAACAAGGTGGGGGAGACTGCTATACACAATTTCCTAGCATGAGTTCCCATCAATACAACTGGCTTGCTATGGATGTAACTGATTGTGCTACACATTGACCTCTTCCACAGTTGCACCTATCAGCATCACCAGCAAGACTGTGGTGTTTAAGGGTCCAACAAGATGATACATTAGCTCGTTATCTGTGACCAAAGATCCAGAGCAGAACCCTAAAGTGGTCTATAAAGTCCCTTGGCTCTCTGTTATGATCCTGACCTGAACTGGTGGTGTTGGGGGGCTGACAATTTGCATAGGGGGGAATTTTCAGTTGCAACAAATTGTATTCCTATCCACTCCAATTCAAACTGCAGACATGGCTCCCTAATCCAAACTGGGACCATAGCAGGAGCAAAACGTTTTTGGGGTTTTTTGGTTTTTGGTTTTTTAAAAAACCACCCCAGTTTACATCCTCAAATAGGTTCCTGATCCAGCTTGGAGGCCCTACACTAGCATTTTGAATTTTTAAAATTTGAGACTTAGTGGCAGAGGTACAGAGCTAATGTATGAATTAAGTGTTAAACAATCCCTTTCCACATAGCAAAAATACCTACCAACATTCCTCATAATTTTACTTCCATTCTTTTGCAGATGTAATGGCTGTTTTTGCTTCCTCTGGTGCTTTATTTAGAAAAGATTAATTCAAAACTGTGAAATAAAATCTTGGTGAGTGACAGTTCCCAGAAAAATAGCTGCCCACATTAGATTTTCCTGATTGCATGGCCAATGAGATCTGCTTCAGGTCAGTTTTTTCCATTGGCAGGCTGCCTTAAGGAGAAGAATATGGTTCACCTCCCGGCAGTTTACAAATATACCTACTAGATTCATGAGTTAAGAAAATTAATGGCATCCAAATGAAGCGGCTTACCTCATGCCATTTCAGAGATTGTTTTGAACTGAAATTGGGCTCCAAGTCATATCAGCAGAGATCCATGGGTTGAGTTAATGTGAGAGGCTAATGGGTGCGATGGATTGCAAGACAGCAACTGCCCCACCTACAGACTATGAGGTGGTCTTTGTAATATTTCACTTGGGGACAGCCAACAAATACACTGACCGGGAATCCAGGCTGCTGCAAAGTTATTATTAGACATTTGTTTTGCAACCGTCAGTGGAACGGATCAAACTTTCCTACGGGAGACTGGCTGCTTACTGTGCATCCTTTTCCACAGAGAGAACCCGCAGCTTGCCAATTACATGTTAGACAGATGGCCGTGTCATGCAACTTGGGTTGTAACCATGAAACCACTTGGTCCCCCAGAAGTCCTTGTGCTGTTCTGCGAGCGTATAAACAAGCAAAGGCCAAGAGAAGATCATGGAGATGCAGAGGCTGTTGGCTAATAGGAAACAGGGAGCTTGAAAGATGTATTAAAACAGTTAATCTGCAGCACGGAGTTGGTCAGTGGAAAGGTTAGGAGCTTTGAATCTTTAATGAACATTCTGTGTAGCATCTTATGTTGCACACCACCCCAAGCTCTGAACAATGTGAGATTTCAGGGGTACTAGGTGCTCGCTCAGGGTTCATGCAGGGGTGGACTTGGGCACCATGGTGTCCTGAGCCAGGCTGAAATTTGGCATTCACACCCTTGCCGGGTTTGGGGAAGGTGTGAGGGCTCTGGCAGGGACCTAGAGCCCTCCCACCTCTAGTGCTAACTAGTGTAGCTTCTTTGAATGGGAGTCCAGGGGAATTGCGGGTATGGGGACATAAATCAGGTAATGATTATGAGGTAAAGAAACCCCTGCCCCCTCTCTGGTGTACAAAAGTTACTTGAAAAGCAACAGAGGGAAAACAACTGTGCCACATTTAAACCACTAATGTCAGGGATGGTCTGTCCATGAGGTGGGCTGAGGCAGTCACCTGGGGTGGCAGAACTACAAGGGGTGGCAGCCCCAAAGGTGCCCCACTTGCCCCATCTTTTTCGCTGATGGAGAAGCGGCGGCAAAAGCAGCGGCTTCTAGTGAGATTTCATGAGATCTCGCTGAAATCTCATGAGAGTTTGCCGACCTCTCACGGGAATCTCATGAGTTCTCACTGAAACCTGCCATCGTCACTGCTGTGATTTATGGGTACTGCCACACAACCTGGGTAAGGGAGGCTTCATGAGGGCGGGGTGGCAAAATGGGATGCAACACCCCAGGCTAATGTGCACATAGACCTACTTTCAATTGGAGCTATCAGCCAACTTCGTATGGGGTAAAGGGGAAGTTTTGACATTCCCTTCAGATTGGGTCAGTGAAGTTCAGAACTATGTCCTTCGAGATGTAAGGGAACCTTAATATTTCAGCCTCACACCTTTTTAACGAACTTCTTCCCTTTATAGAAAAATAAAAATACCAGTGCTGTTTTGCTGTAAGGGGCATTTCAGTACAACGTGTAATGACAATAAAGCACACCCTGCTTCCCAGTTCCAAAGCCTTCAGGCAGTTTGAGTTTCAAATGTCTAATGCGGAGCAAAGATAGTCTGAGCAAACAGGGTGACTCACTGTCTGATACAGAGCTCTGAGCCAAGCTGCTGGTAAACAGTACTCAACTGGTCCGATCTGGATTTTCAAAGCCTGTCGAATGATTACACGGAGAGAGAGCACTTTTAAAATACAGGCTCTTGCAACTCACTTTCCCCAACTAAGTCTTTCGCAAATTAGGCACTGTACGGGATTGGTGAGAGGAGACAGTACATGCATTTGTTTATGAAAGCACCCCATAAATCCTAAGTGTTGTATAATGGCACTGTGCAGTTTCAAGGAAAAGTATACAAAGGGGGCTTTTTCGAATATCTGCCAGCAATTCTCAGAAACATCTGGCTGCTAAATTCAAAACTGCCTTGTTCTCTCTGCTTTTTGGCTTTTCCTCTAAGATTTTTAAACTCAGTATAAACTTTCTAGACATAAGATTATCTGCCCTTGTATAGTCCGTAGTTGATCATGGGGAAACTGTGGAGTCGGAGCCAATTTTCTCAATCGCAGCAGCTCTGGTAACCAAGGTGGGAAGCAGTTGCTGTTTTAAAGCTGAAGGGTAATTTGTCCTTTGATAGTGGAAGTTACTGTCCTCCAAACTTTGAAGTAAGCTTTCTTTTTCAGGTATAAGTTCTAGCTACAGGCAGTGTTCTCACTCAGACCAGGCGGAAGAGCTCCCCTACTGAAGGGGTAGGGAACTTGTGGCCTCTGAATATTCCAGGACTCCAACTCCCATCTCCTTGGCTGTTAGCCATGCTGGCTGGGGCTGATGGGAATTGGAGTTTAACATCTGGAGGGCCCCAGGTTTCCCACACCTGCCATACAGTGCTCCCCCATGGATGAGACCAACTCTGTAAGGCTGACCACTGGCAATTGCACCCTGCCCTTCCTCCAGCTGTATTCTACTCAGAAGTTACTGGAAACTGCTAGCCAAAGCTCCCAGTCTCAGCCCTCAGCCCAAATGAGTTGGAAACCTTCTAGCCCATGGTATAATGGAGAGTGGGGACAGAGCACCCCTGCTTACTTTACAGCGGAGACAATGATGTCAACTCCTGAAGTATGATTAGCCAATCCTCTGCATGTCAAATAAGCAAGCTTTTATCAAAGAGAAACCCACTAGATAAGCTAGGAAGAGGAAGGTTATATTATCATGCATGGCTAAGGGTTCAAGTGTCACTTTCTGCTTGCATATTACCAGGGGCATACGAAGGGGGGACAGAGGGGGTGGGTTGCCCCAGGCACCACTCTGGGGGGGGGGTTACAAGATGGTCCGCTGCCCCTCCCAAGCTGTAGAGCGGCCGAGGGCACGCATGCAGTTAGTATGGGCACCGCCCTTACGGGCTGCCTCTCCCACGCTGACCGTGTGCCGCTGGGCAGTTTGCCCTGCCCCATCCTGCCCCTCAGCGTCCCGCCCCGGGTGTTGGAGAGGGTTCCTCTGCCACTGCATATTACATCTGTTGAAGAAAGAACCTTATCACTTAGGCTGCTTAAAGTGATCTACAAAGTTCTTTGCTTGTACCAATGCATGACATTTGGACTTCACAAGTGTAACTTATAAAAATTGTTCTCTATTACTTTTATTTCAAAAAATTCTGGTCCCAAAGTTCCAGTGAGCAAACCTTTGAGTGCACCAAAACTCTTAATCAGGCTGGATAGTAATCAAATTTGGTTGTACATTGTACCTTTAAAGCACATTCAATGCACATTTTCCCCCTCAGAGAATTCTGGGGGCTATAGTTTAGCTGTCATAGAGTTAACGAATTACAGCTCCTATAATTTTTTAAGGGGGGCAATGCTCTTTGTGGTTTAAAAGTGTTGTCTGTGTGCAGCATTAGGCGAAAGCTGGCTTGGTACTGAAGCCATTATGCTTGTATTGGTAAACAATTCATTTTTGATGCATAGTCGTAGCACGGGCATGTTTATGGAGACACAACTAACTATATGAGGCATGTGATAGCGTGCCTGCATTTCAGAATTGACCACTTCACCACCTGTAGCCCTCAAGATGTTGTTGGACTCCAAATCCCACCAGCCCCAACCAGAATGGGAAATGGTCCGGGACTGTGGGACTTGGCATCCAGCAGTATCAGGGATGCTATAGGTTTCCCACTCCTGCCCTAAGTGGTGGGGGTGGAAATTCAATGCTTTCCAAGAGCAAGAGAGGGATACCTGGAGGGCTCCATTTGGCCCCAGGGCCCAAGCTTCTTCCTCCCTGGTATATACCACTACACACTTTCTCTCTATTCACAAGACTACCTTCTACCTGCCTTTTGCTGCAGAGTAACTGTAAATTACCTTGCAAAGGAGAGAAAATGATTTTCACTGTGTTTACTGTGGGTGGAAATTCTGTTTGTTATCTGTCCTCCTCCCTATATCACCTGTAACATACCAGTTCATCTATTCCTAATTCTGCAGCCCGTGTTTACTATGGTGTCAACCCCAAACAAAAGAATTGGGAAAGGCAAACAATTGAGGATTTATACTATCGTTCTGCATAGCCATTAGCACTGAAATATGTACTTGAATAGCCTGTTTTTAATGCTGTTGTCAGTACATAAAACAGTGATATAATGGAGGGTTGTGAAATCCAAGGAAATTGCAGCTGAAAGGGGGACCGTTTCTGGCTGAGACAAAGGCATATTAGTGTACATTTCAGACTTGAGTAAACACAAGCAATGTCCATCAGTTAGGACTGGTGCAGACTACTTTTTGTGTGATTGCAAGGTCAGTTGTGTTCCAAATCTACAGATATACTGTGGACGGTCTTGTTTCATAGGAAATGCCTGTTTCCTTTTTACTGAAAAGAGAGGGGGGGAGGGAGGACAGCAGGAGATGTGAGCTCCAGGTTCTGAGAGGCATTGCAGGGCTGGGTGATGGGAAGCAGTCTGAGATTAACCAGGAGCCAGGAATATGGGATGGTGCCAGTAGTCAGGGCTAAAGAGAACTTCAGAATTTAAGGCAAGTCAGGAACAAGCTAAAAGTCAGGGCCAAAGGACATGGGGAACATACTGTTTCTCAGGAACATTTTGTTGCTCAAGCAAGGCTTAACTGCAAAAGGAAACTCCTTCATGTTCAGAAAGATCCAATAGCCAGCATGGGTTCAGGATAGGGCCTGTGGGTGCTATTTTTTTCCACAGTAGTCAAGAGTTTGATACAGCAGGTACTAAAGTATTGGGTTCAGAACCAGTAGGGCCTCCCCAGTGTCCCTAGAACTACAGTTATGAAGCAAAATGTGTAGGTAACCCTCCTAAGCGATTTCTGTGAGTTGAACCAACTTGGCTTCTCCCATGTTTGTGTTTTGAACCAGCGGGTGAAGTCAAAGCTGTGATTGATGAGTGAGTTGTTCGGATACCAGGTAGTTCCTGAGGCCCTAAAGAGCTGCTGTTTTCCCCTCCAGTGCAATTTTCCTGCTTCTGTCTCATTTTTACTCCTTGAAATGTTCATAGTTTGCCCTTCCTTTTTTCCTAGCAAGTAGGATGCATTTTTCCTGTGAAAAATCTTCATCTGAAATCAGGTACTCCCTGGAAGTTATTTTCTACAAATGTACAATAGGTGTGGGTGTATATGAAAGAATGCCCCCCCCATGGCAAACAAAACTTTTCTAAGAGGCTTAGGCACATCTTCTGCTGTGCACGACTTAAAGTCCAGACATGCACTGTCTGGCAGTGACAGGGAGAAACCCATTGATAACTCACACCAGGTGGCCATCTTTCCCACCTCCCCAAAGGTGTCAACTCCCCCCCCCCAAAAAAAGTGTCCATTGGCTACCTGGAAAATGTGACTGGAGCTCTGATTAGCTGGAGCCTGCCAGCTGTCATTTAAGCCCAAGGTGAGTCCTCCTATGTCCTTCAACATGAGCTGTGGCAATGCAGCCTTTGTCCCCCTTGCCGCCCCCCCCCCCCGCAACTGATGCCGGAAGCATCCAGCCCAGTGCCAGAGGTGACCACTGAGAGTAAATTCTGCAATGTTTCATATGCAGCATTGAGACCAATATTCTGGTAGAGTGTTTCATTTCTGTTTCAAGCTGCAAACTTGCTATTTCTCCCCTTCACCCATCTGACCTGTACTCCATTTGAATAAACTCTGAATTGGCTTTCTGGGATGGGATGGTTTCTGATCACACTCAAGTGCTCTTTAACCAACACACACAGAGAGAGGGGGCATGGCTTAGGGCTGCTTGAGGCTGTGCTACTAGTTGGTGATGTGCATGGGACAGTGGAGGGAGGTGCCTGTTGTTGTTTTTTTAAGATATTTATTGAGTTTTTCCACCTTTATACATTCAAAAAGAAAAAAAACAAAAAGGTTAAAAACACATAAAGTTTACAATCCTTATTTTCAATAATATATTTCCCTGACTTCCCCACACCTCCCCTTCTTATATTCCAATTCAAATTGTTAATTCAACAAGTTCTTGTCCCCAATTTTTGACCTTTTTATATTTAATTCATTTTTAAAAAAACCAATTTTAACTTATAAACATCAATATTTAAACATCAGTGCTCATTCTTAAAACTTTTTTCTAAAGTCGACCCAAATTCCCTTCCACGAATTCCCCAATTTTCATACTAATAACAAACAAAATAAAAAAAAACAGATTATTATTCTGCACCCTTTGGATTCCCAAACCCCACCCCACCCTTTCCCGGTTTCGATCCCCAACAAATGTTCATCAGTCTTAGTCTACTATCAGCCTGGAGACCTCACGTCTGAGGCTCTTAATTCTCTCTCAATTCCTCTCTGCCGGTTTTTTTGGTAGTCCTTAATATTAAACACCAGATCTCGGAGAAGCTCTGTCCCGATAGGGTCCATATTTCTTCCAGCCAGACCTCCATACTTAAAAGTGGAGCCTGAATCTTGTTTCTTACTCCTTTTAAGTCCAAATGTCCCAAAAGCTCCAACTTTCACCTTATTCAAATTTGTAATCCATAGGTCTTCAGATCTCCACATAAGGAGATCTCTCCATTCTTCAATCTTCAATTCAAAACAGATTTTCATCATCCAGTACTTATTTTCCTTTGTAGCCATCATGTCAGGCCTCTGGCTCTCCTTTGTCATCTGCAACATTACATCTCCTCCTTCCTTTTCCTCAGAAACAACATATATCTCTTTCTCCACACTTTCAAATCTTTCAAGTTTCTCTTCTTGTCCAGCTGCATGGACTTCATGAGTCAAGTCCTTATCAAATTCAATGGATTTGTTTACTGTTAAGTCCAGAGTTGTAACATTTGTAGCCAAAACATCAATTTGGCCTTGTAACTTTCCCAAGAGAAGAAACACTCTGTCCAATTTAGCTTGAATTTTCCCTCCTTCTGCCATTCTTGTAATGTCCCAAAATCCCCTCTAGAGGGATTTTGGTTACTTTATCTTCCTTCCAGTTCAAATCCAAAAATCAAGTTAGTTTGTACCAGTTCTTCCTTGTTTTCAACAAAATATAACCAAATTGTAGCAAATATATCCAGCAGAGATAGCAGAAACAAAGTTCTCTTTTTCCTTCTTGACAGCTAATTTGACAGCTGTCAAACTCTTCTATATCTCCTCAACAGGCTCTCTCGCGGATCACTCCCGGGTCCGGGGGGGGTGGCACTTCAGCTCTCAAAATTAGCTCTTATCCTCCAGTGAAATTACTTATACTGCCAAATCGTGAAATTAATGTATTTTACCCAATAAAGAAGAAGAAATTCTCTCGACCTTAGTTAGCTAGTCCTTGCTTTAGATTATTTATAAGACGGGGAGACGGACTTCCTGTTTGCGCCTTCCCCGATCTTGCCTAATTAAAAAAAAAATTTTCTTTACAAATCCAATTTCCGTATTACTCACGGGTTGTTGCTTTTAGAGTCCAATTGTTCACAAGAAGAAGCCAGCGCTCTCCAACCATGGCATGCGGCTTCACTCCGCAGGAGAAGCAGTCGACTCTCAGCACCGCGCCGCTCACCCCGTCCCCCGTTCCGAAGCCTTTAAAAAGGCTCCTTTGCAGGTCGGGGGGGCGCAAATGGTGCCCGCCGAGTCACCAAGTTCACAGGCTTCAGCGCCTGTGATTTCTGAGGGTCCCCGCGTCGCCGCAGCGGCAAGACCCGGATCCTGCGGAGCCGATTCCCTCTGGAGCTTGGAGGGAATCCGCCATTAGCCGATGGTGCTAACCTGGAAGTCCCGGAGGGAGGTGCCTGTTACCTTACCCTAGAGGAGGCCACCAATAAGGTAGTGGGAATGCCACACCCCAGTCCCTAGGTTGGCCAGTAAGTGGGTTGGTGGTGGCAGAGAGGAAGGATTAGGGTGGGTTCCCCAAGGCTACTAGCCTACCCTATAAGGCTGGCGCTGGAACTGAGGATCTCTGTACTGTGACAAATGTTTGCTGGGAGTTTAAAGAACAAGAAACCTAATTATTATTTTCTGAGACACCTATGGGCAGCGTAGGGTGTATCTACTGCCTTGTCATAGCATTATGTGTCAAAAGCACTATCCAGTAGCACAAGATTACATATTTTCCAGACTAGTGATGAGAGTGCTGGTAGACTTGCAGGGTGGAGAAACTGGAATTGGCCAGGATCCATGCTTTGTGGTCTGAGTGCAAGGAGGAGATGATTCCTCACAACACAGGGACAACCTGCAGGATAGATGCCTTCATCCTTGCCACCCACTGGATTTCATTCCATTTGGTTCCCCCCTGCCCCCCCTGCATAAAAATAAATAAATTGTCTGTACTATCCCTTATTGTTGGTGACAATGAAGGAGACCATGTACAAACATTGCTATCAAATGTTCTTCAGTTTTCAGCCGTAAGGTCAAAGCCACACCTGATTTGCGTCACTGCAAGAGGCAGATTAGTACCTGACTTGATTATGAGACATATATCAAAGATAGCCGTCTAGAAACAAAGGCCTATAATCAGGAGAGAGACTAGGACAGGAGGGGGAAGGAACTTTTCCTTGGCATAGGTCGACAGGTGAAAGGATTATGTGCAGCCATTTCACAAGGTAAACCAAGGGGTTTTTATTGAAGTGTGGCTGAGTAACTCTGTTATGGAACCATTGCTGATTTCTCTCTCTCTCTCTCTCTCTCTCTCTCTCTCTCTCTCTCTCTCTGTGTGTGTGTGTGTGTGTGTGTGTGTGTGTGTCTCTGGTTTTGAAGACTAATCTGCATGCTGTTTGGAGCACAATACTGACTGTAGCTGGGAAAGTCTCGCAGACATGCTGACTGGAAAACTGGATTGAAGTGGATTTGGGACAGATAGGCTACTGCAGCTAAGGAGTGCCTCTGGCTGCTCAAGATAGGCTGGATGGAAACAGCTGAGGGACTGGGAATTCCATTGGCAGAGAATTCAGTGAGTCAGCACTGAGTCACCTTACCCCTACGTGACAGCGGAAAGGAAAGCACACCACATAGTCGCAGTTAATTGGCTTGTGCGCTGCTTAAGGAAGGCTTCAGAAATTCTGACCAGGCAGAGCAATCTCTCATTTCTGGAAGCTGCACGGAAAGGCATGGCGAGCCAGGAATAGTCCCCACAAATGGGCTATTGGGATGTTTCAGAGGATGTTCTAATTACCCCTGAGGTTCCCCCCAAACAAGGATTATTTGTTGTTGCCGTCTTCTCCTGCTGGAGGGGATGCTTTGATTTTTCCACATCCATCTCATTTCCAAATCAAATTACAGGAAGAACGGCTGAATAAGCGAAAAGAGCAATTGCCGTCAGTCGCATGGGCCCTTACAGGCGTAACATGGCATGGCTAATCTGTTGTAAAATACTGGGAGGGCAGAGCGTACTGATAAAATGGAAGCACTGTCATCCCTTCATCGGGTGACTTCTGACACTTGGCAGCAATAAGGTTTTAAAAGGATCCTCTAAAGCAAGGCTGGGAAGCATGTGTTCTCCCAGATCTTGATGAACTACAAATCCCATGATCCCTAGCCATTGGGCATGCTGACTGGGGCAGATGGGAGTTGAGTTTCAAGCAGGACTGAGTGACCTAGTGGGGTGGGAACACAAAGTTTACTGGGGCAGGGCAGTGGCAGTGTTGCACCTGTGCAAGGGCAGTAGCACAGGCAGACTGGCATTCCTACTGGTGTGCCTACACCTGCCCCCAACTTTGTCCCCATCCCCACCTGTTCACACCCTGGTAAGTGACAGCAACACGACTATTCGGAGGGCAGCTGTAGAACCCCACTCCACTATGCCAACTGCTCCCAGTTGCAAATGTCAGGAGGGCAGCAGGTGCCCCCTTTGTTTCTGTACGGGACTGACAGTACATTCTTATGAATGGGACTCCAAAATAAGTCCTACTGAGTTCAGTGGGGTTTCCTCCCAGGGAAGTGTATATAGGATTGAAGTCTTAACAGTGTGATCTAATCGTAAGGTATTGTTAGAAGTTTGTGGGTGCCTTGACTCCTCTAAATCCCTGGGTCTAGTGGGTATTGGAGCTTTCATCAATGCTCAGAGTATTAAAATGGGCTGCCAGGCACAGTGTCAAAATGCAGACCAGGTGGATAATGGCTGCTAAGTATGTGTCGTTAACAGAGAACAAAGGGTGGATAAGCCATAAGAAAAGCTAAGACTATGTACCAGCCAGCAAATGGGTGGTGCCCCAACCTGGTCTCTGGGTAACTAGCAGAAGACAATGCCAGAGTTTTTAGGAGGAGGAAGTTGCAGGATTGCAGTTGGGGATGATGTAAACCGCAGTAAAGTAGCTGGCACTTGCAAGCAGCAAGCAGCTGAAGAGAGAGGAAGGTCAGAGCACAATGTTGGCTGACCTTGGGATCCAAGGTGGCAGAAATCGGGTAAATGGGAACCTCTTGGAGTGTAATGCTACAAGCCCCACCATTGTAGGCTCAGGTTGTGTGTGTGTAAATAAACAATGGACTCAGCTACATTAGTAAGGAAACACCGTATAGAACGCATTATAAACATGCAACACCAGATGGCGTGAGAGAGTAAGAAAATATTTCTACGCGATTTTCCAGGGTGTTTTTTTATTTTGTTATAACGATTTAATTCTGACTTTCTAATAGTGCTTTTTTCTGTGTGTAGATGCACCCCAGATATCATAAATGCAGTAGAACTTCCACCGTGTTTCATTTCAAAAGGAGCACAAATTCTGAGTAAGCACCTGGACCCCTGGAATCTCAGACTGCTCTGGACATTAGGGTGGCATGTAAACAGTATTAATAATGCTTGGCATGCGATAGTCTAGACTTTGCCATCATAGCCAAATGGAAACAATGGAATTCCCGTTCGTTTCAAAGCTGTTGGCACTTAAAATTGCTTATTCAGGGCAGAATTCTGCCCAATTTCTTGAAATAATCTTGCACGTAATTATTTGTAATTTTGCAAAAAATAAAACCAGTGTTTAATGTTTGGTGTTAATTGTAACAGATAGAATTGCACACGGGGCAGAGGCTAGCTAGAGGGTGCCTTGCATGCCTCCTTCTAGCAACTCCAGTCAAGCTTGTGCCATTGTATTGCTCTGCTTTCCTTTGGACCACATCAGCGAGGCTGAGAATGGGGTCTTGTCATCTGGGCAGCCCAGGACCTCCATACACATTGCCCAGACTTGCACCCTGGGGAGGTCACGTTGGTGCTGCTGTGGTTTGACTTCAATCCTGGAGATACGCTCTATTGCCTCTCAAGACAGATGGACAGCCAAAATGTTGGAATGAACAGCAGAGGGTTATTGAGGTGAGATGAGTATCAGTGTGAGGTAGGTGTAAAAGGAAGCGGGGGGAGTATGTTGAGAGAGAGACTGCTGAGAGAGGTTGTTCCTAGATGGGATTATTGTGAGGCAGAGATGCATTGGATCCTATAAACAACAGCAGTACTGCCATCACATAGCTGGGTGTGTTTTTAGCAAAAAAACAACAGAGAAAGGAGGATCTGGTGATGGGCAGAGCAGTCAGAGTATGGATGATTTAGAGCAGTCAGCTGGGTAACTGGAGTGTAGCTTTACCCAGGGCCGTCTTAAGCATATCTGGCGCTGTGGTGCAAAAATCCCTCCGGTGCCCCCCCTTTTCCAGAATTGCCAACCCTTTTTAGGGAGGATGGCGCTGCCAGCAACGCACCCAGCTTTGCGGGGCTGGAGGAGGCAGGCAGCGGCTGGAGGGCAGCTCCTCCGGTGGGAAAGAAGCTCCTTGCTCAGCTGGCCACTTTGTGCCATGGTGACCACGGCAGGTGGAGGCTCCGGGTGCGGCTTCTTTGGCGCGGCATTGTGGAGGGGGGCGAGGGCGGTGAGCTGATGCCGGGAGGTGCCGCATCCAGCCTCTGCCTCTTCTGTGGTGCCCTCCAGAGCTTGGCGCCCTGCACCACTAGCCTCTATAAGTAAGACACCTCTGGCTTTACCATTTCATTTCTCTGGGCATTTTGGAGCACTGGGGCTTTGCAATAAGTGATAGTTGACACCTTCACAGAAAGTTGTATCAGAGTAGGATTCCATTTTGCTATGGTATGTGTGCATAATCTGTGTCTTTCACGCACAAGTCCCTCTAGTATCCAACATCCCTGGGTACAAACTGACCTAATTAGTGTGCAAGGAGCTGCCTAAATCATCATTTTAAAGAATGTCCTGGCTTATACATTGTTAAACCAGGCATAGGCAAACTCCAGCCCTCCAGATGTTTGGGACTACAATTCCCATCATCCCTAGCTAACAGGACCAGTAGTTAAGGATGATGGGAATTGTAGTTCCAAACATCTGGAGTTTGCTTATGCTTGTGTTAAACCATAATCTAGCACAATTAGCATGAGCCTAGGGGAGCCTCGGACTTGCATGGTCCGCCTCTGGCGTGGCCATGAGTGGTAGCTCGGTAGCTTTCCTTCTGTTTTTTATTAACCTCAGCTTTTTCTTTTTTTTCTTTTTTGTTAATCTCAACTATGGTTTCTTTCAAGCCATAGTTTAAATTCAGAGAGCTGTTGCCTTGAGAAGAACCTTCATCTGGTGCCCCCAAGGAATGTTCTCATCAGTTGATATGTGTTAAGCATGTTATTGTTGCACTATCAGTAAAGATTTATCTTTCAGTGCCATTTTGAGCCTTGGTCAGGAGTGGCTGGTGTAGCACAATGTCTGATTATGGCCTTTGTCACATCACACAGACAAGATCATGCCAGCAACATTTGTCACGCTGCTTCCCCTTCCCACTGCTTTATCATCTTTTGTTGTTACCCCTGTGTGTTTCAATATATAAATTAAATGGATCAGTGAATCATTTATTTATTTGTTTGCATTTAAAATAGTATCACCAGCGGGACACGTTTCATTCAATGCATGTTTCAGAAGATTGGGTTTGTTTGGGTTTTCCTCTTGTGAGCAAAGATGCAGTTTTGATGCAGCACACCAAAATACAGAAAATAAACGGAACTCTTCAAATTTGTCTTTTGAAGTTGTGGATCTAAATACCTTAAATATGTAGCCATATATACTTCATTAGCCTGCCTCTGGTCCTGAATGGCCTCTTTTGTTAACATACTATTCGTAAATGTTCTGGTAATCAGCTACTTCCTTATATGCAGAGCAAAAGTGATGATGCCTTGAAAAAAGGAAGAGAAGAGATTTGATAAGTTCTGCTTTTGAATTTATGGCTGCTTTTTAACGGAGCCAAAGTTACCTCCCCATGGTGCAAGCCTGGGCAGTGTATATGGAGGTCTTGGGCTACTCAGATGACAAGATCCCCTTCTCAGTGGTTGTGTGGATGTGGTCTAAAGGAAAGCAGAGCGATACATCTGGCACCAGCTGGGCTGCAGGAGTTGCTGGAAGGAGGTGTACAAGGCGCCACCCAAACATCTTAGGGATTTCACTCCGAATTTGTGTAGGGTTTACTCCTCAGGCTTTTCTTCTCCTGAAGAAATCCTGCAAGGCATCCGAGGTTTAGAACCAGAGTTTTCCTTTTCCTAGATGGGCTACCTTCCCAAGTTGATGAGCTCCATCTGCCCCACACTTCCCTCTACAGTACATGCAAAAACCGCCAATGCAAATGATTGTAACAATGCACTGTTTGTTCATTCTGCTCAGTTCTTTTGTGCACTGGCTTGGCTTTCTGTTCACTGAACACATTCCCTTAAATATGCCCACATTTCATTGGATGCCAGGACTGGACACCCACTTTCCCTTCTATCAGTGGAGAGGTGAGTGAGGTTAGCAGTAGCTGATGTTGGTGTCTTCTTCTACTGATGGAGGAAGCTAATTGGGGGCAGGCCTGCACCATTTTGTGGTCTTTTCTCTTAGTCTGGTGTTTTAGAGGTGGCAGACATTTTGTGTTATGCCACACACACGTAACAAGCTTTTTCTGATTGATGCCCGCAAAATGTGACTGGTGCTCGGATGCGACCCCTAGTTTAAAGGATTAGGAAGTGGTGACTAAGCAGGAACGTTGTTTTCTCAAAGGCAAAAGCCAAACAGGGACCTGCAAGTGCTTCCTCTCCATGAAAGAAGAATTCTTGAAACCAAGTAATCACCTCCCATTTAAGTAGACTTCCACAAGTTGCTTCTCCAGTAGTGGCCCTCATGGCAATAAGATGGAGCTTTAGCTATTTCTCGATAGCTGAATCATTGCTGCTTACTGGGGAGGAAAGGAAGAGGCAGGAGGAGAAGGGGAGATCAGTGTCACATTGTCCACTATGGCCCTCCCATGCCACTGTGATTGGAGAGATCAGCGTAAAAAGAATCTGAGACACTTCTGCTAAAATGTGTTCAAGTTGCAGATTGGGCAGTCCACCCTGTCATTCTGCTTTCCCAGGTTCTTGCTGCCCACTCCTCATAAACTCTATTTGACCTATTTTGACCATGAAGGGGGGAAAGAAAGCTACAATTACTTGCAGGGTGTTTTGGATGAGTTTTGAATAAGCAACAAATTAATATGACATGCTGAACTTTGGCATTCTGTCTTTAACAATAACAAACTCCGTTCATTTTTCATTATGTGTGAAATGTGCAGAAGTTAGAAGACAATGGAGCTCTAAGGATATGTGATGCTTTAACAAATGAAAGAGATTGATCCTCTGTTCTGGTTACATCAGTGTATGTAAATGTACTTGTAAATATCTGAGAACTGGAGGGAAAGGAGGGGAAGTGTGTTTCTATATAATTTCTGCTCTGTTAAGGAATGCTCATGACTATACCATTCCGTTAATTTTAAAGCAACAGCTTTGGTTTGTATTTATTTAATGACAGACCGTTGTATCGTGCTTTTCTGAAACTAGGGATGGAGAATAAATTTCATTCAACAATATCCCCTCTTAACTACTTGCTGGAAATGGCCCTGAAGGTTGGAGTGGAAACACTGTGATACAGTTTCATGATCCCCTATCTCCCAGTACCAATCCAGAAGGATATCAGGGTCAATGGTATCAAAAGCTGTGCATAACCCAAAGAGAACAAGCAGGGTTACATGCCCCTCCCCATCTCGCTGCCAACAAATATCACCAACTTAGGCAGCCAATGGGTTTCAGTGCCATGTTATATCAGGGTTAGCCAAAGCGGTTAACCCTCCAGATGTTTTTGGACTACAACTCCTCTCATCCCTGACCATTGACCATTCATGTGAGAATTGTTGGGAGTTTTGTTGGAAGCCACCCAGAATGGCTGGGGTAACCAGTCAGACGGGCGGCATATAAATAATAAATTGTTGTTGTTGTAGTCTAGCTCTACTTTGCCTACCTAGCTCAGTTGGTTAGTGCATGGTGATAATGCCAAGGTCGCAGGTCCAATCCCCATACGGGCCACATGCATATTCCTGCATCACTGGGAGTTGGACTAGATGACCCTCAGGGTCCCTTCCAACTCTACAATTCTGTGATTCTATAGTATATAGCATCCACTAGGGGCACAAATGGCACTTTTGTGTAATCAATAGTTGCAAGTTTGAAAACATTCTTGCCTAATGCTCAAAAGACCCCTGCATGTGGGCTGCTATCAGATGTCAACACACTTAAGGGCAGAGCGTTCTCAGCATGGCTGAATGTGTGCTAAGAAGGGGAAACTAGTCACTTGGCCAAGAAACGTGAACATTAGAAAACAGAGAACTGGCTGCCTATCAACAGCAGCCTCCACCCTATCCCATCAGAGACTATTTTCTTAGGCATTGTGACTTGGTTCCCAGAACTTTAAGCTTCACTTAATATGCATGTTGAAATATGCAGGATATATTTTCCCCCGGAATTCAAAGAAAGCAGTGAAAAACAAATTATGAAATTTCACTTGGCCGAAGCAGTGTTGCACTGCTGGCTTTCCTCCTCAGCTTTCAGCGATTTCCTAACATCTGAAGACGTCACTAGTGTGAGAAAGTTTGACATTTAAGAGAAACAGGGGAATAGGAAGCTGTTAACCATTGCGTGACAATTATGTCTGAAGTTATTCTCATTTGCCTTCAGGTTACTCTGTGCCGTCAATGTTGTTCTCATGTTTCTTCACACCCCTGTGAGTTTTGGGCAGCTTGATCCAATCCATATTGACTCGGAACAAAGTACCATCCATGTCAACAGTCCCAATTAAGTGTGCATAGGATTGCAGCCTCAGCTTCTTAAAACCGAAAAATTATATTATAAAAACTCCACCGGCTACACCTATATATATACACACACAAAATTCATATATATACACACAAAATATATATATACACACATATAAAACAAATATATATACACAAACATATATACACACAAAATTCGCTGCGCTCTACATATATATTTGTAGAGCGCAGTGAATTTTGTGTGTCCAATTTGTGTGTCCAAGATGGAGACCAGCTAGAAAATGATGATTTATACCATAGTGTATCAAGAGCTGCAACCAATCCTAATTGGTCCAGTGGCAAATCTCTCTCAAAGAGATGCCAAAGGAGATCCAAAGCATACATCTTAGATGTTGTAGTTATTTAATGTGTGTTTATGCCACTGATCTGATTTGTCACTCACAGCAGTGATAAGGGACTGCTACGAAAATAACTCCCCAAACAAGGCTTTTCAAATGATAAGAATTTATTTGCTTTCACAAATACCAGAGCCCCAAAGGGATAGTTAAGAAGCCATTCATGGAAGCCAAACAGAAATTTGATAGGCATGGGACCTTTGTTGTCCTTAAATAGCTTTTAGAAGATTCATTTTCTATTATCAAAGAGATAAAAGCTGCTTGTGTTGTGTGGCATGCTGAACTTGGCAAGCTGTGATAATGATCCCAATCATTCTGAGCTAATATTTTGCAAGCACGCTTGTTTTTTAACAACAGAGGCATTGAGCCAATGTATAGACCAGCCTTTGCCAATCTGGATTTCTCCAGATGCTTTAGAGTACAACCCTCATCAGCCCCAGGCAGGATGGGATCACTGGAGTCCAAAATGTCTAGAGGGCCCAGGATATTGAAGGCTAGTACAGATAAAGACTATACCACCCTGTTTTCTAGCACAAGAGTCCCCATTCAGTTGTGAACCAGTAGAAGCTGCTAGTAGGCTAGCAC
The DNA here is from genome assembly GCF_027172205.1 of Podarcis raffonei. Classification (NCBI taxonomy): domain Eukaryota; kingdom Metazoa; phylum Chordata; class Lepidosauria; order Squamata; family Lacertidae; genus Podarcis; species Podarcis raffonei. The sequence goes on from NC_070612.1 coordinate 35,229,295, forward strand.
TCTCAGAATCTGGAGGCATGCTCAGACACAGAGCCAGAGTCCTTTCTCCTTGGCGTGGAGAGGAGAGGAACTGGTCACTATACAGTTTCTTTTAGGTCCTTGCTCAGGAGTGACAGAATCAGAAGGGCCTTGATAACCTTCCCATAATCCTAATCCTATCTTCTATGCTGCCTTGGTATGTTTTTGGTTTTTTTATGAACATGTGGATGGATGATAAATTGATTAGTAGGTAAATGAATAGTCACTGGGCATCACACCCCCATAACTGGTCCAGGAAATTTCACTCATCCTTTGAGTAGCCAATAGAGCTCTGGTTTTCCCCACCCTCTTCCCACAGTAACCTTGAGGCTGTTTGCGAGTCATTCAAGTTGCTGTCTTTTATGGGCAAACACAGAATCAAATATGGGTGAAGAAAGCTGGATGGCCCTTAGAAGGGGATTCCTTCCTGGAACAGACTTAGAAACATAAGGGACACCACACACACCAAAGGAGTGGTTAAGAGCATCAGCTGTACATGGGGGATAGAAGTATTTGCCGAATTCTCCAGTTATACTGTCAGACAGAGGAGCTATAAGTGTTATGCAGCAGTGCCTATGTTCCTGCCTTTATTTGTCATTATGGGACATGGGCGTAGCCATGATTTATTTTAAGTGGGGCACTCTTTATGCTGAGGGAGGGGCAGAACCGAGTTATCTGTGATGTAATTGGTCAGTTATTTATTTTTATTTATTTACTTGATTTAGGAGGAGGCAGCTTCCCCTATCCACTGCCCCTTGGCTATGCCCATGTTATGGAATTGGCTATAACTATAATGGAAGCTGTAGCTTGATTAACCACTTCCTGTTTCAGTTTCTTCTCTCCCTCCTCACTTCCACTGCAAACACAGGCTAGTAGTTTTGTTTTTGTGCAGACATCTTAAAAAGGAAAAGGTAAAGGGACCCCTCACCATTACGTCCAGTCTTGGACCACTCTGGGGTTGCGGCGCTCATCTCGCTTTATTGGCTGAGGAAGCCAGCGTACAGCTTCCGGGTCATGTGGCCAGCATAACTAAGCTGCTTCTGGCGAACCAGAGCAGTGCACGGAAACACCATTTACCTTCCCGCTGGAGCGGTACCTATTTATCTACTTGCACTCTGACGTGCTTTCGAACTGCTAGGTTGGCAGGAGCAGGGACCGAGCAACGGGAGTTCACCCCGTCGCAGGGATTCGAACCACCAACCTTCTGATCGGCAAGTCCTAGGCTCTGTGGTTTAACCCACAGCGCCACCCACGTCCCTGCAGACATCTTATTCCCATTAAAAACAGCTAAATTATTAATATTAAGGTATCCACAATTTTTCTACATGCAATGTTGCCCTTACAGAATCATCAATATTTCTAAGCAAATTAGGAGATCTAAAGTTTTGGCAATAGCCAAACAAAAATCCACAACAGGAATAGGATCTTGAGCACTGTACTAGTGTAAATGCTATTCACACTAGTGGTCCTATGGCAGCAGTCAATAGGTAGCCAACCTTAGGGATTTCTTTTTACAACCTACACATAATATTTTCTATGGTCTCATCCTCTGAATAGGAAATGCTCAGAGTATTAATAAGTGGAATCAAACTGCCAAACTTGTAAAAGAGAATGTTTAAGGGTTAACTACAGCTGTTTCCTGCCTGAAATCTATCACACTGGATATGTACAAATGCTGACAGTTAGTTACTTCAAAGCCTCACATTAAAGGTAGTTTAGAAGCTAAAGCTAAGTTAATTATTACGGAACAGAGTCTCTAGCAGAATGTTACAAGATGCAAAGACATTTGGCTGGGAGTGGACCAGAAGCCTTGAACGTCACAAGAGTATGAAGGCGTTTTTAATTACTCTCTCTCTTTGCTCTGTAACTGTTCTGAGTCAAGTCTTACTCAAAGGGAAAGAAGAAAGTTTCAGTGAATCACCAGTGCTACTTCCTGCAACATGTGGCTTGCCCTTCGTGTCTCCCTGGAAAAGAAAGCAGTCGTCACATCTTTGTAGCCAGTAATACCTGAGACATGTGTGTGTGTATAAACTTAAATAGTGTACATGTTTAGTCCCCACCCTGCAAAAGCTCCCGCATGCGTATGACTTCATATTTAGTAATAAGGAGATTGAATTCACCGGGTCTATTTTACACCCATAGGAAATGAAGGATTCAAAATGTTACACAGCAGCACCGTTACTCATTGAATGTTTTTTGTGGTTTTTTTAAATTGTCAATAGCACCTCCCTCCCAGACCATTTTCCTCTTGTTTTATGACCTTTCAATTGAGAGAAGGGGCTGTCTTATTAAGGAATTTGGCAGTTCATCTGGCCCTCTGCCACAACTGATGGAATTCATCCTCCTCTTGAGGAAGGCAAGCTTTTTGTCCTCTTGGCTGGCAGAGGGAAGCCTGCTCCATTCTCCTCGCTGCTGACTAGCTGACTGAGAGCCCACCTGGGCTCAATCTCCCAAAGGAGAGGAAGGCTATATTAAGACCAAAATGGACGACCCCCCAAAAGCATTTGCCCTTTTGAGGGGGCAGCATTTCCCCTTGGTGCCTTCCATCAGCGCTGGCTGCTTGCCCAGCTGTGAACCTATCTGGACAGGAACAGCCTAACTTCTGTTGTCTATGCTGTGGTAACCTCTAGGTTAGATTACTACGTGTTATATGTGGGGCTGCCTCTGAAGACTGTCAGAAACTTCAGCTAGTGCAGAATTAACAGCCAGATTGCTCACCAAGGCAAGATGGTTTGAGCATATTAAACCAATCCTGGGCCGGCTGCGCTGGACCCAATTCCAAGTGCTGGTTTTGATCTATAAAGCCTTAAAATGGCTCAGGATGGCAATACCTGCCTTTCCCCATAAGAACTGCCTCGGACCCTGCTATTATCATCTGAGGCCCTTCCTGGTGCGCCTCCTCCATGAGAGGTCAAGAGGGTGGGAACACAAGAACAGGCCTTTTCTGTGCTGGCTCCATTTGTGGAATGCTCTCCCCAGGGAATCTCACCAAGCACCTTCATTACATATGTTTAGGCACTAGGTGAAACCTTTTCTATATAATCAGGCCTTTGGCTGATTAATATTCTATGGCCTTTTAAATGTGTTTGTGGGAGGGGGGATTATTGGTTAGTTTTTGTTACGTATTTTGTGCTCTCATTTTTTGAACCACTCTTCAGATGAAGAACAGTATACAAATCTAATAAATAATAATAATCTTTTCTTTTTCTTTGGCTGAAGAGTGAGGCTCTGGAAATGCTTTAAAGAAATAAAATTAAACACTTAATTTTAATTAAACTGATTCAGAGATACCATAACATTTCCAGGGAAGGCACACCCAAAGTATTTTGACATAAGTAATAAAAAGTTAGGGACGCGGGTGGCGCTGTGGGTAAAAGCCTCAGCGCCTAGGGCTTGCCGATCAAAAGGTCGGCGGTTCGAATCCCTGCAGCGGGGTGCGCTCCCGTTGTTCGGTCCCAGCGCCTGCCAACTTAGCAGTTCGAAAGCACTCCCGGGTGCAAGTAGATAAATAGGGACCGCTTACTAGCGGGAAGGTAAACGGCGTTTCCGTGTGCGGCTCTGGCTCACCAGAGCAGCGATGTCACGCTGGCCACGTGACCCGGAAGTGTCTGCGGACAGCGCTGCCCCCCGGCCTCTTGAATGAGATGGGCGCACAACCCTAGAGTCTGTCAAGACTGGCCCGTACGGGCAGTGGTACCTTTACCTTTACCTTTAATAAAAAGTTGGGTGCCCAAGGCAAAAAAAATCTGAATGACACCCTCACTTCCACTAATTAATGTATAGGACTATCTACTGCGGGAAGAAGGGGGGTTGTCCCTTTGATAAAATGTTTCCACTCATTTCAATGAGGCAAGAACAAGTTGCATTATGCCCTTTTGGTCAGAGTTGTCTTGTTTCACATCCTATAAACCTTAATGGCTCCCAGAATCTTTTTATATTAGGTACCCATAGGCAATCCATTATCTCTCAGTGTCAGACTCCAATATGGCCATATGGAGATAATACGACTGACTTATCTGTTGTGCTTGTTGTATGAGCTATTGAGATGTATGAAAGGGCTTTAGGACATGTTTTGGGATCAGAGAAGGAAAAATCAATAAAAGCTTTTTCCTTTTCCCAATCACTTGTCACCAACTATAGATAGATTTTATTCTGGAAATATGTGAGGAATAAAGTTGCTAACTTAAAAACGCTAAATGTTCATTCTAAACCTCTAAGCTCTAAACCCTTCAGAGCATGGCAGACTGAACTTCTATGCACACTTATTTAGGAGTATCTTCTATTGAACCTAGTAGCAATTATTGTTGAATAAATCTAAACAGAATTCTTCTTTGGGACTTGAAATTAGGCTGTACTTCTTACATGCTGTGCTTTCACACAACTACAATGAATAGAATTCTCTTCCTTTTACATTGCACACAAAACACATCATATGGGGACTTCTGGTGAGGAAAAACGGTGGGCACACGGCAGCAGGCAGTGAGCAGCCCCCGAAGCCAGCCAGAGCCAACTGTGCTACCAAGTTAGCTCTGGGCTGCTGAGGCTGCCGCTGCCACGTTTCCCAGGGACAGATTTGCAAATCTGGGGACTGTCCCTTGGAACTTGGGACGTCTGGTAACCCTAGTTTAGATCAGTGTTTCCCAAACTTGGGTCGTCCATCATCAACTCCCATCATCCATAGCTAGCAGGACCAGTGGCCAGGGATGATGGGAGTTGTAGTCCAACAACAGCTGGAGACCCAAGTTTGGGAAACACTGGCCTAGCTAATCCATTTCCTGTAGGGATGCCTGCAGCTGAGTCACCATGACACATTCAAGTGCTCCCCCCCCCAGGGGTATTTGTGATAGGGTGGGTTGTTGTTAAATACCATCAGGTTCAGGGTGTTTTTGTCAGGAGTAATTGCACAAATTGCCTCCTTCAAGGCAGTTAGCACCATTCCTTATGCAGAGGCATGTACACCACACCCTGGACCCACCCAAACATGCCCCCACAACTAACTTTAATCAGCCACATTGGTTCAAGGGCCACATTGTTGGGAGCATACACACAAGTACTCTGTCAATGTCACCAGGCTGCAAAAACTGAAAGTGATCTCACAAAACATTGGAAACCTCACTTGCGATTGCATCCATCATGGCATCTAGCTTGCTGTGGCAGTGAATGTCTTTGTCCTCACTGCCTAGCAAACAACTCACAAAGGGGAGGTGCCCCAGACTCCGTTCACTGATATAAGGGTCAACAGCCTACAGACCACTCTGAAGAATTCTGCTGGCCAATTTCTTGAGGGTGTGATGGAAGCAGCAAAGTATGGATTTAAATTAAATTAATATATGTGCTGTTGTTTTAAACACTTTCTGTGCGTAAAAGATACACATATACACATACATATGTTTTAAATAATGTAACTCTTTAATATGAGTTTTTATTCTATTGTAAATTGCTTTGGGGTGAATTATAGGAAGAGGCTCACAAATTATTATTTTTTTTAAAAAAATTAGAAGACAATATTATCTGTGATGAGTGCATAATAGAAGGCTGTAGTCCTAACCCGACTTGCCAGGAAGTAAGTCCCACTGAATTCAATAGAACTTATTTCTGCATAAACATGGCTGGAGTTGTACTGTTAGTTTCTGGTTTCTACATTTTAGGTGTTTTCTGGGAAGCAACACCCACGGTATGCATTGGACTGCAGTCTTAAGCACTGTGCTGAAATACTCTACACAAATACATAAAAAATAAACTACTGTAGCTAGGGGTTCTTTAAGTCATGGCTTTAGGGCTTTCCATGTGAAGCTGGTTTCAGCGAACTATACTCATCCACAAATCCAACATATTTAGCATTCTTCCTGTCTGCGCAATATTCTCCTTTGGCAATTCCTTGCCTCTCTTTCTAGAACGGATCTTGAATGAGCAGACCTTTGATTAGTCTCCTTCCATGTTTGTACATAAGGGTAATTAATGATATAATTATAGCATTAGGAACAGTGCTCACCAGCAATCCGATTGCCAATGACTTATTTACTCTAATTGCTAGTATAAATGTTGAGAATGAATGCCATTTTTTAAAATAACAGCAGCTTTCAGGTTCCTTCTTCGGCGCTCTTAAAAGAATTTAGATGAAAGCAAGAATAACTGAGACCAGAGTATCCCTCCCACCTCCATTCCACCAAACACATTTGGGATGAAAAAAATGTGGAGCTGAGTCTAGCTTGTGGGTGGGCAACATATGGTTGGACAATGTGGGCAGCCCCTATAGATACTTCTCAGGCATGTAGACCTAGAATATGCAGTGTGCCTAGAATACTAAGAACAGCTTCATACTACATGAAAATATGTAATTTTATTTCCCACTCATATAGCAGCTATTTAGCTATTTAATAGCTAAAGTGGGGGGGGGGGCAGCTTGAGGGCCACTGTCTCTTATAGGCAAGTTCTGTGTTGGATTGTGGCTACCATACGTGTTGTTGTTGTTGTTGTTGTTGTTGTTGTTATGGGCCCTGGGGGCATGCTTTGTATGGTGTAGCATCAACTCAAGTATGTTTAGATACAGAATCAACTAAGACCGTGCTGCAATTAAATGCTGGGGACTTTTGAGAAATATTTCATGTCAAACTTTATTAAGACCCATGGACTCGAGAGCATTTTAAAGTGGCTTCTTCTCCCCTCCATTTGTTTTCATTAAGTGTATAAAATGTGCATTTCTTTACTTATTTAAGGAATTTGAACATGCAGTAGGTTAATATTCCACCATGGAGGCCAAATGAGAGTAGGGAAAACATTCCTCTTCAAGATCGGAATAAATAAATTCATAAACTAAATTTTAATCAGAAGGTTGTCAGAGTCATCAAACGAGAGACCCTGTTTGTCTGGAGGTGTGACACTCCCCTGTAGCAATTGTATTGATTTTCACATTTTTCTAGGATACGTGAAAAATAGCATGCCCTGACAACATTCTCTGATAATTTGAGCAATGATTATAACCCCAGTACTATAGAATGTTGAGTTAATCAGGGAGAGGCAGCTCCTGTTTTCTCCATTCCCCAGGCTGTGGTTTGAGAGCTGCAAGTGTGTTTTGATTATGCTCAGGAGGTTGGAGCAAAGCCCAGTGAGGAACTTTCCCCTATGAGAAACTCTCGCACTCATTGTTGTTCTCCGGCAGCTGCCACTCGGAGGCAGGCTGCCTGGAGGTCTCTCATAGCCATCATGAATAGTCACCATTGAGAGCCTTATCCTCTATAAACTCGTCTGACCCCTTTTAAAGCCATCAAAGTTTCTAGCCAGCACATCTTGCCAGAGCATGTTCCATAGTTCAGCTATGCACTGTGTGAAAAAGGACTTCCTTTTGGAGGTTCTGAATCTCAAAACTATTATATGAGAGTGAGAAAAAGTCTCAATTTTCCCCACACCATGAATGATTGTCTACACCTTTATCGTATCGTCCTTTGCTATCACATCAACCGCACAATTTGTATATTAAAGCCCCAAACCTTGCTACTTTCTTGCATAAGTGAGTTGCTCTAGGTTCTTGATAATTTTGGTTACCCTTTTCCACATGCTTATTTCATGCACATAGATTCTAGAAATGTCATATATTCTACAGAGCAAACCCATTTTTAATCGATTTTTCATCCACCTTATCATCTAGGCCCACAGCTGCTGTAGGGTCTTTGCTTGGTGCATTGACAGTTGAGATAGTTCAATCGCTAGAGCATGAGTCTCTTAATCTCAGGGTCAGGGGTTTGAGCCTGATGTTGGGCAAATGAGTCCTGCATTGCAGGGGGCTGGACTAGATGACCCTTGTGGTCCCTTCCAACTCTATAAGTTATGTGATTCTGTGGAAGTTCATATGTGGTGGGCCCAGGTTATGGAATTTCTTCCCTTTGGTTCCTCCCCCCCCCCTTCTTCAGAAGGCAAGCTAATACATTCCTTTGATTATTCACTTCCTTATTTATTTCCATGCATTTATATTCCACCAATATTCTGACAAAGAACCAAAGGCAGCATAAATGTGGTTCCCAATGGTCTCCCATCCAAGCACTGACCAGACTCAGACCTGCTTAGCTTTAGCAAGCTAATCACCTCCTGTGCTTTATTTAGACCATACCCTGGGGCAAACTATATCCTGAGAGACCATGAGGAGGTGGGAACTCCAAAGCAGCCCAATGAAGACTGAGCACGCTCAGTGGGCACAAAATGCTGGATGATTGTGGGATAAGGAAAACTGACAGCTAGTGGGGAGAAAGATTAGAATGGAGTAACATAGATGTTGGGGCTGGGTAGTTGGCTGACTGGAACCCGAAACAGGAGGACTTGTGGCAAGTCCCATTTGTTGAACGTTCCAGTTACAGATAGGTAGCCGTGTTGGTCTGCCATAGTCAAAACAAAAATTTTTTTTCCTTCCAGTAGCACCTTAAAGACCAACTAAGTTAGTTCTTGGTATGAGCTTTCGTGTGCATGCATCCGTGTATCTGAAGAAGTGTGCATGCACACGAAAGCTCATACCAAGAACTAACTTAGTTGGTCTTTAAGGTGCTACTGGAAGGAAAAAATTTTTTTGTTTTGTTGAACGTTGTTCACTCATGGAGGCAGAAGGGTGGAATATAAGTCTCTTAGATTTATCAGTGTAACAACTAATTTCATTCAATTCTGAATTCATATCAAAGGTGAAAATATCTGGGATTTCACTGGAGGAAAGCTGAGGTCCCCATCTTCTGCATTTATTTGAAGTGCTCAGTAGTACAATCTGCCTGCTTTTTTAGGTAAGGGTGTTGGTGCTTGTCCTGGAATGTCTCTATGTATATGCTTGAAGAAAAGCTCTAAAAGGTTTAGTTTACTTAACAGGGCACCTTATATTGTGGACAAAGCAGACATAGGTTTTGAGAGTATGTTATGCTCCTCAAGAAATATATAATTGCATGCATGCACACACACACACACACACACACACTATGGAAGCTGATGTTTTGCATTTCTTTCCCATCAGCAATACTAAGAAGCTGTCAGAAGCCCTGTTCTGCGTGCTATCTGGAGGACAGCTATAACCAGCTGTATTCAACTACAGTATCTTGGCAGTAGGCAGATATGTAAGGAGTGGAATGACTCAGGGAGAAATGAGAGAGGGGGAGCCGCGGAAACTGGTTAAAGTAAACATGACATAGCTTCTATCAGTAAGCTCCCAAGAAACATCACCACAAAACGCACTAGCAGAATTTTTAGATTCCCTCTTGCTATGTAGAGAAAGTCACTTTTCAGAGGCTTGGAGATGATACTATTGTTGCCCACGATACATGTGTTTATTTTTCTGCCCTGCCATGATGTCTGTAATGCTTCAAGCAGTATCTGGAAAAAGCTGGAATTATTTCCCAGCAAAATAGGAATTTCTGGGGCAAAATACTGCCCCTTTAGTTGCAGGTTCCACTTACAGGATAGCACCTATGCTATTCCTTCGCTGGTGCTGAATAGTGCATTGCCTGTCCTCTTATCTGTGCCCAGAACGTTTTAAAAAGTTTTGCTTAAGAAATTAGTTTGATTATGGAAATGGTTACGTACATAGCCTCTTATCTGCAAAAGCATAACACTGACCTTTTAAAGCGAAGATGTTCCCTCACTAGAATGTTCTGGCCTTTCAAGACCAGCAAAATTGACTAGACCAGAAGTGACCTGGTGCATCCCAGTCAATTTCAGTTTCACCAGGCCATATATGCCCAGTCCTTGAACTGCAGGGCTTAGCACTGCTACAGATGCCAAATAACACACATTCTGCATTGGTGTGGCAGCACCTATAATTTTGGGACTCTCTGACATCAGGCAGGCTGCTTCGCTGTACTCCTTTTAGTGCCTGCTAAAAACCTATTTTAAACATAGTTTTCACTGGATTTGCATATTATAAACAGAAAGAAAGAAAGAGAAAGAAAGACCAGTAATGATCTTAGCAAGATACAGTAAAATTGTTCAGACAAGCCTACCCAGACATGAAGAAGGTTGATGTATATTTTAATCTGTTTTTAGTTTATTTCCGATTTTCATTTTTTGAATGTTTCAAATCACTGTTTTTGCTGGTGGTTTTTTTATTATTTTATTCTCTTTGTAAACTGCTTTGAGGGTGGGTGTGTGTTTTTTACAATCAAATGTTATAGAAATTTTAATAAGTAAATAAATAAATAAATTGGACAGGGGTTGGCAATGTGATGCCCCTCCAAAAGTTGCTGGACTCCCAGTATCCCCAGCCATCATGGTCAATAGTCTGGGATGATGGGAGTTGTAGATCTGGAGATCATCACACTGGCTACCCTTGGTACAGAACTAGGAGATGCATCTGACATTAGAAAAGAACCAGGAGAAACAAAACAAGCACAAGTAGGCTTTTCTCCTCCACAGCCAGACATTTCACCTTTCTGTGTACAATTTTGAAAGTACTCGTGGTGGCTCAGAGCAAGTTCAATGCAGGGCTAAGGTGAAGATCACCTTGGGCCCTTTGGATTTCCCCTCCCTTTTAATTTAGCTCAGTATAATCATGACAGCTATAACGTAATGAAATAGTTCGCTGGTTTCATAATGAATAATGTGGGAGAACCTGTGGTAACTTTAACCATTCATGATGAATCCTCCGATTAATATGAGCAAATCAAGTTGATTAAATAGCTGATCCTTCAAACCTGTTTGACTGCTTGGCTGCAAAGAATTAATTGGTTTGGAAACAGGAAGATGGCAGGTGTGTGGACATGAACAGCTTTAACCTGGCTGTCATCAATGCTGAATGCAGATATTTGGGAGAAACTGCTGGCTCAGTCCCATTTTGGGGTTCTGGACTTTGAATCTACCTGGGCCAGCTACAGCTTCCTCACTTTTTCTTCTCAAAGTAGCATGCATGCATGAAGAAACTCCAGATGAAACTGTCCCTAAATAGATTGTCCTGAATTTCAGACTCCTCAGAAAATCGCCAGTGCAAAGTGACGAGGGTGTTGCTTGAATGACATTTGTTCTTAATGGGAAATCGGCACGTCTGAAGTCAGCAGGATTCTGCTATTGTTCCATTAAAGTACATCTTGGTGTGCACTCTTTGTTCTACTTAGGCTGAAGCGCGGCAATGCCAAAACAATTGAATTGAAGCCAGTTTAGGCAATTTAACTAGGCGGTAATTGAGGCTGCCTGTCCAGAACAGACAATGATGAAAAGTCCACAGTGACTTCAGTCACAGCCAGTTGGAATACATGTGGCCAGTTTATATCACTTAAAATACAGTACAATGGCATGAAGAAGCCAGGAGAGGGTGAAAGCCAGAGCTCCTTAAGAACCCAAGATCTTTCTAGCTGTTTGACTCCAAGCACAGCAGTGTGAGATCAGTAGCCCAACTACCCAAAGAAAATGGTAAGCTGTCCAGAAGGAGAAATTGACAGCTGGGACCTCTTCTGATGTTTGTTCTCCTTGCCTTTAGACCACCTTCACTGAGCTCTTCTGTTTCTCCCTCCTCTTACTGATGAAAGAAGCAGTGGCAGAATTCAGATAGGATCCCAAAGAGCAAATTTCAACAGCATCTGCAGAACTGCCATCTCTCCTGACCATGGTCCACACTGATGTGCCACAACACACAAATATACATATATGTGCAATATGCCCAGTTCCTGCAACCTTTGCATCATTTCCCCAAAATTTAAACCATATGATGTGTACAGTATAATTGTATCTTACACACATTAACTCACACAATTTTAACCATATGTGGTTGAAGGTCAGCTGGTTGAAATTCCTCAAGTTAAATGGCACCAGAAAGAGCTTTTAAGCTTTTAAGCTCCCTGCCTTGCTTGCGGGTACAAGGCCTTCTTGGCGCGCTAGTTCTGGGATGCTGTGGTGAGATCTCACAGGGCCATCCGTGTTCCCACGAGATCTCAGGTGAGCATCCCTGGCCTTCCGAAGGCAGCATTCTGAATAGGCATTGCCCAACATGCAAGGCAGAAAGCTTTAAAACTCTTTTCACACTGGGAAAACCCAGGAGTGATTACAAGGTGGATGAGTATACATGCTTTTGCATATATGTGCCATCCTCAGAATGAAACCCCCACATAAGATGCGATGGAGATAGGTTCACATGCAGGACTGTAGTTCACCATTGATAGAACATTCTGACATTTTTTGCCAGGTAAACAACTACGGTATTTATAATTTACACATACATTTATCATGTAAAGTTACAGTGTAAAGTGTAATTGAGATGCATTGTCTTGCTTTACTCTTTAATTTCTCTTCGTTACCTAGAGTAGTAAAACTTACATTGCAACTTTCTTGCTTCAGGTTTGAGCTATACTCTAAGTAAGAGTGTTTTCTTAGTTGTAAGCCAGGCTCACCTCCTCCTAAGGTTGCCATATTTTTGAGCTATTTTTAAGAAAATCTACACTTCCAATATGGGTTGCCATTTTCTCAGACGTTTAAGCGATTTCCGCCTGGACACTGTTTTCAACAGCCAAATCCTGCACTGTATGACAACCCTACTTTCTTCGTCGCCTATAGTCAATGTGGCTGGATGACATGAAACTTGCTTAACATAAATACTTCAGAAAGCTTTTCAAGTTGCATGTAAATACATCTGCTGCTGATTACACTAACTGCCTTGTTTCCCTTTACTTATGAGGAACCGAAAAACCATAGTGAAGAAATAATTTGGGCAGTTTTTCTTGGCAAAAGGTGCAGTTTTGTCTACCACTTGTGTGCTCTATGATTCACTCACATAAAACGTCATTCAGTTCCAAAACTATCAGAGATTTCACTCAAAAGTATATATACTGTAGGATATGGTGGATGGAAACTATGTCACATAAATTGCTATTTAAAGTTCTTTGCTTTTAAAAAGAAAAATCAAAGGACTGAGGAAATAGTGGAAAAAGCATTTTAAAGGAGGAAAACCAGGCTTCAAAAGCCCTGCTATATAACTTCAAAGGAAGGTCGCTCCAATAAGGCCGTTAACTGACCTTCAGACACTACATGTTCTAGAATACCTCAGAATACTTCTAGGTGCATAAATTATTACTGTTTTCACTTACAAAGTCCAGGGCCCTCCCCTTCAAGTGAAATAAGTCAGGGTCCAGACTTTGGCATCTCTCCTGGACTATAATTCCACACCTTATGGCAGAGAAATTTTAACTAGATAATGTCTTATGGGTTTTATCCAAATTCCCATAGGGTGGAAACAGCACATGATACAGTTCCTCTTCAACTGTATCATTTCAGAGAACAGACTGAGGAATTAGCAAATCAGATTTTAAATAAATAAATAAACATTTTATTTTATTTTATTTTATTTTTAGGTAGCTCACTGTGATGCCAAAAGGTTTATTTGGTTCCCCAGCCTCCTCCCTCATTTGTCCATTAAAAATTATATTAAAAATAATTGTTTTAGACTATTTTTTTAAAAAAAATACTGACTGTGATGCCAAAAGGTTTTCTGTAGCCCCCCAAAATATGTTTATTAAAAAACTTTTCTCAATAATACGCTTTTTTTCTACTGACCACTCCTGTGGGTCATCTGCTAAGTTTCTGTGATACCAAAATGTGGTTGATGAATCTTCCCAGACCTCCCCCATATTTGTCCTTTAAAAGAAATTAAAAATTACACCCACTTTGACATGTGTATCCCAGAGGGAGTTAACCATAGGACAAGAATGGCCCTCAGCCCCCCAAAGTGTTAGTTTCCCCTGACACAAGGTACGGTAAGAGTTGACATACTGTGTTTGGTTCTCCAATCCCCGAACCTTAGAACTGTAGGAAAAGTGTGTTCATTTGGCAAGCTCATCTGTCAGGGCTTGAGTCGGACAGAGGTCAGCACGAAAGATGCAAGACTCCATTGTCAGTGAAGTTCACCCTTCATTCAAGGAAACAGCATGCAACTCTGCAACACTTCCCAGCAGGTCTGGCCCTATGGAGCAGTTGCCAGGACTGAAGGTCCCTGCCTTCCACTCTTTCTAAGGCTCCTCCTCTCCCGGATTTTTCCCAAGCAGTCTCAAACTGTATATGCACACCTCTGGTCTCTGTTCTGCCCCCCCTCATTATTCTGTGCATTCTTGGAGACCAGGACAGACAGCTTGGCACATCAGGAGAGGGAGACTCCCTGGATTCTCTAGCAGCCTCTTGACCCCACTTCCTCTGCTTCAGCCCCAGAGTCTGAACTGCTCCCTGTCACAGGCTCTTCCTGCTCACTACACCCTGTTGCCTCTTCAGCATCCAGCCTCTCCTCCCAATCCTTGACCTCTCCTCAGTATCCCACCACCAATCCCCTGGCTCTGAGCTTTTGTCCTCTAGGGTTTCCCTTGGGGGTTCCCCGGCTGCTGCCTTCTACCACTCCTCTTCATCCAGCCAGTCCCTGACATCATCTCAGTGATTGGGCTTCTCTCTTGGTTAGCATGTAACACACTTTAGAAACTCTGGTCTGGAACTGAATAGGAGGTCAACAGATGAGTTTCCCAATTATAAGGCAACATTGAGATTGCATACAACCTTGCTTAACCCACCTAAGTCTTGGTATGTGGACATTCAGTGCCAATGGCCCACTAAGTCTAGATAACTTGTGATCTGAAAAAGGGGTCTCTGTTTGTCCCTTGGGTATCCAAAGCTTGAGAATTGTGTTTACAAGGGCACCCAGTCTCCCTCTCCTCTTATGTCCAGGCATTGCGTGGAACACACTGGTATTTGCTTTATAGCCAATAATTCTCTCCATTAGTGCCTGTTAGTATTTCGCAATACTAGAACCTGAGAGTTGATTGGGGGGTTGGCTGTTTGCATGAGACATTCCTGAGCCTGCATAGACAGAGAAACATAACTTGCAAACTGATAACACACAGATCTGACTTTTAGACTGAGCAGTACATGACATAAAAACTCCCCTCTAAAACAGGCTCTGGAGTACCATCTGTCATTCAGCAAGGCATTCTGTCCTCTCCTCTCCTGCAATGATGTAACTGCTTCTTTACGGCCCCCGTCTCAACAGTATTTGAACAGACCCAAGATGCAATATGAAAATGCCATTTCTGAAGCCTGCAGGTATAATTAAAAGCAGAAGTAGCTGTTGGTTGCATGCCACTTACTTATCAGTGTACAGTTGCTACATGCACTCTGACATTGCACTGTATTAAACATCTATGCAATTGTTATTCAGTTGGTGATTTTTTTTGTTATGTGTTTCTAATAGATTGTGCTGTTTTTATGCATTTTTATCTACAGTAAGCCCCCAACTTATGCACTTGTGTGCATTCAGCTTATGCACATGACAAAACAATTTTGTAAAAGGGAGGAAAAGGGGAAAATGACTTTGGCCATCTCACCTGTCATGACATAGGCATTTTCTCCTCCTGCTTAACAAACACAGGTGTGGAGGTTTGGTTGGCATTCAGTTTTAGCATAGAACTGAGTCCTGATCATGAGTAATGAATTTCACGATTACATCTTAAGGCCTGCTGCCCCCACACCAGCTTGCTTTCTACTCATAGTTGCATGCTTTTATTTCAAGTTGATTTCATTCTCTCTCTCTCTCTTTTACTAAGCCACACCTCTTTTTATGCTTGATCAAACATATAAGTGGAAGTTAGTGGGAACGTCCATCAAACTCTTAAAAGTGTAAGAAGAACCACACATCAGTAATAAACAGAGAAAACTTGATGGCATGATAAAAATGTCTATGAAAATGCTTTTCATTTTTCAGGTCTGTTTATATGAACCATGTAATTTCAGGAGGAGAAGGAAACTCTTGCCATATATATATATATATATATATATATATATATATATGGACTTAAGTGAAATTCTGCAGTGTTAGCTTAACGTGAACTACCTTTGAAGGTAACAGAAAACACAAATGCGAGACTTAAGGGTTTCAATTTTCAATTTGTTTACCAGCTTATCAGCTGTTTATTTTAATTCCTGAAATGATTTAGCACTCTTTCCTTTTGGAGCAACCAGATCCTAGAAAAGCGAAACATCAGCTGTGAATACTATCAGGCAGGCCAAGTCACCAAATGCCAATCTAAGTAAACAGACATGTGACCCTGGCAGTGAGGACACAGCGAGACATTTCCCCTGCCTGCTTGTACGTGGCTTGTAGGGTAATGTCACAGGCACACCTTCCATATAAATCATATGTGAGCAGATCTTCAGGACAGCTGCTCCCCCAACCAAGCCTCTTTTACCCAAGCGACGTGTTAACCACAAGTCTGCTCCGATAACCGCAAGGAAATGCCGATATGGCTTCATAGGGAAATGGTGGCTATTTTCGGGTGGGACTTAATCTCATATCAGCAAATGTGTATCAGCACAGTTTTACTGATTTGGTGCTCCTGCACAACAAACCCACTTCCCCCCCAATATAAGGTTTTTCCAAGTAAGGAAAGGAATGGGAAAGTGTGGGATAACAGTTGTTTGATCTTCGATGCAACATCACACAACCTCACCAACAAACAAAACCACCTCACACACTTTCTGCCAACAAATCAGGATGCATGACCGGTAAACAGGTTGTATGGAAGTGACGGTTGTCGCTTCCATTTTCCATCTTGCCTGTGGATTGTGTTGTGGACAATATAATTCACACGCACAAACACACACACACACACACAAATAAAAATAAAGTACACACCGCAATTGTTATTCGGTCAGTGATTTGTTATGTGTTTTTAATGGGTTGTGTTTTTATAGATTTTATGCATCTTTATATACAGTAAGCCCACAAATCACACGCTTTATGTGCATGGCAAAACAATTTTTTTTAAAGGGGGCAGAAAGTGGGTGGAGTTCTGGAAAAAAATAACTTGGACAATCCCGTCCACCATTAAACCCAATGTGTGTTGACTACACAAGATTTTGACTTTAGGCACGATCCCTGGAATCTTAGAGTTGGAAGGGACCCGAGGGTCATTTAGTCCAACCCCCTGCAATGCAGGAATATCAACTAAAGCATCCATGACAGGTGGCCATCCAAGCTCTGTCTGTCTTGTTGTAAACCACCCTGGGGGTTGCACAAAGGGTGGTATATAAATCATCCCTATATATGGAAGTTGTATAGAAGATTATAGCTGAATGAGCTCAATCTACAGTAATGAGCAAGCAGTTCTAACACCCAAGGCCTATCTGGGTATGTAACTGTCCTTGCAATTTTATTTTGGCCTTCTTGAGTGACACTGCAGCTTGACAGCTGGCATCTGTTGCCTTTTAACATGTGAGATGTCAGCGTGGTAATGTCGGGATCATTTCCTTGCACTACAAAAATTGATTTTTCTTCATGAAACCTGTTGCATTTTCTGTTTCTTTCTGGCTATATTGCCCAATTAAACCCATTAACTTTCCTGGACAGTTTCTGTTGCTGGCATTTACTGGGTGCTATGTGCAGGTTGTGATCTCTCCTATCCTCCCTGCTTCTAAACTTTAAAACTTATATACTTTGCAGGAACGTTTGTTCCTGTTGGTGTCAGGAGCTCATATTAAATTAATACACTCAACACACACACAATATCCAGCATGCTTTGTTTTAGTACTATGGTGAAATTCCACGCCTCTACAGATAATCTCAGAACAATGTTTTGTTACCTCTTATTAGAAATGCCACCATATTTAGAAAGCTCTATGAGCTGGGGACACAAAACATCATCTTATAAGGTTAAAAAAATACAGTGCTGTGTCCAATCCCAGGAAGTCCTCGCTTGAACTTGCATGAGCTATGATGTTTTGTGTCACTAATAAACTAGAATCATATAATAAGCTACTGATTATTATACGTACTGCCACCAGTGATTTTATTTTTCACTTTACAAAGCTGTTCCAGGAAACAAGAGAGGCAGCTTGTTCTTTTGAGATGGGAGAGATTTTTGCTGTGCCCCCCCCAATTGCATAAACAGCCTTGTTCTGTAAACTGAGTGTGATAACCCCTCCTGAAAGGGAGTTGTGTTGAATAGGCCTGGTTTCCACAATCTGTGACTTCTTCTAAACTCCCAGGCAGCTATAAAAAGCAATGAGATTAGAAAGTTATCTTTGCCCTCTCCTCGCATGTAATAAAACTGCTTTTATTCCTTTTCTGCAGAATTCTGCAGAATATAAATTCTGCAGAATTTAAGGGTGGAGTGAGGGTGATATATAGTCTATGTAAAGGATCTTTGATACTATTCTCAGATTTCCTCAGGCTATGTATTCTTTACAAAAAGGAAACCTGAGCAGTATTTTTCCAAGGAATTAGTTTGCTGCTGTTCTGTCATGAGTTGCTACTATCTGAAAAATAGTGAGAATTTTTCAAGCAGCCCACATTGGTTTCCAAAAACTTGGAGGATATGCAAATACTGCAACCCAGGTTCTATTATCTGATGGCTCCCAGGAATGACATGTGGATTTCCTTTCCCTCTCTCTGGTGAGCTTTTCAGTTGCCAGCTTGTTTTTCTTGGCCGGGCTAGATGTCCCTGATAGCTATTTGACAAACAAAAAATCACCAGGGATAGTTTTTCTCAGAATTACATCTGCAAAGTAACCTCACCTGCAGAATTTCTGCTTGTCAAACAGTTGTGAAAAGGCACAGCTGCCGAGCCAATTCTAAGCTCGGTAGAGAAAGAACACACACTTCATAACTTGGCTACTGGAACAACTGTAAGGATTCCATTTAACTGAAAACTGAAGCTTAGAAAACCTGCTGCATACTGGATAACACAATAGTGCAGGAAATGGAAAATCCCCAAAAGGGCATTTCAGAGTGGGGTACGCTGCCACCACCTTTGGATAACCTCAATCCTCCTCTTCATTGTTGTTCTAAACTAAAAAGGCCCGGCTTATTTGTTTATTTAACGAAATTCATACACCGTGTTATAGATACCCCAGAAGGGAAAGGGAGCAAGTATTTTTCTTATAACACATTGCTTGATCACAAAAAGGGGGGGGGGGTCCTCAAAGCTGTTTACAAAATAAGAATCTCATTTTATTGTTGTTGTTGTTGTTATTATTATTATTAGTAGTAGTAGTAGTAGTAAGAAGAGTTAACAACATTTTGAGACCTTCAAAAATTTAAAATAATGTTTCGAACACTTTCCTTCTTAAAATTATCAGATTCGGTGATAAAGGGAAAAAGAAATAAAATTAAATAACAAATTAGAAGTCTCATCAAGTCTCTAAATACCTGGGTGGAGGCTTTTGGTTTTTCCAATATGCTCTCTTCCATTTTACAGCTGGCTTTTTCGTTAGTATTCCAAGCTCTATGATACCCCTTTTCAGACGGGAGAGATCTGAACTGTACATGGTGTTCTAAATGTGGCTGGAGAGATGTATGAGATGCTTCACATTTTCCGTTTCCTAGTGATTGCTTTAACCAGATTTACAGTTTTACTGTCTCAGCACACTGATCTTATGCAATCCTAAGCATGCTTGCAAGAAGTAAGCCCGACTGAGCTCAACGTACTTATCTCTAAATAAGCATGCAAGAATAACGCGTCAGTGACCTGTTCGCCATCAACTCAAGATCTGGTTTCCATGTAGTCATAAAAAAGCGTCACTCATTTCTTTTAGGTCACAAGGTTGAAGGGAAGCAGATAAGTTGCTGAGCTACGTTGCTTTGGGAATGTCTTGGATCCCTAACAGCAGACATCTGTGCTGTGGTGCAAGTTCTCCCTTACGAAGCGACTGGAACATGGACCTTGAAGCCAGCTCCCTTTGCTGGAAAGATACCACTGGGTTTGCTATACAGGCAGGAATCCTGGTGTTGTCTTTCAGCAGGAACTCAGAATTTGTCTCCCCAAGTCAGATGATGATCTGGAAAGCCCCTGCAACAGTTTTAAGGTCAATGGATACAAGCAACTTCAAACCCAAATGCTTGGGTCCTCAAAAATATTGGAATTCTGTCCCGACAGCATATCTGATTGAGCAGATCAGAGCACTTCCCAGTACGAATGGATGAGAAAGAACAAAAGCCAACTTTGCAAACCTACATTTCTCCAATGAAAATTCTTGTTTAGTTGTGTCCGACTCTACGTGACCCCATGGACCAGAGCACGCCAGGCACTCCTGTCTTCCACTGCCTCCTGCACCAGTGAAAATAGGGACATTCTATTCTACATCATGAAGCTTCTACTGTGTGAGATCTCACCACACATATATACGTCATATACATACATATACATACATATATCTGTCACCTTGAGCCAATTACCTCTCCACCTAACCTACCTCACAGGGTTGTTGTAAAGAAAAAATGTGTGAGAGAAGGGATCATGCATAAAACCTTCAATGGATAAATGAAATGAAATAAAAATATATTTGCAAGCTGTCTTGAGTCCCTGTCAGGGAAAAAGGTGGGTAGTAGTAGTAGTAATAATAATAATAATAATGGAAACTTTGAAAATGATCAGGAAGATACCAGAGAGTAAATCCTTTTGAACTTGGTAGGTCTTAGTTCTGAGTAAAAATGCTTAGGATTGCAGTGTAAGGCTGCACAGTCTTTACCCAGTTACCTGAGAGTAAGCTCTATTGAATACAGTGGGACTTACTTCTGAGCAGACATGTAGGCTTGCAGTGTAAGGCTCCATTTACGATAAAGGAACAAACACTTCCTAAAAGATGGCTGGCTGCTTAAGTATTGCAATTAAAGAATTTAAAGTGGTTACGTTTTCCTTCAAAATTATAGGAAGAGTTTTGTATGCCAGCTTCACCATTTCCTTCATTTGTTGCAGGCTTTTTTTAGTATAAACAAGACTCCATTTTTGCACTTACACACACACAACAAAGGCTCCAGTTTCATAAAAGGATGGGGTGTGTGTGTCCTGATCTCTCCAACACCTAATTGTTCTTCGAGAGAAGGGGAGGAAAAAAGGAAAACTGGAACATCCCAGGATGAAATCGGAAACCCGGAGGGACTGTCCGGGACTGTCCTTGGAAATTAGGGAAACTTGGAAGCTATGAGCTAGGAATTCCAAAATATAAAGTTGGCTTTTGTTGTCCCAGGTAGGCCTGCATCAGGGAGTAACAATGGAGACAGGAGAAGCAGCAGAGAGTGATCGGGTGGGTTGGTGGTTCTGTAAGTGTAACTTTCTGCTAGTTATTAGAGCATTTCATTCTCCTAGTATTTTAAAAGATGCTCATTACTCTGCAAATTAATTTTATATGCCCCACAGAGCTCACTAGTTTGGCAACTGTCACATTTATAAAATAAGTATGGGAATTTGTGCCGTCCCCTTGCAACCATGTTAGAAACATACGCCAAATTTTCTTGTGAGATCTTTTTAATTTTTAACCTGAAATTTGAAGAAATCATGTGCAATGATTGCATAAACTTAGAATCACAGAATCAGAGCTGGACGGGACCTCAAGGGTCATTTAGTCCAAGCCCCTGCAATGCATGAATCTTTTTGACCAACATGGGGCTCAAACCCATGAACCTGAGATTAAAAGTCTCATACTCTACAGAGTTATCCTTTACTTCAATAAATAGTTTTGCTACAATCTTCAGTGAGGGAGGAAGTTGCTCCATTTGCCTTAGCACACCCTCCCCACCCCCTACAGCATGGGTGCAATTACTACACACGGAGAGTTTGTTATAGGGCACAAGGAAGACTCCTCCCAGTCTGTGTACATAAACATAGTATCAGAACATTATGGGAAATGGCCTGTACATGCCTTCTACAGTCTAGCCCATCTCTCCACACCAACAATTCATTCCTGTTCCAAGATGGCTTAACTGAGGTTGTGCACACACCTACCATTCACAATCACA
This sequence comes from Podarcis raffonei, assembly GCF_027172205.1. Classification (NCBI taxonomy): domain Eukaryota; kingdom Metazoa; phylum Chordata; class Lepidosauria; order Squamata; family Lacertidae; genus Podarcis; species Podarcis raffonei. Next base: position 35,251,028 of record NC_070612.1, read on the forward strand.
GTCTGGTGTGATGCCTATTCACTTGGATGAATGAATGGACACAGGGTTATTGAATACCCTACAGTGAACATTGTGCATGCAATTGCTGCACCTGCAGTGGTCTTCATCAAACACATGCAAGTATGACAAACAATTGCTTTTTGTTTCTCCATATAAAATCGCTAAATTAAAAGGTACTGGTGTGTTGTTGTTTTTTTTAAAAAAAGGTTTATTATCCACAAGGAAGAGCAATAGGAAAAATTAAGTTCTTTTCCACATATTGTTGTCTTGAAACAAGAGTCTACAAGGACATATTCAGCACCAAACAAAAAGAAAAAGAAAAGAAAAAAATATATAATACAAACAGCCATTGAATATAATCTATAAAGCAAACATTAAATATTGCACTTGTTTTTCTAACATTTTGGATTTTATTTCCCCCCAATTTTTTTTTAAAAAATTGGGGAGATTTTGAAGACTGGACTACAGCTCAGAACCTCATATTTTACAATGTCCAGAAATTGACCAATATCTTATGAAATCAAAATAACAGTAATGCCACATGTGTTGTTGTTTTCTGTAAAAACAATTTTTATTTAATAGTGTTCACAACTTTAAACCTGATCACAAAATTAATGTGATGCAATGCCAATTACTACAATATTGGTCAATCCTGCTTCATATGGAAATTTCCATCATACTGTGATAAATGTAATGCTATGCATAACAGCAATTGTTCCCTAGTTGGTTGAAACAGCAAAGGAAAAAGGAAGAAGAAAACCACCAAATGCCCTTTTATGTCACTATCCCATTAAAAATATTCTCAAAATTGTGTGTAGAAGAGGGACATTCACAAAATTGCTTAGCACGATTGTTAAAAAAAGTTCCATCACTCAGTTTCCTTATTACCCAGTATATGAAGTTTGCTTGCTGAAGGCCAAACTCTTTTAAGTGAATCACTTAAAACGTGACTCATTTTATACTAGGGTTTTTTTTTCACCCTGTTATTGTTCAAACATGAATTGTTGTCCATGTTTTCTGAAAGGCCACTTATGGAAAAGCCTGTCCTGTTTGTTATGCTATGAAGCTTTAACAATGGTTATAAGGCATGGAGCCTTAATGCAGGAGCCACACTACTGTAAATCTCAACATCAGGAAGGCTGCTTTTGGTAAAAATAATAATAATCAGTCGTGAGTTTGTTCCTGAAGAGGACAGTTGTGTGTCAAAGTATATCTTTAATGCTGAAATACTAGCATTTGTGTCAAGAGCCTCTCACACCCATCATCCACCAGTTTATTCTTTGTAATCTGCGCTGAACATCACTCTGAATTATGCAGTCAAAGCAATTCTAGTTACTAATTTTACTAGTATAATTCTTCACTCTTGGAGAGAGTGGCAGTCCAAAAGGATCCCCTTTCTATCCTTTAAAATACACCATTCATTTGAGAAAAGACTCCCTCTCATCCCAACTAAAAGTTCAGTACAAGTATTTTACACAAGTTTGTGGTCATGGGATAACTACGTATAAAAATAAATTCATTTTCCCCATCCCATCTCACTGGTCGATAAACTCCTATGTGAAGCACGATATGAATTCTACACAACTTTTCTCCAGTAACTCTTGGCTGACAAATGTTGGGTGCTAACTGATGTGGCTCATCTTAAAAAAACCACACCGTAACTTGACCAAGCCCTTCTTCATCATGTCTCATGTTTTGGAAAGATAATAAGAAATGAGGATGAGCTCCTTTGTGTATGTCCCTTTTCCAAGTCCCCCTTTCCAAACCAAACAAAAAAGTAACGAAAACAGGAAGGGAAAAAAAATTCAACAGTGCAACATAAAACACAAATAGCATTTCAACGTTTTGGCAAGTGATGAGTTCACCTGAGATTAAGTGATTTTTAGGCAGTCTGTAACAAAATTCTTCTTTGCGGTAATAGTAGAAAGGCAACAAATTCTTAAAAGGAATCAAGAAGGTATACAATCTTGACGAAGACTCCTATTGGTTTTCTTCGGTTATTTCCCCCCCGCATATCTGTTGCTTATCTACTACAGTAGGCTGCAAAACATACAGCAAGGATTGGCTTGAAGGCATTGATGTTTATAATAAATCCACAGCAGGATCCAAGCTGAAGAAGTGATACATGGATCAGTCTTATTAGGACAATTCTGAGCATGTGCATATGCAGGAAAAGTCCAGATTATATTGTTTGTTTTTCTAAATAAAAAAAGTCAGTGCATTTGTCATCGTAAAGTTTTCAAAGCTTTCTTTTGCTCCTTGTTGTGCGGACCACAAACAAGTTAAGAAGGGGGTAACAACAGTCTAACATAAATGAGAAAAAGCTGTAGTGACACTGAACCGCACAACGTAAGCATTGAGCATGTGCAAATTTTCAAATCAAAAGAGGATGTCGTCCCTCTTGCAACACGGTGAGTGTTTTGACACATGAGTGTAGGCTATTAAGGCTGCTCTTAGTATGTGCCAGTATACAACAGGGAGGAAAAGCTCAGATCTTCAAGCATGATGAGCAGTCCTATGATGTTTGCTGTAGGCTTCAAAAGCATAATCACAGGTTGTTTCAGTATTTCACCTTTTCTTTTATGCAAGAACTTCCTTTTAATGTGTTGTCTCCGTAGGACAGCTTTATCCGCAACACGGCGAAAATACATCTCAGACCCAAGTCAACTCTTCTTATGAGGCATTCCTTCAGCGCGAGGGGCAGGATGGCCTGTCATCTGAGGGCTGATCTGGGTTTGGATCAATCTGAGCAAAGGAGAGAAAAAAAGTTAATGCTTTGCCGTTGCTTTTCAAAACAAAAACAGCAACACCACCTTTCTAGAACAAAGGAGCCTTAATCATGAAAAATGCTAAAAATGATAATTTTATTTGAAAACATTTAGAATTTCCATGCTATTTTGCACATTTATTTTGGTTTGGCATCCATTTTTAGAGGGCACTATGTTGTTTTCAGTTAATGCATCTTTCTCATTTACAATGTATGAAATAGCCTGGAAGGCTGTTCAGAAGAGGAATGAGAAAACAAGTTGTCAACTCAAGTGTCTTATTTTATCAGGAGCCTTCTTACTGGCAATCATTGAATATGCCAATCCAGAGAACTTCAAGCCACAGAATGCTATATGGGAGTCCACCATAACTAAAACAGATGCACACCACTCTGTGCTCAAGTTACAGCCACACACAGCTATAATTGACATGACTGCTAATGTTGCAATCCTATCCACACTTTCCACACTGAACACAGTGCCAGTGCTGAATAGCACAGTCATCCTTCAGTTGAGGAAAACATTTAAAGCAGTTAATTACAAAATCAACTTGGTAGCTTGTATTTAAAGCAACATAATTTTAAAAAGAGGAATGAATCGGCTGAAGTGTAGGTACATTTCATGTATCTGTTTTTGTATGTAACACATTGGTTCACATATATTTATACTGGATGAGCAAGTTGTAACAAACAACGAACTGGGCAGAGTTGGAAACTGAACTAGTTTTTTAAAAAACTGTACACATCATCATAAGCTGCTACATAATGGTCAAGTCCTTAAACAAGCATTACTTTTCTATTATTATGACAGAGTCCTACTAATTAAAATCACAACAGCTGAGTCTTGAGCAGGGGTTGGCAAAGGTTTGCGGGCTGGATCAGGCCCAATTGTCTTCAGGATCCGGCCTGCGGACTGTCTGTGGATTGGTGCGGGGATTCTGTTGGTTTGGGCTGCGCCATTTCCCCCCCTGCACCATTCTATCCCCCCCCACTGCGGTGGCACCTCCTCCCTAGAGGAGGAAGGGGGCTGGGCTGAGCTGGCTGAGTGCCATTTTAAGCAGCCCCTCTCTGGAGCCAGCCCTTTCATGCTGCTCATCTTCCCTCCGCCGCCACCCTGGTGCTCCTGTGGGCCAGAGAGCGGAGCAGACAAGCTCGCTCTTCCTGCCCATGAGAAGTAGCAGCAGCAGCAGCCGCCTCTGGGAAGGTTAAGCACAGCAACTGGGGCTGGTGAGGAGGACTACTTGTCCCCTCGCCTCTTCAGACATAAGTAACTGCCTAGTCAGAGTAAGACCACCTAGGATGAAGTATAGATTGCATGATCTTGGGGGGTTTTCTAGGAAGAATAGCACATGCAAAAATAGTCTTATTTTAAAATGGAATGCAGATTTCGCTGTGTACTTGTAATCTTACCTCAGAATAGAGTGGAGGAGGCAGAAATCGGAACTCCTGGATATAGGCGAATAATGGTCCTTGAAGTGCTCTTTCAAAGTCATCGCAAGCAGCTACAGGTGCTAGGCTGGACTGTCTCTGCTCTTCTGTGACCACTTCTGCATAGCTAGGAGGTGCTGAAGGCAAAAGTACACGCAGTTCGAACAATGTTCTTATGCATGTCAAGATATATAACATGACAAATATATTAAACTTTAGTTATTGTGATTTGCACAAGGTAGATATAAGAAAGGCTCAACAGCTGGTCTGTTTGCTCTAATTTTATTGGACAGTTTTGGTAAACTTATGACTGAATGCTAAAGAAGGTTTACCATCATGCACAGGAAACTACATGCATGCTCAAACTGTTTTTGTGCAATCTCAGAGGAGGAAGCTAGCGAGACATTGTCACCTCTTGAATGTTAGGTGAGAAATACCAAGAAGTGATAACATAATTCAAGGAATTAAGCTTTTATCTACAAGAAGCCTTGGAGACTACAGATCAAGAAGGCCAAGAAAAGGCACAGTGTTGATATCTTTCATATCTGTTGATTGTAAGCCTCTTCTAAATTAGTACAATTCAACAGACGTTATGGTAGCTCAGCCCTAAAAAATTTTTTACAGGGGAGAACAGGCCTGAGTTTCCTGCTGTCAGAATGATACCATGGTGATTCCTAGCAGATAATTCCACCAGCGTGCAACAGGATTATCAAAGTTTGTATTAATAAGATACTAAGAGAATAAAGTGCTCATGTAAGAATACACAAACAAACAATATAGAATCTATGTGGTCAAATTACCTTCTGGTCTTTCAGGCAGTGTCAGACCAAGCCAATTCATGTTCATGCTACACTGGCTGCTCACACTTGAAGTTCTGCTGCCAAACGGGTGTAAAGGGATAGTACCAATGACAAGTGGTAAATTAAGAAATAAGTCCATTGCACCTGGAATATCCACGTATACCTAGAAGATAAGCAACACAAATTTATGAAAAGCTGAAACTATACATCCACCCTGAATATTTGTATTAGAGCATTGAATATCTAAAGGTTACATTAAGTTCCTACCATTAGAGAATATTCCACGCGGATTATACTGCAATCAAGGATAGAGGGAGAGACGGGTGGAATTTTTAACTGCTTGCCATTCCAGGTTTCTGTCTTCCCCGATGACAGGGATTCCCCACGCAAGTTGGCAACAAGCTGCTTTACTTCCTTCATTTTCCCTTTCGCATAGAATGCCTGTGTTTGATAAATGGCAGCTTTTGGCACCACCATCCGGGAGGAACAGTTCTCAATCTCTGCGAAGATCTGAATTGATTCACCTTCAATGAAACAGAGAACAGATACATTAGATGAAAGGAAGACAACTCAACTTAAAATTCAAACATTACAGCTGGTAATACTATTCTTGCTTAGTCTAGCAATGTTAAGAACATGCAACAGTTCAATGGGAAGAGTTCTAGGATTAACCCCAACAAGATTATGGGAGCATGTACAACCTCCATCCCATTCAAATAAATGGGAAAACAAACTGGTTGCAAATGATCTGAATTACACCCCTAGACAGTAAAGATGCAAAACTAATGTATGCATCAGTTGGTAGGACATTCTGTTTTGCTGAATCCAGGAAGCCCACTCAGAAAGCCACATCCACCCATTTGAAAAAGAACTCATGTTACATACCTGGGGTATAGCCCTTCCTTTCGATTTTGGCACTTAAGGATATTGGGCCTGAGGTACAAAACCAGCAACAGAGAGTCTTTTCTTTTGTGCCTGCTTGGGGTGACTGAAAGAAAAACAGAATGAAGATATTAAACATTTACATTTTTAGCTCAGTGGAAATAATACAGCTCTGTATATTCGCATGGTTGCTTCCAGACAGCAGCTTTTCAGCAAAGGTAACTACAAACCCAGATATGAAACAGAGAATACCCCATTAAAGTGGTATCTGTTATCATGAGCGTTTGAACGTATATTTGCAGTTTTTGCACAAAGGTTGCTGTTCCCTCCCATGCTGATTTTGCTAGTGCATCTGGACGAGCAATGATCAACACAATTTTGGGCAGAATTGACACCTGTCTGGCTATCATGTCAATGTGCCTGTTATCATTACAACTGCAGAAGAAAGCTAATGTCTGGAAGTGTCCAAATGTCACAGAACAATGATTCCTTGTCTCCCTTACCCATTACATGAGCAAACTAAGTGTGTGGGTAAAGTAGGCGAGCTTCCATTAAATCTGCTTCCAACATTGTTGGAAATGGGTTCATAGGCAAATACAAAAAAGAAAAAACACCTATCCATTTTCTCACTCCTTAAATCAGTATACTTGCACTTAAGACTAAGTGTACCAGCTAAGTTTAATGGTAGAGTATGTAATATACATTAAAAGTCTTAATGCCAGATATATTCAAGTAGGACTGGGGGGGGAAATGTCTGTCTGAAACCTTGGTTGGGGAGCTGCAGTCCACAGACCAGTGAGTGGCCCTTCAGATGATGTTCAACTACAACTCCCATCAACCCTGATTGTTGGGTCATGCTGGCTGGGGCTAAAGTTCAACAATATCTGGAGGTTCCCCACCCCCAGTATAGACAATACTTGGACTAATGTACTGCTTTGGTATACGGCAGCTTCATAGGTTTCTACATTAATCCTGATGAATATAATAGGGATGGTCATAACCATGCTTATTTGGACACTGGTTTAAGTGAGATTTGCTGCCAAGTAAATATACTTCAGAGTGCAATCTAAATATGAAAAAAATGCAGCAGACTGCATCTTAAAGCCAGATCCACAATGTAATTATGCTCTCAAGTTCTTGTTCTTAAACCTCAGGTTTAGGCCCAGAGGTAAGCACCAGGTCTTTTGCACTGTTTCGTTCTCCCCCACCTCACCTTTTAAAATACATATTTTTAGAAACCACTTTTAAGACAGGGTGGCTGAGTACACTGCAAAGTGCAGTGATGATAAGATTCCCCCAGCCCCTTGACATCTTAATATGCCCAGAGGCACTCTATGCATTTATGTTATGGACAGGTGCCCCAAGTATTTTAAGTATCCATCAACACATTTGCTAAGGCTCAAAGTCTAAATGAACTTAAAGCCAGATTTTATGCACACCTGGAAATAAGCTTCACTTAACTCAGTTAATTGAGACTTCCTTCCACTCAAACATGCATGCAGGCATGCTAAATGGTTGTAATGCTTACCAAATATCTATAAATGAACTTACTGTATGAAATGAAGCTTACTTTCAAATAAGTAAATTTTGGTTCATGATCTTAGAATATAAGCCAGATAGACATTCTAAGTATATGTGTTTAGAATGACCGTTTTTTAAAACCTATTGTAATAAGCCCAAATTTACTGAAGCCATATACCCGAATTCCAAAAGCTTTCCCAATTTCAGTATGAATTACTTCCAGGTATGCATGCCTTAAGTCTGAAATTCTCAGAACATTTAATAGTGTTGCCTTCTGAACATTTATTGCATGAAGTGATGTCTCACATCACCCTTTATTTCGGACACCAACATTCATTTCTTGACAGGAAGGTACACAAAGGTAATTATATTCTTGTTCCCCCACCCCATATGAAAACAATTCCTTGTCCAAACCCACAAAAATCTATAGAAATATTCGTGTTGATTTTGGTGGGTTTTAGATACAGTCCTATGTCCTCCCAGATAAAATGACTTTTCAGCCATAAGCAAAAAGAACCCTGTTTCAATGGACTTTTCTTTACGTGTTCCATTTTCACATATTTAATTAAAATCCAGGAGATAATAAAATAGTTCAGGTCAGATTGAAATAATCTTATTAAAATGTCAAAACATTTATCAAAATAAGATTTTATGATAACATACAGAAGTATGATCATTTCTCCCCATTTGATAGGTAAATTATCAGTAGTAGAATAATGAATAATGCACGGCAGTACAATTGGTTTGGTTTTTTTTACATTGCTTGATCAAGCTGCAACATTCTCAAGCTGAAGTTTCTTGCAGAAATACAACTGTTCCATATAGCAGTTAATTTTTATTAGAACAGTTAAAATACATTACTTTAAAAACAAGCAGCTTAAAAATACTTGATTAAATTATTATAACAATGTTACCACTTACTGGGTCATTATAGTCTTATACTTTAAAGTATTTCACTGTACTTAACAATTATTGTTACACGTTTTGATATTTCATGGACCATGTGTTGCTGTTTTTTATGCCAAAAACAAAGAATGAGTAATTCTGTCAATTCTTACCAGTAATGAAGGAGTGTTGATATCTATATGTTCAAAGACTGTAAATTCCTTCTTTAATTTTACTGGTAGAAGCCAAGGCCTGTGCAATTCTGCTTTCACCCAATAGCGCACACTGCCATGTCTGCCTTCAAATGAGGTAGCAAGTGGTCTGTTCAGGACACAAAGGTCAAAGCTGAATGAGTCTTTATTTCTGTTGTTGTCTAGCTTAAGTATACAGTGGGTAATAATAAGTTGTACTGTACTGTTAATGCATCATAGTATGTAATTAATTAAGGATAATTTGTAGGATTTTGATGTTCAATTAGTTTGGGAGAAATATCTCTGTAGTTAAGGTTAATTGCTGAGCAGATATACAGAATACAACCATATTTGTACAGAAATTGCACTGTAGAATGCTACAAGGAAACATTAATCCAACCCACAACCCAGTTAAGCTGAAGTACTTGGATAAACACAACTTACTCCAGTTGAATTGGAGCACAACAAATTTAAATCCAAGTGTTCCACCTTAACCTCATTTGGGACCAGGTGATGTTTCTTTATTCTCACAAGGAATCACTTTTTAAATCTAGGGAGTAGGTTATACAGGCAGTAGCTAAATGAGGCCAACAAACTGCTTTGAAATAGTTGACTTCCAGAAAGACCCAAACCTCTACTGTATTAAAGTCAGTAAGTATTTCAGTTCATATATGTTTTTCAAGGTCAGAGTCAATGAATGTAGGAGATGCTCCTTCAGTTCCTGTAGTGCTTGGCTGTTTCTTAATAGTTACAGGTATGTTCTCAGGCATGAGAAGATACGAAATTATTTTATTTAACCACTTTATGCTTGTATTTGAAAAGCTGTTTTTCAGAACTTCCAGGGGAAAAACAGCATCCATCTGTATACTCTGAAACTTTAATGGAAGCATACAGGAAATCTGTTAGAGCCAGAATGACATCATTAAATTTCTTGGTATTAAGAATGCACCTAGAATAGCAGAATTAAAATGATAAAATTATACATTATTTTCAGCTAATATACTCTTATCTATGCTACTAAGAAACAGGCTCATTAAAAAACAATCACAACTATTAGAGTTGATGGCTTTGGTGTCTCCTCATTATTCTCATGCCAGTTCTGCGACCTACAATGAGGTCAGCTAACCTTTTCTCATCTAAGTTTGCAGGGCACATTTCTACAGGTTGCCCTGCGCAAGTAGTTCTGTCTGAGAATTTCCTACAGATCCTTTTCCCCTTATAAGTTTCATCAATTAAGACATTTATTGCCTTGTACATTAATTATACTCCAAAAACGTACTTTTTAAAAGTAGCCTTCAGACTGGAGTAACTAAATTTTGTCACATTGCATCTTTGGAAAGGAACCCCATAGGATACTGAGAACCTGCAAATGCCACATAGGTTAGAAAACTGCAGACACTCAAAAGAAGGCTCTGCGTGAGCTTTCAATATGCAACACGAAAGCAGTGACTGCATCGTTTTGCTGCAAGGCTTACAAACATGGTTATTATTCCAATTTCCTTTATGAAAATCTCCTTCTCTCAGCCTTCCATCCTTCCTGGTTTCCTCCAGTCACTTTCTATGTATATCTATCTATCTATAATCTCATAATGTTTAAGCCACTGATGTGCATATATATCACTCCCCTCCTCCTCTCTTCTAGTATTTGAACTCATAATCTTACAATGCATTTTCAGACTTTCCTCCTAATTTCCTATTTTTAAAACACTTTAATGCTAATTCCTTTGTCATTGCCTTCCTTTGACCTATATCTCCTATTCCTCTAATTCTAGCTTTCTTTATATAATCACTATCTTACAAACGCCGAGCCACTGCCTTCATTGAACATTTCCTCAACACTCATATTTTATCCTGCTTTGTTCTGATTTATGTCTTCCTGGCTGTTATGTTTCAACATGTTCAACTGAAACAACAAGCTATACAGTTCTGTACACCCTTAATTTGACGTGGAAGTCATGCCAGCAGCTCTAAAAGGACCAGTGATCAATCGTTTATCCCATTTGTAGCAAACCAACTAGGTCATGAGCTGAGCAAATAGAGTATCTTGGGTGGGGAACAGGATTTAAAAGGGGATTACTGACCAAAGGGCAATAGTTGGTCCAGTTTTCCCCCATTATTTTCCTATTAGGAATTAAAGCAGTCTCTTAATAGTTGATCAGGACAATGCCCTTGCAGCATTTTCTAGTGCAATCTCCATGACCATTGAAAAGGGTTTTTTCTTCCCTCTGCCCCATCTCAACCTATGAGTTTTAGGACTATTGATTTGTTGCCAGTATGCTCTTTGCCAGTCTCTGACACAACCCAAATAGCGCATATACTTACGTCTGTGGAAGCTCAAAGCTGAATGCATATTCGTGCCGTCCTGAATGAATGATGTGGAGGCCTTCTTCAGAATTGTCATCATCTAGGAGGGAAAAACCCAATATGCTATTCCACCTGTAAATATTGTACACATATCTTAATATATTATACAGGATTTGCACAGAGGGGAATCAGTGTAAGCATTATTAGTGGGGAGGGGCAAAACTGAAAACATCACCCTCAGTTTTGTTGTTCCATTGACCTGAATAGCTTTCTATTACAGTAACTGGTCTGTGATTAATTCCCAATATGAATTTTAGTTTCAAATTGTTATATTAATAACAATTCTTTGAATATATTTAAATTCAGCAGCTACTTTTATTTCAGCAATATTCATCCCTGCTAACTTTTCTTATATTATCTTCCCCTGTGTCTGAATTCAGGCTGCAAGCTCCTTGCAGGTTAAGGTTGTATTTAATCACCAATGTGCCTGCTACATTTTTTATTGCTTACTGATGAATGCTTAACAGCAATATTAAAAATAATACTGATTTAATACCAAGTACTGTATTTAGCTTATTGTCCGGTCAAAGTCAATATAATTATTTCCAAATAAGGCATTTTGAGAATAAGGGTTTTTACTGAAACCCATTCAAACATAAAACTTTCTTCGTCCTTTTAAGGACACCTTGAAAGTGTCAGAAATTGACATCGACAATACCACACATTAATCGGAAATATCTCAAAAGCTGCTTTTGGACTGAATCTAGCTGAGGAGACGAAGTACAGAGGCAGGAGAAGGCAATGTTCGTTTTAAAGGTGACCTTCCTTGCCCTTCGAATTCCTGGATACCTTAAATATCAAGGAGGGCTCGGTTGAAATTCCCACAAAACTAGAAAAAGGGCTGCATATCTCTCAAGACGTGGAGAGGGAAATTCGGGTTAAGACTATATCGTTAAGGTTTGTGGCAATATATGAAAAGGGTGATCAAGCACCGAATCTAAAGGTGCAAATCAGTTAGCCATGCCTTCTGACTGGTGCCCTTGAAATTCATAGGGGGGGGGGCACAAAAGTCATTGCATGACAAAGGACAGCTTGCTTGCCTGCCCACACCCTCCAGGCTCAAAAGATTATACCGAGAGAACCGTAAAGGAACTAAGAATGCCATTACGTACAGGCAAAACGCACTAAATGTACTAAATCTAAATGCAAGTTAAAACTCCCCGGCGTCTTCAGAATGTAGAAACGGTGGGTCATTATAATTGTGTGTTTTTCCTGAAAGAAAAGCTTTCGTGTGATTCGTGTTAGTGTACGTGGTTTTTAAATATCTGTTAATTTTTTTCCACTGGGGTTTTTGTTTTTAGAAATTTCCCCCTTTTCCTTCTTTCCTCCCCCCTTTCTGCCAGCTCAGCAGTTTCCCTTCAGCCTCAGCAAGAAGAGCAGCAGCAGCAGCCGAGCTGTGGTAAACAAGTGCTGAGCTGTCAATCACAGACTAGACTCAAGCAGGAGAGGACCGGCCTAAACCGGTGCGAGCAGAGTCCCAGCCAGCCAGCCGCTCATATGCATACAGTATACATTGCGCTTCCCGAGCCAGCCTATTTGCTCAGCGGCTCCGCACCCCTCAACCGAACTTGCTTCGCTGTAGGCGTCATGGAAGGGGGGGGGGAAGGGAGGGAGAGGGAGAGAAGAACAGCCGCTTCTTTCCCTTCTTCGGCTTCCGGTCCCTGATGCTTGGCATGGCATGGCGTGGCTCAGCAATGCCCTTTCCGGCTAACCGGTGGAAACGTGACAAAAGGCAGCGGCCGCTTCGCCGCAATTAAAGCAAAATGCAAAAGATGGGGGGCTGAGGGGGGGGCGAGAGAGAGAAAACGGGGTTCGCTTCTGCAAAGCTGCATCCAGGGAACTGTTAGGTCTGCTAAACGCAAAGGCTGCAGTTAAGCGGGACGTGGGGATCCAAGGCACGCGCACCCCCCTTGCAAATATACCTTTGCCTGAAATAAAGGAAAGCTGCTTGCGTTGCCCTGTAGGGGGAAGTTCTGTAATTTTTTTTGGGGGGGGGGAGAATGATTATCTTTAGAATAAGGAATCCGTCTCCCATTTTAGGTCCGCAGCCTTTCTGGGTGACACGGGTGCTAACCCGGGCACCTGCACATTCAGGGTAGAACTGGCAGAACACGTGCTTTGCATAGACACGGTTGCACACGTTCAATCGCTGGGGAAGGCTGCTGCCCGCCAGTGCCTGCGATACCGAGCTAAGTGGACCAACGATCTAGCTCCCCTGTAAGGGGCATCTTTATGTTCTTGTGTTTCTTGGGGGGAATCCCGGTTCTGCGCGGTTTAAGGCTGCACCCAGCCAACATTATATTTCTCCAGCAGATATATGCATGTAGGGTGTAGAGATTGATTGCCAATTCCCGCAGGCTTCCAATGGCTGCATTTAGAGGCCCAACCCCAACTGGCATGGCATTTGAGCAAGGCTTGCTGTTGATGTCATAACTTGTTACACACACACACGAAATATTCGGCCATGTTCACTGGGTTTGACCTCGCTACTGTTGATTTGTGGACAAGAGTAGACTTTGGGTGTACGTGACGGCGCGCACATCCACATCCCGGCGCTGATGGAATCCACATGTTCAAGACCCCCCCCCCCCATTTCCAAGCATCCGCGACTAAGACGTGGCAACAAGGAGCCTTGCAGATAGGTCGGCCCTCAATCCGATGCGCCCTTTTATGCACCCGAAGGACTAGGAAAGATCTCGCTAAAGAATCCGGGGGCGGACCCCCCCCCATTGTTTTAATGGGTCTGAACTTAATTGCGGGAGTGGGGGAGAACCAACACACAAAACGCACTGGAGAAGCCCGGGGCCCGTCTTGCGAGGTGCAACAACAGCAGGTGCGAGCGAGCAAAGGCGCCCCTTGCAGCAACTGGCCCTTGCACTGCAGGGCGCGTGTATGCACTTCCACACGGGCCGGCCAGCTAAGTCAAGCGCTCCAGGGCCGGACACAAAGCAGCTACGGCGGGACAAAGGGGAGCCCGTAGAGGACGACAACCCGCGACCGAGAAGACAAGGCACCCGAAAGCCCATCCGCGCAGCCGCCCGCCTCGCAAGACACTGGCGAGATCCGGAAACGAGAGCCCCGCCTCCTCTCGCCGCTCCTCCCTCCCCCCGCCCTCTCGGGCTCACCCGCCTCCCAATCAAGGCCAGGCATTACCTTAGCAACAGGCTAACAAACCCCGGCGGGCCAATGACGGTGCGGGTGCTGGGCGGGGCTTCCTTCCGCGAGCACGCTAGGCTGAGCAGGGTTTCTGCCTTCCGCGGCTAAGTCATTGAAACTCCCTCGGCCAGCTTGCCTTGGTGCTGGCGCGAGAGGGGAGAGGGCAGAGGGCGCGGGGCTCACCAGCCAAGCAGGCCACTCGCTGCCTTGGGCGGCACGGGGGAGAAGGATGAACGTGCTCAGCCACGGTCCTCCCCCTAGGTTCAGGTACTTGAAAGCTTAGGTTTCTGCCATTATAAAGACACACAAGCACACACACTCACTGGTGGTTGGGGTCCTAGGACGCAGCTACGGCATTAACAGGTGCAAGCTCAGTTCTGCTTTCTGGAAAAAGGCAGTGAAAAGAGTCTCTTCTTTCACTTGCAGCCCATCCTCTTAAAAAGCTGCATTGGTTATTTGTGCATGCGTGGCTTGGGTGCTTTTGCCCCTTTTGCATATCTGTTACTGGGCAGCAGCATTTTAAGATTCCCAGTGCCGGGGGTAGGCTATGCACTTTTGCACACCAGCTGAATTAAAGGGTATGCAGTCTTAAAATAGCATAAAATTCTTCCACTTCCCTGATTAATACGTTTCACCCGCCCATCCTTTGCAAGCAATGCAATATATACTGTGCAACTTCCTAGTGCATTAAAAAACAAAAGCAAGACACTCGATCTGAGCCTTCTACAAAATTCTCGTGTCCGCAGCAAATCTACTGCATATATATGTGTGTATATATATATATATATACATATAAGAGAAAGCGCAAGGAAAAATTACATAACCAGTTTTAACATTTTCTTGTGCTAGGAATTAAGTCATCGCCACCACCTGACGCGTAGAACCAATCTGCTGTGAGGAGAAGGAGCACCCCCTCCCTTCTCTTCAGTACTGGTCCCAAACAGGATTGAACCGCTTCTAACAAAGGGTGGAAACTTCAGAAAAACAACCTTAGAGTCTCCTATACTTGCACACTGATGCCATTTGGAACAATAGATTAACAATGCGAAGACCAATTAACCCCTCGACGGGGCTGATCCTCGTTTTCCAAATCAATGTGGCTCTCAAATTGTAGAATTCTTCGCAATGACACAGCCCATGGGATGGACTGCAGAAGTCCCCAACTTCGAAATGATGCCCTAATTCAATAATGGATTCGCCTACATGAGGGTTCTCCACCCACCCCCAACATAGCTTTTACATATGACTCGTTGGCAGAAGCGTTCTAAAAGAACAAGGCTGATTTCCCAACTTTTCCGAGCTTAAGGGAAAGGGAACATGGACCTACACGTGGGGTGCTGAAAGCAAGTGTCAAAATAAACCGCAGGGAACCCTTTCTCTTGCTAACAATTCTCCATCCTGAAGGCGACATCACTCGCCAGCTCGAAACCCCGAACTGGTGGCATTAGCAAAACAATTTGTTGGGGATCATTTAGGTTTCGGTAGGTTGATGCAAAATCCCCCACCCCACATTCAATTTCTTTTTAATTATGAAGTGGATAGGGTCTCATAAAGAGCAGGCTAGAGTTGAAGAAAAGTCTTATCTGGAGCCACTTTATAGATGCACCGAGATCTTGGGGGGGGGGTCACCCTATTTGCTTCCTTACACATTCTATGGCTTTAAATAGCTATGCATCTGACGCGGTGCTCCTAAACACTTACAGGAGAGCAAGTTCCATTGCATTCAGTGGGGTTTACTTCTGAGTAAGCGTGCTAGGGATCAGACTGCAGTGATCAAAAGAAATTTGCCTTCCGATAGAAACCCCCCCCAAAAACAACCCGTCATTTTAGAGTAATCAGTTAAAAATTCAGACTTACCTCTTTCGTGTCCAATTAAGATATCTTTATGGTTAAAATATTCTACTTCTTCAGTGTAATTCTGTGTGTAGGCTGTGTTGGATCCAGCATTTCTAGATTCAGTCCAGCGTACTTTTGCATGTCCTCTTGCATGGATTTTAAGCGATTTGACTCTAATTTCCCCAGTCACTTCTAAATTCACCCTTCCTGAGACTGTATCCCCGCTAGAATAGACGGGGACGTTGCTGTCATTAAGACAGTCAAAGCTTATTGTCAAACTCTTCACCTTCCCCAGCACCATGTTGAGTTTTTTGTTTTTCAATATAACAAAAGTCTATAAAAATATACTGTAAGAAAAAAGGAGGGGGAAGAGAGAAAAAAGTCAAGATCTCATATAAAAATGCGATCTCAGCCTGACACACTGATCAGCTCCTCTGCCCTGCGAAAAAGGCTGCGGGCAGGATCAGCGTGTTCCCTACGAGCACTTCATCGGGGTTGCTTAAAAAGTAGGCAAGGCGAGACGCCGCGCACAGCTGCTCTCCGGCTCTGTGGTCTCCTTACAAAGACAGGCGACTGGCCGCTGCCTGCTCGCTTTAAGGAGCTTTGTGAAAAACAACCCCAGCGCGCAGGCGCGGCGCTTCTCCCCTTATACAGTAGGTGTAACAGAGGCAGAGCGGAGCGCTCGGCTGCGTGCAAGGCAGCCGCCTTCCCTTTCGCGTGCAATGAAAGCTGCCTTTGCAGCGAGAGCAGCAGTTTACGGCCGTCAGAAGAGGAATGCATTGCTTTCCTAGGCTGTGGAAACAAGAAATGGTCAGAGGAGAAGGGGGCTTACCGGTTAGAGCTCCTCCAAACAGCCGAGCCCAGCTTAGAAACCTCATAGCGTTTCATGCTAGGTAGTGATGGGGGCAGCTGTCTTGCAATGGCTCTGCAGGGCAACCTGCATTACAAAGAAGCGAAATTATTGTTTAAAAAAAATACCACGGCATACCAGGAATAACACTAAATGGGAGCAGTGACGGAATTAGCATCTTTCCCGAGAGAGGCAGAAATCTCCACAGTTGGGGAGCTTGGTCTGCTTTGCATTGCATTTAGTTCTAGATTTTTTGAAAAAGAAGATACGCTTGGAAATATATGCTAAGGGCCTGGACATCTAAAACCCACTTGCAAATATTAGCAGGTTTTCTATATGAAGACAGCATTCTTAAAAGCCCCCGAGGTGGTTTTCTTATTGAGACCTATGCTATTAAAGCCCAATAGTCTGTGCTTTGCATTGCTGCTGTTAGAATTTATCTGCCTTGTGCCATCTTTTTTTAAAAAAATGCTGTATTGGCTATAGGTTAATTGATTTGATACAATTTTATTAATTTGTTTGACAAAGATATGCTGCATGAAAAACAAGGGTGGATTCACTTTGGTTGGTTTATGTTAAATGCATCTGCTCAGAAACAAGCCCTCTTGAGTTAAATGAGATTTAATTCCTGGCAAGTGTGTACAGGATCACAGCCTTCAAACCATTAATGGGATAATAGAGCACTGCTTTCACGAACAATCCTACTTGTCATTGGCCTCTTCAGGTATTTTGCAAGCAACGCTTTTAGTCAAAAGGTACATGGTTTTTGGTGTAATCACAGTATATTAGCTGTTCAAAAGTTCTGGCATTTTGTTCTCAAATTATTTGCTTCTCATTGTACTTCTAAGGGCCAGATGAACTCATCATTTCCTGAGTTTATAAATATAGTTCACATATTTTATTTTGAGCATATGCATTTCTGCTGAAACTTCTTGTCTCAGAATTGCAGCTCAGATTGCAGCATGGCTTTGAGCTGAACTCAGCATTTCACGAGGAAGTTACTCACAAGTAACCAAGTACTTTAGAGCTGCAGTTCTAAGCATACATGCCAGGAAGCAAGTTTCACTGAACTCTCGGTAGTGCTCATTGCTGAGTAAACATGCTTATGAATAGACTGCAAAAGTTTAGGACTTCAGTTACAGAGAAGTACCGGTATTTGGTCAAAAAGTCATTCCTGTTTTCGCTTGGTTGACACCTGGTGGAATTCCAGTGCTCTCAAGTGATTCTGTTTGTGTTTCTGTGCCACCTTGTGGTGAACGTGGTGAATGAACTGCAAGCTATAGACACATTTCATTGGAATGGGTAGACCTTGTGTGCCTGTAGCATGTGCCAAATTTTATGTTATGTGCCCAGAAAAGTATACATACGGGGTTTTTTAAATGGATGTCCTAGAAAGTTTGTTTTGATTTTGTACATGCATATATTTAATACTATTTCACCATATAATACTTCTCAGTGCTTCAGACCTTTTCTCTACTTTAATAGGTTTTCAGCTGTGTTGCCTCCTTTTCTTTTTCTTTTTCATGTTTTGATGGGACGTTTTGCCATTAGTTATAGTTTAATAAAGAGGTTTCCACGCCTGTCCAATTCTGTGTTCCCTTTCCCAACCTTTAATCTATTGATGATTAATGTCTATATGCAACCCTTGTATTGTATTTGTGTTAACCAATCAGCAACAAGCACATATGTGGCAATGCTTAATATTCAATAAAAGGGACTCCCCGAGACATGCTCGGGAGATGCCTCCCACATGACACTTGCCACTCGTCTGTCGTTTATTTCAACCCAACAATGTTTCCAAATAATACAGATGGATTTTGATATTGTATTGAATTACTATGTCTATACCCAGAGCCCTTTGCTTTCAGGATCCTATTGGAACCAGGCAGAGGGCCTTCTCGGTAGTGGTGCCCTCCCTGTGGAATGCCCTCCCTTCAGATGTCAAGGAGATAAGGAATTACACAACTTTTAGAAGAGAAAGGAAGGCAGCCCAGTATTGGGAGGTTTTTAATGCTTGATTTTTTAAAAAATGTTTTTAGATATCCTGTAAGCCGCCCACAGTGGCTGGGGAAACCTAGCCAGATCGGTAGGGTATAAATATTAAAATAATAGTTGTGGTTGTGGTTGTTGTTGTTGGAAATTCCATTGCTGAATAATAATGCTGGGAAAGAGTATTATGCAGCCAGGGAGGACTAACTAGATGACTTTGATCTGCTATGGCTTCTCTGGAAAGGAAACAAACTACAGTCCTGTGTTATCTACTTAGAAGCAAGCCCCATTTAATTAAATGGGAGTTAACGCTCAGGTAAGTGTGCATATGTTGCAGCCTTAGTCCTGAAATAAACAATTCTGATAGCTAGACAGAGGCTGGGTGTGGAGCCTAAAACTAATTCAGAGGCAGAGACAGGGAGGACAAAAGCAGTAACCTACCCTGTGAAGTGAAAATAAAATGAAGGAAAGCAAAACAAAATTGGAGCGGCGGGGGGGGGGGTGCTGGAGGAATAACAACAGAAGCACCCCTATTTTCTGGTCGCTTTGCAATCTTAGAAACTTTGTATTTCTAATGCAATTTCAATGGAAAGAAGGTGGCAGTTGGAAACAGGCAGTTGACAGTTGGGAGTTACTGGTAGTTGCTTGGTTATTCAGTTAGTTCCACCTTGACTATGAAGGTGAGAGGGTGTGGGGACTTCATGCAAATGCTGTCTGGAGCAGTTTGTAAATAATACTACTTGTTCAAATGTTGCCAGCCCAACAAGTAAGATTTATTTTCAACTATTTGTGTAAGGCATACATTTTTATAAAAAATCACAAATAGCTAAGAGAAACAAGCCTTGTTTACTGTTATATGTTGGTGATGTGAGCATTACAGGGAATATTCATTTGATATTTCTTGCTATATTACAGGCTGCCTATATTATCATCATAGTCCTTATATTAATGTATATTCTGCCCTTTTCCCAGCCCAGAACTCAAGGTGGCTAACAGATAAGAATACAAAAACACAGATAAAACAGAAAAGAGAATCATTAAAAAGTATCTAGACGCTAACAGAATTAAAATGATATAAAATGATCAATTAAAAACCAAGATAGTAACAAGAAAAACATCACAAGCCAGCCCTTTCATTAAAAACAGTCAGTTCCTAAAGGCCTGTTGGAATGAAATGGCCCTCACCTGGATATGATTCAGCCTACAAAACTGTATTTTAAATAGTACTGTACATCTGTACAAAACATTTTTTTTTTTGCTATTTGTGTTAGCTACAAATGTAATCCAAGGTGCATGTGAAAACATCCCATCTCTGCTCTTGGGCTTAAGATCATTGCCCCAGTTCACCTTCCTCAACTTGGTGAGGTTTTGCTTAACAATCTTGAATCATTTCTCTGCCTATTTCTTTCTGCTCTTTACAGCAAAATCAACAGATAGTGAATGATGTCAGCTGGTCTTAGCTGGTGGTGCCAGTATGTTTGCTATGATTCAATTAAATACGAGTTGCTAAGCCTTTAAAAGTTAAGTAGAAATGGAAACTTCAGAAGGTGTGGGTTCTGCCCCTGCTGTAACTAGGTTAGAGAGGAGTGGTTAAGAGATCAAGCTGTGAGCCAGGAAGTGCCTAACTCAAATTTCACCTATGCTACAAACTCTCTGAGATTGCCTTGGGTAAGCCACATTCTTCGAGTCTCAGCTGCCCCAATCTGTTCTGAACATGGCAACAGCAAACTTAAAATTTCTATATTTAGTCATCCAAACATCTTTTTCAATCTTTCTGACCATATTATAGGTTAAATATTACTTAAAATTTATCATTAACAAGTTCTGGTAGCTGTTTGGGTCACCTTGGTCGTACGAATATGACTTCATAGAAAATACAGCATTACCCAATAAATTGTTCATTTGAACTTTTTTGTGTAGAAGGGGAATGAAAAAGCACCATTTGTTGCACAGCTGCCTTCTTAAGTTGTAATAGTGTATTTATGTGCTTCTTATAAATTGTCTTTCAGGGGGGATTAAAAAACATTTCTATTTACCCAGGCATTTGATGGCTGACAACCCTGAAATCACTGAGATAATGTTTTTAACTGTTCTTTGAATGCTAAGAACATAAAAAGAGGCTGATGGATCAGGCCAATGGCCCATCTAGTCCAACATCCTGTTTTCACAGTGGCCAGTCAGATGCCTATGGGAACTTTTAAGCAGGACCTGAGGAGCACAAGAGCACTCCACCTTACTGCAGTGTCCAGTGTCTGTTATTCAGAAGCATACTACTTCTACTCTGTCTAATCCTCTTTTAAAACCATCCTGGTTGGTGGCCATCACTGCTTCCTATGCGTTTAACTATGTACTGCATGAATAAATACTTTTTAAAAATCTGTCCCGAATCTTTCAGCAGCTTCATTGGATGTCAATACACGTTATGAACTTCCAGGCCTTTCTTTCCCAGCCAAAACTCAGCTCTCAGATGAGCAGCACAGGGCTGAGCTTGCTGCTTCAACTCAAAACGGGTGTGGAGCAGAGAAGGACTCTGTGTGCCATTTTGAGCAAGCGCCAGGGCACGCAAGTAAGCATTTTTAAAGCTTCTATTCCTTTCTTCCTTAACTGTTGGGCACTCATGAGAGAGGCAAAGGGCGTTTCCCAGGAGTATAGCTTCTCTGGGAGCCAAACTCGCACCAGAGAAACTGGGAACCGTGCTATTGAGCTCTGTGGCCTCAGCCTCCCAAATTTTACTTGAAGAAACTGAAGTGACACCAAACTGAAGTGACACATCTTTGTGGAAAGTCCAAAGTTCTCAGGAGGGCAGTTCCTGCACTTTCCCCCCTACCTCACCCTATTGCCACTGCACCGTGGGCATAAGCTTTTCTGTCTATAGGACCCCTGCCTTCAGCGATTTCAGTTTAGTCCCCACTCAATTGCATCTGCCATCCCAGCCTTAAATCCGCCCCCTCACTCCTGGGCACTTTCACCCTTCCTACATAAAGCCACTTCCGGCCTGCCCAGGAGGTGGGGTTGCGGGCTTCACGCCCACCCCACATGAGCGGGGGCTGGTCGCAGCCCCCGCGAGAGCAGGGGAATCCCAGTCGGGTCTGCCCCCCCTAGCCAGCCAATCAGCTGGCTGGCTGGGGGGGCATGGCCTACCCTATTTAGGGCCGGCACGGAGGGGGCTCACCCTCTTTTCGCCGGCTCACCCCCACGTTTCTTTCCAGCATATCAGCTGTTCCTGTTTGTCCGAGATCTTATCTGCCTTGCCTGGAGCTTTCCTGCCTTGCTTCTTTGTTGCCTTTGTTCTTAGCGGCAGGGCACCTCATGCAATATGCTGTAGCTTCACAGAAAAAGCTCCCTTTCTTTTACTGAGAATTTCCAGCATTCGCTGCTGGTGTTGCTTGATTTCTAAACTGCTTGATTTTCAGGAGTTGTTATCTCTAGTTTTGGAGCTGAAACCAATTTGGGGCTTTTCTCCTTCTGGGGGTTTCCCCTTTGCGCTCCATTCCAGCTGCTGCAGTTTAACACCTGAGCTGCAATTGAGCTAAAATCACTGTGTGTGTGTTTGTGTGCTTTCCTTCCAGCATCTCTTTCACGTCTACAGTTTTACAGGGATCTCTGTGTGTTTTGGTGCAAGTTCCCTGCCCTCAGGAATTTGCCGTGCCTGCTGCTGCATGCCCCCTGCAGAGGAATTTATTCAGCTTGGTGGAGCTTTTTCTGGTGATCCGTTGCCTGCCCTCGGCTGCTGACTGCCTGTTCTGCAAGGAGCTCAAGGAAGAACGTTTGGCTCCTCTTCGTTATTTCCACGGCCATTCGGAGGACGCAGTGCACCCATCCAATCAGGTTTTGCTGTTGGGGCTTCAGGTTTTAGCTAGGGGTTTGTGCAGGGGAGCGCGGTGCGGGCTGCGTTTTGTGCCGGTTGTGTTTCATTTTACTGCCGGGGTGAGGGGCAGAATTTCTTGTTAAATAAACATTTCAGCAGCATTCTTGAGGGGTAAGTGGCTTTTGCTGAGCAGGCTGTTTTATTTTCGCGCGGAAGTTTAGACCTGGAAAGCGTCGGAAGCAGCTGTGCCGTTGCCGGGCAACCAGCGCGCCCCGGCCGCCATTTCATCCGCCCACGTGGCCTTCCGGGCGGCCGCCATTTTACTATAGGCATTCCACGTGGGAAGTAATTTTACAAACCCTCCCTTTTAAGCCCAACCGGAAAACAAACAAACAAACAAACAAACAAAACCACCAGGTGGATAATTAGGAATCTTTCAGTGTTAAAGGGCTAGCGTTAAGTGTTTTCGCGCGTGTTCATTGTCGCTAGGCAACCGGAACGCATTATGGCCATTTTGATTGCCCACGTGGCCTTGCGGCGGCAGCCATTTTAGGAGAGGCAAAACCACGTGGGAGCTATCTCCTTTTCGAGTGCCCCTCACTTCCTCGTTGGTTTTAAATTCAAAAGTAATATAAACAAAGGAAATAAACATAAGCAATATAAACAAAGGATGATAGCGCAATTGTTAAAAGAGCCTAGCTTAAATAAGAGCACACAAGGGGCTGCAGGGAGCGCCTCCTCTTGGTGCATAAGCTTGTATAGAGCTGGCTACAGCGTCTCTGGCTAGGCTGATCTTAGAATTAATATCCTCTAATTAATTTGACTGCTTTTGTTTATACTTACATTTAAATTAAATTGAAGCATTAGTGCACAGTATATTGGAATTCAAATTATTTCTTTCAGCTTGCGGTGCTCTGTGGAGCTGTGTCATTTACTCTCTGCCTAGGCATTAAGTTTTATAATTTGGTATAGTCAATTCATAGTTATAAGGAAAAAGAGATCCGGGTTTGATATCATTTGATTTATTAAAGGGCTTCTTTGCCTGCAATCTCTTGCGAGCTTTGCATACAGATTTATAGGGAATCTAAAGTAAATAGCTCATGCCTCTTCTACGTTCATCTCTTTCTGGTATTTCATCTGTTGGTTTATAAGTATATATTTAATCTGGCAATTTAATTCATTTGGTTGATTTTTATAATAGTGCTTAAGGGCTCTTGGGAGCTTTGCTTGGCTTAGGTTTGTTGCATAAATCAATTTATCATTTTCACTGGTGTATTGCTGCGTTACAATTTATAATTCTACCTCTAGCTTGCTGCATAGCTGCTTACATTATCAAAGGTTCTCTTCTGTTTATTATAAACTCAGTATTCCTCAAAATACATTGCTTTGAGGTGTGGGCTGGTATTTTGGACTGCTATCCAGTGCAGATAATACTGAACTACGGTGATATTGTTTGCAGCTAAATACAATCTGTTGGGGATTAGTTAGGCATCTTTGGGTCCTTTAAACTTACCAGTGCAGACAATACTGAACTACCGTGATATTGATCGCTTTTCACGCATATAATCCAAGCTAGTTGGCATTGATTTTGCTGAACCAGGCTAATTAAGGGTATCAAACTATGTCTGCTCATGAGAACCAGCAAATTGCTGCTATATCTGGGGTGGCACAAGGGAACCAAGAGGGGCCTCAGGCCTTCGTAGTGCCTAGTAACCCACAGGCTTTGGCACAGTTTTTTCAATGCGTTTTAGACATTTAATAGGCAATATAGGCCCGCAGACCAGGTGCCAGCAGCACCTCTGGCGCTCACCCAAGAATGCATCCCGGATATGCCACCTAACGTTGTGGATCGCCCCGGCACCTCCGCGGCCACCGCGGCAGTGCTGAGAGCAGCCAGTGATTCAACAGTGGGTCCTGTGTCCAAGATGGGTCAGGGTAGCCTCCTGTGCCCTGCAACCCACAGGCCTAGTCAGTGTTTCCTCTGCTTTTGAAACCTTTTGCCAACAATTCAGGCCCATGGTCACTGCGGCCTCTTCCCTAATAGTGAGTTCTTCTGTCCAGCAATGAGGAGCTCCCTTGCACTTTGGCCTCCTTATTTAGGGTTCCACATTCGGGTAGCAATCCATTTATGCATCCTCACACATAATTACAGTCTACGTGTCCCTGGGTTTCCAATGACAGATCCTCGGGAGGTAGGGCTCATGCTTGCAATTATAACCTTTCTGCCTCTCAGTATACCCCAGACTTTCCCAGTACTGCGGAAGGGGGCTCCTATTCTACAGGATTCACAACCTCAGCCTTTACTGCGGAAGGCTCCAAAACATCATCGGATGATGAGACGCAGGGGCAACAGGAAGTGCCAGCGGCTGCAGAACAGCACCAGTCTCCAATGATGGGCAAGGGAGAAAGAAGTCTAAGAAGAAGCATTCGGCCAAGAAGAGCAAAAGAAGTAAGCCTTCTGATGCCGAGGACGATTCAGAAAAGCTTCCTGCTGCCCACCACCTGCTGGGTTCCGAGCGACCAGAATTACAGGATGGAGCATATGGGTCCCTATGTGGAAAAAGGAAAGTTGGAAAATGTGAAGCTAAGCAAGTCCCTCACCATGAGGTTTGCTGGGAGTATAACACGGGTGTGTGCCAGGGGCCAAATTGTAAGTATGCGCATGAATGTGTGAAGTGCATAGGTAACCACCCAGCGTCTTCATGTTTTAAAGGTAAACAGCCCTTTCCGGGCAGCAGGGGGCATTTCCACCAGGGGTCTTAAAAGCTCACAGACCCGCCAAGAAGAACAGTCACAAACTGGTATGAATTTGCCCCTTGACTGTGATGTTCTCTTCTGTTAAGCTCTCACCTCTTAGAACCCCTCTCAATAAATACTCTAAAATAGAGGCAGCAAAGTACCCTGGGGAAAGAGTTTCTCTTATGGCTTCAGGATCCTCGTTTCATTACCCCCTAACTCAGGGAAATCCCCCCCCCCCAAAATCAAAGAATCATTTTGGGAAACACCAGAAATTAATGAAATTTCTGGCCAGGAGGGTGGCCGGCCCCTTCAGGGAGCCACCTATAGCGGGTTTACTCATTTCACCTTTAGGCATTGTCCCCCCATAGACTCCAGGAGAGTATCCTATGATCCACAACCTACCCTACCCTAGAGGTGGTTCAGTCAATGATGCAATACCACAGAAGCCTTGTTCTGTGAAATATGCCTCCTTTGATCAGGCTATAAAGCGTATGTGCAGGTTCAGCAGGGGCGTGCTCTTGGCTAAGTGCGACATTGAGTCGACTTTCCGTCTCCTGCCAATTCACCCTGAGGAATTTCTATGGCTAGGTTTTCAGATTTGAGGGGGCTCATCCCATAGACAAATCTATGCCGATAGGGTGCTCAGTAGCTTGTGCAGCCTTTGAGTCATTTAGTGCAATTTCGGACTGGGCTCTTCGCTTTAGAACTGGTTCGGAAGGGGTGACCCATTACCTCGATAACTCTTCCCCCTCCATCATTAGTAATAGCCCTGATTGCGCTTCTCCTTTAGAGGCCTTCACCTACCTGGCTGAGGAGCTTGGGTGGCAGACAAAACAGAGACAAAACAGAGGGTCCAGTTTGGTGCCAGACAAAACAGAGGGTCCAGTTTTGATCATAACCTATTTTGGATATTGAATTGGACACAATCGCACAGACATCCCGCCTACCTAGGGAGAGGCTAGCAGTACCTAAAAAATTAATTCTGCAACTTCTTCCCCTCATGAAGGTCACCCTTGGCCAGGGTAAATTCACGCTTCGGTCACCTCAACTTTGCATGCCGGGTAGTGTCCCCTGGCCGCCCCTTTTTTGGGCGATTGGCTAAGCTGTCAGCGGGACTGCGCGCCCCGCAACACCGAGTGCGCCTCTCTAAAGTGGTCAAGTCGGACCTGAAGGTTGGGTTAAAGTTCATGGAAAAGTACAGTGGCATTTGCGGGCTGAAGAGTTCAGGAATCACCAGGTGTGCTTCTGGGCCGACAATCAAACGATTGTCAGTGTCCTGTCAAAGCAATTATCGCACTCTCCTAGAGTGGCAGATCTGCCCCGGACCTTTGTCCTTTTGTGCTTAGAATTAAACATCTATTTCTCTACCAAATTTACCTCTAGGGTTAACAATGACATCACGGATGCCCAGGCGCAGCAAATTGCCACAGCCATTCCGGGAGCACCTTTGGAGCCTTGGGAACCTGATGTCCTGAAGGGAGTATTAGCTTCAGGAGCCCCGTCCACGCTTAGATCTTACAAATAAATAAATAAATAAATAAATAAATAATAAATAATAAATGAATGAATAAATGCTAGGCTTGACACACCTCGAGGCAAATTAGGAAATCCTAGGCTTGACACACCTCCTACCAAGGCTGAAGCTCTGCAATACTTGGTACATTGGAGGGTGCTGGGTCGTGCAGCAAAGACTCTTAAACATCCAGTAGGCGGCCCCTGGTGTGGACTTCTTAGTGTGAGGGGCACTGTAGGGCTGCTGTTCAGGGAAGTTTTTTAATGTGTGATATTTTAGGGTATTTTTGGTTTCTATGGAAGCCGCCCAGAGTGGCTGGGGAGGCCCAGCCAGATGGGCGGGGTACAAATAATAAATTATTATTATTATTATTGTATTATTGTAGGGCTGGCGCAGGCTGCAGCCTCCTAAAAGTGATGGTAGAAGGCCCTTATGACATTCTATGCCAATTCCAAAATAAATAATTAAATAAAATTAAAATAATAAAAAATAAAATAAAATGAGAAGTATCTGTTGGTCCGAGGACAAGGCCCAGTTATTTTCAGCTGCATAGTCCATTGCCTTTGGCACTATGCGCATTGGCGAAGTGGTTTGTAAGGGCCAACCAGAATCCGCTGCCCAGGGTTAGTTTGAGAGACCTGACCTTGTTCAGATCCAATTTAGTCCTGCATGTCCAATGTTCCAAAGCCGATCAGCAGTAAAGGACACTAAACATTTCATGTACGTGAGAACAACCATCTCAGGTCCATTCCTTATGCATTTGGTTGGCTCCCGCCTTGCGCAGCATCAGTCCACGCGCGTTATGCGAAGGGAGATTGCTGCCTGCGGTTTATCCTCAGCTGAATTCGCGGCTATCTCCTTTAGGATTGGGGCCGCCACCACAGCACTGGCATTTGGGACTCGCAGCTGAAAGGATAAAGGACTTGGGGGCAGTGGAAGTCTGATGCATTTAAGGGATATATACGTAAGACCTTGTGACTGTTCACAGTATACCTGACCTGGCTTTGTTACCTTCTTTTGCTTTCAGGTGACGTTGTGCATAATTGGATTATAGGCCCTGCACCGTCCACTGGGATAGAAACCAAGCTGTTAACGGGGACCTAGGGTGCAGGAGCTATGAGGGCGCACATCTGGATAATCGGGCACAGCATTGTGCATTGGGCCAGGGCCCGCGCCATCAATTCCGGTCTCGGGCCGCACCTTAACTACATCAATATATCTTGGAGCTATCGGAGGGGAATGCGCTGGGCCGAAATGTTGCCCGCGATTAGGGCTAGAGCGGCAGCGGAGGGACCCCCAGATGCTTTAGTTATCCACTTTGGCGAAAAGGATTTAGCTTACAGAAAGGTAGTCGACTTGATGTGGCATATCTTTAGTGACTTTGAGGAACTTAAGGCCTCTTATCCAAACATCACCATTCTTGGGGGCTTGTTGATGGAAAGCCGGGTTTGGAGAGAGAGCAGGTGCCCGATAGCCGTAATAGGGCTAGGAAAGCCTTGGATCGGGCGGTGGTGCGTAGAGTGGCAGCCCTGGGTGGGTGGGTCATTGACCACCCGGGCAACTGTGAGGCCCTCTACCGGCTTGATGGCGTGCATCTTTCGGATGCGGGAAATGATATTTGGCTTGATGGCGTGCATCTTTCAGATGCGGGAAATGACATGTGGCTGACTGATATAGCAAAGGGGGTAGGGGATTGGTTTCAGGCATGAGAGTATTGGCGGCGAGCGATTGCTCGTGTGGCGGTAGGCATTGGTAAGAAGGGGTTAAGAGGATGTGTGGGGGGGGAGGAACGCCATCACCTCCCCCCAGCGACCGAAGGGTGGTCCGTTAAAGGACTCCGGGGGGCGTGGCCCTGTCCGAAGCCTATGGAGGTGAGGGCCAAAGGCACGCCCCAGAGCGGTGACCCGGGGGAGCTCCTAGTCGACGTGCCTTGGCAGGAGACTCCCCCGATATAAGGTTAACCCTTCCCCGTGTCTCCAGCAAATGGGCTGGAGCCGGATAGTCGTTAGGACCAATGCCTAAGCCAATGCCTCTCATTCCTGAAATTCAATAAAGTTGTGGCCTAATTCGCCCAATTAACCTTAAATTATGGTGTCTCGTGTCTTTATTTATCCTGGTGGGGGGCGGGAACTCGCCACGCAAAGCCACTTCCGGCCTGCCCAGGAGGTGGGGTTGCGGGCTTCACGCCCACCCCACATGAGCGGGGGCTGGTCGCAGCCCCCGCGAGAGCAGGGGAATCCCAGTCGGGTCTGCCCCCCCTAGCCAGCCAATCAGCTGGCTGGCTGGGGGGGCATGGCCTACCCTATTTAGGGCCGGCACGGAGGGGGCTCACCCTCTTTTCGCCGGCTCACCCCCACGTTTTCCCACCCTCCCTCCCTTTAACTAGGCTTAGGTAGGTCTTTGACTTTGCTATGGACTTCGGTCTGTCGCCGCAAGGGGCATGGTAGGAATTTTTCCCAATTGGCGATTTCTGGCCTTTTGGTTTTTCGCCTACCTCGTAGCAACTCGTCACAACTTCTTGGCATTGGCGGTAGGCATTGGTAAGAAGGGGTTAAGAGGATGTGTGGGGGGGGAGGAACGCCATCACCTCCCCCCAGCGACCGAAGGGTGGTCCGTTAAAGGACTCCGGGGGGCGTGGCCCTGTCCGAAGCCTATGGAGGTGAGGGCCAAAGGCACGCCCCAGAGCGGTGACCCGGGGGAGCTCCTAGTCGACGTGCCTTGGCAGGAGACTCCCCCGATATAAGGTTAACCCTTCCCCGTGTCTCCAGCAAATGGGCTGGAGCCGGATAGTCGTTAGGACCAATGCCTAAGCCAATGCCTCTCATTCCTGAAATTCAATAAAGTTGTGGCCTAATTCGCCCAATTAACCTTAAATTATGGTGTCTCGTGTCTTTATTTATCCTGGTGGGGGGCGGGAACTCGCCACGCAAACCTGCTCGCTGGGATTAAGCCTCACCTGCCACCTTTCAAGCTGTCTTGCCTTCAGACAGAACAGTGCTCTATAGAGACCTCACCGTTGTCTAAACAGATTGACAGGGCCTCAAATCCCTTTCACACAGCCCTCCCTGAACATGCTGGCCTGGGGGATTTTCCTGGCCCTAGTTGCATTCTCTACCCCTTCATCTACAGACCTTCCTATGGAGCCTTCATTTGCAAAGGAGAAGGAGAACTCCATTTTATGGCTGAATATAGTCGTTTTCAGCTTAAGGGCCAGGATAGCAGGAGGCAGAAGCATGCACCGCCCCAGCCACTGCCCCCTGCCTTCCCCCACTCACCCCCACACCTATCATCTCTCTGTCCCTTTCTTCCCTGCACACAGATGTGTACACGCACACAAACACACAAATATACTGCCTGGAGATCATATCTGCAGACAGGTCCTATGGATACTTACTCAGGGCCCAGTGTCTCTACCTGGGCAGTTCAGGCAAGCAGAGTGAGGTGGGCATGCAGCCTGGAGAGGTGAGGTCACAAAGCTTTGCCCACTGACATCAGGGGTCAGCCTGCCTGGCCTTAGAGACACTGAAGTCATAAAGCCTGTCCCACTGACTACCCCCTATCTGCCTGGATACCACAGCTAGCTCAGGAAGGAAACAAGCCTGGTCTCATAGACAGTCACTCAGGGAGCTCACAATGCCTTACCACTGTCATCATGGTCAGCTCAGGGAGAAGCCTTTCCAGTCTTGTGCAGATTTGCAAAGCCCTGCACAACTTGGGCCCAAAACATGATTCTGTAAGATCCCAGACAATTGATTCTGCATTACTGCACAGTGTGCCCATTTGTAAACATATGTAGGTAGGTGGTTCCAGCAATAGGGAGTGAATCCATTCCACACCAGTTCAATTATTTCGTTGGTGGGTGTATATCAAGATCACAGTCACCTTCTTTGTTGACCTGGGACATACAGAGGGAAAGGTGTGGATAACCTGTTCAAGGGAAGTGTTTTCAAAGTAACTACACACACCCTAGTGGACAGCAGGAGCTAGAGTCGATCTAGATTGAAAACAGCATGTTGAGGATAAGCATGAAGGTTCCAGATGGAGAAAAACCACACCTTTGTGCTACAAATAATTTTGTATATACGCAGCCTATGTTGTTTGGGAACCCTAAGTTCCTCTTTATAGATGTGACCAAAGTAACACAGTGTACAGCGACACAGAAGTACCTCCAACATTGCTTCTCATAAGATGAATGAGCCATAGATTCTCCCTCCCTCTTTCAAGAAGTCCAAGGATTGCAGACTGAGATTAGTCTCTCTTACTACATCTTACATAACATATGGAGACACGAAGATCTAGTTTGTACAACACGGCAAGCCTTGGGAAGAGAAAAGCAACTTGTTCTTGGCTACAGCTCATGGTTACTGAAGAGAGAGCTTAACCACAAATCCCAGTTTAGAAAACATGCTAAGTCAAATCTTCAGTTAGCTCAGTGCATCACAAGGACAAAATAATAATAATAAAAATAAAAATAGGCTGGAGAGGAGCAAAGCAGCCACAACTTCCTCCCCAGAAACACGCACATTTGCAGGTTATCTGTAGTTTGGTTTACCGTGCCATGTGAACCAAGCCTATATTTTCTTTAAAAATTCCTTTTTATAGCCCCATGACCTTGAGTTGATTTCTGTCATGCGCAGTGCAAAAAATGTTGCACTGTGGGTTAAACCACAGAGCCTAGGACTTGCCGATCAGAAGGTCGGCGGTTCGAATCCCCGCGACGGGGTGAGCTCCTGTTGCTCGGTCCCAGCTCCTGCCAATCTAGCAGTTCGAAAGCATGTCAAAGTGCAAGTAGATAAATAGGTACAGCTCCGGCGGGAAGGTAAATGGCGTTTCTGTGCACTGCTCTGGTTCGCCAGAAGCGGCTTAGTCATGCTGGCCACATGACCCGGAATGAGCGCCACAACGCCAGAGTCGGTCACGACTGGACCTAATGGTCAGGGGTCCCTTTACCTTTACATTTTAAACCCAACCTGAAAATGCTAAACCCAAAGCTAGACCAGAGTTCTGCTACATGGCATTTTTATGCAGGAGCTGCTCAAATGGCAGACTTGGACCTTTTAGTACTCCATCGGAGCAGTTTCTCATGAAGTGCTTTTCATGGGCAAAAAACATGCAATAGATCTGGATTGTGTGCGGACTACATAGAAAAAACAAGTTTTCCTTCTCTATTGATTCCAGAATAAAGTGTCGTTTGTATGCACAGCCATAGTTACCGGTACTTTTTAAAAACACTTTCTGTAGCAGTTTGGAATGCAGACACATGTTGTCGTAGAGATGCCGTGCATGCCTGTGCAGACATTTTGAAAGAGACAGAAATTTCATTGAGGATTACAAACTTACAACCCTTCTTGCTTACCCTGTTTGTACCCTGTGGGTTTCTACACCCTCCACAGTGATAGGTGTGGCAGCATAGAATACACACACACACACACACACACACACACACTACTAGAATATTGTATTTTTAAAATGTTGAACTGTGGAAGAAACAAGTACAAGATGCCCACACTCACTGTGACCTCCCGCATAACTCTGCACACTTGTTTTCTTTTCCACTGCTCTCCTTAGCATAAGATGGGAAAGTGCATTGGGAACTCTTATGCTAATAAAGATAATGGAAAATGTTGGCTTTGTTTTCAGTCACCTTCCTTCTATAGATTCAGCAGTCTCCCTACTTTACATAAGCAGTTTGGCACTGCCGCTTAAAGTGCAAATTCTTATTTATTTATTTATTCTGTTTTACAATTTAGAATATTCATTTATACAACCTTAAAATATCAATGACTTCCCTTTTTCTCTTTCCATGGTTCATTTTGCATAGCATAAATCCCTGCATATTTTATAGAAACTAAACCATTCAGTATTCCATTATTACTTCCATCAAAACTTATTTACACTGTTGAATTTATCTTAAATCTGCCAACGTTTTCAAGTATACACAATTTCTTCCCATATATTCATTAAACATTTCCCAATCTTCTTTAAACAAATCTTCTTCTTCTTCTTCTCTTATTCTGTAAGTTAGACCTGCAAGCTGCACATATTCTATCAGTTTAAGTTGCCATTCTTCTTTGGTTGGGACCTCTCCCTCGTTTTCCATTTTTGGGCAAACAAAACACAGGCTGCCGTAGTAGCATATATAAATAACCTTTTTTGACACCTGGGAATTTCCATCTGAATTATCTCCAACAAAAAGGACACTAGTTTTTTTGGGAGGGTTGGGGGTTGGAAAAGTGCTTTAAAACATTTTTTTAATTCATGTTTATATTTGTTAATTATAAATTATTAAAAGTGCAAATTCTATTGATATCTACTCAGAAACAAGTCCTGTTGTTTCCAGTGGGGCTTTCTCCCAGTTAAGTGTGTACAGGACTTCAGTCTGAAGTTATTTATTTTTCTGACATGGCTTCATTACTCAACATAATTCTGTGCTGTGGCTCATGGGGGTAGTGTTTGTTGATGGATGACTGGCTCATGATAGCCACCTCTTCCCTTCCCAAAGTGCCAAGAACTGATGCTCAGCTGGACTGAAGCATTTTAAATATGGAACAGTCAAAAGTTGGGCAGGGTTAAAACACAGCTGATGGTGGCTGACCTGTTTACTGGAGGAGGACTCATTGCCAGGAATTATCATGATTTAAATGGCTCTGTCAGAATATTCTCCAGTTCTGATGTTAAATGTTAAAGCCTTTCTGTGGGAAATGTATATTGAGGGACAAAATAGAAAAGATCCATATCTATCTTTTGTGACTGACCAACTGTTGCCACCATAAAAGTCATTCTGAACCATTTTAATTGCTTTTCCCCGTCTCATTAAACAATTGTAGTGTTGCCTCGCCACCTTGTGGCAAACTCACAAAACTAATATTTCTCGTTCAACTAACACCACTTAAGATTTCATTGTACAGTGTGCTGGAATAATCAGAGTGGAATAAAATATATTTTTAAAACTTGCAATTTGTGCAGGTTTTTTCTGCATAAAAAGATCATTTGCTGGTTTCTAAATAGAATAGATAAAGGGATTTCATGTTAATTTGTGTGTGTGTGTGCGTGTGCGCGCACGCACGTGCCATTTATTACTTGTGCATACTGCCACCTGCTGTTACACTGAAAACAAATTGTTACATTTAGGTTTTATGAATTTGCCTAACCTGCTGTCCTCCATATGTTACTAGACTCAAACGCCCATCAGTCCCAGGGATGCTGGGAGTTGTAGTCCACCAACCTCTGGAGGGCAATGGTCTGCTCAGTGCTGGTCTCCTCAACTTAAGCCTGGAAAGTAGATCTCCAGATTTAAAGACATTTTACTGTACTTGGAAGGAAGCTTCAAGTCACTGGATCTTGCTTCCAAGAGGACATTGGATCAAATTACACAATTCCAATTTTACAAATGGGGAACATGAAACTATGCTGCAGCAACTTTTGCCAAATGCTGTTTTAGCCATTTGAATCCTACCTTTAAAAGTGCCTCTTCTCAGACCGACTCGTTTATGACACATGTATGCTGGCCTTAGGGACGCGGGTGGCGCTGTGGGTTAAACCACAGAGCCTAGGACTTGCTGATCAGAAGGTTGGCGGTTCGAATCCCCACGACGGGGTGAGCTCCCGTTGCTCGGTCCCTGCTCCTGCCAACCTAGCAGTTCGAAAACACATCAAAGTGCTAGTAGATAAATAGGTACCGCTCCGGCGGGAAGGTAAACGGCGTTTCCGTGCGCTGCTCTGGTTTGCCAGAAGTGGCTTAGTCATGCTGGCCACATGACCCGGAAGCTGTACGCCGGCTCCCTCGGCCAATAAAGCGAGATGAGCGCCACAACCCCAGAGTCGGTCACGACTGGACCTAGTGGTCAGGGGTCTCTTTACCTTTACCTTTATGCTGGCCTTAGCTTTTGGGACTCGTCTGCCAGCTGTACTAGACAGGGATCTAGCTGGGAGAAGGGGACGTTGTTCTGCTATCTCCTTTTCCCTGCTGTGTAATCCTAGGGAGCCATTGCAAGGTGAAGATGATGTCTTAGACTCCACAAACGCCTTGCTTCTCATGTTCACCTTTTCCTTGGGGAAGGAAAAACAAAGAGACTAGGTGAAGCCAGAGAGTTCTCAGACCAAGTCTACTTGCAATGGTAACAGCAATATTTCCCTATAGCCCAGAACAAGGTAGCTAGCACCCTTGTTAATGAAATTAAATAAACACTCCTTTCTGGAACCCAGGGTGCAACTGGCTGAATACAAAATTGATTTTTGTGTCTTGCAGGTCAAGATAACAAGAGAAAATCCCCTTATTGTGCTAAGTAGCGCACAGCTTTGAAGAGTAGCAGAGAAGCCATATAAGGTTTGCATTGTGACATCATCTCATCATTATAACTGCCTACCTAGCTTTATGACATCAACCTATCTCTGAGAGCCAGTTATTTAGAGAAAAATCTACTGTCATATTCAGCTGAAAACTGCCTCCCTTGGAATGCTGTCTCCTACTAATGCCACTTTCAGGGGCAATAAGCTACTGCAATAACTGAAATATCGCCTCTCTGCATATACCAAGGCCCTGAGATCATCTTGTGGTGTCAGACGGATGGTGTCATGAACAGGTAGGACAATGGGAAGGAGGAAGTAGATCCTGGAGTGGGGTATAGCTGGGACTGGGACACATTGGGCAAGCTGGGGGTGGTGAAGGAGAGGTTGGCGTAGGAAGTACTCATGGGGTGATAGAGGATGGCAGGGGGATGGGGGTCAGTGCGCAGGAACCAGAGCAGTAGGGACCATCAAGAGAGTCAGAGAGGCTCCTGTCTCCACAAACATGGCAGACTGAGGTATAGGGAGCAGTGGAAGGTATGCTCAAGGAGAATGAGACTGGCAAGGGCCTACAGCCCAGCTCCTTAGCTCTCCAGGTGGAGCTCACTAACTCTGGGAGGAGGTGTGTGATTCCTTAGCTGGAGTAGGCTCAGAACAGGTGAGGGTCACATGCCTCATCAAGCCCAGGTGCTGCAATCAGCATGCAAGGTATAAAACGGCCGCAGAGCAGAGGTGCTGTGTCTGCTCAACTGCCCATTTTGATGGACCTCAGCTTGGAAGCATTAGGATCTCTATGGGACTGTGCTTTGATTTGGACTTTGGACACATGGATTGACCCTGCATCGGGAGCTTGACATACTGATTTGCTGCCAGGTAAGCCAGGGGTTCAAGACAGGTGGCAACACGTGGATGGGTCTTTTCTGCAGTGGCCTCCCATTTGTAGAATGGTCTCCCTCGGGAGGTTCAGCGGGTGCTTTCATTATCTTCTTCTTTTTTGGTGATCACTCGTAGCCAAGTAAGATTGTCTTCCATAAATACGGTTTTAAAAGTGAGTCCGTAAGTGACCGTGGAGCCAATTCTGGAGCCGCAAGTCCTTCCACAGTGGGGACGTAGGTTTCTGGGCGGGAGTTGATCATGGTGAGGGTTTATCAAGCGTGCCTTCCTCTTAGCACGTTTTTCCCTTTCGTCCTGAGCTCGAGTGATCAAAACCCGTGAGACCTTTGGTGAAGGCTGTTCTCCAATTGGAGCACTTACAGGCCAGTGTTTCCCTTTAGGCGCCAGGCAACAACCTTCCTCTTCAACCAGGCCTTTCAAAATGTGTTGTGGGGATTATTGGGTTGTCTTTGTTTTTATTATGTATCATGTGTTTTTGTATTGTGATTTTGTGCTGCGAACCGCTGTGAGATCTACGGGTATAGGGTAGTATACAAAACTACTACTACTAATACCTAGGGGGAGATTTTAAGCAGAAAAAAGACAGGAAGAGTGCTTTCCAGATCAAGGTCTCACAGCTTCTTTCTTCTAAAAGTTGTATAGTTACTTATCTTTTTGGCTCCTTATCTCCTTGGCTCACATAACTCCATATCCAACATTTCTCAGATGTGTTACGGAAAAATCTAGGTGCGAGGCTGCTCAGTCACCCAGCTCATTGGGCAGAGCCTGCGGGTCCCTGTGGAATAAAGGAAGGAGTCCAGCCACCAACCAGAGCAAATAGCTGTAGACCAAAGTTCAGTGCGCAACAGGTTCAAAGAGGAATTTTGAACCCCGAGGATGGGGTGACAAGGACTTTTAAAAATTTCCCACCATATCCCAGAATACAGTTCATACAGCATCATTGCTACATCATTGCTACATCACTGACATGTCACAAAAGGGGAGGGGTAGACAGGGGTTACGCTAGTTAAACCTTGGCTAACATGCCCAAACAAGTCCTTGGTACAAGATTAGCATAAGCAGACATGTCAGGGCAAGACCCAGGTATAAGATTAGCATAGGCAAACACCTCTGAAGTCCCACCACCCAAAGTACAATAGAACTTCCTTTGCATGTCTGGACCCCTGGGCAAGTCTGGTGATGGGATTAGGCTTTCCTGGGCCAACAATCAGCTCAGCAATTGTCACCTCTAGGCACTTCCTGGAGTCCCTTTTCCAAGGGCAAAGTAGCATTGGAATGGAGGAAACTGGCAAAGGAGTTGATTTTGTATGATTTTTAAAGCTAGGTAACTTCCCTGAACTGTCAAGTCGAAAGGATGCATTTATGCATAATATCTGTAACATTTAACAACTTTAAAGATGTCCCCCCCCCTGTAATTTCCATAACAGATGAAAATAGAGATATTCTAAGGAAAAGTAGGGCATTCTAGGATCATATCAGAAACTGGGATGGCTTCTGTAAATCCAAGACTGCTCATGGAAAATAGGGACACTTGGTGGGTCTGGTGTACTCTGTTCTTCTTTATTTCCAGCTCTGATCTGTAGAAAAGAGGACAATTTAAAGCTAAGGAATCAGAATACCTTGTTAACAGCCCCATTCCTCCTGCTACTGCATGTTCAGGCAGTGTTGTTTTATACTTTACTCAATTTTTGTAGAATCACAGCAGCTGTGGGGGATATCAATATTCCTCAATGGGGGCAGACAGTATAGGAGTTTGCTTTTGCTCTATGATTGCACTTCTCAGTGTCTTTTCACATAATGTAGCCATGAGATTACATTAGCCGCAAACTTTGCAGTACTCTCTCAATTTAATTTAATTGACAATGACAAAAATAAAATTCAAATGATCCCTTGATCCCTCAGACTCAAGGAAAACGAGCAATTTGTAAGCAATACTGCATTTGGAAATATCTGGGTGTTGTGATTGTATACACCCCTACCCACATCAACCATGTGGGGTCTTAACACCAGCATTCCACCCAATACTCTCTCACTCTGGCTGATGTGAACTGCTCAAGGTCTCACACGGATGTTATTGCAGACTTCTGGCCTCTGGAATTTTAGATGTTCTCTGCCATTAAGTTAGGGCTCATCATGAGATGGTAGTGATACATGGTTGATGACTGTTAATATTGTCAGGATACAGCCATCTAGTGAGTTTTAGAGGCTTCCTCATGGGACTTTTCCATTTCCTTAATTCTTGCTACAAGGACTCATCAAATGTGACTTCCCTTTGCGACATTTGCCCTTTCCAGAGCCTCCTTTTCCGTGGTGGGGCAGATCTCATTGCATTCATATTGGTGGGGGAGAGACCAACCTCAATATTTAGTTCATCCTCTATCACCCCCCACTCTCTGCAAAGCAATTAGTTCCTTTTTAAACCTATACACTTAAAAAAAGAAGTTCATTCTTCGTTTTAAATACTGTACTTTCATTTGGAAAATGCAGTATTAACTAGTATTGAGTGCCACCTGGTGGTTGAAGTCAGGTAAGACATTAAGCAAACCAGTTTCTAAGAAGCACTGTTTGCCTAACACTAGAGCGGAATAAGCACATCAATGAATACAACAGAAATAAGCACATTTCTCCTCAGTCTGTTGCATCTAATCCTGCAAAATGATGTATTATGTCCAGTATTTAACACTTCAGTTTGAATCAGAGAGCTAAATACAAGGTATAATATTCCTTCTCCCCACACCCTTAGTGTCGTGAAAAACAAAATCAGCATAATATAGACTGTGACAAAAGTGATCTGGCAAACTTGACAGCTGGGCCTGAGAAGCTGTCTGTCAAGTGAGAGTGAGGGATAGACTCCTTAATAGAATCTAAGGGTGGTGTTGGGCTCATTGTCATTTTGGACTTGTTAGCTGGAAGAGAAGGCAGTCCGCCCAAGAAACAGAAGTTAGATGATTTCCTCTAAGCCTTTTCTTGAAACATGCATAATTCTCATAATTCTTTAATGACTACTGAGTATGAATAAGGTAGCTAGAAATTATAATTAGTTTGTTTCTTGGTTTTGAGTGTAGGTACACTATATCCTTATTTTTCATCTGCAAACATTTGAGTCTACAGTGGTACCTCGGGTTAAGTACTTAATTCGTTCTGGAGGTCCATTATTAACCTGAAACTGTTCTTAACCTGAAGCACCACTTTAGCTAATGGGGCCTCCTGCTGCTGCCGCGGCACCAGAGCATGATTTCTGTTCTCATCCTGAAGCAAAGTTCTTAACCCGAGGTACTATTTCTGGGTTAGCGGAGTCTGTAACCTGAAGCGTATGTAACCCGAAGTACCACTGTATAATGAGGGATGCTCCATTTGGGGAGTTAAGTGAAACTATAGTTTGCCTCCTGCTTGGAGAAAGCTTTCCCTGCCATCCTCCTCTGTGACATCTTACCTTTGACAAAGCCTACTGCTCCCAGCCCACCTAGAGAAATGTGCCCAAACAGGGCAGTATTAATTCATCAGAGTCTTAATGGTTTTTTTAATCTGAAATATCATAATCATATCTGAAGAAGTGTGCATGCACACGAAAGTTTATACCAGAAAAAACTTAGTTGGTCTACAAGGTGCTACTGGACAATTATTATTATTATTATTATTATTATTATTATTATTATTATTATTATTATTATTTCGACTGCGTCAGACCAACATGGCTACCTACCTGAATCTGAAATATCACATCTGTTAGACTTTGCAAAACAACTGTATGAACAGTTTTCTCATTTGCATTTTGGCAATAGAAAGTGTAAGCACAATAACTTTTTAAATTTGTGAACAGGTGCCTGTATTATTACCTAGCGTTTTCCAGCACACTTTCTGTGAAGGTTATCCAGGACAGCTAATAAGTCGAGGCTGCATGTTGGCCAGCAATGCTCCTTACAGTATCTCTACCTTAGGCTGTCCATACATCTTGCTATGTTAGTTGAATGCTGTTAGAGGATTTGTTTGTTTCCAGTGACTTGATGTTGTTATCACAACTGATTGTGAGCATATGCCATAAACTATTTGCGATTATTATGGCTTTCCACCCCTGCAAGTATCAGTTTAAGGAAACGTGTCTTTGGCAAGGTGTCTGGGTTTCAGCGGTTGTATTTCAGCAGTTAAATCAATCTGAAACTGTTCATGGTTGGATGTGTTAACCACATGTGAAAATATGACTCACAGTTGGAATTTTCCGTGTTTTAATATATTTGTGCTGCTTGCATGGCTGTTGGGCCACTCTGTTGTATTCTATATGCAAGTCACAAGCCTTTGTTAAATTCCGTGACCTTTGGACTTTTGAAAAGGAAACACGGACCACGTCTTTTTGTATTTTCCTGGAGCTGGGCTGAAGGGACGGGTCCTAGGCAGTAGGGCTCAGAACCTTCCCCAGCAGCGGGACAGAGGGTTCAGGCCAGGATCAGCCTGTTGGGGCAGTTTAGGGGAATCCTTTTGAAAAAAGTTCTGCCAGTAGGAAAATAAAGCTAAAACTCAGTTAGGAGCAAGGACAGCATATCGTAATGCTGTAGCTTGGGTTGCCGGTGCCCAGACCACATGGGGGAAAGAGCGAAACGGACAAACTACGCATGCACATTCAACTGCCTAATGGCGTCTACATCACCAGTGAGATTGCAGCTGCAGAGATAAGAAAAGTTGTTCCATTGTCTGGAGAGGTCACTTCCTGGTTTGCATGGATAAGCTGTTTTCAGTGGGGTCCAGTGGCTGAAGCACACAGCCAAATTGAGGCAGCACCAGGTGTTGAAATTTTGCGGCACTAACAATTTTGCGCCCAGGGCAACCACCCCTTTGCCTCCCTCAAGCTACGCCACTGACATATTGTACATTATGAATGTCAAAATCCTATCTAGCACCTTTATATGTTACATTTTCTGTGTGATCTTGTAGCACCCTGCTTGTGGTTAACGCTTAGCTGGAATGAAATATTCAACGCAGCAATAGAGAAATTAAAGTAATAATTTATTTGTCGGACAAATAAATAAGAGGCACAGTGGTATATGGTTACCAAGCTCTGGCCTGCCCTCCTGCCATTATGGCCAGCACTTATATTCCCTCAGCTCAGCCCCCTTGCTCCTCCTTTGGCTGCCTCTGTCCAATCAGCCTGGTTAAAATTCCTATTGGCTGTTTGCTAGAACCAATCATAAAAGATACACCCATTTCCTATTACCTTTTATGGGAGACAAAGAGCTATATATTCTTCTATTTATAATTGGCAAATAAGTAGTCATATATCTTACATTTACCTCGACCAGGCACCTTAATTACCAAATAACCTTTTGCCCTAGACTAGGCGCCTTAACTAACATTTCATCTTTTGCCCTATTGCCCTATTCACTCCAAAACAGATGATGGCTAATTTTATCTGAACAGATCTTTTGTTCATCTTCCCACACATTATCAATGAAATATCTCCTTCTTTGGAGGTCATTAAGCAGAGGCTTGACAACCATATGTCAGGAGTGCTCCGATGGCGTCTCTCTGTCTGGCAGGGGTCTGGACTCAATGGCCCTCATGGTCTCTTCCAACTCTTCTATGATTCTATTTAACATTTCTTCTAAATCCTTTGCATAATTACATTTAAGCCAATATATTTCATACATATATAGTTTTTTTAGAAGAAAGGGAACTTAGCAAAAGCTAAGCTCTCTAAGTTCTCTAAATTCTCTGAAGCTTCAAAGCAGTTTCAGAGAGAAGCCTCTTCCCTAGCCAGCTGCTGTTTGTATTAGCTCTTGCCCTTTTAACCTTAGGAAGATGTGGCTCAAGTTTAATGGGAGGCACAATAATTATTACTATTTTTGCAACCTTGATTGTATTCTATAATTTGTATGGTCAGTGTGACCTTTTGTTCCCAGCCTTTAATTTCCTTTTACAACCCTGAGACACTGCTAT
Source organism: Podarcis raffonei (assembly GCF_027172205.1). Taxonomy (NCBI): domain Eukaryota; kingdom Metazoa; phylum Chordata; class Lepidosauria; order Squamata; family Lacertidae; genus Podarcis; species Podarcis raffonei. The sequence continues at coordinate 35,292,862 of NC_070612.1, forward strand.
AGATCAGGGGGGCCCTTGATCAAGAAGATAAACAGCTGCCAGAGTATGGTTTCTGCCTGGCATGAGAGATACAAACATTTACAAATATATTTCTTTAAGGTCATTTTTAGAATACAGGAATCTGATCAAAATATAAGCCTTGATTAAAAATGCAGGCTATGATCAGATGCCTCATTCCCCCCTTTCAAGCTCAAGGACCTTCCCAAGTGTCCTTGATAGCTTGACCTTCATCATATTCCTGAGGTAAAGCTCTGTATAGGGCCATGATATGAGGTAGAGTTTCATTTGAAATCATCTTGCTAATTGTACTTCTAAAACATGAAATGATACATGGCACCATACACAAAACCATTACTACTACCGTCAAGAAAAACAAGCAAGACAATAGTATCACCAATTGGTGAGCCATCCCATATCCCATCCTTCCCATGTTTGTACTGGGACATGTGCTATATTTTCCATCTTTGTGGCCAACACACGGATTGCCTCACCATTATCAGAAATGTTAAAGCAACAGGCATTCCCTGTCAAGTTCAAGACTCCACATAGGCCTCCCTGCCTGGCAAGTACATAATCCATTCCCATTTTCAGCTGCAAAATGGCGGCTCTACTTTCATCCAACTGTTGTGCAATAAGTCTCAAACTCTGGGCCGTTGCATTGGTTACAAGTTCCACTACTGCTTGCAATCGAATTATTCTGTTTAGATTATAAATAGAATCCCGTGCCCCTTGTATGAGCTCATCAGGATTCCAGGAGGCAGGTTCATAATAGGCTATAATGCGCTCTGGTGGCCAATCATCAGTATCGCTCCAACTTTGGGTACTTCCTCCTGCTATATGAGAAATATCAGCGTTTCTTCGTGTACGCTTGGCTGAACTAGTGGGCATAATCCACATTGGTGGTAATACCCATCCCAGGAAACAAGTCCCACTCCATTTGGAAGGGAGTTTCTTGTATGCCCATTCTCCACATATCCACCACAACCATCGGGTCTGAGGTTTTTGGTATGTGGAGTGCATAAGGCGAAATATCAAAAGGGGTACAGAGTTCACAGTGCAGTATGTTAGATTGCCTTTTTCTGTCACAGTTATGTTGCACACCATTTTCCATGCATGAATAAAAGGAGGTGCACAGGGCAAGGTATTCCGAGTTCGATAGGTAGTACCGTTTGCCCAGGTTTGACTATTCTTAATATAATCCCAAGTATAGTGGCAATGAGAAGAGCCTATCATGGTAGAATCAGCTGCCTCTAATGATTTATGTACACAGAATTCCCCTTGTACAGGTATAACTCGTATTGGTTTAGTTGAGTTCCATCCGGGGAAATTCTGTACTTCTGTTTGGTGTGGCATTTCGCTTACCATACCAATGGCATTTAATGGTATTGGTAATAAGGGCATACCTCCCTCTGAATCATCTGGCCCAAGAGAGCAAACAAGACAATTGGTCCTATTTGTAACATTGTAACATCTCAGCTAAGCCTACCCACATATTGTGGTCATGGCGGAATCCATATTTAGCAAATTTGCTCAAATTCAAGGACCCTTCCCCTTCCCAAGGGATCAGGATTAATAATAAAATCATGTTGATGTCTAGTATATGCATTCCTTCCACAAAAGATTACCTTATTGTGATAACAAAAAAATATTAGTCCCAATATAATTCCTCCAGTGACAGAAATGGGGAACCACCAAGACCAAAACATATATCCCAAGGATCCCCAATGAGTAATATCTCTGATAATTGTTCCACAGGGGGGGGCAGTCAATCAATTGTATAAGAGAATCTTCCCGTTCACAATCGCTGGTTCAGACGCTCCTCAAGCTTCAGGCGTGCGCAGGTCAGCCAGCTTCCAGGTTGTGGCTGCAGCAGGCCAGTCGTCTAATGTTGCCCGTGACCTAGCCCGTTCCCCGTAGGGCTAGATACAGGGGTTTTTTGGAGAGAGTCAGTTTAAAAAAGGATTAGAGGGGTCACCTTTGCACGTCCAACTGCCTTCGGATTTCTTCAAACGGGAGTGATGAATCCAGGGGGTCACCTCAGCTACCTTCACCGCTATTGGAGTATAGAGCAAGATGGTGTAAGGTCCACGCCACTTAGGTGCAAGTGGATCATGTTTCCACTCTTTCACCCATAGGCTATGCCAGCCTGGAACTGATGAATCGGCTCGGCAATGCTGCACGGCGTGTGCTTGAGGGCCCACCTGTTAAGATAAACAACAACAACAAAAACACGGGAGAGAGACAAAAACACGGGAGAGAGATTGCACTTGTCCCTGTGTCACATGGTCTCCTATTTGTTTGAGGTCAGCTGGAATATCCTGAACAAAGGAGGGTGGCCTCCCATACAGGAGCTCAAAAGGTGACAACTTAAGTCTTTTTGTGGGTGCGCACCAAACACGAAACAGTGTTATGGGTAACACATCATTGCTGTGGCCAGCATTACCATCTTTTCTTTCTGCCACTTCTTCTTCTCTTGTTTCTCAGCCTCATCCCTATTCCGATAAACTCGGCGTGCAATGGCCATAATTTGGCTCATCAGCATCCCTTCCCATCCTTCTGATTTCTGAATTTTCTTACGAATGTCAGAAGCACACTGGGCCACAAAAGTAGCAGTAATCATTCTGCTGTTTTCAGGGGCTTCAGGGTCAAAAGGAGTCCATATACGATAGGCTTCCTGCAGCCTCTCTAAAAAGTCTCCCGGACTCTCATTTGGTTTCTGTTCTACTTCTGAGACTTTAGACATATTAGTGGGCTTCTGGCATGCCCTGCGGATACCTTGCACAAGCGTCTGGCGGTAGGTGGTAAGCCTGGCCAGGTGAATTGCATTGTTTGGATCCCAATTAGGATCTTCCAAAGGAAAGTTATCCTGGAGATGACGGTCAATATTAAAAATATTTCCCATTCTGGCCTGCTCACGCAAATATATCTGTGCCTTTTCAATTATGGAAGCCGCCCAGAGTGGCTGGGGAGGCCCAGCCAGATGGGCGGGGTATAAATAATAAATTATTATTATTATTATTATAATTATGTCTCTTCTTTCCTCAGTGGTGAACAGAGTATTCAAGAGTTGGCGGCAATCTGTCCAAGTAGGACTATGAGTATTTACTATTGAAGTCACCAAGTCCATCATAGCCTGAGGTTTTTCTGCGAAAGATGGGGTGTGTGTTTTCCAATTCATCAGATCCGTAGTTGTGAATGGAATGTACTGGAGGGTCGAAGTTCGAGGTGGCCGTGGTCCGGGTTGCCCGTTAACCAGCACAGGCTCCTCAAGTGCATCAAATACTCTTCTAAGAGGGGCTACTACGTGACCTTTCTCTTCGCTTTGCTCTAGGGGCCTCAAATCATAGGGGATGGTATCTGTCCCAAGGCGTTCTTTTAGCAGCTTTATACGCCTTGCTGTATTGCTTGCTGACCGATCAAGGTCTCCCTGTAACTCCTGTAATAGTTCTCTAGGATTTGGATGTACAGGGGTTTGGGGTGGGCAATTAGTTGGTCCACTAAAGGAGACTGTAGATGGAGTTCTACTGGGACTCACAGGTGGAATAACCACTTCTGCTTGGGCTTTATTATAGGACTCCAAGGCCTCCTGAAGATATTTATCATAATCTATCAAGGAATCAAGTTCTGTGACTCCACCCCCATTATTCATTCCACTTTCTTGCCTTGGGGTTACAACTGGTGGAGTATTTGGATTAGGCTCCCTTCGATGTAGAGCATAGGGTGGAGGTGGAAGCACCTCTTCCTCTGGTCCCTCAAAAATGGGTTTGAGTTTATTTGGCAAGATTCCTTTCCTAGCTTCGGCTTTTACAGCCAATAATTTGCATCGTTGGACTTTGCATTCCCTTATCCATGGAGGATTATTATTTAATGTGCTCAGCCAAGAATCTATATATGAAAATTGTTCTGGGCACCCTCCAGTTTCTTTGGCGATATTAGACCAAAGTTTGCTTACTAAATTTATATCAAAGGTTCCCTGAGATGGCCATTCAGTATTTTGTTTCGGCCACTCTAATTCACATAACGTTCTCAAGCGCTCTGGCGTCATTTTGACTCCATATGCCCCTGAGAAGGCTTTCTTAAAATTATTTAACATACATTCAAGAGGTGTATTTTCCCCCTTTGAACCCCCAACTCCCATTGTATGGCCCTGTGAAGTATCCACTCAGTCACTCACACACTCGCTTCGTGGGGTTCCTTGCCCAGTGAAGTCGCCTTACTGGGAACCGAAGTACTACCCACTCCACACTCAGGTTGTACTTTCTCACACATACAATGCGCTGGATACTTCACCACACTCTACCTCCCAACCTTTCCCTTTTCCTCCACCAGACCACCATCTGATGTACCCAGCCATGTAGCGTACTCAGTTTCCCCTTACTGAGACGCAGAAGTTTGATCAGGACTTCTCTTCCTCCTAATTAATTGGAGGGCCAAACCCTTTGTGCACTTACCCTTAGCTGGTTCCCAGTTTATTTCTCTGGTTACCCCCGGTCCGTCGCCGTCGGTGGGCAGGGTATCAGACAGACGAGACTTCTGCGTTCCCCTGGAAAAATGTTCCAGTGCGCGCTGGGTAAGCAGTTAGTGGTCCTCCCTCTTGTACCCTGCCCAGTAAGGCGATGGGGCTGCGTTCCAGCAGACCACTTATCCGAGTCACAGAGGCACCATAAAATGTAGCACCCTGCTTGTGGTTAACGCTTAGCTGGAATGAAATATTCAACGCAGCAATAGAGAAATTAAAATAATAATTTATTTGTCGGACAAATAAATAAGAGGCACAGTGGTATATGGTTACCAAGCTCTGGCCTGCCTTCCTGCCCTTATGGCCAGCACTTATATTCCCTCAGCTCAGCCCCCTTGCTCCTCCTTTGGCTGCCTCTGTCCAATCAGCCTGGTTAAAATTCCTATTGGCTGTTTGCTAGAACCAATCATAAAAGATACACCCATTTCCTATTACCTTTTATGGGAGACAAAGAGCTATATATTCTTCTATTTATAATTGGCAAATAAGTAGTCATATATCTTACATTTACCTCGACCAGGCACCTTAATTACCAAATAACCTTTTGCCCTAGACTAGGCGCCTTAACTAACATTTCATCTTTTGCCCTATTGCCCTATTCACTCCAAAACAGATGATGGCTAATTTTATCTGAACAGATCTTTTGTTCATCTTCCCACACATTATCAATGAAATATCTCCTTCTTTGGAGGTCATTAAGCAGAGGCTTGACAACCATATGTCAGGAGTGCTCCGATGGCGTCTCTCTGTCTGGCAGGGGTCTGGACTCAATGGCCCTCATGGTCTCTTCCAACTCTTCTATGATTCTATTTAACATTTCTTCTAAATCCTTTGCATAATTACATTTAAGCCAATATATTTCATACATATATAGTTTTTTTAGAAGAAAGGGAACTTAGCAAAAGCTAAGCTCTCTAAGTTCTCTAAATTCTCTGAAGCTTCAAAGCAGTTTCAGAGAGAAGCCTCTTCCCTAGCCAGCTGCTGTTTGTATTAGCTCTTGCCCTTTTAACCTTAGGAAGATGTGGCTCAAGTTTAATGGGAGGCACAATAATTATTACTATTTTTGCAACCTTGATTGTATTCTATAATTTGTATGGTCAGTGTGACCTTTTGTTCCCAGCCTTTAATTTCCTTTTACAACCCTGAGACACTGCTATAGATCAGGGGGGCCCTTGATCAAGAAGATAAACAGCTGCCAGAGTATGGTTTCTGCCTGGCATGAGAGATACAAACATTTACAAATATATTTCTTTAAGGTCATTTTTAGAATACAGGAATCTGATCAAAATATAAGCCTTGATTAAAAATGCAGGCTATGATCAGATGCCTCAATCTCTTGTTACCAATTCCCATGGGGACACACAATGATTTTTAAAAAAACAAAACAAAAACCTTAAACATTTGCTGTATATACAACCAGCAGCGCAAAATTAACTAACTTACATACTAGAAACTTGGCAACCAAATGCTTGGCAGAGTTGTACCCAATGCCTATATATTGTGATAGGAGTTTTGAGGTCTTAGATATATGGTAATGTTCATAAGCGTACCAACCAAGCATGTACATAGATCAGCACAGGAAGACCGACCTGGAACCATTTTGACTCCTAAACTGAGCAAATGTTTTTTCTGCAAGGTCAAAGTGGGAAACCTCCCATTGTCTCTTTCCTCACAAATCCTGTCTTAAGGGCACATTTAAGATATGAATAGGGTGTGAGCCTGTGACTTGGCCCAGGAACTAAGTATTTATCATTACAAAAGACTAGCCAGGCTCCCCAGGAAATCCAATCAAGTAACCTGCCAGATAGGAGATAAACGACAGGAGAAAAACAACATTTAAATTTCTGTTTTAAAGACCGCCTTTTCTGTGATGTAGGTATGATGTATCTGAGGGGGTGGCCTTAGGTTACACCCCTTCTGTGATGTATGTGTGATGTTTCTGGGGGTGGTCTTGATCTACAGGGTGGCAATTTCAAAAGTCTTTATAAGGCCTTGCGCGCCATTTTTCTGGGTTCCTCCTCCTCTCCTGCGGGTGAGGGGAGCACCCTGTTGCAACAGTTCAATAAAGATCAAGCTTACTAGCTGCTTTGCTTCTCAATATTCTCTGGTTGGCCTCTGTTATCTTCTCCTACCAAAAGGGAACCTATGTAAGGACTCTATATGGGCTCTTGGATACCTCATAAGGGAAAAGGGCAATTTTTGTTTACAAAAATATCTATATGTAGGATATATAGGGTTTGGATACAGTGGATTTATCCCTCTGCCTCCCCCCAATGGTTGTGGGGTGCAAAATTGTTAGGCGTGCAAAATTTTCCTGGGAGATTGCAGATGCCTTAGGCAGTTGAATGTGCATGCATACGCTGTTCCTTCATATTGCTACAGTTCAAAAACAACTGCCCTGCTCTTCCCCCATCTTCTTTGCTCCTCTAGGGTTTCCCACCTGAAACATGGGAGACAAGACATCATACTACATGGCACCCATGGTCTCTCCTTTTGCTCAAGTTTCTGCCATCCGTTCTCTAACACTCTGTCCCCCTTTCTGTTTCCCAGAGCTTGGGATGGGCAAAGAAAGAACAGAGCAGTGACTTCACAATCCTATCAGCCAGTAGGGAGCATTTCATCCTTCCTGCTGGACTTTATAGTTCTCGGCTATCATTTCAGTACTTTTTAATGAAACCCGTAACCAGGGGTGTAGTGTGGGGGGTGCTAGGGTGGCCATGGCACACATTTTTGAGGGAGTGCAAACCAAGGGCTGCACTGGTCAGCTGGGCTTCCTCCTGTGTGGATGGGCAGGCGGCTCAGTGTGTCCCCACTTTGCTCTGGTGGGAGTAGAGTTGCTCTGTCAGCATCGGCTGTGAGGGCTGGGATGGTGCCCCGTGTGTACCTAGGCACCCTAGGTACACCCTAGGCTCGCCCTAGGCACCAGCAACCAACGCTACACCACTGCCTGTAACCAGCTATTGGACCAATTGTTCTTTCCTTCTGTAGGTTTTGACGGAGTAACTTGACAACAAATTATATTCAAAATTAAGGAGACACCCCCTCCAATTAGGAAAATAGTGCAGTGGGAAAGGCTTAAAGCACCCAGAACTAGGGGCTGATTCAAATTGAGACTTTTCATCCCCACCCTACTAAAGAGTTACCACGAATGTTTAAAAATCCACGCTGGATGCTATTCATAGATGTTTTGTGTCATGTTTTGTTTGGCCCCTGTTCAGAGAGCAGTTGGACATTCCCCCCCTTTCCTCCCTTTGGCCATTATATAGCATCTTTCCCCATTCAGTTATTTGCACTAATTTGCTAGTATGGTTGCCAAAGTAAAGTCTCCTGGATAAAAGAAAAATGCTCTATACATTTGCTCCCCAACTTATTTTTCCACCCTAGACATTTAGTAATAAATAGTTAATGCTTGATTCCATATAGCAGCTGGATAAATGAGAAAATTGTTTGACTCTCTGATGTTGCTGTCTTCCCGTGCATTTCCCATCTCCACCCTTGATGCTTCATTTAATACATATATCAACTGCTTTAGGGCAAGCCCTTGGGTTTGCAAGTAAATTACAGTAAATCACAAATAATTGGTATTCACCACTCCAGTAGCAATTTCACACCATGGCTAAGCCCTGTTACATTTCCCCCAAAGGGTTTCAAGTACCTTGGAATATTTATCCCATCGTCCATGCAAAGTATTTCAAAATGACTCATTTTCTGAATGTTAAGTATTGTGGCATTCTATGATTTTTTTTCCATCCTCCCCCTTCTTAATATTTCCCATGAGACTGAAAAATACTGAAATTCCTCTGAGTTTTGAAAATGGTGGATTTTAATTAACTGCCCAAGAGAAGTTTTACAGCATGGACTGTTTAGGCTCAAGTGGTGTTAATACATTCCTACATAACACCTTCATAATGGTTTCTTCATATTAGTTTCAAAGAAGGCGTGTGAGTCTATATAACTCTTGCACTATTTAATGAGGCTTTTTTATTCTTACAAGTTATTTGAAAATATTTTTTCTATGCTATTTTTGGCGTATAATTTTTTTTGTACTCGCAATTCATTTTCATAATCACCTCATAATCATTTTCATAATAATCGCCACATATTTGTGTTGAAAATGTTGTTTGGAATTATGAAATGCCACAGATAATTATGAAAAGCCTAAGTTGTGTGAATTGAATTTTGAAACTGCTGTTGGGTGGCGACGCCCTTGCGATCCCTTCCTCATTCCACAATCATACAATCCATTGGTCTTCACCTAGTGGGTCACAGCCTGACAGGTGGGGGATTTTCAAGGCTAGGGCAAAATGCATCCCCCCAAATCTCTGTATCTAGCTCATGGGAGTCTCCTTAGGCAATGCCCCTTCACTAGACCTACTCCATACACCTGTCAAGTAACTTGGCCTGGCTGTGACATGTCCTTGAATTGTGCCAATGCCTGGATGGAGAGGTGCACGCAAGTGTAGAAACATCTAACTGAAATGTAGAAGAGTCACATTCATTGTTCCACCCACTTTTGCCTCTGGTCAGCTTCCCTAATGTGTAACCCCGAAATTTTGGATCCCCTCTAAATCAATGCCCATGTTTTCTGCTCATTTTGTGGCACATTTAAGATTAGCCAATTCAGGCTTCAAGTCTTATCTGGGAGTCATCCTCATGGAACTTAGTGAGGCTTACTTCTGACTTCTGAGTGAGGTATGCAGGACTGGATTTAGGTTTGATGAGGCCCTAAGCTACTGAAGGTAATGGGGCCCTTTATATATCCAGCTGTGCTTTGTCAACAACAAATTGTCACTGTTTTTGTGTGTTGAATATATGCTATATGGCAATTTATGGACCTAATAGATATCTAAAGCCATTTTATTTGTTTTTTATCTTACATTTTGGAAATGTACATCCAGGTTTTTTTCCTTTACATTTTTTGGGGCCCGCCAAGAGAGTGGGGCCATAAGCTATAGCTTGTTTAGCACATACGTAAATCTGGCACTGGACGTATGGTTATTGTGACATTAACCCACAGAAATTGTGGCAGCAGGGATCCCACCTAGACCAAGGTTAGACATTTTTCAGTTTATTTAGGCACTAACTACATGTACAACTCCAGTAATTTTGTTTCCACACTTTTGCAAGGGAGGTGGATGGGAAGAAAACCAGTACACATGACCTCCTTGGCCATAGACCACCCCACCAGGTTCAGGGGCTGCTAGCCATTACTGAATAAAGTTTTTGTTTTGCTAGCTTCCTGAGAAGCACTTCCTCTTCTAAGCCTTTCATGGTGGTTGAGACTAGCATACCCCTCAACCACCTTGTTTTAGGGAGGGCATTCCGGAATTGCAGAAGCCACCTGAAATGGATCCCAATTGGATCCCGAAATGTTCTGTTTTCTGGCCTGGTACCCTAGTGTGAGTTAGTTGGCTCCCGTGTGAGCTCAGGACCACAAAATGCTCATTTTTTGGTCTTGCACTCGCCTGCGAATCTGCTGGTTCCCATGAGAGATTGGAACCCAAAAATGGGTGTGGCAATTTTGATCAGCTGTATGGAGAGTATGGATTAGGATCTTTCCAATTTTTGAATCCATGAATTCAGATACGATATTTTAAAGTCTGTTTCCCCAACCTCTCTCCTAAGTTCCAGGGTATGTTGAACTTTGAAAGCATAGGCTGAAACCAACTAGATTTAGATTCCATTTTACCCACTGAACTCAAGCTTCCATGTTTTGCTACGAGAAACACTTGAATCAATCAACTGAAGGGACAGGGAAGGTATTCCCTGTATTTTATATTTAAGTAAATTGTTCTGCTCTGATAAATTCTTTTCTAAATTGCTCTGTTAAAATTGCATATTATCCTGCTTTGCTGAATTGGGAAGAGGCCCACTTCCTCTTTCTGCCGGCTAGCAGACAGCGAGCAGTGGCTTTGCAAGCTGGGAGCTACTTCCTCTTTCTGCTGGCTAGCAGGGAAGCCCATTTCCTGTTTTTTCTCTCAGCTAAGTAGAAACTGCAGTACTCTCTGCACATGCTCTCTGATGCAGTAATGCAAGAGAAGAACACACGAACAAGGGAAGGAGGGGCGTTTAGATAGCCATATGCCATATAAGGAAGTAAGCTAAAACTTGCCAGCTGATTGGAGAAGGTTTTGGGGAAGCTTGGGGAGGGAAGGGTGTTTTCAAGGTATAAGAAAGTTTGCAAATGTGAAATTGGGCGTAGCCAGTCTTTGGAGAGGACTCCACTGGCTGCCTCTGCGCAGATCTCAATAAATCTCTTTTCTCTGACCAAGAAGTCTCTGGAATTGTTTTTCCCCTCTGGCCACGGGGTTGGCGGACCGCTGGACCTCCGGGTACTGCTAATCTAAGGCTTCATTTTGGGGGCTCGTCCGGGATGGGTCCCCACCCCACGAAAGGTGGACCGAGGGGCCAGACTCGACCGGGTGAGCAACCAGGACCAGGGCTCGCAATCTCCAGCGCGCACCCTGCCAGTTCGTAGGGGGAGATCGCCACGCTGTGCCTGAGCCGAGACACCCAGTCGGGAGAGAAAAGAGGACGGCCGAAGGAGGGGTCCGCAGCGGAACAGGTAAGCCCAAGGGAAAGGGCGTGGTAGGAAGCCTGATCAGCTTCCCCTGGCCGTGAGCAGTAGAGTGCCGCCAGGAAAGGGTCTGGCTGTGAGCAGTAGAGTGCCGCCAGAAAAGGGATAAAGGGTCTGGCTGTGAGCAGTAGAGTGCCGCCAGAAAAAGGAACAAAGGAACTGGCCGTGGCAATAAGGTGCCGCCCCGCCAGACAGGGACGGGAAAAGGGGAAACAGAGGTGGCAGTAGAGTGCCGCCAGTAAGGTTGGGGAAAGGGGAAACAGAGGGAAAATTATTTTGGTGTGTTTTGTGTGTTGCATGTTGGAATTATATTGGGGTGTGTTTTGTGTGTTGCATGTCAGATACTCCAGTGGCTGAATTGTCAAGTGTGGGCCGGGGCTTAGCGTCCCCTTGGCCGAGCGATTGCAGGGCTGTGCATTTCTTAGCAACGAGAGTTCGCCAAGTCACAGTCTGTAGTGGTTGGTGTGTGAAAGGATCTTAAGCCCGGTTAGGAGCGGAGTATCTGAAAAAAAAAAAAAAGGGGTCTGGAAAAAAAAAGGGGGGTCTGGGGCAAGCTAACGTAGTCCTCTGAAATGCTTTTTAACCAACTGGAAAGCAGCTACGAAGCATGATGATTGGGTTCAAATTGAGAAGAGAGAGGATGTGAGGTTGATTGGCCAACCCAAGGAACTAATTAGCCCTCGGAGGGCAGATTTAATTTGCAACTAATCAACCCACTATATCAAAATATCTTGAAGGTCCACCCAGACCAGATCCCTTATATTTCTACCTGGAAAATCAATGTAGAAAAGAATCCACCGTGGCTGAAAGCCTGCCGAGGCGACGCCCCACAAAATACAATTTGTGCAGTCTGACCGGCAGGGAAGTCAGAAAAGCCTCCGGTGATATCAGAGCCGGAAGGAGAGGAAGGAGAAGAGGGGGAAGTCATTAAACCGCCGCCACCCTATGCTCCACCAACTGCCCCTCTAGCGAATCCCCCAGGCCCAGGGCCCCAGGACCAGGGAGGAGCCGGCCCTCAGCCTGAACCCTCCAAGGTTGATGAATTAGAGAGCAAAGAGGAAGAGGATGATGAGGAGTTTATGAAGGGACTAATTGAGTTAGCAAAGAAAGGAAAAAATGTGGACACAGTATCAGACAATTGAGATTGCAACAGTATGTACAACCCTATGCGAAAGAAGTGGATGTTAGTTCCCATTTGTTGGCAGCAGCAGGATGTTTCCCAACACAAGGGAAGTAATGGCAGAAGGAATGGATAGAAGCAGCAACCAGGGCGTCCCTCTATAAGTCCCATAAGGCACAGAAAAAGGGTGGGACTGCAATGATGCCTCTATGCAGAGTGTATGACCCACCAGCCCCCCAGGACAGGGTGGGGAAGCACCACCATGCACTTATACAGTCCAACATGTGCCTTTTTCAAGTGCTGATGTGTGCAATTGGAGAAATTAGAACCCTACCTTTGAGGAGAACCCAGATGATATTGCCAACGCCCCATTATAAAGGCTGCCTTTGTAGCTCAGGCAGCGTCCAATATTCGCCAAAAGAAAAAATCCAGAAGCATGAGGGGTGCATCGGCCATGGGCTGGAATAGATGTTGAAGTTAGCTCAAACCACTTACAATCAGAGAGATGAGGAAGCCCAGAGGGAAAAAAAAAAAAAAAAGGAGAAGTATCAAACAAGGAAGTTGATGGCATTACAGGCCACCACACCCACCCCTCAGGAAAGAGGAAGTGCCCGGGGAGGAGGGCGAAGCCGTCTCGGACGGAATCAGTGCGCCATCTGCCGACAGGAAGGGCACTGGAAGAGAGAGAATGCCCTATTCTATTATTAGGAAGAGATTTGTTGGTAAAGTTGCAAGCCCAAATTACTTTTAAGCCATCGGGAGAAGCCACATTGTCCACTATGTCACTTGGGGAACTGGTTGTGGAGGCACCCCTGAGGGAGTACTGGCGCCTCATGATGATAAAAGAAGAGGAGGGACCCATCCCCGCCAGTATTCTGGAACAAGTGAACCCCCTAGGAATGGCAAAGAATATCCCACCAATAATTGTGAAGCCCAAGCCATTTGTCAATCCTGTTGCAGTAAATAAGTATCCTATCCCACGAAGGGCGACTGAAGGAGTGTGGGTGCATCTAGAGCGACTGCTCCAACATAGGATCTTGAGGCAATGCCAATCACAGTGGAAGACCCCTTTGTTACCAGTGAAGAAAGGAAGCAGGCTATTATCCTGATACCAGAGGCAAAGAACTGCAGAGAACTCTGTGGCTTTCTGGGGTCTGCAGGATTTTGTAGGATATGGATATTTAATTACAGCATCATTGCCAAGCCTCTACATGAGTCAACCAGAGGAACTGAGAGAGACCCCTTTGTTTGAAACACAGAACAACAGCAAGCCTTCGTGGATTTGAAGAGGGCACTACAGCAAGCCCCAGCGCTTGGCATCCCAAACCCTGAGAAACCCTTTATTCTATTCGTGGATGAGGACCAAGGGACGGGGAAAGGGGTTTTGTGCCAAAAATTGGGAAGCTGGCAACAGCCAGTGGCATACCTATCTGAGCGCCTGACGCCTACAGAACAAGGCTTACCGCCGTGCATGAGAACAGTTGTGGCAGTAGCCACCCTACTGAACAAAGCAGACAAATTTACTTTTGGCCAAGACACTGTTTGTGTGACCCCGCATGCAGCCCCAGCTCTGCTTGACATGAAGGGTACCTATTTTCTCTCCCAAGCGAAGATGAGAAAGTGCCAGATGTTACTGCTGCATCCGCGTTTGAAGTTTCAGGTCACCACCGCCCTCAACTCAGCTACCCTGTTGCCAGGAGAAGGTGAGGAGCAGATGCACGATTGCATTGAAGTAATGGATGAAGAATATTTTAGCAGGCCTGACCTCAAAGATGAAGCAAACCCCCACTGGCCTTCATGGTTTGTGGATGGAAGCAGCTTTGTTAAGGCTGGACAGCGAAAAGCAGGCTATGCAGTGGTAGCCTTGGAAGACCAAGTGATCGAAGCGCAGCCACTCCCGCCTGGAACGTCGGCCCAGCTGGCATAAATAACAGCGTTCACCAGAGCCTTGTGCTTGGCAAAGGGACAGAAGATAAACATTTATACTCTAAGTATGCCTTTCTGACTTTACATGCCCATGGAGCCTTATGGAAGGAAAGAGGTTTGCTTACCTCCAGAGGAAACCAGGTGGCCCACCCACAAGCCTTATTGAACTTTCTGGATGCTGTATGGGAGCCCAAGGCAGTGGCAGTTATCCATTGTTATGGACACAAAACTGGACTAGGAGAAGTGGCCAGAGGAAACCGACTAGCAGACAGGGTGGCCAAGGAAGCAGCCCGGGAACCAGCTCCCGCGTCAGTTATTGGAGCACTGGTCCCTGGAAGGATCTTGAACACCGCTGATAAGCCAATATACACCAAAAAGGAAAGGGACACTGCAGATGCCCAGGGGCTGACTATGTCCAAAGAAGGATGGTACCTTACTCATGATGACAGAATATGGATTCCAGAGTCCCTTTCTCAGCAGATTACTCAGAGATACCATGAGTCCACCTACATGGGACCAGATGCCACAACCAGACAGCTGAAGCAGTGCTTCTATATAGCCCACCTTTATCAACTGGCAGCCCAGATCTCCAGGAAATGCCTGCTGTGTCAAAAGAATAATCCTAGAACCGGACCCTTGGCTCCCCCGGGGATTCAGCATAGTGGAACTGCACCCATGGAAGACCTTGTTGTGGATTTCACTGAATTGCCCCGCTGTGGACTATACCGCTACCTGTTCGTGGCGATCTGCACGTATATAGAATGGGTTGAAGCCTGGCCCACCAGAACTGAAAAGGCATTTGAAGTAACCAGGTGCCTGCTTAGGGAGATCATTCCCCGCTATGGACTACCTAGGTCAATAGGATCTGACAATGGACCAGCCTTTGTCCACTCAGTTTTGCAATAACCCCCCATGCTAGTCAAAATGTGCAGTTTAATAATTATGTGCAGTAATTCTCCCGAGATTTTTTCTCTTTCTTAACAGGTGGACCCAGGCCCACTGCTGTTACCTCACCCCTTGGGTCCACCACACTTAAGTGAAGAAGGCTATTTTAGATTGGACAGTTACACCAAATCCTGATGATCCTCTGAAGCTAACCATCTCCAGAAGAGCGCCAGACGACTGGACAAGTGGATGGGAGGGACGCCCGCGGGCAGCGTCCCCAACGTAGAGACTTTTTTCCCCAGCAAAATTTAAGGCACCGCCAGGACTTTTGATATTGGGGCCAGAACTCTTTGATATGGTCACTCCGTGTGTCAGGCCTCTGCAAGGGTGGATATATATTCCTGTGGGTATATGTTAATATATGTAGAGGGAGAAGCCCCTTTCGGATACAGTATGTTGGGAGGAAATCATGAGAGTATTAAGCATCCACAAGGACAGGTGGGGAAATTGGTTAAGATAATAGGCTCCTCCTCAGAGAGGTGGGACACAACCTCCCAAAAAGCAAGGCAGCTGATAGAGCACGAGTATCAGTGGGCCCTTCAGCAATAAAATAGATATGTCCCAGATAATATTTCAGCCACCATTGATCACATGGAAACAATGATAGCCAGGAACCCGCTGAAAACTACAGGAGGTGATCTATGGGGTTGGTTATATTCCTGGCTGCCTCATGGCAGTTGGCTCAGGCATATTGTGGTATTATTAGCAGGGCCGCTGTTAATCCTTCTGCTTTTTTTTTTTTGCTTCTGTATATCCTGCTTCGTGCAATGCTTACAAGGTGTGATGCAAAAAGAATCATGGCCCTTATTGCTCTTCCCCAGGATTATAAACCCGAGAGACCAGGACGAACCTAGGAGATAGGTTGTCCCAAAAGAAGAGGAGGGAATGAAGGGACAGGGAAGGTATTCCCTGTATTTTATATTTAAGTAAATTGTTCTGCTCTGATAAATTCTTTTCTAAATTGCTCTGTTAAAATTGCATATTATCCTGCTTTGCTGAATTGGGAAGAGGCCCACTTCCTCTTTCTGCCGGCTAGCAGACAGCGAGCAGTGGCTTTGCAAGCTGGGAGCTACTTCCTCTTTCTGCTGGCTAGCAGGGAAGCCCATTTCCTGTTTTTTCTCTCAGCTAAGTAGAAACTGCAGTACTCTCTGCACATGCTCTCTGATGCAGTAATGCAAGAGAAGAACACACGAACAAGGGAAGGAGGGGCGTTTAGATAGCCATATGCCATATAAGGAAGTAAGCTAAAACTTGCCAGCTGATTGGAGAAGGTTTTGGGGAAGCTTGGGGAGGGAAGGGTGTTTTCAAGGTATAAGAAAGTTTGCAAATGTGAAATTGGGCGTAGCCAGTCTTTGGAGAGGACTCCACTGGCTGCCTCTGCGCAGATCTCAATAAATCTCTTTTCTCTGACCAAGAAGTCTCTGGAATTGTTTTTCCCCTCTGGCCACGGGGTTGGCGGACCGCTGGACCTCCGGGTACTGCTAATCTAAGGCTTCACAACCACATAGATTAGCTCAACAACCCTGGGAAAGAAGGCCTTCGTTTTTCTTCCATGCTTTCAGAGCAGAGATTGGTTAGAAAGAAATCAACAATAAGATTTTGAAACAAATCCTCTCGTGGACTCTGGTATGAGGAAGACAGCTTCAAGGCCTGTCACTACTAGCAGGAGATAATCTTACAGGGTAGGAAGAAGAAAATGCTTTACTTGCAGATGAAAGAGGAATGCCTGCTGTGAAGTATTATATAAATGTTGAAGATGCTGGAAAGATGCCAGAACTCCTTCGATATACAGACTAGAGCCACAAGACACACAGCTGCACTCCCACTGAGTGGTTTAGGGGGAAACCATCCAGGAATTGTACCAAGAACAGCTACAGTAAGTGTTAGAAGAAGTCTTTCATGAAAAGAGTCAGAATAGAAGACCATTTGTATATTGTATTTATAACACCCACTGGCTTGCCGTCATTCAAAGTAATGACAGTTTAACGAGCGTCTGGGATACTAACTCGAGGAATACCAAGGCAAATTCATTGCTTTTAAGTCTCTGTTACACACACACACACACACACACACACACACACACACTACAAGCATGTATCAATTTAATATTGCTAACACTTTAGACTTTCACCCAAAGAATCCTGGAAAATATGGTTTGGCAAAATGCTAAAAATTCTGATTTAGAGATTGCTAGTCTCCCCACCTTTAAAACATAAAAAAAAAACACCAAGGTTTGAAATTGGGAATAGTGAGTGTTAAACCGCATGCTCTGTATGAATATGTACTAATACTATCATCAGCAATAGAAAGGTCATGCAGTTGTGTAACAGAGCACAATTTTATTAGTGTGCATTTTTTAAATAAAAGTACTAAAATGCATTTGCTTCTTTTCTGATAAAATAGGGGGAAAAGATTTGGGGGAAGGGAGAGGGAGGACCACATATTTTCAGATATGAGAAAGAGAAAGGGCCACTGAAAATGCAGTTGGAAAGAGATGAAGACCAAGAGAGATAATGTCATGGAATCTCCAAGAGGGGAGGGAACTGATGAGGGTGGGAGATATTTTCTTATTAGATTTACCAGATCGAGATACAGTACCTCGGGTTAAGTACTTAATTCGTTCCAGAGGTCCGTTCCTAACCTGAAACTGTTCTTAACCTGAAGCACCACTTTAGCCAATGGGGCCTCCTGCTGCTGCCGTGCCGCTGGAGCACGATTTCTGTTCTCATCCTGAAGCAAAGTTCTTAACCCGAGGTACTATTTCTGGGTTAGTGGAGTTTGTAAACTGAAGTGTCTGTAACCTGAAGTGTCTGTAACTGGAGGTTACAATACCACTGTATTGTCAGAACCATGCAGATGATGCCAGACATTCAGTCTGTATAAGATTACTCTTTGTCGTCTTTCTTAGTGGTCTTGTATTTTTTTCTGGAATGTAAATTTTAAAAATATTTACATATTAAACTGAAGCTTGCACCACTTTAAAGACTAACAAATTGATTTTGGTAGAAGCTTTCACTCGTAGTCCATTTCATCAGATCATAGAATCGTAGAGTTGGAAGGGACCATAAGTAGGTGAAAGAATAGTATCTATAGGGTTTTATGAGGTATATTGAAAGTTGGATAAATCTCACACATGGCTAATTTGGTCAAACAAGGGTATTCCAGGAACTGCCCTCAAACATATCACTGGTACACATTTATATATTTTGTGCAAGAAATAATATGACCCTGAATACAGTACTGTTCTTTTATTGCAATGAAATGGGCTACATTTTCTACAGCTTCTGAGAAACTGTAATTAGGCCAAGGAGTGTAATATCTGGTGGAGGAAGGAAAGAATGTGCATTTGAATTATAAAGAAATTCACTTCCACTCTTTTGTGATCATGCTATAATAAATTGTAGTGATTATAATAACCTATAAGAAATGAACAGAAATAGAATTTCAGAGCTTAGTCTCTCCCTTTTTGTCTGTTTCTCTCTCACATTTCATATTTCTGATTAGGTATTGTTCTCGCAAATAATCGTTTTAAGGGCATACATTCGTTTAATCCATAAATAAAGCTCAACAACTTTGCCAAAAAAAGTTCAACAACTTTTCTGTCCAGATTGTTGCTGTTTGAAATATAGCAACCCTACACACCAGAAATAATCTCATGTAATTTATATGACCAATCCAAATCACGAAATATACCATTTTAAAATATATTTAACCAATTCATGGAAAAGAGAGGACTCGTTCATAAAACAACTAAACTGCCCTGTGAAGATGGGATGAAGGATGGTATAGAAATAGAAAAATAATAATAATAATAATAATAATAATAATAATAATAATAATAATAATAAATCTAGGTAGGCAATGCAGAAAATGCAGGCTAAGATAATCCACATATGAAAGCAGAACCTGACGGGATTCATTTTCTAAAGGTCCCTTTGCCAAGGTGCCACAAAGCTAATTGTGTTTAGTACCTAATAGGAATATTTCCAACAAGATCTAGAAGTATGGGGTTGGACTATAATTTATAAACTGTCCTATTTAAATTACCAATCTGAAGTGTTTGGCAGTGATTGTGAGGTTCTTGCAGGGAGTACAAGTACAGAATGATGTTTCAAAAACAAAGCACCTACGGACAATTAAATTCCCTCCCTTCTAACGTAGAGTCAATGTGGAATGTACCGTAATCTGTATCTTGGGTATGCGTACTTGGGAACAAATCTCATTGAAGGCAGTGGGTCTTAACTTCCAAGGAAACATACATTGAATCAATCTACATACATGCCAGTGTTCTCTATGCAAGATTAAAAGGGTTGAGGCAGAGAAAGGGTGCAATAGTTAAATTAATAACCACACAAGAACGGTTTTGCTAGATCAGGAGCCATGTTCATCTAGTTCAGCATTTTGTTTCCCACATAGGATACCCAGAAGCACCTATAACTTTCAGTTGGTTGCAGAGGTTCCACATTGTGTACAGTGGTGGATATGGGGGGGGGGAACAACTGGTTTATCTGCCCTGGGTGCCGAGCTGATAGGGCGCTGCAGGGAGAGCAGCAAAAATGACAAACAGGAGGCATGTGCCGAATGCTGGTATCACACACAGGACAGCTGAAAATTTAAAGCCCAAAGCCCGCCACTGCTGTGTATACATTACTGACTTAAAATGTAGTCAAGTCATTTTTTTTCTCAATTTGAATCAAAAATGGTTTGCAGAAAAAAAACATTGAAACACAGTATTTCTTAAGAAACAGGCTAGAAATGGATTGTGTCTAGCATTGTGCGTATGCCGCTTCCCAAGCCAGCAGTGGGAAGTCACTGTATGCAAACTAAATGGGAGTGTGTACACAGCCTTCGTTTTCATGGTGAATAGTAACTGACCAGTTTGCATTTTGTTCAGAAATGCTCAGGAAACTGTCTGCATAGGACTTCCCAACCTTTTTGAACCACGATTTAAGATTTAGTTTCTGTGATTAAATATGGTAGTTCCAAGCTTTTTGATTAGACAGCCTCTCTTGGTTCCAGAAAGAAACTCCACAAACCCATCTAATTGATTTAGCCACATGACTCTTTAGCAAAGGGTTGCTTTTTCTGTCGGCTAATTGAAAAGCATCTGTGGACACGGCTTTGGCAAAGGAATCATTGTTTCCTTCTAATGATTTGCAGGTTGATACGGAGCTTGTGACTGATGAAGGTTGCCGCTTTATTAATTTTTTTTAATGGTTCCATCATGCAATATTAATATGCAGAATGATAATATATCTGTCAGTTTATAGATGCACTTTTCAGCAGAGCTAATTGTCCTGCTAGCTTTCCACGAGATAATAAGTAGCACAGCAAAGAATGCATGAATTTTATGGCATTTCTGGATTTCTCTCTGTCTTGGGAACTGCAGGCTGGATGCACGTGGTAATGCATGCATTGCCACATAATAACTAATGAGGCAAGGTAAAGAGAGAAAATCTTCTCATCTAAACATGCAGCCAGTGTGTGATACGAGACATAAAATCATTGATGTACTTGCCAAGTTTCCAGATCATGTCATGATTTATTCAAATACATGCAACCAAGATTAGGCCCATCTTTTGAAAATGGTCATAGCCAAGGACATTGGTTAATAGATAAATATAATGAAATAAATAAAGCATAGTGCTTTTTTTTAAGGTGGTTGTTCATGCTATTGGCATCATTTGCTGCTGTATTTAATTTGTTTTTAGTTCAGGTAGAAAAATATTGGGCTTCTAAAGTGATAGAAAATCATTACGAACATGGTGCATTTTTAATAAAAGAGAGCAATAGTTATATTTCTATGGTCAGCCTCCAGGGATCTAGTCCTGGTCTTAAGTGTCCCCAGGCCCCAGGTGAACAAGGGGTTAAATCACACAGTGCTTGGGCTCATGTCTTGAGTTAGCACATCCCCCACATTTGGATGTTCAGAGATAAGAGAGTAGGTGCACTGGATCACCATAGCAACAGAGCAGAGGTTGAATATATGGCTTGCTGAGTTACTTACCCTCTCCTTGTTTCAGGAATGTAGAGACAGGTATAATAGTCTCTAGGGCACTGCTTTCATTAAGTCCTGTTGCATGTCTATGTCCCGACACTGTGGTGTTTGCTGACAGGGTTTGACTCCGAATCTGTGAGTGGTTTTTACCACATTAGCTAGCATGGTGACAGTGTTAGTGGATCTGTCTTCATGTATGGATCTTTACTTCAAAGACCAGAAGAGCAGTAGATACTAGATAATAGCGTTATCTAGCTGTGTCTTGTGTCTGGAGACAATAAACACTTTGTTACTTTGCACTGTGTGGGAGAGGAGTTTTCCCCTTAATCATGGACTAAATGGTGGTCAGCTTATTGGTCAGGCAGCTTCCGACTGCTGTACCATGTGACCGTTCAGTGTGAGGGTGTTGCAGCACTGCCTCACTTCCTGCTGCAGCTGTTGCTCTCTAGCTAGGTCCTCCCTGTTAGAATTCCTGATTCATGATTGCAGTCATAGGATTGTTGTCTTTCACATGACGGTATGTGTTTTGATTCCACGGTGTGAGAAGTGACGGAAACAGGATGTTTGTGTTACTGTGCTCCGTGAAGTGGGACTATTGTCCTTTGTTTTTCCCCTCTTTGCTGTCTGATGCTAGAGAGAGAGGGAGCCATGTTGCAGGGCTCCGTGTGTGTTTATATGTAAGTAAAGTAGATTAGCCAAAATGCTGAGTTGCTGAGGTCTGTTACACAAAGCTGCAAAGACTTTGCGGATCTCTAAGTGTGCTGGTGTCGGTTGGCATCCGTTGCTGTGATGTTCGGGAAGAAGAAAGCTTATGAAGCTCTCGAACGATTGACCAGGAGGGAGAGAACATGCCAGTCGGGCATGTATCTCTGCCAGGGTCCTACTCGAGTTTAGGCTGGACTCCTAACACTCCCTGCACCCCTTATAGCTGTTCCCTAAGGCAAAAGGATCACAGGGGCGGCTGCTTTTGCTTCTGCCACACCTGCAGCTGTCACATATTCTCAGATGAAAATAGGGACATTTCTCACTCCCCTCCCAAACTGACCCTCATTGACCCCCCCAGTCCCCCTCCCCACACACCATTTTCACCATCTTGCTCTCTGCCTGCATCTCAGAGTTGGTGTGTCACACAAAGCTGGGCCTTTGCACTGGTGGCAGCCTCTCGTCCTCCTTGCCTACTCTCCAGCAGCTGCTACAAGCTGTTGAAGGGAGGAGGCTGGCGATAGCGGCCACGGGGAGGCAACAGGATGGATGCTCCCTCCCCAAAACTGTCAACCTTCCCTTTTTTTGGCAAGAAATTCCCTTATTTCAGTGCCGTTTCCCGCTGCTTCCCGCTGTTATGCCGGATTGTTAGATATCCCATAGACTGTCCCCGGGACAGGTGAGGCTGCTGATCCCTTATTTTCAAATCTGAAAGTTGACAGCTATGTCCCTCGCAGCCTCCACCATTGCTCAGAACAAGTGCCAGCTCATGCTCACCCCAAAGCTTGATGGCAGTGGCACTGACAGGAGAAATAAGGACATTCCAGGATCAAATCGGAAGCCATGCTTTTGTAATTTTGGGACTGTTGGTGGAAAATAGGGGCACTTGGAGAATATGTCACCTTGCCTTCTCTTGTTGATGTTGAATCAGGATCTTCATGCTGAATCCTGCATCATGGCTGGCTCTGGGAGACAGTAATCTCCCTCTGTTTCTGCCCAGACCCTTTCCAGCATCAGAGCTTGAGTATGAGAATCAGCTCAGAAGCACTCCAGTCACCTGCTTCCCATTCCTGGCCTCTGAGGTAAGATTCTCCATTCAAGGATAGGTTAGCAGGCAACAGAAGAAACTGGGCCTTCTTGAACATGCAAAGGGATGGGATTCTCATGGTTTCTCAGGAGTTCAAATGGAGTAACTGAAGAGCATTATTCATTTTCAGGAGGGACTCTGGGTGGATCCCTATCCCTATCCCTATCCCTTCTGCCTTAGCTGTGCTCATTTTTGACTGCAGTGGAGCAGTGGGGAGGCGCTGAGCAGATCTCACAGTAGCAGTGCTCCTTAAAAACACCCCCCTTAAAAACACATCTAGTACTGGCTTATATTCAGCAAATTAGATTGCTGGCTTCCTCTGTCATCTCCAGTTAGTTATATAAGCCACACAGGTGTAAAGTTGAAATTCTTAAAGCCTTTTTCACCCATCTGTAATAAAAACACTTTGATATCTCCTATGAGTTTTACTTGACAAGAATGTTTTATAGTATGGCAGGTATTTATGTATAAGTGTGTGTAAAGTAGGGAAGTACTTTGTTTGAACTTTGTTGCTGTTGTAAAAATGTTTCATTAACCTTTACAATTAATGCCAATATGGTTTTACAACATTCTGCAAATCCCCCTGATACCAAGTGAAAAGTTCTTAAGACTGTTTTACAGCATGATGAATACAGCAGTCTTTTCGCTCACTATACACTCCGTATTTTTAAATGAGCAGCCATTATTATCAACTATTCTCTGATAGAATAGCATTCTAAGCCCACGGTTTGATCATATTGATCTCCTGCTCCACTATAAAAATACAGTGGATTTTAAGGGGCATGGGGCAATTAGGTGCTCCTGAATTGCAAGGTATAGAAAACTACAATCCCAAGGAAGGAGAAACCTAGAAGAACTCTTTTAGTTCAGCTGCTGGTTCCCCTACACAGTGCCAGCATATAACAGTATTTTTCACCCACATAGGTGAACTCTGAGTCCTTTCCCCCTCTTCACATAACACTCTCACCTTATTCTCTCTGTTGGCCTTTCCCCCCTCCCCCACCCATGCTGGGAAGGATTTATAATTTTACTGCCCTTCTCCTTTTGCTGCCCCCAAATTTTGTGTCCCCCCCAAAAAAACCCTTCCTTTTTCTAGTGGTTATCTGAAAGAACACCTTCCCCTCCTTGAGGAATATTTTTTTATTTGTTGCTTAGATTACTAAAATTATATTTTTGTCTTGAAGTGACTTACATTTTAAAAGAATGGACAATAACAAATTAAAATACATCAAAAGAGGTCATTGGAAGAAACCAGTTTACTTCTTGTGGCGTATCCTACAGACAATGGAAATTTATCTTATGACAACTTGGAAGGTTGCCTTTCTTCATGGTGGCACCCACATTACGGACTGGTCATCCTCTGGAAATTGGGCAGGCGGCAATAGTATTGAGCTAGTAAAAAGTTATCAGTTTATTTAGGCCTCCCTGGACCTCTGATCACAGAATCATAGAATTGTAGAGTTGGAAGGGACCCTGAGGTCCTCTAAGGAAACCCCGTGCAATGCAGGAATATGCAGCTGTCACATACAAGGATCAAACCTGCAACCTTGGCATGATCAGCACCATGTTCTAACCAACTGAGCTGTCCAGGCTGTTCTAATACCAGTTTCTACTGATGCTTAGATATGACCTATAAAAAGCTTAGATATTCATGTATTGTTTCTGTTATGCTGTACATTGCCTTGGTAATAAGGGTGGTATAAAGGTAAAGGGACCCCTGACCATTAGGTCCAGTCGTGGCCGACTCTGGGGTTGTGGTGCTCATCTCGCTTTATAGGCCGGGGGAGCCGGCCTACAGCTTCCGGGTCATGTGGCCAGCATGACTAAGCCACTTCTGGCGAACGAGAGCAGCGCACGGAAACGCCGTTTACCCTCCTGCCGGATCGGTACCTATTTATCTACTTGCACGTTGACGTGCTTTCGAACTGCTAGGTTGGCAGGAGCTGGGACGAGCAACAGGAGTTCACCCTGTTGCAGGGATTCGAACTGCTGACCCTCTGACAGGCAAGTCCTAGGCTCTGTGGTTTAACCCACAGCGCCACCCACGGCCCTACAAATATGTTTAATAATAATAATAATAATAATTCTCAACTCTCATCACACTTTTCCAGAGCAGAATTGGGTCCACTGGTTCCCAGGTCCCTCTTGCAGCCAGCACTGCATGCCAAGCATAGCAGGGGACAAGTCTATCTTAATCCTCATGAGTTTATTGAACACAATGTCCTCATGGTGAACAGGCCTTTTTGTGAAAACTACAAAAGCAATACCCTATGCAAGCACTTTACACTGTGCACGTATGTGCACATGAACACCTTCTTGGATCATGCATGCAGCAGAACAATAAGCAAGGTATTTTGTCAGTATCTTTCTCATGCAGTATAAACATGATGGTATGAAGTAACTCTTGCTTCAGAACAATTGGTTATCTAGCAATATAACTGCCGTTTCCCATCACCCTCTCTCATTGTCGTATAGCTGGCTGCCATGATTTGTTCTATTGCAAAGGCTATGGCTTATATCAATGGCTTTTATGGTTGAGCATTGTCCAGTTGTATGCTTGTTGTTGTCCCATGCACTCTGGAGGGAGTTCCCGTAAATTTGAATTAGCACACTGACATCTTTTTTTGTTTCAATTTTCCATTTTGAAATTCATGAAGTGTTTTTTTTTAAGTAAACTGTTGCTTTTGTTATGCCTTCCAGTGTTTTGTAAAGCTGTACACAAAGAACTCCAAAGGCAGAATTCACTTGTAGTAATAATTCCATTGCTGAAATAACTAAGTGACTGAATATTTTGACCTTTTGGTCATATGCCTCTAATCAATATCATTAATGCTTACAAGAGTCAGTACGGACAAAAAGAGTAGTCTGATAAATACATTGTTGTTGCTATAGGGTATCTTTTAAATGTCTAAATACTAATCAATATCTAGAAATTAGATATTGACTAAAATAGTTTCATAATAGGTAATTATTGGTTTGGTCTTTTAGAAATTAGACTTTTTCACTTCGGGAATAAAGAGTAAATAGACTGTCATGCAATTAAAGTGTGTTGTGACCTTTTGATACAAGTTCTCTCTTTCTAAGAAGTTATTAGATTTAAATATGATTGCACAGCCCTATTAGGCTCAAAGCATCAATTTTTAATTATTTTAAGGTCAGCGTTGGAATTTATGTGATTAGTGCAATATTTCGGTACACTATTTATTTTCATTTCATCGGCTGATAGTTGTTTCAGATTTCCCTTTAGAGACCCGGTGCTCCCATGGAAAGTTGAGGCAGGTTTACCCAAAGAGTCTCAATGGTTTCACTGTTTGAAAAAGCAAGTAGTAATAATGCACTGGGCAGCATGCAAGTAAGTGCACTTAATATAATTTTCTTTCAGTGAGTCATTAGGACTAGTTGGACAAAGATATGGCTTTGCTGATGTGATCAGTCGTGTAGGGCTGGTTCCTGTTGTTCACAGCTCTCCCTGAGAGCCCCCAAGGACCCGTCTCAGATGACCTGAGATCTCTATGTATATGGAAGCTATTTCTTAGCGATGTCTTCCGCAGCTGTGGTGGCATGCTGCAGTGTCTTGCAACATCCATATTTGTTTGCAGTTTCAATTCACTTTGGCATTATAAGCCTTGTGACTAGCTGAGCAGCATCATATCAGGGAACCTTTTGATGTATCACTATGGAGTTATGAAATACTGTACAAAAACGGTTGCCTGGCAAACCTCAGAACATTGGTGCTTAAAACTGCAGTAGAGTAATATAGTTTTATAGCTGTTGCTTTCATTAGACAAATAACTTTCTGCCTTGTAGCAAATAGAAGTTCCTAGCTTGTGCTAAAGTGTGTGGGGGGGTGAACCTATGAATTTTTTTTTTGACAGCTGATGATTGAGATGTATTTAACCTTTCTGCGGATATAACTTTATTCTGCCAGAGAATCATTTAATTTTTATCTTCTATTTGAAATGTGTCCATAGTTGACACAGTTAACATTTGACAACTCAGAAGGCCAGCACGTATTTTTCCAGCCTGTCTTGGAATCTTTCATTAAGCCCAATAGGCAAGAAAGAAGATCAAATTTTTGTTTAATAAAATATGACTTTCAGGTTGCTATTGTAGAAGGAGCAGCAAAGAGTGAAAAATACAACCTCTGCAACTAGTTTGGACACTTTTAATCCTATGTAAAGCACACTGGGGTTTTTTAAACTGTCTACAGCAGTTCAATTTTATCAAGAAAGGATGCATTGAAAACCAATAAACTGTCATGGTTATCAAGCTGATCTTGACTAAGTAGGTGAAACTTTCTTTGTGCTTCTGGATTTGTGTGAGCTCAAGTACTTTACATGGGAAATTTGTTTTTCAGTTGGGGCCAATTTTGTTTGGGCCTCAGCAATTCTGCGAGCTATTGCTGAATGATCAGTCCTACTGAAGGTGACGCCTTTGTGATGCTTATCTTGACCTTAACAGATTTGTCTCCTAAACTGTAAAGCAAAATACATCAGGGAAGTGGTCCTATTTCCAACTGCTCTGTAGTTTAATTGTGTAACCTTCAGCTGGGTGCTCGTCTCTGTTGTATTTTGGGGTTGGTTTATACATTATTTGCCATAAAAGACCTGTGTTATTATTAGTTTATGCGAGGACTGTAATCCATGGTTAGATTGCACATGTGGGCAGAAGCACAGAATATGACCAAAGCACAGAGGCAAAAGCTGCAGGATCAACATGGACAATAACTATTCTAAAAAAGTTATCTGGGTGTGAACATGACAGCTAAGAATGTGAACTTATTTAAAGACAATTATGAAAAAACGTGGACAGAAGTGAAAAAAGATTTAGAGATTTGGTCAAACTTGAAGCTTTCCTTGTTAGGTCGAATTGCAGTGATAAAAATGAATGTATTGCCAAGAATGTTATTTTTGTTTCAAGCATTACAAATAATGGATAAAATGGACTGTTTCAAGAAGTGGCAGAAAGATATATTTAAATTTGTCTGGCAGGGCAAGAAGCCCAGAATAAAATTTAAGATATTAACGGACTCAAAGGAAAGAGGGGGGTTTGCCCTGCCAGACTTTAAATTGTACTATGAAGCGGCAGCTTTCTGCTGGCTAAAAGAATGGCTGCTTCTTGAAAACACAGACATTTTGGATCTGGAAGGATTTAACAATATTTTTGGGTGGCATGCATATTTGTGGTATGACAAGGTTAAAGCGCATAAAAGTTTTAAAAATCATATTGTCAGAAAAGCACTATTGAATGTCTGGGTTAGATACAAGGACTTGCTGGAAAATAAGACTCCAAGATGGTTATCACCAATGGAAGCTAAGGCAGTTAAAAAGCTAAATATGGAGTCGAAATGGCCAAGATATTGGGAAATCTTGGAAAAGGAAGGGGACAAACTGAGATTGCAGAGTTTCGAAAAATTAAAAGGGAAGGTGAGAGATTGGTTACATTATCACCAAATAAATGAAATGTTTAAACTAGACAGAAAAACAGGCTTCCAGGTGGAAAAATCAAAATTAGAGACTGAACTGTTAGAATCCAGTACTAAGAATTTGTCAAAAATGTATAATCTGCTGCTGAAATGGAACACACAAGATGAAATGGTTAAATCAACTATGATTAAATGGGCTCAGGACATTGGTCATAACATTATGTTTGCTGACTGGGAAAAGTTGTGGACCACCGGGCTGAAGTTTACGGCGTGTAACGCCTTAAGGGAAAATATAATGAAAATGATTTATAGGTGGTACATAACCCCAGTCAAGCTTGCAAAAATTTACCATTTGCCTGATAATAAATGTTGGAAATGTAAAGAAAAGGAAGGTACTTTTTTTCACCTCTGGTGGACGTGCCCGAAGATTAAGGCATTCTGGGAAATGATTTACAATGAACTGAAAAAGGTATTTAAATATACTTTCACCAAGAAACCAGAGGCCTTTCTCTTGGGTATTGTCGGCCAGGGGGTGTTAAAGACAGATACAACCTTTTTTATGTATGCTACAACAGCAGCTAGAATACTCATTGCAAAGTACTGGAAGACACAGGATCTACCCACACTGGAAGAATGGCAGATGAAGGTGATGGACTATATGAATTTGGCGGAGATGACGAGCAGAATCCGAGACCAGGGAAGAGAAGCGGCGGAAGAAGAATGGAAAAAGTTTAAGGAGTATTTAAAGAAACATTATAAAATTGGTGACAGTTAGAATGATGTTGGATTAAAATAAATGGTTACTATCAGTAAGGGTTATGATAAAGAGAATAAGGGTGAATATTATAAATTTATAATAAAATAAGGCAAGATTTCGCTGAATAACTGTAAGAATTTGGAATACAGAAACGGGAAGTAAGGGGAGGTCGAGGAAGTAAGGTTTACAAATTGGGTTATGAAATGGTACTTGCTTTTATGTTTTATTATTGTCTGATGTTTGTTTATGTATGTTTTGTTTTTGTTATATTAAAAATTGTTCAATAAAAATATTATTAAAAAAAAAAATAAAAAAGTTGAGTGGCGTCTGCTGAACCCCCAAAGTAATGTAAATAGTTCGAGTGCAGGGAGGTTGCAATCAGAAGAGTCTCCCAGCATCTTGCTTCTGACAGGGGGCACCAGATACTTTCAGGAAGCTCACAAGCAGGGATTGAAGAGAACAGCCCTCTTTCAGGAAGGAGCTGGAACTTTGAGCTACGAAGAATATTGGTAATTTTGGCATTAGTATGCTTGAAACCAGATTACCTCTATGTGGGGCTTCCTTTGGGCTTAACTCAGAAGTTGCAACCAGCAGCTAGGTCAGGGGTCAGCAAACTTTTTCAGCAGGGGGCCGGTCCACGTTCCCTCAGACCTTGTGGAGGGCCGGATTTTATTTTGGGGGAAAAAAGAACAAATTCCTATGCCCCACAAATAACCCAGAGATGCATTTTAAATAAAAGGACACATTCTACTCATGTAAAAACCCTCTGATTTCTGGACCACCTGCAGGCCAGATTTAGAAGGCGATTGGGCCGGATCCAGCTTCCAGTCCTTAGTTTGCCTACCCATGAGCTCGGTTGTTGACTGGGGTTATCCCATCATCAGCATATCACATCTCTTCCAAGGGAGCTGCTGTGGCTGCAGCTATGCTACCAGGCACAGTTCAAGGATTTGCTTTGGGGGCCAGATGACTTAAGTGAATGTCCCCTGCCTGGAAACTGCTCTCCTCAGATGAAGCACTGCCTCAGAGGCACACTTAGTTTCTACTAGAAACTGAACTTTTAGTGTTGCAGCAGCTCAGCCTTCTGGAATCAATTGCCAGCTGAAATTAAGCAGGTGCCAAGCATCCTGATGTTTAGATGGCTGCTGAAATGTTTTCACTTTAAGGAGGTTTTCCTTGAAGAATGATTAGTAATATTATGGAACATCAATTGAACATGTGTATAAATTGTTTTGGACGCAGGTGGCGCTGTGGGTTAAACCACAGAGCCTAGGACTTGCCGATCAGAAGGTCAGCGGTTCAAATCCCTGCGATGGGGTGAGCTCCTGTTGCTCAGTCCCAGCTCCTGCCACCTAGCAGTTCGAAAGCATGTCAAAGTGCAAGTAGATAAATAGGTACCGCTCTGGCGGGAAGGTAAACGGCGTTTCCGTGCGCTGCTCTGGTTCGCCAGAAGTGGCTTAGTCATGCTGGCCACATGACCCGGAAGCTGTACGCCGGCTCCCTCGGCCAATAAAGCGAGATGAGCGCCGCAACCCCAGAGTCGGTCACGACTGGACCTAATGGTCAGGGGTCCCTTTACCTTTATAAATTGTTTTACTGTGTTGCAGTCTATGTTTTTTGTTTTTGTTTTTAAATCTTACTTTATATCTTGTACACCACTTCAGTAGCTCTTTAGGAAGTTTCATCTAATGTTTAGCCTAATCTTGTTTCCTGAAACTTCTGCCTGTTGGTTCTCGGTCTGCCCTCTGGAGAAACAAGCAGTAAGTCCACTCCATCTTTCTGCATGACAACCCTTTATAACCATCATGATGCCCCATATCCACCTTATCTTCTCCAGACTAATCATACCCAACTATTTGCTACATGACTTGGTTTCCAGATCCCACACCATCTTTGTTGCCACCCTTTGGATGTGCTCCGGTTTGTCAATGTCTTACTTAAAATATGTCACTCTTAATTGGATGCTGTATGTGGTCTGACCAGCAGGGAATAGAGCAAAACTATTTCCTCTTACGATCTGGACTCTGTGCTTATGTTAACACAGCCTTACAAGTTCATCACGTTTTTTATCAGCCACGTCAAGCTGTTTGACCTTCAACTGAGGCACTTAGCACAACTTTGAATTCTTCCCTATTTTGAATGATTTGTCAGTGCAAGCTCTTCAGCTTGCCAAACAGCTCAGCTCAGGTGATCGAGGAGCCTGAGCAAAGAGAAAGGAACAACCCAG
Organism: Podarcis raffonei; assembly: GCF_027172205.1. Classification (NCBI taxonomy): domain Eukaryota; kingdom Metazoa; phylum Chordata; class Lepidosauria; order Squamata; family Lacertidae; genus Podarcis; species Podarcis raffonei. The sequence goes on from NC_070612.1 coordinate 35,324,145, forward strand.
CAAAGAGAAAATGAGTTCAAGCCATGAACTCATCCCAATATCCACACATCCACCCCAGTTTGCCATTTACAACACTCTCCTGTTGGCTCACTCTGGTCACTAACTTCCTGTAAATGGACAGTGGTTTTTTGTTTTTTTACAGAGATGATCTGCCTCAGCTGTGGGCTTTTGGCTGAGATCCTATGCATACTGACTTTGAAGTAACTCCTTTTTAATTTCCATGGAGGATACTCCCAAGTAAATATTTTATACTGAGCTAGTGGCCATTCATACAGCATAAAAACTACCTGATGGATTCTTTTCTGCCTTCACTTGCATTCTCCCCCCGCCCCCGTAGTCTCTGGTTATACCCCCCCTTCAATTAACTTTTACAATAATTATGTTGTTTTTTTTAAAGTGCTTCAAGTGATACTCGTTTTCTAACTCTGAAGGTTTCTGAAGGAGGCAAGAATGGCCTTCTGAGCTGTTAAGACTCTGGAATAAAACAGTAAATCAAGTCACTGATATGACTTATATATCACATTAAACACAGGGAATCCACCACAAAATCATTACACTAAAAAGCGACACTTTTGATTGATTAAAATGGTTTGGGCTGGATAGTGTTAAATCACTGTGAGTGATGTGACATTACAGTTTTACATATCATATTTCTGTCAAGACAATGAAGGTAAAAGGCATTGTCATCAGACGATAACGGACAATGAGAGGAACCCTTGTGTTAGATTTATGGCTTGGTTTAGATTTAGAAAGAAGTAATTCTTACCTTGTGCCACTTATCAAATGACTGTAAATTCAATGATGATGTAAAATTCTAAGGCAGAGCCACTTAGAGTTTTGACAAAGTGCCAGCTATAAAGTATTTACTGTTCTCAATGGTTCTGCCTTGCACACTTAAATATTTATCAGAATCATGAACCTTTCTGATAAATGTTCCTGATCTTTGCTGCTGTTTTTTTAAACTTGGATGGTTATTATTTTTAAACGGAAGTTGGCCTGGCATTTCTGTAACAATTCTAGCTATCTTAATTAAAATATTAAAAATACAGAAAAAGCTGGAGTTTTGCTTGCCAAGTAAATCTCCATAGTTTGTATAGCTGGCTGCCCTTGTAGTATTGGACTGCCCTAACTACATGAACTGGCCAGCATTGTGGGCATGGAGCATGGCTAAAGCCAGTGGTGTATCATACTTCCCAGTTGTGATTTATGACTCCCCAGTTAATTCCCCTGGCTTTTAATTTCAAAGACGTACCCATTCTCTGTGGTTGCGTTCAACAAAATTGTTACTAAAAATTCACATTTTAATGATGGCATTTGCTAAAGTAAGATAATACATGTTTAGCAGAATGCATATTTCCGAAAGCATTCTATCTCAGAGTGGTTTTCTGTATTCTCCTTAAGAATATGGAAGTATATACTTCCATGTCTTATGAGGGCATGGAAATGTAGCATTGGAAGGATTGCATGTTCATCACACACAGAACTCTTAGAAACTTTTGGATAGCAATGTGACTTTTGGAACACATGCTTGTTGTCTTTTCCATCTTGAGATAGACGCCTGTTTCTTAGGTTTTGTGAATGCATCTGCTGAAGCCTGATCCAAGCAGAGTATTCTCTTTTGCCGCCTAGACTGATAGCTAACTGTGGTTAAACACAAATAAAATTTCATTCTCTTTATTGTATCTGAAGCCCAGTTGGTAGACTCCTGACTTGGTGGAGTGAACTGGGTGGATGGCAACATGCTGCTCCAGCACCAAACCAGTAGGGTAGTCTAGAGCAATGGGTGACCCATCATCTCTCTTTCCCTCTCCCCCCCCCCAGCTTATTAGTTACTTAGGGCAAGGGATGCAGTAGCCACACTGCCATCCATTCAGTATCTTCCTTGGCATTTTTAGCCTGTTTCCTCATCTAATCTCCCAGGCTTTTAAAGACTCAGGAGCATAGCATAAGTAGGGAAACAATCACCCCTTGAGTGTATCCAGAAACCAGTACAGTTCACAAATCCAACTAAGCTGTCTGTTTAAGGGACGTATAGCACAATGGGGTGTGTGTGGATTGAGTATGCACAAAGAAAAGGAAAGTAAAACACTAAACCGTGGGTAGGCAAATTAAGGCCCGGGGGCTGGATCCGGCCCAATTGCCTTCTAAATCTGGCCCACGGGAATCAGTGTGCTTTTACATGAGCAGAATGTGTACTTTTATTTAAAATGCATCTCTGGGTTATTTGTGGGGCATAGGAATTTGTTCAATTTCCCCCTCAAAATATAGTCTGGCCCCCACAAGGTCAGAGGGACCGGCCCCCTGCTGAAAAAGTTTGCTGACCCCTGTGAATAAACCATATGTGATAAACACATACAAAGTCAAACTTTTGGATTTTGTTGTAGAACAGGGCGGGGACTAATGAGGGACAAGTTCTTAGGGCTCTTGACTGTAGTACGTTCTGATTGACAGGTGGGCATAATGCCAAATTGAATACATGGCACATAGCCAGAAGAAGGTGTTGCTACCACCTCTGGAAGCTGGGGCTGTCGGCTGCTGTTGGAGTTGCCCAATCTCCCTGCCACACAGCCAGCGTTTGCATTGGGGATTTGCCAGGAACATCATGGGCATGCTCACAATGGACTTCAGGTTTCTGGAGTTTACAGTGGGTGGGGAAGTTCTCATTGAGGGGAGGAGACAACAGCACATGGCACAAATATATCCCATCAAGCGCTTTCCACTAGTGTGCATGAAAAACATTGAGAGAGGTTTTGGAGGCATGAAACTGAAAACACTCCTGCATGGACAAAGGTGCGCAAACAAGACACATAGAAGGGGACAACAGTGGATATTTATTGGGGGAGGGTGTGTGGCTGTTGTCATAATACTCAACTTAACTGATTTAAATGAAATACTTGGGCTCTGGGGGAGAAAACAAATGAGCAGCTCAAAAGGCAATGCTGGAACACATGGCCTGGCTGAAATAGAGGAAGGTGTTTCTGGACGTATGTAGAGCACATTTTCCCTTCACTACCTAGGCATCTGAGGTAAATATCCCAGGAACACCTTGGACAGCAGCAACCTATATTTTCCTATCAATAGCAAAAGTGATTTTGAAGAAACTAAGTGGCACAGCTGTTTAAATAAAACCAAGAGGAAAACAAGTTTAAAAGAGAAGCTTTGGGCTGATACTTTCTGCTAAAAAGTTCCCTACCCGTGACAGATTTCTTTTTGAATTTTCCCAGATGACCTGAGAATGTGAAGAAAGTGACCCCCCCCCCCTGAGAAGCCTGAGAATGGGGCTGAGAAAGTGCAAAGGCATTGACTGAGCCCTGGACTAGGCTGCAGGTTGCAGCGGTTATTTTTGATAGCTCCTTCATGCAGAAAAAGAGGACACCAGTAGACAGCCCTGGAAGTACCAGGTTGTTAGATATGAGAGAGAACATCTAGGCAGGCTAACATTATGAAATACAAATTCTTCCTCTGGGCAGGACCAAACACTTACCAGAGACTAAAACATCTAAGAGGGTAAGGGGAATTTTTTTGTGTCTTCCAGTATGGAATAATATTTGCACAAGACAGGAGCAAGCTGCCTCTCTAACGCAGAATTATCCAGGTACATTTTTTTGGCTCATCCAACAGGATTACAGGAAAAAGACAAGAGCAACATGCAAGTAAAAAGATTATAATCCTATATTAATGTATCCAAAGGTTATACTTAGCCCATAACATCTGCTGTTTTTAAAATGTAAGCCCTCCAGTACAGTATTTGCAAATGCCACAAGGTTAGCGTGACATCTGTACACAGTTACCACCATTTTACTTCGCTCTACGCAGTTGAAACACTTCTGGGACATCTGAGGTGCATTTGTACCATGAGATACAAAATATCATTTTGTGGTAAACTGCAACCACAAAATTACAAACGGGGGTGGGGTGGGGGAATTCAGCTACCAGAAATAAATAATGGGCAATGTCTCTAGAATGTTACATTGTTTTGCTACGAGATCCAGAAGCCACTTTATTAAAGAGCTTGCAGCTGAGCAAAATACAACATTGCTAATAAAAAATAATTAGGGTCTGCATTAAAATATTTTAGTGTGGAACATGCCTTGTTCAGGATACCGCAAGCCCATTTCCCCTCCCTCCTGGTTTTCCATCCCTCCTCCTGACAGTCAGCATTTCTGTGATCACTGAAAAGGGTCAGTCATTAAGGTTGTTATGGGGGGAACAGGTCCCCCTTAAAACTCCCTCCCTAAAGTTTATTGCACTTGCGGTTTTGCTGGGCTTGCTGATGCCTCCCTTTTGTATATGATTGGAACTCTTTTGGTTACTTAAGCAACAACGTACATTTTTCAACAATGGAAACTGAGCAATGATAGGAGTCAAGGAAATATGCTTTCTTTGGCAGAAAAAGAGCTCTATTCTGACCTGTTGTTAATGCAGCTTTTACTTTAAGAAAAAAATTAAAAGATAAGAAGGCAATCGTGGGTTTTGACAGAAGGTTTAGCTGGAACAGGACAGGTCCCAGAAGTGGTTTGTGGGAGAAATTGGCAAGCAAACTATCAAGTAAATGTTCTGGTGTGAAGGTGGGTGATAAGAAGGAATATGTTGAAATGTTGACAGAATCTTGGTGTTGACGGAGATGCGTCTATTTTTTTAATTTTTTTAGGACATCATGAATAATGGTGCAAGGTGAACACTGCTAAAATGCTTAGCAGTACTTCCGATGCCATAAAAAATATAGGAAAGGTTAAACAAGATCTAGTTGTGTCTCGTGAGCTATGGTGCATCGTGCAATATGAGTTAATCAGGAAGCTTTCAGGAGAAGTGCAGGAAATACTTGGGGGCATTAAGAAAAGATGCAAAGGGCAAGTATTTCCATCACGGCAATAGATGGAAAAGTTTGCTCTAATTCAACAGCGTTATATTGCTTTGAACACAAGTAGGATTTTTATGCTGAATAATAGCTTTATGTAGAATTTCTGCCGCCATAATTCTTTCTCCAAGCCCTTCAGTAGCTGCAGTGGAGGATTACAGGTTGTTTTTTAAATTACATTTCCCATGCCATTTAGTGCTCCAAGGCCCATGTGCTGAAAATGAAAATTTAAGAAAGTTCCCATGGCCTGGATGAATTTCTGATGAATAGAAAAGGGTGAGTCGCATCTCCCTGACCCTTGGCTGCATTTCTACCCCTCTGCAGCTTCAGTGACATCAAAGGTTACAGATTGTTTTGAATGAATAGAGGCCTTTATGAACTATGCCTGTTCAATACAGGAGAACCTGGTGGCAGTCATTTCATATCAGGCGAACTGGCAATATTCGGGATTTTCTTTTTAAAATAACGTGATATTCAAAGCATAAAATCAGTCCCTTGGGAATATTTCTTTGGGGAAATACTCCCTACTGTCAAATTTATTCTGACTTTCTTACTGCTCTAAATGGAAGTGAGTTGGAAATTGTCCTGTTAAAAAAACTTGGGGGCTTTCAGAAAACCTCCCACAAAGGGAACTTTTCATTTCCTCCTCCTTTAGTTCTAAGCCCTTTTGTTTCACCTCTCTGCTGCTGTTTTGGCACCTTATTCTTCTCACTGCTTGATTTCAATCTGTTTGTGGATTACATAGTCAGCAAGACATGCCCGCACCCACCCACCAAATCAGATAACCGGTTCAACACCACTGAGGGCATGCAAAGAATGGCTGGCTGCAGCTCGACGTGATGTATCTCCATTGCATACAGAAGACTCCCAGGTTCAATCCCAGACATGTCCAGCTTAGGGATGGGGAAGATTCCTGGAGAGCCATTGCCAATCAGTGTTCCATTTCGGGATGAACCGTTGGTCTGACTTGGTATAAGGCAGTTTCCTAGGTTGCTAAATGAAGCAGCATTGGGCTTTGCAGAGGAGGGGAATTTGCCTCAGAATTGCCGAGGCAACTCTGTGACAGTCCCTGCTCTTTTTCACTATGGTGGCAGAATCATTGATGGGAAATGGAGCAGTGCTGAGTGCCTCCACAATGCAAAGATGGACTCCATTTTCCTGTCACAGCCCAACACATGGGCATTTCTGCTCTGATTGTGTTACCCCCCCCAAAATGATCACCCAAATGGATGCTGTTTTTCCCCCTCACAGAACCTGAAAGTTTTATTAAAAAGGAAAGAAAGAAGCGTTCCTCTCTGGGCAGCTTTTAATACATCAAAAGTTAGATAAGGTGGATCTTGTTATAGAGGTTTATAGCGTAAGATGCAATTTGTTTGTCATTTTGAGATGGAAGGGAGAAAATGTGAGTTGCCATCAAACATATGGCTACTCATCATAAGCAAGGTACTTAGTTGGATAAATAGATTTCTGAAGGGAAACTGTGCTGTTTGACCCTGAAGTGGTATCTTTTGATCAAATATATCTATCTTTTTCTTTTACTTATTGAGATATCCTCTTCCCTCAAATGCTAAAATCTGTTGTTGTCCTTTTTCCCACTGCCTTAATCAGTAATAATGAGCATTAAACCCTTCAAATTGTGGTTTTTCACTGAAGAAATACTATGGTGACATCCCCTCTCTAACGCTAGGTGTCACTGCAGGACTGAGAGAGCACTTAACTGGAGACGTTAATAATACCGCTTATTTCCTGGTCTGGTCCTCTTAGCTTTCTCCCTCAAAGAAGGGAGCAGAGTAGCAGAGACTGTAGACACAGCAGTCACAGTACTTTCAAAATGAGAATATTAAAAAGAAGGTTGTTTGTAGTATTTGTCCCACCACCAATGTCAAGCTATAAAAGTATGTTATTCCACAAAATCATTTAAAAGATGCTGCTGTTCTGAAGTTACTAATAGATTTATCTAGTGAAAAACAGAGTGTCATTTCTCAAACAGGGAAATTCTAAAATCTCACTTCCCATGTATGTGTGTATGTACACGTGTGTGTTGTGTCTGCAAGCTGAGAGGTGCTTTCAGTGGTTCTCATCCATGTAGCATGTATGCTCAAGGCAAATGCAGTTAAAAAAATCCTACATACTGCTCTCGCACATTGCAGGGTAGTAGAAGTTGCATCTGTAATATGTCTCTGGTCAAACTGTGTTGTGTGAAACGACATACACACACACACACACACACACACACAGACACTTATTGTGACAGAATCTCACAATAAGTAAAGCAAGAATATTATCCAGCTACATTCAAGCCACCTCTGCTCCTATGTCCTTCAGAGGAATTTGCTGCTCTGATAAATTGAAAGTGTGATGTGATGGATTAGTTAAGAATTGGCCATGACTTTCCTTCATATAACTTTAACAGCAGGGTGTGCAGCATAATCTTACGCACACTTACCTGCAAGCAAGCCTTATTTAATTCAGTGGGGTTTACACCCGGTTAAGCGTTGTAAAGAACTGCAGCGTCCACCTGTTGGGAATATCTCCTGCTCAGATCCCACAGAAATGAATGAGAAAGTGTACATGTATATGGATGTGCTTCTGAATATAGGCTGTTAATATTTTGTCTCTTTGCTTTGTTTACCATTTATGACTTTGATTCTGCGTGTTTAATGTTAGTATTTCATTTTCCTACTTTTTAAACTCATAATTATTATTTTTTTACATTGCTCTTTGTTCGTTACCATCCCTTTACAATACTGTTGCTCAGTATTTTAGCCTCATTGTTGTGTTTCTTAATAAAGTTGCAATCCTGTATCCTGAAGTTAATCTGCATTTATCTCAATGGAGCTTACTTCTGAGTAGACATGTATGAGAGTACAGTGTCAAAGTCAAGTTACTTGAGCTTTATTCCTTTATCTGAGTTGTGTTGTTGCTTCTTTCGGTAATTGCATTTGATTTGTTCTCTTCTTTTCTATGATTCACGTAGGTTTATCTGCAAACTTATTATTTTTCTGCTTTCTTAAATTAGGGGTTTTTTTGCATTCTTTCTGTATTCACATTTTCTTTTAGTACCATTTTATGTCCTCACTACCTTTCTCTTACATTCTGTCTTCTATTGTCCCAGTTTCAATATTTTTACTGGCGAAGATTCACCCTCTTCAGTCTGTCTGTGGTTAACAGAACCATGCAGTATTTTATGCATCTTAAGTTTGGGAAATTGTTTTGACTAATGCTGCATGCACTAATATTGTCTATTATGAATTCATGAATTGACCATTTCTCCCAAAGTTCAAATCCATGGTCCTACCTCAACCTACGGAATTACTTAAAATTTGTTTAATTATGGATTTCTGTCTACAAGGTAATCAGCAAGGTGGCATTTGGAATGGATGAACATTCAGAATGTGTTGAACAGAATAATTAAGATTTCCTTTGGAAATGAACACTGTAATAAATTCGCCTTGATGGAGTAAGGTGAGAGTACAGATGAATTAGTTGCTTTGTATGCCACCAGGCACATTACACTCCGGGAAATATCGTCTGTGTTTTTAATATGTAGTTTGTAGGTAGGCAGGGAATCTACAAGATGTACTGCAAAGTACCCAGCTGTATGAGCACTGATCTCCTATTCGCTTATTTCAGTTGTATAACTCACTTTCTTTACCCTTAGGTAAAGGTAAAGGGGGAGATCCCTGACCATTAGGTCCAGTCATGACCGACTCTGGGGTTGCGGCGCTCATCTCGCTTTATCGGCCAAGGGAGCCGGCATACATCCGGGTCATGTGGCCAGCATAACTAAGCCGCTTCTGGCGAACCAGAGCAGCACACGGAAACGCCATTTACCTTCCTGCCGGAGCGGTACCTATTTATCTACTTGCACTTTGACGTGCTTTCAAACTGCTAGGTTGGCAGGAGTAGGGACCGAGCAACGGGAGCTCACCCCGTCGCAGGGATTCGAACCGCTAACCTTCTGATCGGCAAGTCCTAGGCTCTGTGGTTTAACCCACAGCGCGACCCACAGTTAATTGTACCCCTACCAGAGTACAATTAATGCTAATGAATATCAAATATTATTTAACTCTGCAAACTATACTACTACAATATCCACGAATCAACTCAAAGCAGGAGGCAGGAGATTTGGGGCTGAAAGCAGGAACAGGAGCAATGTGGGTAGGTTTGAGGTACCAATCCATTGCTGCCTGATACATAAACCATTTATCTGATTTACAAAAGGCTCCATCAAGTTTGTTCTGTTGCCTCAGGCTTTTGTCATGGTTCAGACTGAATGGGAAAGCCCAGCACAAGAACTTCCATCTCCTTCTCATCAGTGGAGGACAGTAGCCTTGCATTCGTTGGTCTTTAAAGCTGGTCTTCCAAGCACGATTTATGCAAGTTCCATTAAGATGAATGGGCATGGCAGCTCCCATTCACTTCAGTGGTACTCGTGCAGGTGGTGAACATGCTGCCCATACATTGGCCCTGGGAGTGGAGTGAGGCAGCTGCTCCGCAGATGAGCCACAATCCGTATTCTCCCAGCTTTCATTTTCATTTTTATTTTAACCTTTGGGGAGAGAGATGAGGGAAAATGTGCAGGTATATATACTCCTCTAGCCTTTCAGTGCTTTTAGACAATGAACTAGGGCTGCATATACACCATACATTTAAAGGACATGCATTTCCCCAACGTGACCTATTATCTGTAGTTTACCCCTGCAGAGCTATAATTCTCAGCACCCTTAACAAACTGCAGTTCCCATGATTATTTTGGGGAACTTTTAATTTATGGCATATGACTAACATTTCAAAGTGTAGATTTATTTATTTATTTATTTATTTACATTAGGAAAAAAGATGACAAATCTCTAGACTCCAGAAAAGAAATGCCTCAGTTGTTGTTTTTAAGTCTCTTATTTTGGTTTTTGCAAGTTCAGAAATAATGCAGCAGTGAATCAGCAGTAGTGTGTCAACCCCAAACGAAAAGCAGCAGCTTAGACAGCAAATACGCAATCTTTCTAAACTTAGGTTTTATTTCTTAGAAAAATATGTTGGCTTACCATAGTTGGTAAGCACTTTAAAAACTGCTCTGCTGTTGCACAATAAAGTCTATTGTTACTGTACTTCAGGGAGCAGGGCTAGGGATACGAGAGTGTGGGTTACACCAGCCCTTCAAAGTAGTCCAGTACTGTGTGCTATTGGGGGGAAGGGGGAGTTAGATCAAGGTATAAAAACTCAGAAGATGTTTATTACGGTGTGTTGCATTTTGGGAGGAAACGCAGTAGCGGTGTGGCTGTGGGTCTGATTGTAGCAGCAGTGCAGTTAATCAAAAACATGAAGAGTGCCAGGGAAAGAACTGACAGCTTCAAGGTGGCTAGACAGATCTGGATATCAAGTCTCCCCACTGATCAGGGTGGGGGAAGCTATGCACCTTGAGATGTGCTAGCACTCAATGCTTGCTGGGGCTGGTGGGAACTGAAGATGGAGCAAGCTTGTTTTCTCCTGCTCTGGAGGGTAGGACTCAAACCAATGGCTTCAAGTTACAAGAAAGGAGATTCCAACTAAACTTCAGGAAGAACTTTCTGATAGTAAGAGCTGTTCTACAGTGAAACAAACTCCCTCGGAAGGTGGTGGAGTCTCCTTCCTTGGAAGTTTTTAAACTGGGGTTGGATAGCCACCTGTGATTCCTGCATTGCAGAGTCTGATCTGGATGCCCCTGGGCCCGTAGTTTTATTTAATCAAAATCTAATTGTAGGGTAATGGGGATTTTCTGCTTTCCCAATTTGCAGTCAGACACCAGCAGAGGCATGCTTCCCAGTCCTTGGGTGTAATGGCTTATGCAGGAGCAGAAGAATCAATAGGTGAGGCTTTCCTCCAAAGCCTGCATTCTTATGCCCCCTAACCTGGGAGTAAATCAATTGAACAGAGTGGGGCTTGCTTCTACCCCAATACAATCCTTTCTTTCAAAGCAATGTTTATCTGGCACCTGTGGTAGAAGATTTGCCACCCTGTTGCTTGCAGAGAAAAAGAGAGCAGGAAATTAAGTAGGATAAAATACGCCACTGCAAAGCTCTTGCCTTTAGGCTGCAATCCTTTGAGCACTTACAGACATTGATAGAATGCTTTCAATATATTTCTTCTAATTGGTGCTCTTTGGATGAACTCATTAACTATAACATTAAACAGATCTCTTGGGAGACGGATCTTATGCCCATGCAGAAGAGCCAGATGACTCAGTCTAGCCTGCCCCACGCTTGACCGCAGAAAGGCCTTTATTCTACGAAGGCATGAGAATGACCTTTCTGGTGAAACAGGTACAGTGAAGTCTATTCTAATCAGCTCTGTCAGTTCTGGTAGTATCTGTCGCATATATTTCCAATGTTTCTCACTCAGAAGATCTAACACCCTGAAGAACTCAAAGTTTAGCTTTCTATACTCTGGGATTTTGTGTTTCAGGATGAAGCTGCACTATGGAAACATTACAGTCAGTTTTGTAAAAGCCTAAATTGTACAGCTGATATCCAGTATTCTGTGAGCAGAAATGTGCTTGTGCTTCTCCTTCCTCTCCCTGCCCCCTGCTGTCCCCCCTGCATCCCTCAGATATGCTCTGGAGGGTCCCTAGCTAGACATAGTCGGATATTCCTCTATCTTCTTTTCAACCTCTCCTATGGCTCATGTTTCAGATTTGCTCACGTATTGCCACACATCTGAGGAAAAGTGAGTGTAACTCCTAATTCTGTTATCACCTGCTGTCTCGTAGAATGCCTTTGATTGAAACTGATAAGGATCACATTCAGCATCAATATGCCACGGAGGTGTTATGAGACTGGAAAGAGCGGGACTCTCTAAATATAAGTCTTTTGCTGTCATAGTGATATTTTTTGTAGGTTCACAGTTCTCATCCCAGCATATGATTTGAAGCCACATGAGGCTACCAGCTTTCTGAAGTTCAGCAGATGTGGGTTTGGTCGGGGCCTGGGTAGGTGATCACCAGGGAATCACATGAAGGAGCATCTCCACTCCTGGACACTGAAGGCCAGCTCCAAGGGCCTTGTGGTGGTTCCCTCATTGCGAGAAGTGAAGTTTCAGGGAGCCAGGCAGAGGACCTTCTCGGCAGTGGTACCCATCTTGTGAAATGCCCTCCTGTCAGATGTCAAGGACATAAGTAACTATACAGTCTGTAGAGGACATCTGAAGGCAGCCCTGTATAGGGAAGTTTATTTTAATGTTTTATTATGTTTTTTTATGTTGGGAGCTGCCCAGAGTGGCTGGGGCAACCCAGTCAGATGGGCAGGGTACAAATAATAAAAGTATTATTATTGTATGTACCACCTTGACTTTTGTGGCAGAAGGAAGGTGGGATATAAATGCAAGACAAATAAAGTTGTTCTTCAGTTGTTTTGCTTTGCAGAAGCAAAAATGAGTTCTGTTTGCTAGAACTTTAAGTTACTTTTTTGAAGAGTTATATGTCGGTGCAGCGTGTGATGAAATCCATTTGTGGGTTTCCATGTGTTTTATTTTTCTCAAACACAGTTATCACCCACAGGGCACATTCACTTCCTAGCAAGCATCCCGTTACTGCAAGGGACCTGGTAGGGAATGAGCTGCTTTCCCCCCTGCCCCAAGTTTTGTGCAGCTGCTGTCCTTGGTGCTTAATCTACCTGCTCTACGTTGAACAGCGTAGATGGGACCATTCTATTGCGAGAAGGATGTGCAGGTAGCTACCATGGCAGTCACAAGAATTCCCCCACGATCAGAACTACCTCTCTACATGCATGCACACACCTGATAAGTGAAGGTTTTGGAGGAAACAACTTTCAAATTAAGCACAGTTGTGAGAAGCTGCTGAGGGATTGAGGAGAATCTATTTAGAAGTGGGCATACCACTGCCTCCTTCAAGGTGGCCCTCATGAAATGATGTGTTGGTTACTTTCTGGACCCACCAGGTCACTCTCAATTGGATGGCCTTTTTGGATTATGACAGACAGGTATGAGGGAACATGCAGTTGGTCTCACCACACCAAGCATCTTGTCCACATCATCAGGCCTCACACATAGTTGAAGATTAAGACACCTTACCCTTTTCTCTCTCTCATCTCTGTGCTCCCCCCCCCCCGCTATTTATAATTCTGGAAAATGTGATTTGCCCCCTGGAGCTGTGATGAAAAGGTTATTGTTCTTGTGAAAAATGTTGAAGGTTCAGTTTATATTGAGTGAAGGAAGCTCTAGACCTATCCCATTCTGTCTGTATGGCCCTGCAGTCTGTTGGGCCTAGTTTACACCTTGTCTCAGTCAGTCTCTCCCCCTGTTGCCCCTTAAATAGAGAGTTCAGCAGCCTAAGTCCCTACTTACCGCAAGGTTCTAAGTTTAAGCCCCGGGGTCCCAGGCACATGCCCCTGACTGAGTCAGAGCTGAGCACTCCTTCCAAATTGCTGTAAATTCTGGCTGTACCTAGCAATTATCAGGAAGGGGTTCAATCCAATCACCCTTTCTCCATTTTCCTGTCCAGTGAGCACTCAGCCCTGTCTGAACTGACAGCATCTACTGTTTTGGTGGGCCAATAATTTAGTGCAGCACTCAGTTGCTGTAAACAAGGATCTCTGGATTGGGACGATGGGCGTTAAACTTGGTTTGTGTGTGTATGGAATGGTATTGTGAAATAACTCAGTGCTTTTACACATTACATTAATTCAGTTACTCACTTTTGGTGCAATGCATAAAAACCAAGGCTTGTTGGAATATTCTTTAGAGTAATACCAAAAATCTGAGAGAGAAGGCTGCAGTCCTGTGTAGTTCTGAGTGAGTTCCATTTATTTCAGAGGGACTTGCCTGATTCTGTGTATGTTTACTTAGAGGCTTGGAAAGTGTGTTGTGGGATCTTGCTTTCTAATTGGGTAGTGACTCCTGTGTATCCTCTAGTTGAGAAACTGCCTGTCCTCTCAACCTTCTCTCTCACTCTCTTTCTGTCATTTTTCTTCTTTCTCCCCTGCAGCTGGTTATAGTTTATGGAGCATGTTGCTGTGTTAATACCTTGTTAAGCCTGTTTCAGCTGCTGGGTCTTTGAGAGGTCAGTGTCAGGACTATTTTATCCTGAACCCTTGATGTGCAGGGTAAAACTGGGGACAGGTAGACCGTCTACCGTCTTTCACTGCAGGGAGCCTAGTGCTCCAGGCATCGCCTCCCATAATGCAGTGCTGCTGGCAGTATAAGCAATAAAAAATAATATGTTTCTGGTCAAAAGTAATTAGGCCAACGTAAAGAAGCATTTATATTAATGGACTAGACATAACATCACCGGCATTGCTTGAGATTTCTCCATTCAGTTTGGTAAGGGCTGCAGGTGTTTAAGATCTGTTGAATGTTATTGTCTGTACTTTTCTGGCAGGTAGTGCAGGGGGGGGAAAGGCCTGCAGCTTGTAAACCATAAGTAAAAATAGAAGCATGGATTCAAAAATATAAAAGTTTAATATCATTGCACTTTGTGGCATTGAATCATGTGTGTCTGGTAGCTGGCATCTTGGAAAAATCAAGCTTCTCATCTGAGGAGAATATATATATAAACTGTGAAATTATTTTCTGCTTTTTCCTCATACAGATGTAGGTGAGCAACATACATCACCATAAAATGAAAAACATATTTTATGGGGACAAATGTGTATGAATCAGGTCTCAAATTTCAGTCTTGGTCAACAGAGCCAGGAAAGGTGACTGCAGACACATTTCTGTCTTTTCTTTTTCTGCTTAATTTCAACGTGTAAGCTGAGTGGTCAATTTTCTGCACTCAGTTGGTTGTGAGGTTAATCGTAGGCCAAGAGTGTTTATGTTTCTGTAATGCCAGCTTAACTTTCTGGCTGCCACTACATTTTTAAAAGGTCTGCTTCTTTTATGCTGCAAAACTTAAAAAAAAATCAACACTAATTAGACATTAATAAGGCATTCATATAATGAGAACCAAATGTTACATTTATGTCATGTTCAATGTAGGCTCATGTAGGAGCCTAACCATTATTCAAAGTTAAGGAGAGGAGTGAAATAATTTCTACCAAATGTGTTGTGAAATGAATCACTGTTCCAGTGCCTGAACAATGCGTAGTAAGTTGTGAAATGTGAGTTTTTGATTGTTTTTATAATCCTTATTTATTTAACCGCCACCTGGGTTATCTTCTTTGATCCTTCAATCATACATAAGAGAAAATACTAATGAGTTGTATTTCTTTAGAATCTTCTGTTTAAATTTCTGTATTAACTTTGGGGCTGTTGAAGCTTGCTGGATAAAGAGTCACTCTCTAGTGCTGTTTTCTTAAACATGTGGAAAATCACTCCTGTACTTAGCCAAAATGAACAGATACAGCTAGGCTTAGTCTTCGGGGAACTCTCTGTAGAAATATGCAGAGCCTGTCCTTGGCTGTCTTCTTGCTAGGTATTCCTTGCAGATTCTCTGAAAAGCATAAGCTTATATGCAATATCATGAAAGCATGCACTGTTTCTAGCCAAAGACAAATAAAAGAATTTAAGCATGGATGCAGGCAGCACTTACTCTCTCTGTGTAGACTGTCTGTTCCTCCTCCTGCTTAGAAATATTATTCAATACAACTAAATTATTGACTCTGCACTGGCCTCTTTTGAAACCACGTGAAGGTGCTAGCAGGACAGAGGCAGATTTAGGGTTCAGTCACACTGGGTGCAGGGATGTGGGTGGTGCTGTGGGTTAAACCACAGAGCCTAGGACTTGCCAATCAGAAGGTCGGCAGTTTGAATCCCTGCGACGGGGTGCGCTCCCATTGCCTGGTCCCTGCTCCTGCCAACTTAGCAGTTTGAAAGCACGTCAAAAGTGCAAGTAGATAAATAGGTACTGCTCCTGTGGGAAGGTAAACGGTGTTTCCGTGCGCTGCTCTGGTTCACCAGAAGCGGCTTAGTCATGCTGGCCACAAGACCCGGAACCTGTACACCGGCTCCCTTGGCCAATAAAGCGAGAAGAGCGCCGCAACCCCAGAGTCAGCCACGACTGGACCTAATGGTCAGAGGTCCCTTTACCTTTACACACTGGGTGCAGAGCCTCAAGGGCACCACGGGGGCACCTGCAACTATAATGTAGAATTGAAGGAGAGGGGATGCCAAATTTTAGCGTTGCACAGGGCTCCACTGAAATTTGAGACTCCAGGGACCACCACTGGCATGGACAATGGTCAGGGATGATGGAATTTGAAGTCCAGCAACATCTGGAGGATTCATATTGCTTATCCCTTTCATTAAAAGGTTTGAATTCTAAAAAGAGAAATCCTTTCACAATAAGATTCCTGTGGATCTAATTTTAAAAAAGAAAACATATTTAAAGCTCATAGGTCTGAACTACCACCATATTTCCAGCCACGTTCTTATTTGCAATTACTTCCCAAGGAGCTCATATGAAACTGCCTTCTACCAAGTTCTGCTATTGGTCTGCATAGCCAAGTATTGCCTGCTCTGATTGGTGGTGGTTCTCAGACATCTTGGATATGGTTCTATTACAGCTTTATGCCCTGGGATACTTTTCCTGTATAGGCTAAGATGGAGACCTGAGCTTTCTGCACACAAAGCAGGTGGTCTGCTGTGGTATTCTCTTCAGAGAATGGCATACATCCAGCACTGCCACAGGTGGTATTGCACAGGGACAGACTTTGGCTGGTTTTTTTTTTTTTTAAATTCAGCACCCTGTATGAGCCCAACCTCTCACCTTCCGTTTTGTGTGTGCACTATGCCATTGTTGCAAGACCCTGTCTTGAGAGCCAGTGTGGTGTAGTGGTTAAGAGCGGTAGACTTGTAATCTGGTGAACCGGATTCGCGTCCCTGCTCCCCCACATGCAGCTGCTGGGTGACCTTGGGCCAGTCACACTTCTTTGAAGTCTCTCAGCCCCACTCACCTCACAGAGTGTTTGTTGTGGGGGAGGAAGGGAAAGGAGATTATTAGCCGCTTTGAGACTCCTTCGGGTAGTGATAAAGCAGGATATCAAATCCAAACTACGGTACTACTACTACTACTACTACTATTCTTCTTCTTCTTCTTCTTCTTCTTCTTCTGTGTCACCCCTCTTGGCTTGGCGCCTGGTGTGGTGAAACACATCACGCCACTCTGGTATGGTATTAGATGCCTTCCCTTAATTCTCTGCCCAAAGTGTGATATACATGGAGTATGTCCTACGTTGGATCCCTTCAGGCACTTTTTGGACAAATGTCACATTGTGAGAAATGTGGCAGAGGTAAGTTGATTTCTTTTGTGCCTTTGTGATACTTTACATGCAAAAGTCAGCTGCATTCACTCTTTATCTTTTAGATTTCTTATCAAGTCTGAAAAGTTATCAAGCTTTACTTACTTACTTACTTACTTACTTACTTACCATACTTACAAGGGTTCTTTGAGTTGTACAACAAAGCCAATAAAAATATTTGGAGGGTGATGTGTTCCCCCCTTCTATATTTCATATTTTGAACAATTCTTATCCACGGATACCTTTGTCAAGAGTTTTATCTGCAGTGTTTCTCAAATGCACAGTCCTTTGTGAGGTTGCCTCCAGAGGATTGCTAGTTTACCCATTCAACCAAAGCTGTGGCAGAGATACTGTATCAGGCTAGGTCAATACTGTCTTTTCAGATTTGCAAGCTGGTCACTTTGAGTTCATTGCACACATAGCAAACTTGACATCCAGTCTGGGTGTCTCCATAAAGGCTTTCTGAATACTTGCTTTTCCTTTCTGGCTTTGTATATGTCTAATAGATACAATTAAGATATGAATTCTATTTTAAGTTTGCCTTTGAAATGTCCCAGTGTTGCTTGATCATAGAAAAATACATGCCTCATATCTTTCTTCTTCACTTTTCTGAGCATTTTGAAGTTGCAGGGCAATGGTAAAGGTTTGTTGTAAGGTGTGTTTGTGCTTTTCTTGGTTTATTTAAAAATATACAAGTGGAGCAGATGGGAAGCAAGTAGGCACATAAGTGGATATTATTATTTATGTGTTCTATTTATATGCCACCATATCCTCAAGGTGTTGTACTTCCCCTCCTCATCCCTAGAACAGCCGTGTGAGGTAGGTTAGGCTGGGAGGCAGTAACTGGCCCAAGGTCACCCAGCAAGCTTCATGGCACCCTGGTCTCCCAAGTCCTAGACCAGTACACTAACCACTATACAACACTGCCTCTCTAAAGCGCATTGGAATAAATATGGTAGAGCTAGGAAATCAAACTATCGGTCAGCAAACTAAAAAAAAAACAATAAAAATCTTCTAAACTGAAATAAACTGCTCTCCCATTCCCTCCTCCAGTATGTCTTAGTTGCTTTATGCAGCTATCATTCTCCCGTTATGCAAACTGGCTACTAGCTACTTTTTGCAGGCCAAGATGAAGGTAGATAAGAGAGATCAGCTGGCATACATGATAAGGGAGGGCCAAAATTGATGCTGTTGACACTGGGGAGGGGAGGGTTAAGATTGCATGTTGAAACTCTTGTGGGGAATGATCCAGGGAGCACAGTCAATGTCTGAACTCTTTCTGGGCCCTAAATAGTTTAGCAGCAAACCTTTCTCCAAATATAACCCTTATCTATCGCTGCCGAACAGCCACATCCAAAGCACTAAATGATCCATCTTTATGTCATGTGACATCATGGTGGAGTCATAAAAATAGCTGACCAAGAGACCTGATTATTTAATTTCTATACTGCTTAATATATTGAAAATATCTAAGTGGTATACGGAAAACTGAAGCAACAGCAGACAACTTAAAAATATTACAGAAACACACAATTACATATAAATATGTTACATTAATTTGTTGTTGTTTAGTCGTTACATTAATATGTTACATTAATTCATTGTTGTTTAGTCGTTTAGTCGTGTCTGACTCTTCGTGACCCCATGGACCAGAACACGCCAGGCACTCCTGTCTTCCACTGCCTCCTGCAGTTTGGTCAAACTCACGCTGGTAGCTTCAAGAACACTGTCCAACCATCTCATCCTCTTTCGTCCCCTTCTCCTTGTGCCCTCCATCTTTCCCAACATCAGGGTCTTTTATAGGGAGTCTTCTCTTCTCATGAGGTGGCCAAAGTATTGGAGCCTCAGATTCAGGATCTGTCCTTCCAGTGAGCACTCAGGGCTGATTTCCTTCAGAATGGATACGTTTGATCTTCTTGCAGTCCATGGGACTCTCAAGAGTCTCCTCCAGCACCATAATTCAAAAGCATCAATTCTTCAGCGATCAGCCTTCTTTATGGTCCAGCTCTCACTTCCATACATCACTACTAGGAAAACCATAGCCGTAACTATATGGACCTTTGTCGGCAAGGTTACTAATATCCATCTGTTTGTCTGTCTGTCTGCCTGTCTGTCTGTCTGTCTCAATATCAGTTTATTTTCCTTCTGGCACAGCCACCCTCTCAGCCTCCAGGTTCTCACCTGGGTCCAAAAAAATTCTCAGCTCACCCACTAAGTCTCCCAATAAGAGTTCCTGGAAACAGCGGTTGTCACTTTAGTCTCTCTAGACTTGCTTTTTATGGGCAGGTCCAAGGTGGATAGTATCTTCCGCAGGCTGCCCACAGCTCTGTGCCAATCACCTGCACTCTCCAAACCCAGTTCTAAGTACAGCTGGTTTGGTGAGTTTCCCAGGGAGTCCGGAGGATGGGAAACCATTGTTTATATCATATACTTCTGTAGGCCAGGTGATCTCATGATTACATCACAATTCAGAGTGTTTGTCTGGTCCCACAGATCCATAGAAACTGAAACACAGAAGCCATACATTTACCAATGCCTCCTTTCAATCTTTAAGATCAGTGGTGAGTGTCCCATGTGCTGAGTACATATGTCAAGGGTAAGCATTTGGGAGATAGGTCCATGTGAACCTTTATCAAATGGAATTTTGCCCAAGCACAGTTTTAGTTTAGAAAAGCCAGGAAATCGATCTAATCCGGGCTGTATTTTGATGTATGATACTAATGGTATGTATGTATGATGGCTAAAACTTTTGGGTATTTTAAAGTAAAGTATTGGTAAATGCTCTGAGCCTTTGGTGAGCTAGATGGGGAGAGGTTAAAATTTAAATAAATGGGTAATGAGTGGAGCTTGGTGGTCTTTAATAGAAGCACAGTGTCTTGCATGCCATCTAGATCTATGCTAATTTGCCATGCTGCAGCTCTAATGGAAGAAATAGAAATGGCACATCTATTGACTGGTACCATCTGTTCCCTGCCAATTCTACTTTCCTACAGATAGCAAGCTGTGCATTTGGCAGCAGCGAATCTCAAACAGTTAACATGTGCCCCAGGGAGGGCAACTGCTTACCCTAAACCCATCAAAAAGCGCAGCTACGTTCTGCAAGATTCATGTTATACTCATCACATCTGTTTCATTTTTTTCATTTTTTTTTGGGTATTCATGACTGATGGAACAGTTGAGATGCAAAGTCACAGTTTTTAATATAAAACAAAAGCAAGCACGAAACACAGACAGAATATACATCTCAGTGAATAATTTCATAATGAGACTTCTAGCCTGGGAAACATGAAATGTACTCTGTTATTTTTAGATAGAAAAGACAAAATAGAATCCAATCATATGTCAAGCCACAATAACATCAGTGTTCCTAGTTAAGGCACTGCAACAGGAACTGCCTGATGTATTGAAAAAGAGAATGATCCACCAAATTGCAGAGCACGTTCAATTTTAGGTTCAGTTGCAGGACCTCTAGTAGGATTCAGTTTAGTAGCTCATGCTGTAGAACAGTAGTACTGGATAACTAATGTGTTCAGTTTCCCCCAGTTAATCTACTTAGACCCCAACATCCTTTAACCCTCCTCCCTGCAAAAAAAAGTGTTCAGCAGGCTTGGTGTACCCCTTTCAGGCAGCATGCTAGGAAGTGTTGGGTACTGCAGGAGAATTTATAGAAGTCAAGCCTTTTGTAAAAGAGCTATCACCAGAAGGTTACAATCCAAAGTGCTTTAGAATAGTGGAAGAAAAATTTGAATAAATGCAAGTTTCTGCACTTGCCAGACCTGGTGGTTTGGACTCTTACAGGGTACTGTTTCTCAGACAAAGAATATGGGCCAGACCAGACCTGCTGGGTCTCTCCAACAGATCTGGAAATCTCCCTCCCTTATTCCTCCCCAAACTGCATCATACTGCTTTCTCTATTCTTGCTTCTCCCTGCTTCTCCCTTTGAATATCTACTAGTAATGTCATTGGGCAGTTAAGACTGGGGCATCAGCAGCCCTCACATGGCCTGATGTTTTACAAGAAGGCAATATGTAAATACCTTAATTGTTTACTTATACTCTAAGCCCTGAGTGCTCACTGGAAGGACAGATTGTGAAGCTGAGGCTCCAGTACTTTGGCCACCTCATGAGAAGAGAAGACTCCCTGGAGAAGACCCTGATGTTGGGAAAGATGGAGGGCACAAGCAGAAGGGGGCGACAGAGGACGAGATGGTTGGATAGTGTTTTCGAGGTTACCAGCATGAGTTTGACCAAACTGCGGGAGGCAGTGGAGGACAGAGGTGCCTGGCGTTCTCTGGTCCATGGGGTCACGAAGAGTCGGACACGACTAAACGACTAAACAACAACAACAACAAAGCTACTTACATTGAAAGAAACATAAATGCATAAATACATTATATGTTAGAAAAGGAGGGGGAATAATATATTAATATTCTATATTGAGAAGACAAAAACCCATTAGCCCCTCATAACAGTAGTAACAAACATTACCAATACACAAACAATAAACAAAGTAGTAATCTATCAGCTGGCAGATAAACAGGACAACACCAACACCCCATCCCTAGCCCCAAACCATTCACATCAACATGGCAGCAGCAAAAGCAGAGCAGGAAGAGGGTGAGAGTTTTACCAGCTCTGCAGTTGTCCTGGCTGATGATCTGCTGCTGCTGCTGCTGTTGGGTGTCCCTGATTGTGGTGCATGAAGGAGAGGTGTGAGTTGGCATTGTACAATGTAATGCAGTGATGCCAGTTTAGTGCTTTAAAGTGTGCAGTTGTTTAGCTCTGAAGTCCTTTCCTATAGGCAGTGGACCTCTTAGAGACACCTGGACATCATATCCCTTGAAAGCTAAAAGGAATTTATGGAAATCTTTTTTATAACTGATTCAGAGTGACAAGGATTTTGTGTACTTCTCCAGTTGCTGACCTCCAGCACTCACAATTGTGCCTTGAGCAAGGAGGGATCAATTACCCTGCTACCATCTACTGTCATTTTAAATCTGCAAAGGAATTGTGCAGTGTGCATAGTAAAAGCTTGAAAGACTGCTATTCTATTGTTAACATATGCTTTCATTTATTTATTCATTCACTCCCCCCCCCCACATAAACATGCATCTGAGATTAAAACAAGGGATCGCCCAGTATAAGTATTTCTGGGTTGTTGGGGGATTTTTTGTTCTGCGAGAAAACAGCATTGTACCAGGATTTGAAAACATATTTGTTAATTACAGTGATCATATAGTCTTTCAAATGCTAATAGTCTGACTGCAATTTCATTTTGTTTGGTACTGATAGAACTTATGATTAAAGAATGGTATAGCTTTATAGTGATTTTACTGCCATCTGTGTGCACCAGGCAATAACTATGTACAGATGGTTGTGATTCAGAGACAGGTTGCCACATGCAAAAAAAGTATGTTTCAGTTATTTCAGTAAGATTTATTGCAGCAGTCACAGTTAAATGCTTGAACCTTAATGATAATTGCTACTAATCCTTCAAGAAAAATGATTAGAGTTTAATAAACCGCAAGGAGCAGCTTTTGTCATAAACTTCAGAAACATATCACAAAGGTATATTTTATTTTTCCCCTCCCTTGTCTAATCATTTATTTCAGCATACGTGTGCTGCAGAGCTTTGAAATGTAAAAGTTGGGAATATTGTGCAAAATGCGGCACACTGTCTTTCTAAGTTCTCTTTCAAAGAAAGACAAAAATAGCAAATTATATTTTAAGTTGAGTTGTTTTGAAATTTCTACATAAAATAGGGTACAAAACCCTTGAGGTAAAATGTGGACTACACTGAAGAAGGCTCAATATCTGCTGTATTTTCATGGTGGGATACACACACCTCAAAGCCCACCTGTGATAATCAGATACGTAGTCCTACAACTGCTAAAACTAAAGGAGAGACCAAGTAGAGTTCTATTTTATGGTCTCTGAGACAACCACAATAATGTTGTTTTTCTAGTTGTAATATCCTGTATATTCTTTTCCCTTCCCCCTGTTTTTCAGGTTGTGTATTTTTTTTAAAAATGAATAATTACTTTTTAATATTCAGGTAGGTAGCCATGTTGGTCTGACGCAGTCGAAATATATAAAAAAATTAAAAAATTGTCCAGTAGCACCTTAGAGACCAACTAAGTTTGTTCTTGGAATAAGCTTTCATGTGTGCATGCACATGAAAGCTTATACCAAGAACAAACTTAGTTGGTCTCCAAGGTGCTACTGGACAATTTATTTTATTTTTTATATACTTTTTAATATATAAAACATACTTGAGACAGGGCAACTATTGCTATTATTTCTTTATTCTCCTTAAAATCATTGGTGAGGAACCTGTGGTCCTTCAGATGTTTCAGAACTATAGCTCCCATCATTCCTGACTATTGAGCATGCTGGCTAGGGATGATGGGAGTTGAAGTCCAACATCATCTGGAGGTCCAAAAGTTCCCCACACCTGCTCTAAAGGCTCTTTCACAAAAACTTTTGCAGGAGAATGTGTCATATATTCAGCTCTTGGGGGTAAACATTGCATTTCTTGGGCCATGAGTAACTAGGGATATTGGCGAGAGTAAGACTATGTGTAGGGAACTAGTTTATATTGTGCACACGGTTGCAGGTCTAGTACCATCTCAAAAACAGAGAAGATGGCTTCTTCACCAAACTGGAAGTTCAAGAGAGGCTTTTCTCTCTATAAATTATAGTATGGTGGGAAACCCACATCCTACCTTTGGTTATGTAGACCCTGCTTTCCCCCATTGTGATGCCTGCTCATAGGTTCAGTGGTGGAGAGGACCAGCTTGACTGTACAAGAAAGCTAAGGAGTTGGTTTGATTTTCAGTCACAGAAGCTTGCAATCTAAAAGTTGCTTCCCAGCACGCTCTTCATATCTGCCAGTGACTTTCAGTTCATGCACTGCTGTATGTTAGAGTAACCACATGCCTAGGTTTGTTCATCGACTATCTTCACATTCTCTGATGAAGTCTTTGTTGCTTTCTTTTTCCTGTTGCTTTGGCTCATTCAAAAGATGAGGCTTGGGGGGGGGGGAAATTCTTTTCTACTTAGGGCTTGACAACTTTACAGTTTGACCTGATAAGTTTCACTTACCACTGTTTTATTGTTTATTTAATTAACTTATAGCATGCCCTTCTTCCAAAAAATCCTGGATGGCAGTGATAGAAATTTTCCACCTCTAATAGTGAAAATAGTATGGAAGTTGTAAAACACACATATTTAAAAGTAAGATATGTATGTACAATTGTGTGAAGCTTATTATAACTGATTATATTTAACTGCGAATTGAATGCAGAGGAGAATAGCTCAGACTGTCCTAGGAGTGTGAAGTTTTGGAAGGAAAGAAAGGAAAGCATGTTAAAATGTGCTTGCAGTCTTGGCCATCAGAAACTGGGCTATACTACACTTAAGTAAGAGTGGAGATAACTTTTTGCATGTGGTTTCACTAAAATAGCCAACAGATGAATTATCAGAACAGTTTATTTGCTGTTTGAGTTTGTACATGGTGTGCTTCAACTCAACCATTTTCTATGCAGTATTTAACAGGAAGCCTTCTGGAATAATTTTCTGTGGCTTTTCAACTCTGCAACTTCCTTCCCCAAGTTCCCTGTCACATTATTAAGTGGCATTTTATGCAGAGGAAACATCAACACAACTTATTACTTGGCTGTAGTGAATTAATATATTCATGTTTATTAATTTAGAATCTTGTTTGCTATAAGCAGCATTATCACTTAGCTACAGTGATTTTCCACCTCATTTGGTATCATACTAAATTTAGCTGCATTAGTATCCCTGGTAGCTTGTCAACAAATCCTTTGAAATGTTATGTTATCTTTTGGAAGTGTAGCAAAAGTCGAAATGAGATAGATGTCAAAGGTTTTGCTTGTCTTGTGGTCATCTTGCTTTTCGTAGGCCAATCCCAAAGTCCTCTGTATTCGCACACTGTAACTGACAAAGCCCCTGAAGTCCCTCAGCGCTGCTGTTTGCAGTCTTGCTTATGTGGTATGAAATTGATTATTACTCCTATCCCTCTGGCTCCAACTTTGAAACTGCATGAATAGCATTGGATTTCATGTTCATTTTCCTATTTCAGAGAGGGCCTCTCAGACACCAGATGCTTCCCCATAACAACCAAATCAGTGATACATCCCTTAAGCTATAGTTGTGTTACTAGCCCTTTCAGGACTTATTTCATCTAACACCCATGCAACGTATAGCCTTTTGGAGGGGAATAAAAAACCCAAAGTCTCCAGTTTACAGCGGTGCTTTGTAGCTGTTAAAATATATGCATTGTCCATTAGAAGAAAGAAGAACCAGCACGGACTCATGTTACTGTGTTTTTTCTTTCCTGAGACTAGGGGCTGTATCAAATGCTGCAGCTTCACTGGTGCCAGGGATGTCCTTTCACAGCAGAACTTCCTCTTCCTCTCCTGTCCCCACCAGCCCCCTGTGCACCTCCAAACTCAGCTCTGGAGTGTCGGGGGAGTCCTCTGGGGCAGATCTTGCGAGTGCATGGAGGGAACAGAAGTCCTTCTTTGCTGGTGGAACCCTGCTGGTGCAGCACTGAATACAATCCCATAGGTTATCTGATTTTCCCCTGTTGAATTCCTAAATCCAGAATAAAACAATTGAGCCTGCCTAGGGCTGCAGTTCTTACACATTGGGGCAAGTCTTTGAGAGGAGTTACTTATGAGTAAGCATGCATAGGATTCCACTGTGAATTAAATGAAGGACTGGCATTTGTGTTAGCAAGAAAGAGGTGAATCCTGGATTTCTTCATCTGTCTAGGACAGCTGCTTTGAAATAAGAGGCAGGGAACAGATGCATACAGACATATTGCAAATCCATGTATGAAGGAACCAAAGAATACCCCAAAGAATCCATGGTGGGAGGGAAGGGGAATGACTGCTCCTCTGTCCTCCTTTCCTCTACCCTTCTCTGTGCTTGTCCCTTCTCTTCAAGAAGTGCCAGGCAATCGTTTCTAACCTAATATCACCCCATAGTGACTACGTGCTCTTGGTATGGGTAACATTGCTTGAGGTCATACATGGTTTTAGGATTTTCTTTCTAGTCCTGGAAATGTTGCAAATAAAAACTGCCCAGAGAAAGTTGTTAGTTAAAGTGACACTGAGGCTAGGTATTTGTAAACAGGATTGGTAGAAGGGAAGGATGTTATCTTACTATTGGGCTGCATGAGAGAAAGAAATGACAAGAAAATGCTTGCAGGAGAAATATATGCCATGCTAAATGCTGGAATAAAATGAAGTGTTGATTTCTGGAGAGTCTCTGTAACATATGGGGAACACAGACTCCTACCTATGTAGATGAGACTTTTAAGAAAAAGAATAGATGATATTTTCCCTAGTAATCCAGAGTTATTGTTGTTTGCAGACAGAGTCTATGGAAATTGAGTTGTGTAGGAGGCAGCAATAGATTATGAAATATCTATCAAAAGATTCAGCATGTGGGTGATAGTTTCTTTTTGATTGATGTTGCCTGCTCAGGGGGTGGAATCTCCCAAGATGGATGGATGTAATTATTCATGCACAGGCATGCACTTTGCTGTATGCATGTTAGCAAATCAGGTAATTATAAGTAGGCAGGATTAGAGAAGCACTTTGCTAGGTTAGTGTGTGCAATGTCCAGTGTAGAACTACTTACCCATTTAATATTTTAGCATTTGTAGACAGAGGTCAAACCTATAAAATCTGGTCCTCAGAGCCAGGTGATACAAGTAGTACTGCCACTCAACTCCCAGTTTGTTTCTTTATTAAAAATAATAATAATTAAAGAAGCACTTTCTTATCCTATGAGCCTGCTTCATCTCTCAGATGATCTGGACAGGTCCTGTTGAGTGAACCACCCAGCTTAGTAGCTGGGATCTCAATATATGGCTCTCTCGATTGCAGCAGTCAGGACACAATCCAATACTTGAGGTATGCCAGCTAAGGGGCTTAGGATTTGACACCTGTCCCCTTATATTGACAGAATGCCAGATATCTTGCTGGCTATGACAGATATGCTGGTGGAAAGCCCTCATTATTCCAGTGGAACACTCGGTCAGAAAGCTGGTGGAGACACAACAGCAGGAAGGGTGCAAAAGGATGCTCTTCTTTCTTCCAACCACAAAGAAAGCCTGCTACTGCTTTAAATGGTAGCTCAGCAGCAGCTTCCAGGTGTGTTCCTCCAGGAACAGAATGCCCCTGACAAGGATGCAACACTTGAAGCTGCAGCAACACGTTTTTTTCTATTAAAAGGTGGTGGGAGGACACACACAACCTTTAGCTACCATGCAAAAGTCAACAGTTCTTAACATCCCTACCCCAAAATAAATATCAATACAGTCTTCATGGGACTAACACATTTGGTCAGGGCCAGCTACTTTGGACCGCCACTAAGTAAAGCTCCTTTGGTTTAACAAGCACCTTGGATTTTGTTTCAAAAGTCTGACTCGGGCAAGCTTTCCCCATACCCTGGTGATTTCTAAAAGTTCTGCTGCATACCAAGTTGGTGAACTGTAAGACCTCTGCCACCCAAGACATTATCCTTGATGAGCATGCTGACCTGTTGTACATTACAAGAGATCTGACTAGACAAGCTGAGAGGAGGTTTTTTGTCTCAGTTGTGCCCACCAGGATTTCAAATCCCCAAGCAGACTGACTTGGAGTTTGAGTTGCAGTAATCTTTCGTGCATCCATTGCCCTGTCCAGTTGGGTCATGTTTAGCGGTTTCCAAGTGCACCTCTTGAAACAAATTCGGGATTCTCTTGCTGTATTGCTCACCCTACTGCCAACTGTTTCTATTTTTGAGCTGGCAGAGGTGGTTTCAGCTTTGATGTTAGGACTCACCTGGGCTACTTGTTGGGATGATTTCAATGTTTGTGCCAAGACCCTCTCATATGGGGCAGATCAAGAGTGCATGGTTTTCATGATCACCATTGTCCTGTTGCAACTGGTGCATGACCCCACCTCTGTTGTGAAGCACACTCTTAGGCTTCACAGGTGATGATTTGGGGGTGGAGGAGTTGAGAATAACTGATGGATATAATCTGACTCATAGTTTTGATTCATACTACTTTGCTGCTGTACTTGTAACTGAATTTTATTTTCAATATATTTTGAGATATTCCTTAAATGTATTTTGTTGGAAGCCACTGTGAGTGTCACATTTGTGATACATAAATAATTCTTTAAATAAAGGTGCAACATAAATGTGCATTCAAATTAGAGAAGTTTAGTACTTTCTTTGTTGTTTAATTGGTTTTACTTGGTGAGTAAGAGTGATTCAGCCCAAACTGAGTGCACATAGGTTCAGCTGGTATCACTGGGAGAGAATCAATTG
The DNA here is from genome assembly GCF_027172205.1 of Podarcis raffonei. Lineage (NCBI taxonomy): Eukaryota > Metazoa > Chordata > Lepidosauria > Squamata > Lacertidae > Podarcis > Podarcis raffonei. The sequence goes on from NC_070612.1 coordinate 35,352,587, forward strand.
GCTGCTCTTTTTTTTTTTTTTTACATTAACTGGATAATGCCACAATCTTGTAACACGGTTATCTGCTCAAGTCTACACTGCACCTAGTTTTATACTTCTTTCCAGCACGTCTGTCATTATTTCCAATGAGTAAGAAATGAATTCACACTTGTAGAAGTCCTATCAGTACCATTAGTTCACTAGCCTCTCACCTTCGAGGTTCAATTTCAAGAAGAGGTTACAATTAAAAATAACTTGGATCGCATGCAGTCCTCCATCTGTGTGCACCATGATAACGACTGTCGTGTGTGTCACAATTGTCAGTGTCTCCTTAGTGCAGTTATAGGAAAGGAATAACAGGGGTTCTTTCGCAGGTCAGAGAAAAGGTATATTACCCGAGCTTTGGAGCAAATCTTCCACTCTGATTTGTTTCAGGTCAGAGCTGTTAAGATCTTTCACATTTATGAGTTCTTACATTCACTTGCCCACTGAAAAGGAGGTGCGGCTGGGAACTCATTGACTCCAGGTGCAAGAGTGTTCCCTTTGCTTGGGTGGAACTTTCACTAGCTTTTAGTTATTATGGCTTGCAGTAGTTTCCTCTCCACTCCCCTAAAAAGCAAAATGAGGACTGAGCATGTGAGCGTTCTGGCTGACAGCAGCAGCAAGCATGGAAGCATTGCACTCTTTTTGTATCTCCCTATAGGTCTCTTAATTTGACGTGTTCATAAGAGTTGTGATTATGGAGATTATAAACAGCAGGTTCCTTGAAAGTACGTACCACTTATTTTAATAGGACTTGCTCACAAGTATATAAAGGATTAAAGATGTTCCGTGCAATTCTATACATGCTTACTTGCCCAGGCAGGCGCATTATATGACCCATGAGAGAAGCAAAATAACCAGACTGTACAATGGTGATGGAATAAAATCAGGCCAATTTTTTATTGACAGCAGCAGGAAGGGCAAGGGTTGGCATTGGGTCCCAGGACCAGTTCTTCATTCCACAAGCCCCATGTTGATGGAATGGACCCACTAGGGTTGGATTGCTCTAAACCTGTACGACGGGAGTTGGCCAGTGTTGAACCTTGCCATGGTGCAAGACAAGCAAGCAAGGTCTCACTGGGGAACCAGGATGCAGATTCTAACTAGGCAGATACCGAACCCATGCTTTGGTTTGCCATGGTCAATCCTCCCCTCAGGCCCCTTTATGGGGGCTCCCCATACTATGTCGATCCTGACCAATCCCGTTTCCGCCCTCTTACAAACATGTTCATCCGTCTAACAAAGGATAGCCATAATTTCACTGAGGGAAAGGTGAAAAAAGACTCCAACCAAGTGCCAGTCAGGTTGAGAGGGAGAGGGAGGCCCTGTCAACCAACGACCCAAAATTGCTCATTGAAGGCTCTAACCCAAAGGTGGGTGGGTGGGAAGCTCTCAAAGCAAAATGGCTGTGAGATCTAGGGGAAGCAGCCTTATATAGGCTTTCCCCTCCCCTCTTCTGCAAGGGCTCATGGGACAGTTTTTCCCATGAGCCCATCACACAGAGAAGATACTGGGCAAAACCTTGCCCAGTATTTTGCTGCAATCTATGGGCCACAGTGCCACAGGACAAAGGTGTCCCATGTTTATTGGGCACAGAACGAGGCTTAGAAGGACTTCCAATTAAGTTCAATCTGATTTATTCCTAAGTAAATGTGGATAGGATTGCAGTTATTTTTTTTCATAGTTAACTTATGTTGAACAGCTGCAGGCAACAGCAGTATGTAACACTAGTTTAAGGGAAATGGGTTATCTTTTAATGCATCATCTTAGCTCACTATAACTTGGATTCTACCATTTGTGAAAATATAAGCAACATATCCAATTAAATAAACAAATCACCAGCAATCCTCCAATTTGTGTTATAATTCCAATGTGGCTCTCAGAACAACATTCTTAAACCCCAATCAATTGAAAACTTGGCATTATTTAATTGACTGATGAATAGATTGGATTAAATGTTAAGGTAAACTATGCATTATGTTAGAGCACCCAAGATCATATTCGATCAGGGTCATAGTGGAAGTGGCAGGACTCTTACCCCTTTCCCTGAATGTTGCATGAGCCCATGATCCAGGTCAACCTCCTAGAGCTGCTGTTAGAATCAGAGAACTGCAGAGTTGGAAGGGACCACGAGGGTCATCTAGTCCAACCCCCTGCAATGCAGGAATCTTTTGCCCAACGTGGGGCTCAAACCCACAACCCTGAGATTAAGAGTCTCCTGCTTTATCGACTGAGCTATTCCAGAGTGGGTGGTGGTGGGGATATGAGCTTAAAAACTGAAGCCCACAAGTTTGCTTCTTTGTGACTAACAGTAGCTTGTGTGTGTGTGTTATGGTGTGTGAACGAAGGGGTAAGGCCTCCTCCCTTGTGCTGGCCACAGTCCAAGTCTCTCATATAGATGATTTCATAGATGGGAAATTATGTTGGGGTCTCAAAAGAAGGAGCTCCAACATAACACAGAAATCTAATTTGGCCCTTAGTAGATCTTGGTTTTTTTCTGAGACAGCTAACAAGTCGTAGAGTTGGGTTCAAACCCTTCTGTGAACTTAAATAGGTGTAACTCATATAGGTGTGTATATTTATGAACTGCCAGTTCTTTTAATAAGGAAAAGGAGTTTTGGGACACATAATTTTGGTGGAAAAAACCAGGGGAGGGGGGAGGAATGTTCAGCATTTCCCCTACATGTTATTTCCCCATTCCAAATTGTATATGCTGTTCCCTCTGTTGCGTTGCAGACATGTGTTCAAACATGAATCTCGAATCCTCCTGTGAACATTCAGCTGGGAGAAAGCTTTGGAACGGAGAACTAGTGATACTTCCCCCTTGCTTCTGCTAAAAAAGCTGCAGTATCCCAAAACTGCTTGAAATATGCAGATAGGTAAAAGACCCCTGGATGGTTAAGTCCAGTCGAAGGCGACTATGGGGTTGTGGCGCTCATCTTGCTTTCAGGCCAAGGGAGCCGGCATTTGTCCACAGACAGCTTTCTGGGTCATGCGGCCAGCAGGACTAAACCACTTCTGGCACAATGGAACACCATGACAGAAGCCAGAGCGCACGGAAATGCCGTTTACCTTCCTGCCGCAGCGGTAACTATTTAACTACTTGCACTGGCATGCTTTCGAACTGTTAGGTTGGCAGAAGCTGGGACAGAGCAACAGGAGCTCACCCTGTCGCAGGGATTCAAACCACCGACCTTCTGATTGGCAAGCCCAAAAGGCTCAGTGGTTTGGACCACTCATGCAAAGCCCTGAACTGACCAGTTTTTTCCTGTTGCCTCTGGACTTTGGGTGACATATATGCTATGCATGTATATCTGCAGATACAGTATCTGCCTGAGGTAGCTGCCTAGAGAAGATTTCCAAGGCCTTGAAACACTGCAGTCAGTCGAAGTTACTGAGACTTCAGTACTTCCAGGTCAAATGGACTTATGGTCTTAATAGAAAACCTTGCCTCAAATCATGAGATCTAGTTCACTATGATTTTCTACTCTGCTATTTAAAATGCTTTAATACTCTTTTAAAAACAAAAACAAAAAAACCTTCTACCTTTAGTTAAGGCTCTGTGCCAATTGTACAGAGCTACATTTCTTTAAAGGTCTTGTGGGTGCTAGATGGATAAGCAGATTGGCAGGTGCAGTATTATACAGAGTCCCATTAAAGTAGGTGGTTATATTATTAGTATTAGTACTTTCTGAAATTGCATGCCTTTTAAAAATAAAATGGATTATACTATTACTTGTCCTCTTTTAGCAGATGTATTTAATGTTTTAGTTATGAAATATTTGATGGGGGAAAACTCACCAGGGAGATTCTTGGCACTTGAAATTAAGTTCACTTGCAAGGTGGAGAAAGAATTTTAATAATTGCAGCAAAGGTAATTTGATACATTCCTAGCAATAAGTATGCCTGTGACACCATGCTCACTGCCACAAATCAGACTAAGGACTCTATTCATGAATGAGTCATGTCCAGCTTATCCTCCATTTTTATGTGGTGTAAATTTAATGGAAAGATCAGGTAGTGTGTCTTTTCTGTACTAGAACATAGCTCTCTTGACTTCTGTTTATAACAATAACCTTTTTATTAAAAGCGTGTCTCTGTTAAAGAGATCATTTGTACAAATTCAGTGTTGGTTGTAGTAGTAGTAGTAATAATAGTTGTTGTTAAAAAACACTTTTATATTTATTTACAGCAAGCTCTCCTAGGTAAGAACGTTAGTTTATAAACTGGGATTTGCACATAATCTATAACCATGAAGGTGTCCTGACGTCTGCATATAAAAACTCTTTCACTTTCCCCTGCTTTGTTCTGTTCCTTCAGAACTTAATAAGAGCCTACAAATCCTCCCAAAGGCCTATCTAGGTTATCTCCCTATATCCCACAGCTGCCAACCTGATGCCTGTGGGAAACCAACAAGCAATAGCCCTCTCCTGCGGTTGTTTTCCGGCTACGGGTATTGAGAGACTTTCAGCCTCTGATCCTGAGGTGACATATAGCCATCATAATTGGTAGCTGTTGATAGTTTTACCCTCCATGAATTTGTGTAATTTCTTCTAAAAGCCATCTAAGTTGGTTTCTATCACTGCATCTCCTGGTAGGAAAAGTCAACAATTTAACTACCGGTATGTCTGCCCTGAATCTTCCAGCATTTGGATGACCCTCAGGTTCTAGCATTAAGGGAGGAAGAAAAACTTAACGCTATCTACTTTCTCCACATCATGCTTCCCCCACCCCCATTCACCAAACATAACATTTCTTTTCATACAGTACTTTATCCAGATAATTTTGGATGCATTTTTTTCCAGCTCTACAGTATTTTATTTTATTTTTTGAGATGCAGGAAGCAGAACTGTCCACAGGATTACAAGTGTGATCGCACCATGGGTTTGCATGAAGACATTACGAGATTGGCAGTTTCATTTTCAGTCCCTTTTCTAACTCTTCTCTAGCATGGAATTTTCTAACATTTTCATAGCTGCCTCACACAAGGCCTGTGATTTCCACCAGAACACCACAGTTTCTTTCCTGATTAGGCACTGCCAGTTCAGACACCATCCATGTATACTTTAGGATTTAAAAGTGGTGCGATGTATTAACTATTTGTAACCCACTGTGGAAATCATTATTCTGAAGATGTAGGCTCTAACGTATTTGTGAGTTTTTGGATATTTGGGATTGTGGCTGTTGTATAACAAAATTATGTGGATGCAAGGAACTAAATTGTTACGTACCCTCCAATATTTCTCCAAGGAAAATAGGGATGTCCTATTCCATATTAATAATAATAACAACAACAACAAAAATTTTATTATTTATAACCCACACATCTGACTGGGTTGCCCCAGCCACTCTAGGCAGTTTCCAACATGTGTAAAAACATAATAAAACATCAAACATTAAAAAACTTCCCTAAACAGGGCTGCCTTCAGGTGTCTTCTAAAGGTTGTATAATTACTTATCTCCTTGGCTCTGGCGTCACATAACTCCATACCCTCCAACACTTCTCTGATGAAAATAGGGACGTCCTAAGGAAAAAAGGGACAATTCCAGAATCAAATCAGAAACTGGGATGGCTTCTGTAAATCTGGGACTGCCCCTGGAAAATAGGGACGCTTGGAGGGTCTGCTGTCCAGAGATCCATATGTGCTCAGATGAGCAAATGAGTCTTCTGTCATTCAGTACTGAATATTAGGTAGGCCCTCTTCTGCATGAAAATCTTTCTCCTCAATGGAATTGAATGGAAAACCAGGGTGGACAACATAGCATCTATCACAGAAACCATTTTGTTACTCTGTCAGCATACTTTGTCACTATGGCTTGTTCAGTCACTGGAGACACTCTTTTGCTCCGGTATTATAACTTTTATTTTATTTATTTGAGGCATTTATAGGCTGCCTTTCATAATATCTATCCCAGGGTGGTTAAAGAGCAATCATTTACACATGCTGAAAAGCCAACAGGTACGCACCGAGTTTTTGTTTTTGTTTCGCTGGCTCTCTGCAACAAATCACTAAGCCCTCCTGAGCTGAGAAAGTAGTTGGCAGATGAGATGGGGGTGGTGCTGTAAGTGAACAAAAAATAAAATCCCAACAGCATATGTAGATCTGGTGAGTGTGTCGTTTTTTGGCAAACCGTGCTTGTGAGTATTTCAAGACAGCTTGACAGACTATAGGGGATTAGTTCACGCATACCTTTGAGTCTGCATACCGAAAGCCTTTTAGTAGAGAATTTTTATTATAGCTGTAAACCCTTGGAAAAGTTGCCAATTAGCTGAAAAGCATTATCTGGCTTTGTCCATCTTCTTTTCCTTCAGTTTACAGAAATATAGTAATAAGATAATATATATGTTGTACTCTTTACTGCAAGATACCCACAAAGGTGGCTGGTACTAAATTGTGCTGAAAAGTTGCTGAATAGTTATCTGGGTGTTCACAATGCCTCTTTATGTGCATTGATTAATTTTATATTCTTTGCTCCATAAATCAAGGTAATAAGGAACATTTCCAAATGTGCCACTGAAAGTACCTTTTGCATTACCTTTGTTCTATTTAGAACCTTGTTTGTATTATATACTGCAGAACAAGCTAATATACAGTTGTAGGTCTAGGGATGTGCAAGTCTCTCTTAGCACTCTTAACATGGTCAGATTATTACTGTGTTCTCTGATTCGACTTGATGTGTTCAAGGATCTTCTCTGATCTGAAAGGTCAGCTGCTTTTAGATGTGCACCAGCAGAATACTAATACTGTCCTTATTCAAATTACCTGGTACAGTACTTATTAAATTGATGGCCTTGTGCTCTAATTTAATACTGCCGTTGTTCAGAGACGGGTCGCAGCTGCACTCTGTGCTGAATTAGGTGGATCTGAGGCAAAGTTCAAGCAGAAACCATGGTTTTGGGCTGCATTTCCCCACTAAATTAGCAGTCAGATGCAGTGTATAATTAATTAGCACAAACCAGGGAAAGCTTGTCATTTAATAAGCCTTTTTTATTTCCACATTACACAAACAGTGGGAATTGATCCATTAAGTGCCTGGCTATTAATGCTGTTTAATGTATGTCTGGTTGCTAAATTGAGATGTCTAGTTACAATACATACATTCAGTTTTCAAGAGCTCCTCACAGATTGCTCAGCGATTGCTGAGATTTTAAGTCATGTTCTACAAATCAATACCGTCTTATGAACATAGTTGGCTCAGACAGAAAGATCTAAAATGTTAGGCGTTGCTTGGTTTGAAAACATTATGTCTGAAAGATGGTCCTGATACACTGTTTTTATCTTCTTTAAAAAAAATCTGTTTATTATTATTGAATATAGTGCTCATTAATTATTAAACTTTGAGAACCATTCAAGTCATGAGAAGAGCATAGAGAATTATCCGTGTTTATGTTACAGAAGAGGTGAGGCAGGTGAACAGCTTAGAAATTGCCCATAATTCTAAAACGATCCTAAAATGATTACCTCCATTGGCTGCAATCCAGAAGGGAACACGAGCACCACCTGCACATTTTCTGAGTGTTATACTCTCACCATCTGCCCTTAGAATATTCCAAAGATTCTTTTAAAGTGTCACTGCATTTCAAAAGCAGTTTGGCGGGGGTGAGGGGGCAGTCAGCATGAGAGGGATGTTCTGGTGCAGAAGTAGTTTGGCCTCTTTGCTTCTTTCCTAAGCTGATGAATGTTAATTTTAGCTTTATGTTGAAACATATCCTCCAATTTCTCCCCCGGCAAAAGAGGCTTCTGTTTTTCTCCCACATTCTCAGGGTGCTTTGGATTTTGATGGGTTCAGGGCTGAGCTTTCTTGAACACTGTGAGGTGAGACCTGCAGGTATAGGGTGGTATATAAATTAAATAAAATGGTGTGTTTTTCTTTCCATGAAACATTTATTGTGTACTCTGCACCCAACCATGGCTGAAAACCCTTATGTGAGGAGTTCATAGAAATCATAAAAATGAAGAGCTGGAAGGGACCACAAGGGTCATACAGCCCAACCCCCAGCAATGCAGGAATCTTTTGCCCAATGTGGGGTTTGAACCCCCAACTCTGAGATTAAGTGTCTCATGCTCTACCAACTGATGACGTGTTTGCCTGGACTTTAATTGAAGCAACATGATAAGTTAGGGGAGGCTGGTTACTATATACACCAGATTGGTGGTGGTGGCAGGGTAGGGTACAAGTACATATTACTTGTCTAGAGAGCTATATTGCAAAATTTGGAGAAGTGCAAATATTAAAGATAGCTGAATTTTGGTTCATGTGTTGATTCAGGAAGTACAAATGGAGTATAAAAAAGGTAAAGGTACCCCTGCCCGTACGGGCCAGTCTTGACAGACTCTAGGGTTGTGCGCTCATCTCACTCTAGAGGCCGGGAGCCAGCGCTGTCCGCAGACACTTCCGGGTCACGTGGCCAGCGTGACAAGCTGCATCTGGCGAGCCAGCGCAGCACACGGAACGGCGTTTACCTTCCCGCTAGTAAGCGGTCCCTATTTATCTACTTGCACCCGAGGGTGCTTTCGAACTGCTAGGTTGGCAGGCGCTGGGACCGAGCGACGGGAGCGCACCCCGCTGCGGGGATTCGAACAGCTGACCTTTCGATTGGCAAGTCCTAGGCGCTGAGGCTTTAACCCACAGCGCCACCCGCGTCCCTAAACAAATGGAGTATATTTGCCTTCAAATGTGAACTGAGATGAACTGAATTTCTCCTCCATCAATAATAGATGGGCACACTGATTTTGTTTTTAATGAAAGTTCTTCCTTTTGCCCCCCCTTTTAATTCTGCACTGATTTCTAGGTGCACAGTATATAGCCTTTCTGCAATCCCATACTAACATGAAAGGTCACCTGAGGACAGGATGCTCAGGCACCCAGGAAGGCGGTAGAAGTTGGCTACTGGAGATATGACTGGCAGAATGAAAGACTCACAGAGGTCTTGGCCATCTTGAAAGCAAGGTAAGCACAACAGAAACCTCATACCACCATGAAAATTTCATCAACATTTTCTCTCTGCTTTGCTAATTTTTAATACAATTTCTTTTCTCATCAATTGATGGAGAATTGTTAAGAAAGCACATAATATTTTTTTCCCAGAGACAGCTCTCATATTTTTATTAATTGATGCCATAAATACTGCCATGCTACATCAGGCCAGTGCTTTTTTTCTTTAAAAAAATGTTTAAGGGTACTCTCATTTTCACTCAAGAAAATCACCATTTTATAGTTCAAATCAGGAGAAATAAATACAGTAAATGGACAAAAGTGCAAAGAACATGCATTACCTCATGATGATGAAAAATAGTAATTTTCCTACTCATAGTGAAATACTGCCCCTTAATGAGGCCAAATTTTCATCAGTAAAGCACCACAATTCCACATTCCACACTGCTTCACACATCAGAGACTCAGGAAATGAAGCCGACATCAGAGGTGGTAACAACGAAACTGACCAATCACTGTGCTAGATTCCAACTCCTACTTCACACATTAAATGGTCGCTTCTGTCTGAGACTCAGGAAACACCATGACAGGAAATAAGGCTGCCATCGGGGATAGCAACGGAACTGACGATTCACCGTGCTAGAGAAGAAACTATTTTATTATTTTTTAATTAGTTTCTTCTCCTGTTAGATTCACAAAATGTTTAGGGGTATGCGTACCCCTGCATCCCTCCAGGAAAAAAGCACTGCATCAAGCTGATAATCACCTCCAGTAACCTCAGGTAAGGGGTGTTTCCTTAGGCAAAGCATGATGGTGTGTATTTGTATTTGCCATCTTTGGCTGAGACTCAGTACTTGGTAATCAGAACATTTGGTCATCATAGCTAATGACTACTAATAGGATTCATTTATTTGGGTCTTTTTAGAGGAATGCAAAAACCTAACCCAACAGCCTGTAGCATATTAGCATTCTTATTAACCTGGGATTCAAATACCCCACTCAGCCATGAATCACACTAGGTGACTTGGGACCTGTCGCTCACTCTCAAGCACTGTGGCATTTGCCCTCCTATGTGTGTGACATCATACTGGGTTCATAGGGAAAGGGCTAACTAATTGTAAAATGACTAACCAATGGGAACCCAGGGGGCAGAGTTAACTGTGTATAAGGTTTATGCACAGAGGGGTTTTTTAGGGAGTTAGAGTTGTTGAGAAGCCAGTCTGGAGTTAGAAGAGAGAAATAAGAAAAGTCTGTGGGTTGGGCTAGTCTGGTGGGAGAGAGTGAGAGAATTTGTTAAGATGAGTCAGTCAAACAGTTGAGATAATCAGTCAGAAGGTATTAGGAAGGTATAGGCCGGTAAAGAAACTAAATTTAAGATACTGACAGGAATATTATCTGAGAAACCATAAACTTGTTAATGTTTGTAAAATAAACTTGTTTTTTTGGTTCACTTTTAACGACTGACTGGACTCAATGTTTTACCAGAGAGTAACTGGTTGGTGGCAGCAGGGAAGCAAGCACAGTGGTGGCACAAGGATCAATAGACAGGTGGTTTTTTGTGTGTTTTTTTAAAAAAATAATTTTTATTAAGTACAAATTAGAAAACATACATATTCACAACAAAAGAAAAAACAAAAGAAAAAGAAAATACATCTAACCAAGGAAAAAGAATTAGAGAATATTTTGTCTCTTTTCATATTTACAGTTATTTATACCTCTATAAAATGCTATTCACAATAAAGCAGTGAAATGAAAGATAAGATATCAGAAAAAAGAAAAAAGAACAAAGAAAGAATAAAAAAGAAAAAGAAAAAGATCATAAGTGAAAACTTTTAAAAGTAGATAAGTACTCACAATACATAGCCGTTTCCAATCTATATTTATATTCAATTGTATAATTTCATCTTGTCCTTATCTACCTTAAATAAATTGTTTTTTAATAAAAAAAAGACTTCCACCGTTTACCTCACGCGTTTTTAATAATCCGTTCGTCAGAACCTCTGTTCTTCATATTTTCCCTTCAGATTACCTTAATGTCTCACTTTGTATTTTTTATATTACGCACAAGATTATTCTAAACACAACCAGATTTTTGTGGTTGAGCTCTGGTTTTGTAAATAATCATTTAAGCATTCCCACTGCTTCGTAACCATAGTTTTGGATTTTCTCCTTATTATATCGGTCAATTTTGCTAATTCCAGGTACTCGTAAAGTTTCCCCAACCATTCTCTTTTTGTTGGGATGCTGTCTTCTTTCCAATAGCTAGCAATTAAAATTATTGTCACTGTTGTCACGTATAGAAATAAGTTAGTTTTATCTTTTGAGATATCTTTATCTAGAATTCCTAATAGTTATCCCTCTGCCTTTTTTGTGTGTGATATCCTTATCAATTTTTTTATTTCGTCATGGATCATGTCCCAAAAGGTTTTAATCTTTGGGCAGGTCCACCACATGTGGTATAATGTACCTTTTGTTCTGTTACATTTCCAACATTTCCAATAGATCAATAGATCTACACAGGGACCCTGTGTGATCGCCACAACCACCTTGAGCTCCTTGGTGGAAAAAAGATGAGATACAAATGCAATAATTAAAGAATAGAAATAAATTCAGTAGATGTCCATTTGGTGGTGCATTTCCTGCCTCGGTCACAAGGGACATTTGAAGGACTCTAAAGCCAGAAAGGACAAGGAATGCAGCAGATTTTTTGCAGAGGAATGGGATCTTGCATTGGTTCATCTAAGGTGGGGATTTGAATGCCAGGGACTAAGAGTTTGGAATTTCATATTCCACTTCCAACTATGCCATCATAAGTACAAGTAAAGTTATGGAAAGCAAAAATAATAATAAAATAACTTCTTGGGTTGTACTGAATTGTTAATTTGTTTGAACACAAATAGTAATTGCACACTGATGTTCAGAATGATAACTTGATTTTTGACAAATGGTGATACATTTATGTAATGGTTGTTTAAAAGTTATTTAGACAAACTTTCTTTGAAAAATGTGTTGCAGAGTGGCACATGTTCAGAAATATCTCACAAAAGGCAAACAATTTAAAAATATTCTATAATCCTTTCACTGCTATTAAGAATTGTCAGAAGATTTAGCATCAAGTAGTCTGACTGAATTGACCTTAAAGTTGATGTGAGCAGTACTGAGGAAGATTATGAAGTGATTTTGGGGGCATGTCTTCTGTAAACACCTTTTGTTCTTCTGTCAATACAAGGTTCAAAGAGCATCTGATGCTACGATAGCAGGGAACGTCATCATTCTTAGGTTGAAGCCAAGGTTTATGGAAAGCTGCGTTGGGATGAGTGACAGGTTAAGAAGAAAGACCTTAAGTCCTTTTCCCACAACCCCTTTAGTGTAAAAGCAGAAAGGATTTTTTCTTTCTTTTACTCTCTTAGATTAGTGATGCTGCTCTGCAACTCTCGTGGCTCCTCAAAAATCACAATGAGGACTTTGGTTTAGTTTCAGGGTCCTGATTTGGATGGTTTAGAAAGTTAAAGAAATGTGGCATAGAGAACTTGTATAAGATAGTGGCACTTACATGGAACATTTGGTACCATTGTGGGTATATAAACTTGATGGCCATTGGGAAGCATCTGCAAAGTAAACTAGAGCTGGAGTACAAAAGAGTATAAAGTAGGAATTAAACATATTGTTGCAAAATAACACAGCACAGTTCTATGTATGTTTACTTGGAATTAAGTCCCACTGGGTTCAGTGAGGTTTACTTCCAGCGAAGTGTGTATAGCAAACATTGTATCCTTAAACAATTTTGGATTATTAGCTTGCAGTTCTACTAACTGCAAAAGTATCAAAGTAAATACTATCAATGTACAAGCATATGCAGAGTGATAAGTATGTGTACAGACTCATCCCCCCCCCCCCGCCACACACATATAAAGCTTCTTTGCTGGGCATTTTACAACTCACTAGTCGTCTTTTGTATCAGAAAATTAGAAATATACATGAAATCAATCCAATCAGAGCAAATCCAGAATCATCTATTAATATTTTCTGGCCACTTTTCATCATTTTGGAGCACACTTTTAAATAATCTGTATAAGATATGGCAATAGGAGCAGTAGATCAATGACTGTGCCTCATATCAGGCACTGATTGGCAATACGGCTCTATTTGTGCACATATTTAAGTTGGATTTGCACAGCCAATTCCTTTCCCACATAGGGTGACTTTTGTGGTCTTTTGTTGCAGGAAGATCTACCTAGAGCCTGGTAGAATATAAAATGTGTTGCATCTATTCCTATGATCTCACATGAATCACATGAATGGTGATGGTTACAAAAAAGAAAGAAAGAAAAATAGGAAAGCTTCAACTGTTGGTAAACAAAGTGACGAAGCTTGTAAAAATAAGACCATAGTACTGAAAAGCCCTTGGTGGAGTAAAAATAATTTTTAATATTTCTGTAGTAGCATTTGTATACAAATTAGGAGGAGGTAGAAGAGCAGGAAGAGGATCCTAGCAAGGGGTGTGGCCAGGACTGGGACAAGCAGGGGGTGGAGAAGGAAGTACTCACAGGGTGACAGAGGACAGCTAGGGGAAGGGGGTCAATGCACAGGAACCAGAGCAGCAGAACCCATCACCAGACCCAGAGGGCCCCCTGTCTCCATGAACACAGTGGGTTCTGGGGCATAGGGAGCAGAGGGAGGGACACTCTAGGAGGCTGAGGCAGACAAGGGGCCACAGCCCAGCTCCCTAGCTGGCCAGGTGGAGCTTGCTAACTCTGGGAGGAGGGGTGTGATTCCTCAGCTAGAGAAGGCTTGGAACAGGTGAGGGTCACCTGCCTCATCAAGCTCAGGTGCTGCAATCAGTGTGTAAAACACAGAAGGGAAGCAGAGCTAAGGGGCTGTGTCAGCTCAACTGCCTATGTTGGTGGATGTTGACTTGGATGTTTCTGGACCCTACGGGACTGTGCTTTGGGTTTGACTCTGGACTGTGTTCTGACTGCTGGACTTCAGACTTAGCTACTTGACCCTGGATTGTGTTTCCTGACCTTTGCACTTTGCTTGTGTGGCTTGAACTTTGGACTTGACATACTGACTTGCTGCCAGGTAGGCCAGGGATCCAGTACCAGTTGTTCAGGTAAGAAATTTTAGGGGTCCGTATTCTGAAGGAGCTACAGTTCTTGATTTCTGTTTGCTTGGGTGCACTCTTATCCCTTCGGCTGACAAATGAAAAAACAATGTGAGTGGATAACAAAAGGTACATAGTTCTTGTATGTTCTCAGAGGATGGGTTTTGTGTGAGTGTGTGCGTATATAATCATCGTTACATTGCCCATACCTTGCTTTTCTAAGTCTCAAAAGCAGCATGACCTTAATGTACACTTGTACAGTTAGGTGCATAAAGCAAGTGCCCTTTGGTGGTAGTTATTCTGGGTCTCTCTGTGGGTTCAGTAAGGATGTCTGTCTTGTTTAGCACAATAGCATTAACGGTGTTGTTCTTCTAGGTCAATGCTACTCAACCTTTACCAGCTGGAAAGCCACTTCAAATTGAATTTTTAAGAAGATATGAGATGCACATGTGCACACTTCAGCAGTTTCCACTGGTAGTCTTTAAGTGTATAAAATCCATTGCATACCGCAGTGAAAATTTAAACATAAGTGGAAAGATGTGCAGGGAAGAATTGTTCCTAACATAGTTAGAAACTTTAAAGCTTACGTGAAAAGGTTAGCAAATGTTTTTAGAGAAGATCCTAAAGTGGAAGTGGGAAAGTAGAGAAGAGTGATAAGCGGAGGAAAGAATAGTTGCTGGGAATGTACCCCAAATATTGCATTGTTGGTTTCCTTGAGGAAAACTGAAACATCTTTAGCCAAAGGTGGAAATACATGTCAGCAAAGACGCAAACTGAAGTGGTTATGAGTGACTTGGAGGAGGAAGAGCAGCCTGTAGAGCAGGGGTGGCTAGCTAGTGGACAGGATCCACTTTGCCAATCCATAGGAAAGAGCCTTCCAGCCCTGCTGCTTTCTCATCTGATCTGATTGGTAGATAAGGTATTCTGGCTGATCTTTTGATCTCAGGGGATAAAATCCTTCTGACTGCTCTTTAGAAGTCCTCTCTAAAGAGCAGTTGGAAGGATATTTTATCTCCTGTCTTAGCAATATGCACACCACAGTGCTGAGATTTGAGATAAGCGCTCTGACTGCTGTTTAAGGGTAAAGGGCACCGTTTTCCGTATCACCTCAGCTAGAGTGGAAATGTTGACTTTGTTTGCACAGTGCTCAAGTTGGGAGCGCTGGAAATGCTGGGGGTTTCTTGTGTTGTGTATACATGTGTGAGAAAGAGCATATGTCTGCATATGAAAGGGACAGATAGACTGAGTGTCTGGTGAATTTGTGTACTGTATGTAATGGCAAAGGTGCATGTGTGTGAATGTATGTGTTTGCGTGGCCAGACGTACCAGCTTGTGTGGGCAACTGGGGAGAGGGCAACGCCGCACCTCTTTCCCTAAGCTGGGCAGAAGCTTCCCAGACTTTGGGAAGGAGGTGCCAGGTCTCTGACAGGATGCTTTAGCTCTGCTGTCGCCTTCTCAAAGCTGTGTGGGCTTTGGGAATGTGGAAGGGCACTTCGACCCCACTAGAACATTGTGCCTCCCTCCTTAATAAAAAGAGAAATGTCATGCCTGCAGAAAAGGATGTTAAGAGGGGATATTATAGTTTATTGGGTAAAATACATTTTGTTCTTATCTAAGAACGTTGACTCTGCTTAACACCTCTTCTCCCTTGATCCTATACAGTGGTACCTCGGGTTAAGAACTTAATTCATTCTGGAGGTCCGTTCTTAACCTGAAACTGTTCTTAACCTGAAGCACCACTTTAGCTAATGAGGCCTCCCGCTGCTGCCGCACCGCCGCCACATGATTTCTGTTCTCATCCTGAAGCAAAGTTCTTAACCCGAGGTACTATTTCTGGGTTAGCGGAGTTTGTAACCTGAAGCGTCTGTAACCTGAAGTGTCTGTAACCCAAGGTACCACTGTATGTTAAAGTAGAATGAAAATGTATACAGTGGTACCTTAGTTCTAAAACTTAATCCGTTCCGGAACTCTGTTCCAAAACCAAGGCGTGCTTTCCCGCATAAAGTAATGCAAAACTGATTAATCCATTCCAGACTTTCAAAAACAGCCCTAAAACAGCAATTTAACATGAATTTTACTATCCAATGATGCCATTGATCCAAAAAATGAAAGCAATAATCAATGTGCTGTACTATAAAATAAATAAGACAGTATTGATAAAATTAAAATTAAATATTTTTCATACCTGCACTGATGATGGTCATTGTCTGAATGGAGGGCTTTTATCCATTTCCGCAGTCACATAGTCAATCAGTAGCTGAACTAGGTTCTACACAGTCACAAAAACAAATTAACCGAAAAAGCCTCAACAACAAAAACACAAAATAAATAGCGAAAACAAAAGCGCCAAACTTAATCCATTCCGGGAGTCTGTTTGACTTCCGAAATGTTTGAAAACCAAGGTGCAGCTTCTGATGGGTGCAGGCGCCCCAGAAACAAGAGCCAACAACTGCATCGGACGTTCAGCTTCCAAAAAACGTTTGAAAACCTTAACACTTACTTCTGGGTTTTCGGCATTTGGGAACCAAGGTGTTTGAGTACCAAGGTACCACTGTATTAGTATGAAATAATAAGAGAGCCAGTGTGGTGTAGAAAGTTGGATTTGGGCTGTAGGGAGGTAATATCCCAGATCATTGGGTGGGGGGTGAAGTTTATTGGTTTCTTCAGCATATCTCACAAGTTTGTTACGTGCCTTAAGTAGAGAAATAACATGTGTTTAGAGGAACTCCTCAGGGAAAGGGTGGATACAGCTTTAACTTTTTTTAAAAAATCCAATGTGAGAAGCCAATTAATGTTAATACACAATGGCAACTTGATCGAACGTCCTTGCATCATCTATATTCTATTACTGGCTACATGGTCTCCTGAGTGTGTTTCAGATCTCTCCATTCTTCTGTGTCCTTTTTGAAATGCTCCTACACAGAAAAGCATCTACATTTATTTTAGAATAGTTTGTCATTTTTATGTAATCGTAACTCAAGCTGCAATTTGGAAAATTTGTCTTATTTCCACTACTGAAAAATCATATTTTCTCAGTTACAGCATGTCAGAAGTATAATTCATGTTAATTCAAAATACCTTAAGATATTTCTAAGTATTCTTCATTGTAGCAAACTGAATATTCCTTGAAAGGATTTTTGCACATTCAAAAGAAAAGAAGGGGGGAAAGGAGTAATTAACTGCTCTAAATACTCTCCCTCTTATAATAATAGGATGTCTTCAGTCAGATTTGCAGAATTTATTTTATTTCACTAATTGATTGGTATATTCATCATTCAAGGATATATTAGGTAGAGCTGGATTCTAAATGACTTTCCTCTGATAAGCCTTCCAATTAATTCTTCTCACACTGTTTTCCCAGTGACATTTGAACTTCTTTCATTATATAAAACACATCTTGAATAAGACATTGCTGAATAATAATCAGGGATGCTAACATGTTAAGAATTAGACCCTGACAAAGTCAAATGTATTCTGATTTAGACAATGAGCTCAACTAATGTCATTTTCACTGTATCATACTGAAAGAGAATATATTCTTTCCCTCACTGCACGTGTTGTTAATTTACAAATGTTTCAAGAAAAATATCTGGAGCATATTATAAATAGGGAGGAGGGATAGACTCTTTTTTAATACTTAAGGCATACCATTTTGAGTTTTCCTTACATTTTTTTATTCCATGTTGTCAGGTGTTTGTTGTCTCCTTTTTGAAAAGGGATGTCTTCATTTGGGCAAGCAGCCATCAAATAAGTTATTCTTTAAAACCCGTGTTAAATCATGTGCTAGGTTACATTTGCTTGCCAATTTGCATTTTGCCTAATACAGTCAGCAGATTTCCCTCGCATAGACAGAGAGCACGGATAATATCGGATTTAACTGGCTGGCTAATACAAGGAGCAGCTCATTTTAAATGGTCCCTACATCTTTATAGGAAGTTAGAAATGAAGACATTACTTCAAAATGTAGGTAATTATTGCCTCCTCTTTTATCAGTTCTATTTTCTGAGGTATTATCATAAGATAGCACTTTAGTATTAAGTAGGGCCTTAGAGTAGCAATAAATCAGTCCAACTGAGTCATCATTGTCCGAGGCATCTGAACTACTGAAATGTTGTGGATCCTACAGAGAGTGTGAAATCACTTGACCCTTGGCATTAACCTTTGCTGAATGAATAGACACTGCTTTCCACATCATGGAACAAAAGCAGAATAGTATTGATTAAACACCACATTCACTTGATATTAAATACTGGCTGAACTCACTCCTTGCTTTTCAGTTCCAGAGGGAGAAACCCAGAGAGTTGCTGAGTCTCAGGAGATTGCATGTTTGTAATTCAGAGCAGTATTTTTCCTACAAAAGTCCCCCCCCTCTTGGATCAATAGCTGGCAGCCATGATCAGCCATGAGTATGTATTGTCAATTCTGACCTGTGTACTTTATCACTCAAGGTGAGAGGTCATGACGCTGTGACTAATAAGGTGGCCCTACCAGGCATGAATTGTTTCCTGATCTTAATTCAACATATATCTTTTTTTTTTAAAACCCTCCATTCTTTTCTAAAACTGTTAGTTGTTTTCTTTGAACAGCTGATTAAGCTGCTCTGCGACAACACTTATTTACTAAACCCCTCTGAGAGTTCTGCTAAATGGTTTTGCTCTTGGTGAGGATGGTAGTTCCCCAAGAACGTAGAAGTAACAAGTTGAAGGCTTGGGACTTCGTTCTTTGGGACACATTTGGATGAAAATGTTTGCTTGATTTGATTTGAACAGAGGTAAGAAGACGACTAAATAGAATTGAATGGAAAGGATGAATATGTGAAGTTACAATATATTAAGCTGAGAACTGAGTAGCAGCAATCCTAACAGCAACAACACTGGGCCTTGTTCAGCTCTCAGCCAGACAGGAAAAATTAAATTCAAAGCAAATGAAGGGTACAATCCTGTGAAACTTAGTTCCTTTCAGAGCACAGGGACTTCTGCCTTTAACTATACACTTTAATTCCATTACTTTCAGAGAGACGTATGCTGACCTTTACTGGATTGCTCCTAGACTGTGCTCCTAAGAGCTGATGATATTTTATGCAAAATGGCATGTAGAATTTCAGACTGTCCTACTACAGCCATCAGGTGGTCATGTTTTTGAATGCTTTCCCATATAATATGCATTCTCTCTGTGTATTAAACTAGCACACTGGAGAAAAGATGGATTTGTATAGCCCTGTTCTAGATTTGCTTATTTACCGGTATATGGTCAGAAATATCTCCTATCACGTCCGTCCACCATCTTATTTATTTTAATAGTCCTTACGTTTTTTAGTAGCTTTTCGGTGTGATGTTGTGAATGCAGTAAATTTGCATGATTACCAGCTTTTTCTATGAAGTAATTTTTGCTGCCATCATCTGCCGAGATCTTTGTGGAGGGCCTTCTTCAAAGGGTCAAATACTGAGTTTCCTGGCCAGATGCCATTGTAGGGAATTGAGTCTTAATTCAGAAACATCTGCATTTATTGGTGCTCTCCAATGAAGTTTTACTCAGAGTAGACCCATTGAAATCAATTAACATGACCCAGTTAGGTCCATTAATTTCAATAGATCTACTCTGAGTAAACCTTAGTTGAATACCATGCATTGCAGACTTGGGAGGTTTGATCATATAAGCATCACCAATATTTTCCTCTGCTGAGCACAAACAGCTGTTAATGTTTGTGTGCTGTGATGAGCAAAAGCAGACATTCCTTCAGTGTATGGTTTAATACTTGGACTGTCTGTTCTGGAAATAGATGGCTGAAGAAAGGTGATAAAATGTATCCTGCTCTTTAACTTAGCAGTCCTGCCTTTTTATTGGAGCCGATCTATTTTAGAAGCATCTTGTATCCCATCTCCTCAATCTATCTCTGCACAACAGTGATACTGAAAAGCATTTTATGGAGACAAATACGGTTCCAGTTGACTTTACAGAGTGCTGTGTGCAGGAGAAGGATCCTAATAAGCTTAGCGATATCTTTCAAAGGGCAGGATAGCTTACAAATTGAGCTTTGGTCAGAATGCCTCAGCATTTTCTAATGGTAGCAGGTTGAAATCCTGTGCTCACTTGCCTGGGAGTAAGACCCATTGAACACACTGTACTGGGGCTAGTTTACATGGTTACATATAACTCTTCAGTATTTCTGGAACAGTTTTGCAACCAGACTTCCAATAGATTAGAAAAACAGCAATGGTTCATCTAAACAACAGCTTGATTGGGCTCCAAGCAGCAGTAGACTTTTATTGTATGGTTTTAGCTTCTTATTATTTTTGTGAACAGCTTTGATACATTTTTGTGATATAGTGGTATATAAATATTTTTTTATAAATACATAAACATACAAAATCCACTCATCTTTGCTCTTACTTTGAACCTGACAGAAATTGGATGTAGTGCTATTTTGCATATGTAGGCCTTTCAGCAGCTGTATATGGTAGATCAGCATTCTTGTACTTAGGCTGTGA
Source organism: Podarcis raffonei (assembly GCF_027172205.1). NCBI lineage: Eukaryota > Metazoa > Chordata > Lepidosauria > Squamata > Lacertidae > Podarcis > Podarcis raffonei. Next base: position 35,373,137 of record NC_070612.1, read on the forward strand.
GTGAGAGGGCTAAGAAGGCCAACTATTGAGGTCATGGTTGATTTAAGATTTGAAACGGATGTTTTCTGGCCCCGAGTCCACCTTTTTGCCCACGACATCAGCTCTCACTCTCTAAGAGAGTTTATCATCTTTAAAGTCTCCACATCAACCATTCCTGCTTTTAAGAAAATGTCATGCACTGTAGATTGAGTGTTTAAAACGTTGATATGCTGAACTTGATAAATAGCACTGGATAAGTAGAAGAAAATCAGAAAGGGGAAAATATAGTTGTTGCATGTATATATGCCAGAACTTCTTGTATTATATCATTACTTGGCTGTTGAAGCAACATGGAAGAGCAGAGCAGAGCCCTTTTGCTTCTAAAGTGTGGTTCCAAAAGCGATCACCGGAGATTTGTCCTACAAAGTATCAGGTGCATGATTGCAAATTAACAAGTGTTCCTTGCAGTGCATATTGAGAGATGTAACATTGACTTTGGAATAAGAATCAATATTCTTTGATCTTGGAATCCTTTGTCTTGTTTCATGTGCAAAGTTGCTTAAGGAGAGCATTTTTTTCTGCACCAGAGAAGACAAAACATTAGGAGACAGCAAACAATTGATTCCTAATAAATCAGTTTTGCCTGTGTAGATAGGAAGTTTAAGCAAAAGGCAAAATAGATATCTTCCAGGTAAATAATTGCATGGGCATATATTGCCACTGGATTATATGTAGCTCACTATCATTTAATGTATTTTGATCTTCTTCTTTGACTAGGCTATTTTACATGTTAGAAGTAAACTAGCATAGGAGCCACCTCCTAGGGACCATGGGGGCTTTGGCCCCCACAAAATACTTTAGCCCCCCCCAAGTAGATGGGCATTCTCATTCAAATGGTGTGTGTGCACTTTGTCATGGGATCAATTATGTGGTGCGGGGCTTACCTGGGCCCCCACAATACTTTATTTAAGTTGGCACCCCTGGAAACTAGCAAAACTAATCCATAGGTTTTTTCCTTTTTCTTTGAAAGACAATTCATGCAGTATCCATTCACTGAACACTGTTGTTTACTCACAACATATTGCATAAGAAAGCAGTATGAAGCAAAGAAAAGCTCTAAGGGCTCAACTTTGTCCAATGTAACAGACCCTGTAGTCTAATGGAAATAAGATAGCACAACTTAGGAGCTGTTCCCATCTGATATAAACTCTTTCCAGGCATTCAATTTCTGTGTGAAGTAATCAAAGAAAGGGTTCAGGAACAGTTCACTAGCTTCACTCCTTCTATGAATGCATGAAGATAGTTGTAGTGTCACTTAAGCGCTCTCTCTTTGACTGCTAAATCTAACCCAGGAGCACTGGACTGCGGGGGCTGAGGAAGGAGTCTTTACCCCTTCCATCCCCACCTCACAATTGCCTTGGGAAGAAATCCAAGTAGGGAAGCCTGTTTATACTTCTCCACAACTATTTACATTTTTAAAACATGTTCATTAATTGCATATACACAATAGGCAGCGGCTAGCTACATTGCCATCATTTTTTCAACACTATCTCGAGATGAATCGGAGCTCAGTTGCAAGTTTCGCCAGACTTACAGCCAGAAATCAATTAGGTGTTGTTTGATGGTGCCTCTGCCATCCAGCTTGAGGGTTAAGATCACTGGGGGAAGCTCTTCAAGGTGTCCCATTGCCTGGCAAAGTGTGTGGTGTGATGAAGCGACCGAAGGTCATCTCCATGGGGATTAGATACCCTTCCTTTTGAGGTGTGGCTGGTGCTGATGCTGTTTCCCTTTTGGTGCTGGTATAAGATGCATTTTTTTTGTCTAGGTATATGAGTGTTCTAGACGGTCATGTGGCCAATTGTGACCTGAGTCCTATCACCTGCAGTGAATTGCTTTGAATTTTTTATCTGATCTCCGATTGTGTGCCGTGGTAGCGATTCACATGATTGCATTAGCTTGCTTTGTTTTATGTTGCCGATGTTGTATTCAGCCCTGGGATCACTAGGATGAAGGGTGGGCTTATAAACCTAAGAAATAAAATATAAATAGATTATTTCAAGAAAGTTTGTCATGAAATAAATTGCTTTGGTGTATCTGGGAATGTCTTGTGGTGTTCTGGTGTTCTCCCAGCCCCATTGAAGTTCTGTAGAAGTTTAAGGATGAAAGTGGCAATTTGGTAATTGTATGCGTCTTTTTGGCTTTGTTGCTTTGGCAGTTGTCTGCTAGGATTTTACATGGTTGTGCTTTACTCTTTTATTTAATTTTAATGAACATACTGAAAAAAAGGTTGCAGAAATAGATCTGGGATGAAGAATATGCTATGGAATGGCAACTCTACACTGAAGCTCAGTACATCCTGGTATATTCTTCTCCCCGCACTCTCCCAGAAAGATTTCCCATTCTTCTTACTGCCAACTCTGTTCGACACTATAAGCCACAGCAACTGTGTGTTCAGAAGCACAAGGAAGGCTCTGGAAGCTGATGATATTATAAAGGTTTGTGCTTCATAGATGTACTCTAGTGGCCACTTGGCCTTTGATTATGCAAATGCCATAATAGATAATAGAGCCTTTGGATCTGGCAGATGTTGCCATTACAATTCTAAGCAAGGGGCTGGCTCAGATACGTTAAACCTCAGGGGGGCCCCCTGCCTCAATACCCTTTAGTATCCATCTTGCATGCCTCTCGAAATGCCTACTGTATTGGATTGTAAGTATTTCATAGCTAGAATTGTTTACCTTTCTGTGAATAGCAACCCCCCACTTGCTAGTGCCCTGCAATATACCGGTAATTGCAAAACAAGGTACTAATGATGGCAATGTGACTCATACGTTTACTTGCATGTATTAAATGATTGTGCTGATTAGGACTGTAAAATCCCAACTTAAGCTAGCCTCAAGAAGAATTGTACCAATGCTTGGGGCAACAGAAGCTGGTGAGGTAGTGCAACAAGCAGGAAGAGACTGCCCCCACGGAGAAGCAACCTTAGGGGAAGGGTGGCCTCATATTGGCAAGAGACGTGGAGGCAGTGGGCAGATGAAATCATTGCCATGAGGGTGTATAGCTGTGGCAGGGCTAGTGGCAGCTAGTGTAGGCATTGTCGCAGAACACCATTGGTGCTCATGTCTGCGTGCTCATGGCCTCTCAGCAGCCACACACCTGCATTGTGCTGACATGAGATGTGTCTCCCATTAGTAAAGACATGAGGGCTTTTCTCGCTCTTAGTTGCCACAAGTGTGGCAAACTATTCCTACCTATCACATTGAAATGAATTCAAAGCACAGTGGTACCTCAGGTTAAGAATTTAATTCATTCTGGAGGTCCGTTCTTAACCTGCAACTGTTCTTAACCTGAGGTACCACTTTAGCTAATGGGGCCTCCTGCTACCGCCGCACAATTTCTGTTCTCATACTGAAGCAAAGTTCTTAACCCAAGGTACTATTTCTGAGTTAGCAGAGTCTGTAACCTGAAGCGTCTATAACCCAAGGTACCACTGTAGTGCATTTGCAGTCATCCTTAATCACAGAATCATAGAGTTGGAAGGGATCCTGAGAATCATTTAGTCCAGCCCCCTGCAGTGCAGGAATATGCAGTTGTCCCATACAGTGATCAAATCTGCAACCTTGGCATTATCAGCATCACACTCTACCCAACTGAGGTATTCTGCTCCATCTTGCCAAATGGGATTATTATCCCTTTCCCCCACCCCGTACCCTGTTCTCCCACCCCCAACTGAGGACTAGTTTTGGGTGACAGGCATGTTCTTTTTAAAAAATGAAGCATAACGCATACAGTGATTTACTTCAAATCTCTCTATAAAGATTTGAGTCTACTGTTAGTAACAACACGAGGGTGATGTTCAAGAAGAAAGAAATATGTTGGGAAATGTTTTGGAAAATTTGATGGCCAAGATATAAAGTATAAGTATATGCAAATTTGAGCAATGAAAAACAATTTTGAAAAATGCTTCTTCTAATTGCTGTGCTCCAGTTTAATTCTGCTATTGTTACTGTGATATTTCCTTGGGAAATGTATGTTACTGTATGATATGCCCGGAACCTAGTAAGCCTTAATGCTTTTTTTTTTTTTTAACTTCTAAGGTAAACATATCTTTAACTACTTTTTATCTTACCATTAAGACAAAGACAGCCTACTTTGTTTCTGCAGTATACTTATAAAAACATCACTAAGCTATACTTTACAATGGGGCACCTGGCATTTCCTAAACACGGTGAGAATAGCAAAATGTGGTGCTGTGCTATGAAATCTGTTTTGTGCAGTGAAATAGTGTGTGTGTAGAACTTATAAACTGATGATAATCTTCTTGCATCTTTTCCCCATCTCTATTTTTTCCTCCCTTATCACTCTGAGATGAAAAGTCTGTGGATTTATCTTGTGCCTGTCATGGTTCTTCACATGACTTAAAAATAATGAATTGCAGTACTCACTGATGATTTATGATTCTCACTGACGTAATTAATGATACACATCAGTTTTTCCTCTTAATTGTAGGAGGCACAACAACAAACTCATTCCCCAACATACATTAAAGGAGGACACAAGGCAAGGGGACATATTAGAAATGTTTATAGTTTTATATTTTTGAATGTGAAATATGGAGGAAATTAGATTTACATATGCTAGCTAAGCCAAAGGTTTTTTGACTAGTTTTTTGTATTAGGAAAATGAATACTGCTGATGTAAACATAAATTGAGTACTGCAATGTGTTGGGCCTTTCCCCAAATCTCCAAATAAAACGGTGTTCAGAGGTGTGTATGCTTCTGTGAGTCAGGAGGTGGAACAGTTTTATTTTTTATTTTTTTAAATTATCTCCTTTTTAAAATGTAAAACTCGAAGCCAAAAACATCGTATTTCCACCTAATAGGCTTTAGATTACAGACTACATCTTGCTTTGCTTATTCAAACTCAGTCAGATATAATAGAAATGACAATTTATTCGAGAGGTCTGACAACTGCAGACCTTCGTTGTATTGCAAAGACTGTCTTTGCTTACATAGTCAGTTTCTCAACAGCTTTTAAAACTTGAGCATTAGAAAAATGACAATTTTGCATTGCTGTGCTCAATGAAAAGAGTCGGAGAGAGAGAATAGATATTGCTAATAATTTGCATGTTTATGATCAATTATTATCTGGGAGGTTTTCACACCCATTACAAAAAGTACTAATGCCTGTACAATAACAATTTAGCCAGTCCGAACAGTATAATTAACTTAGAACTTGGGCAAATTAATGGTTACTTAAGTAATGTTTTACTTTAGTAAAATAACAAATAAGGTAGAATTCTTTGCACATCTTTAGAAACAACGGTAGATGTGTCAAGTGTTCCAAACTTGATTTGCGCATTTTATGGTACTCCAGTCAGCTGCCTATTAAAAGTGTGATCAGGTAGTTTAGACAGTGACTAGCTGTGTCAACAGAAGGAAAGTGGGGGATTAGTCTCTATGGCAACAACAAAGTATCCCTGTTTGTAGACAGACAAATTCTGCTACATCTGAAAAAGATTGACAGGTCTATTCCTTTGCAACTGACCCATAGAAATTAGCAAGTAAAAGTTATTATACTGGGCTGTATTGAAGGATTCTCAATATCTTAAAGTGCTCTTGTAAGTTTTTCTGCAGCATTTGCATGAGAAACCTGGCAAGAATTGTTCTGAGGTTTATATCTACGGTTTGATAGATGCTTTGTGAGGGAGTATTGCTGGTGAGAATAACTTAATTTTCAGTTCTCTGTATGACAGAATTGTTGGAGCATAGACTGAAGGGGAAAACACACATCAAAGGGCCCCGGCTGAATAATATGTCACATTTCTAAACTGAGGGATTATAGGAATGCTATAAATTGTATGTTCACAATAATACAATTATAAAAAATATTTCCCTCCAATTAGCTTATCATAATTGCAATCCAGTGTTTCCAAATAATGAAGGTTCTCACTGGAAAAACCCCACACATACCAGGAATTTATGTGATTTAACCAGGTGACCTTTCTGTTTCACTTAATGTTACTGAGTTGGAAGACATAAAAGCTGTAATTGAAATATTCTACTTCAAATTTAACAGTATTACTTTTTTAAGGGAATGGAAAAGTGATGTTCCTATCTAATTGTTCACATGTCTTGTATTTAGGTACCAGATGAAGAAGCTAGATTTCACCTTTAGGCCAATCATTGCAAAACTACTTTCAAAACTCTTTTAATTTCATCAAATTATCCATTGGCAAAATTCTCTCCGAATTTGATGGATGGGGGATTGGGTTGTGTTTTTTTAAAGAGAAAAGTAAAATAACACTAGACTTGGTAAAGTATTTCAGATTGTTTTAAAGCTAGTGTTAAATTATATAGATAGAACTTTAGTCCAATTCACAGAATGCCTGAAAGTCTGTCATTTAAGTAAAACATGCTGTACAATTGATTCTACTAATTTCTGTAATAAAAAGCTTTAGCTTCAGCTGTCCTCGAAACAGTGCTGAGACTCTTGAACCTGGAAGTGGACTTATCTACATTTTTTCATAAATATTTTGATACAGCATTCTAGAATGTGGAGTTGCTTTATTTTCGCATGCAAATTTCAGAAATAAGCATCTAAAACTGAGAAGACAGTATGCCATTAATAGAATGCAGTTGGAACATTAATTTTTGCCTCCTATTTCCTTCATAGTATAGTTTGACAGGAAACACTATTTTAGGGAATGAGAATAGCCAGGATGGTGACAGGTAAAATGCTAAAATATCACAGTACAGTTGCATTAGCCTTTGACATATTAGCAGTACACACTGGGGAAACAATTCTTTGTAAGATTTGTATGTAGAGAGCTGTAAAGCCATACTGTATATGCTTACTACAGATGACTGTAAAATTATCTGTGCTTCCTATTCTTAGATGATAGCTCCTTGTGCTTATTATCAGAAGCTGCTCTCAAAATTCCAAGTTGTTTTTTAAAAAAATATTTTTATTTGATTTTTAAAAATATAAACACACAACAAACATCAATTCAAAATCCAAATACTCAGATTACTTTGAATCTCCTGACTTCCCCCCATCCCTTCCATGCGTCCTAGTAAAAATAATTACAACTGCATATCAATATTTAGCCAAATATTTTTCCTTCCAAATTGTCCATAGTTTCCGTTACTTTACAAGTGTGATTAAAATCCTGCCAATGTTTTAACCTGCTTGCGGTGGTCTCTTATACAAATTATAAACTTTTCCCATTCTTTCTGAAAGTTATTGTCTTCTTGATTTCTGAGCTTCCCAGTTATTTTTGCTATTTTGGCATAGTCCATCATCATTTGCCATTCTTCTCTGGTCGGGGTTAACTCTTCCTTCCATCTCTAGACCAGTAGCATCTGTGCAGCTGTTGTTGCATACATAAACAATCTTTTCTGATCCTTTGGGATTTTGGTACCTGTAATTCCTAGTAAGAACGCTTCTGGTAAAATTTCCCCAAGTTTCAAGCTTCTCAGAGGATGGGGGAAATTAGTGTGAATTAATTTTACATATGGATCTTTGGATCCCAATGAAAAGGAATATTTCTGACATCATCTTTATATCTGGATGACATGAAAACCTTCACCCCAGTTGCTTTAAAAGGCATGCACTAAATTCCAATGCAGGATACAAAATAATAATGAAATTTAGATCTATACTCTATAAACTAGTTTACTCTGTAGATACCATTTTATTGAGACATCAGTGAGCTGCCTTGTAAATTGAAGCATTGTAAAAGTAATGCAAGGCTACCATCCTAATTGCACTTACTTGGAATGAATCACTTTGAGCTTTCTAAGTTAAATGTACACGAGATGGAACGGCATGTCTTCCCCTCCTGTCAATAATCTTATAATTTTGATATTGCCACCACAAATACACCTCTAAGCACCTTTGCCACTTGTGCTTGATGAACAGATGGTATATTTACTAGGGTTCTCTCTGTTGGTGATAGAAAGAAGAAAAAAGTTCAAGAGGAGCATTTTATATACTGACCAGTTCAAATCAGTAAACGTAAAGGGACCCCTGATCATAAAGGTCCAGTCGCGGATGACTGGAGTTGTGATGCTCATCTCGCTTTACTGGTCGAGGGAGCCGGTGTACAGCTTCCGGGTCATGTGGCCAGCATGACTAAGCCGCTTCTGGCGAACCAGAGCAGTGCACGGAAATGCCGTTTACCTTCCCGCTGGAGCGGTACCTATTTATCTACTTGCCCTTTGACGTGCTTTTGAATTGCTAAGTTGGCAGGAGCAGGGACCGAGCAACGGGAGCTCACCCCGTCACGGGGATTTGAGCAAGCCTAGGTGGTTCCAAATACTTATCAGTTCTACCCTTCCATAGAGACTATTGCAGCAGTCCAGCTTCAAAGTATTTTACTTAACATAATATCATCATCATATTTTATTATTAAAGTCAGAGTGGCTTACATGGAGATCCAGTCATTCCCCTCCCATGCAAGGTGTACAACTACTTAGTTTTTAGAGCGCTTCACCATTGCATCTCTCTGAATACTCACTAGACTCAGGCAGCCTAGGTTTTAGTTACAAAGAAATGCTTTGTCTAGTAGGAAGTTGTATTGATCATGGCTGATCACCTTTATAGGCTTTTGTTTCATCACCCCCCTCCCTCCAATGAGATTCCAAGACCTGTATCCTGATGATAAGGAAAAAGCAGTATTGCATCAATGTGGAATTAAAGGGGAATGGAATATCCTTTTGCGAAAGAACCTGGTGCGGTTTAGACCAACACACTGTTGTTATCCATTGAGTTTCTTCTGTAGAAAAGGCCTGGGCACAACTTCTGAGTTCTGTGGTCACAATACAATGCTTCATGAGCAATAGCATCAAAGGCAGTGTCTGCTTTAGAAGGGATGTCACTTTTGTTATAAGATGCAAAACAGGTTACCTGTGTGCTCATGAAAGCAATAATAAATGTACTTAGTTATGTGTGCTAGCAAGAATTATATGACACAAATCCTCAACTCAGTCAGCAAATGTAGAAAGAACAAATATTTGAATCTGAGGATCCAAAATGGTGAGATGATATTTATATTTTGCTTTGTTTGACTTTATACTTACTCAGACTCTCCTGCAATATACTCTACTTAAAACATCACATTGAGAAGCTAATAATTCTTTTCCAAGGAATAGGCTGCTTTTCATTATCTCATGTTTCCCTATGCTATATATCCTCCTCTTTTGCATTTATTACTTAGTCACCTTAGAAAAGTGAAAGGCAGTAAGAATGTAAAGATATAACCTCCTCTTTAAAGATAGAAAACTACCCACCAAAACTGGTAATAACTTCATCATTGCAGATTTATGTCTTGCAGGTTATCTGCCTTTGTAGCTGTCTTAAGTACAACTGAAATATCATTTAAAATATTTGTATGATGGCCATAATTAATTTTTAGGTGAGCTGAACTGACAAGCACTGCTTTTCTGTGTTTTGCTGTTTCTAGTGTCATTAATAAATGTAATGGATTTGGTAGTTCCTGACATCCTGTCAAAGTATAATATGGAAAGCTAATCCACAAGTAGATACTTAATCTTTTGTTCTCTTTTTGGGGGGCAATATTTTGCTTATTATTTTCTCATGGAATACGCAACCATAAACCATTCTGCATAGATTATTTCTTGAAATTCCCCACATCAGCCCTCTATGCATTCACTACATTTCCCCCTGACTTGCTTTTTGTTTTACAATTTTTTTTCTGGCTGTGATAGGCAACAGAATAAAGGAGAGTCAAGCAGGCTTATAACTGTTCACTTACTGGATAAGTCTGATTTCCTAAAGCTTCAACAGCAATGTGGGCTACTAGTACTTATATCTACAAATTATTTACCTGATTTGATTTGAACTAAGACAAGGTTTACAGTTGATTTTTTTAAAGTAGATGCATGAGATCCTGGGAGATCCTAAAGTTGTGACTATCACAGAGAAGTTTTATTGTTAGAAAACTAACCTGGAGAGGGGAGAAACACCCTAAGCACTAGGTCACACTGCCTCTCAATAATAGCTTCATCACAGGCTGAAGATTTTCTTTTATACCATTCTTCTAGACTTGCGTAACTTAAGCTCATGAATAAAAAGTTCTCAGAGACTTAAAAGGAAAGACTAATTGTTAAACATAATTCTTGCAAATGGTATTTTGTCTCTTGCACTAGCCATATCAACCTTCTCTTTGTGTGTCTTTTTCACTGCCCTCTCTGTTCCACATTGCCCTTTATATCTCCACTCTCCCCACTTTCTGTCCCCTTTCCCCAACTATAGATGAAAGAAAAAAGAAACGAGGGGTCTCTACACCAACACAGATACTGGTACCTGTTTATCAGTCTCCAGACGTCCCCACTATAAAATGAGATGAATTGTTCAAAAATGTCCCCTATATGCAGTGTTATTTTTTTTAGAAATAGAAGTCTTGGAAATCAACATGAATGTTTCCCTTGTTCTCTTATAATGGCAATGGTACCCACCTGAGAGGGAAAAAAGCCCAGCCTAAATGATATACAGGGACTCAATGGTTAGGTTCCATTTAAATCAATGGTGCTTACTTCCAGGTTAGTGGAGGATTTCACCCTTATTGTGCAAAAAGTCACATAAAAAAATCTTCAGCTTCTGCACCCTTATTTTTTGCATTAGTTTATTCGGGGAGAGGGGCGGAGCCAACATCAACAGGACCCTGTACTTTGTGCCCTTTCTTTCACAGGTGCCATGCCATAAAACAAAATCCTGGTCCCATTTAAAATTTGCATAAAGATTATGTGATGGTCCCATGTTTGTTGCACATTCATCCTGGGTGGAATCCACACACACACACACACACACACACACACACACACAAATGTTGTCAAAAAGGTTTTTTCTTTTTGTTTTTTTAAAAAAGTTTTGAAAAATACATTGAATTTGGCATAGCTCACTCTCACCATCTAGTGTCACATTCGTATATTGCACTTTACAACACATTTAAAATGTTTTATTTGCAGCTGTATAGCTGAGTCCCTGGTTTGTTCACGTGGAAGTTATACGACATTGCACTTTCCAATACAGTTTTCCATCATGTTTTGTATTTTGAGCTTTCTCAGTTAGAAAAGTGATAGAATAATTGCACTAGAAAGTTTAGGATAATCAATTTTGTCTGGGAGGACTTTATATCTCTTCATGCTAAAGAGAAGATTTGGGAAAGGGCCTACTGGCCAACCTTACATTTTGTGATTCTCTCATTTGTAACATGCACCCACAATATTCCATTGTCTTTCATTTCTATATGCTGTGGTGGCTGGTGGGGAGGTGCACTGGAACATAAAGTGAGGGAAGAGGGATCTGCCACCAAGGAGCAAGCAATGGCGAAGTGACTCAGTACTGTTTTCACAATGTAAAGTGAGGCAGCAAAGAACATGGGGGTCTGAAGTTAGCACCCGGTGGGTGCATTACTTCTCAGTGGCTAGGAATGATCCCTTTGGGCATGAATGTCAATAGCCATTCCTGGATGATGCTAGCTAGGCAGCAGCCAGGCACCTGTCTCTACCACTGCTTTCTGTCTCCCACCAAAAAGGGCGCCAAGAGCTCCTCGTCTCTTGGTTAATGCCTCTTCCTACTCACTGCATAACCTCATAAGCCTGCGCTGTGCACATGAACAGAATCATGTACAGAAGATCATTTCCCCCCTCTAACAGTGAACTCAGGCTTGAATTCGAATGGCTATGTAGGCAAGATGGGATGAGAAGAGGGAAGCTATCATCATGCTGAAGGAAACAGATTGTAGAAGTACAAATAAATATTAAGGAGAAAAAACTCCCAAGGGGTTGAACAGCCCCATGAGTACTGCGTATCCTCGCTGTCCACATAATATTATCTTATTATGAATATTTTAAAACTTCTGGTTTTATTTTGAAATGTAGGCTGATGATGACATTCAAATAGCTTACCTTGAGGGCTTAACAGTTAGTCCTTGCCTCAAAGAGCTATTCTGTGGACTGCCCCCAGTGTCACAACTGTATGTGTTGGGATCAACAATGCCAGGACCCTAGAAGGCTGTTCCCAGGAATTGGAAAGTAGCAGTCTGCTCATTCTGAAATGAATTGGGGCTCTTTGAATGGCTCCTTTGAATGTTGACACCTCTTGAGATTATTAGCTCATTCCAGAGGCCTTCATCCCATACTAGCACCCAGCAGCAAGACAGTCTGCCGAAGACCCCCAAGGGGAAAAGCTCACCACAGGAGCCAGGATGGAGTAGCAGGTGGTGAAAACATTGGCAGTGCCTCTCCATCCTTTCCACACATGCTACATGATGGAAATGCTATCAGCGTCTAGGAGGACACGGGTTACTGCCAAGGTGGTTGGCGTTTATAGCGGAACACCCCTATCCTAGGCAAAGGCAGATGCTGGCATACTCTGTTTCAAACAAGTGTGTTGAGGTCCTAGAGAGCCTTTCTGATCAACAGAGAGACTGCCAGAGCTGCCATCACCTGCAACTCCAACCTGGCTCCTTTGGTAAGCTTTTGCCTTTTGGGAAAACATCATTAGACAACATATCCTCCAGGAGATTAGCTCACTGCATCACCCAGTGATAATGAAATAAGGATGATATTATGCTGCACTAAGGTAGATGTTTGGAATGTTCAGAGATAAGCTATCATCATAATTGTATTTAAAGATTATGGTGCTGAAATATTTATTGGCTTTCTGACACACAAATACCTGTTCACAGGGTCAAGGGCTAGCAAAATCTTCACCTATTCATTATTTTAAATATTATTTTTTGAACTGCTGAAATGCATCAAATTGGAGAATTGTCCATATAAATTATTGAATAATACTGCTAAAATGCTATTTGGCTTCATCATCTATCTGTCTATAAATATGTATGTGTGTAAGTGTAAACAGGAAAGATAACCAGCAGCAACCACTTAAGAATTTAACATATTAAGCTGTTTATAAATGTTTTAAAATAATTTTTTAAAAGCAATTAAAAACAACAACATTTTGGGTTGTATCCAATGTTACACAAGTGGGAGACATACTGTTTCTGTATGGTGGGCTGCAGGGTGAGGAAGGGAAACACTGGCTGCATGAGCAACCTTCATAATTTTGTGCAGTACAAAAGGTTTGAAAACTTGCTTGAAAATGCTCTATTGTTTGCAATTAACATTTTCAAACCTTCACCTTTTCTCTCTACCCCACCTAGGACATGGCAAGCAGATTTTAAAAAAGTCATAGTGAAATCATTTTTTCATGTGATTCTATTATGCATTTTTTTGTAACTAGATAAATGGGCGCTAATTGAAATGTGAGGCTTAAAAGCATTGCTTGCATTTAGCGCAGTTTACAGATGAGTTCAGAAATCTTATTTATTAAAGTATTTGTATACCAATTTTTTTTGTCACACACATACACCAAATCGGGAGCAATATTAAGCAATATTTGATGAAAGTAAATGTTTGAATTAGAAAAATAAAATGCAACGAAACATCCGAAAATATCAAAATGTCACAAGACATAAAGAATTAGACAGCGTTCCCATTTAAAACCAGGTATTTTTTTTCCAGCCAGAACTCACCAGAACTCAGTTCTGGTACCTCTCTGGTGGGGCTCCATTGCCATTATAGGAAAACAAGGGAAACGTTCATGGTGAGTTCCGACACCTCTTTTTCTAGAAAAATAGCACTGTTTAAAATTGCATCGTTCAGGAGAGAGAACCAGGTCCACCATAAACCTGGGAAAATAAAAATGTTTCTAGGTGACTGAGGAAGCTCAGAAAGAATGTCCATGCCATTAGAGGAAGTTCTATGACTGGAGCACCACCACAGAGAAGGCCCTATTTCACATCACGAGACAGTGGGCAACAGTGGATTATTTATAATAAATCAGTATATTGCTTATAAAGAAACTAATCAGTGTTTTTATCTTAAAAAAATGTTTAGGGGTGCAGTAGTACCTCCGGTTGCAAACTTAATTTGTTCTGGAGATCTGTTCTTAACCCGAAACTGTTCTTAACCTGAGGCGCGCTTTCACTAATGGGGCCTCCTGCTGCCGGTACGCGACTTCCGCTCGTATCCCGGGGCAAGGTTTGCTACCAGGAATATTTACTTCCGGGTTAGCGGAGCTTGTTACCCAAAGCGTTCGTAAGGACAGCATGTAACCCAAGGTTCCACTGTACTCTCATTTTCCTACTCATATTGAAATACTGCCCCTCAATGAGGCCAAACTTCAATTCACAAAATGTTTAGGAGTACACGTACCCCTGCATGCCCCCAGAAAAAAAGTACTGAACCTAATATTCACCTGTCATGCCGTAATCAGTTTTCCATTATGATTCCATGGAAAGTGCAATATGAATGTAAGAGATAATACTGTATTTTTCAATAGCTATTTCTAGCGTAAGCTTTAGCTATGAAATGCAGATCAGTTAAAAGCCATATTTGGATTTAAATCAGTTAACACCCATTGAAATAAACGGCACTACATCATATTAAAGCAGAGCAGCTTAGATTAATTTATGGTAATATTGCCTAAAATATTACTTTTTACTGACTAACTTAGAGGGGGAAAGTCCTCTAAGATCTGCTGTGGGAGTGTATCCTCAGAATACAGAATGCAAAACAACAAGAACGAAAACACTTGTTTTGCAAATGGGAATATGCAAATTGCTGATGAGAATTCTAGGTGCCATAAACTCTTTGTTTTTACACAGAGGAGTAGTATAGTGAGCTGACATTTCTTATAAGGTTTCACAGTTGTGTAGACTAGTTTCTCTGCAGCTCTGCACATGTAGAATCTTAGATTGTAACTTGCACCTTCAAATCCATTGAGAGCTAAGAATCTGCAAAGTTCTCCAAATATGATTCAATTTTTGTCTTAAAGAATGACAAGTTGGTGAATACATACATAGCCTATATGTGATGTTGAGCCTAGCAAAATTTAAATAGCCATTTTCTGAAAACGGAGTTTTTGTCTTAAATATCTGCTTTCATTTCTGCAAATTTACTAAATAAAAATAATTATGTTGTTTGACAATAGTTGGTGCACCCTGATGTATTTTTTCATTTTTGCCAGAAAATAAAATATTTTCTCAGAATTTAGAATGAAAATATTCTATACAGGTGCAGCACTACAAATATTGAACCAGATATAATTCTATATAGTTATGGGGTTTTTTCCTGATTTTTTAAAAAATAAAGCTTACATAAGGCTATTTCATAGCCAATACTTGTATTTAACTTTCATGGCTTAGTTTACAAGCTTATGATGTTCATCTAATGATTCTGTTTTAAATTAAGATCTGATTACAAAAGTAATTTGTTCCTTGTGCTGAATGCAAGTACTGTGTTCTCCTTTTAGGAAAAACAGTTTCTAGTATTTGCTACTCCCATTAATTTGTTTCTAGCAATATATTGATGGTGTTTCACTAATCTGCTTGCATTTTACACCGCCAACCAAGGGTACATTTAAAATTAATATGGGGATTTCCTTGTATGTCTCCGAGCTGCCCTTGAACACCCCTTAACCATTTTCCCCGTTTTCAGATTCCTTTTTTACACTGGTCTTCAGAAGAGAAGTTTAAAGATAAACCGTCACAAAAAAATATGAATTCCATTCAGCTGTGAAAATTGTAACCAATACAGATCAGTAGAAAGGAATTAGTAGTCACATGAAAAATAGTAGCACACAGCAGTTATTACCTAACTTGAATGTAGCAAATAGATAAAGTGCAATGTTATGGCAATTAATGATGAGTTTGTATCAGTTGTATCACCTTTTAGCCTTCATCGTCAATCTATAGGAAAATACTGTAATGAATGAGAGCTTCAGTGTTTGCCTCAGACTCCCTGCCCTGAAGGTTTGCAACATGACAGCCCTGTATGTACAAAGGTTCGCTATACACATCTTGCTAAAAACTCAAATTCTTTTTCAAACTTTTATTTTGGTTGCTTGTATAAGACTCTGCTTCGTTGTATTCCCATACAAAGTGGAACATGTTATAATCGTCCTGTATCACATAATGTTCTGTTGGAAGTAGAGATTCTGTAGCAGTATTTTTTTTATTACAGTCTCTTTATTTCAGTGGCTATTTTAAAAGAAGGTAAATTGTTTTAACCAGGGAGCAGTGTAAAATTGACCAGCCATGTGGGGGGAAAAGCAAAAGCAGAGAAATAAGCAAAAAAAAAAAAAAAAGATTCTGTGTATTTGTTTTTATTTCACAGCAGAAGGGGGCACTAGTGGTCTATAGTAAATAACCAGCCAAACCTTACTTTTGTTATACCATATTTAATAATAATAATATAATTTTCCTACTTAATATTGAGGATGTTTTTCTGTGAATAATTAGCATTATAAATATATAATGCTAATGTAAAAAGTTAAATAATTAATAGAATATATGTAAATATAGTCCGTTGTCTCCCCTGTCTTTTTACATTATTATTGTAATGCTAAAATTAAAATTGGCCTACTGGCCATGGTAAGGAACTAATGCTTATTGTTTAAATGCTTACAAAGATGACTCCTGGCATTAGACATACTAGCATTAAGCATTAAATTTTGTTAATTTCAATCAGTTCTATTGTGTATACATAGCAAAGTGTGTGTAATTTTTTGAGCCCTTTTTGTTTGAACTGCAGGATTTGAACCATTTTATGTGTATCACCGTTTTTATTTTCCAGTGTTTTACACACACCCACACCCACACACACAGCCATAGTAAGTGTGAGATTTCTTTACTTGCTTTCTTCTCTACTTACCTTTCAAAATAAGGTACCTTCCTGATGATTTTTGAAAGTGCATTTTGCAAAAATAATAAAAGGGGGGAGAGCCATCTAAAAGCTATAAATGGATGACTTGACACCTCTGATGGCTATTTTTGAATATATTCTCATAACCTGTGAGTCAAGCTCAACTTCGGCAACTCACAATAGCACCAATGTGGTTTGCAGCAGTGAATGTTTTCTCTTCATTTTTCTGGGTACAGGAGTACGCAGAATGCCAAGCAGAGATCAGTTTAAAAGTTAAGGTATAGGTTCCTTTATTTTACCAAAAATATCATTTTATAATAAATGTTGGCAGTGTAATTAAATGGAATTCTGGGGATTTTTAATTTAAAAAGCACATATTCAACATACAGACATGTGTTTTATTGATTTCTGATATTAATATTTCATACTTGGCCTTTCGTTTTAAAAAATGCAGAATTATTATGACATATGAAACCTTCTTTATTTGATTTTTAAAAATATTTAGTCTTGTTACCAATGACTTCTGTAGTATGAGTAAGCTTATTGTCTTTCATGGGAGACAACATCTCATAGTTTTCGACACAAAAGTTACTTCAGAGAAATAAAAATAATGTTGAGTTTATCCCTTTTTTAAAAAAATAATAATCCCTGAACATACTACATGTGAGCCCTGAAGTAAATATAGTTTCTTAATGTTTATATAAAAGGCATGAATCATTCAGAAGCAACAGAATTTGGGGGGACGACGACCGGTAAGACAGTTTGGCAACTGTGTTCAAACTATTCGCTTCTAGAACTTTCAAATGACTTGTCTGCCATTAGAATTTTAGACTTAACCAAATACAAACTTGGATTTGAATTTATTCATAGCAAATTTTTTTACAGAAGGCCACTTCAGGTTTTTTTAAAGCCACAAAAATGAATATATGTATAAAAATGGTTCATAAATATTTTCTTTGTCTCGGGGAAGAAAACAGCACTATAGAATGTGAGGGGTTTTTTTATCCTCTGGAGGCAGGGCTCACCTATATTGTCTTCACTTGAAAGCAGCATTGCAGCAGGTTGGTCTAGATTGCCCTCGGGGTCCCTTCCATTTCTAGGATTCTGTGAACCTTCTCAGGCACTTCCACATGCTTAATTTGAAGAAGATGAGGATAAAATCATCCAAATGATGAGAACTAGCATTGGTTTTTTTACATTCTGCAAAACAGCAGTAAATGTGCATTTATAGCAAGTAGCATGAAGATGACGCTATATCCCTTACGCTAAGGGACAGTGACTGACCCAAAGCCACTCAATGAGCTTCATAGCTGAGTAGAGAGTTGAGCAGAGGCTACTTGAGCCTCTAATGGCAATTTTGGAACCAAAAGCACTGCCTGCCAAGCTCTACTCCTGCTTCTTTGTGGGGAGTGCAACCCCTTTCAAAGCAGGTTGGAGACCATTCAACTAGGTGAACCAACAATACTACTGTCTTGTCAGAATTGAGTTTCAATTTGTTCACCCTTTTTCAGGCCATTACTGCGTTCAAAAGGGATGCGGGTGGCGCTGTGGTCTAAACCACTGAGCCCCTTGGGCTTGCCAATCAGAAGGCTGGCAGTTCGAATCTGCTTGGTGGTGGTGAGCTCCTGTTGCTCAGTCCCTGCTCCTGCCAACTTAGCAGTTTGAAAGCACACCAGTGCAAGTAGATAAATAGGTACCGCTGCAGCGGGAAGGTAAACAGTGTTTCCGTGCGCTCTGGTTTTCATCATGGTGTTCTGTTGCACCAGAAGTTTAGTCATGCTGGCCATATGACCCAGAAAACTGTCTGTGGACAAATGCTGGCTCCCTCGGCCTGAAAGCAAGATGAGTGCCGCACCTCATAGTTGCGTTTGACTGGACTTAACCGTCTAGGGGTCCTTTACCTTTACCTTTTTACTGCATTCAGGCCCTGGTTCACAATGTCCACAACTTGACTTGTATCTGATATAAGAGAGAGGGAGGGAGAGAGAGGATTGCTGAGTGTCGTCATTGTACTGTTGACACCTCAGCCCAAATCTCTGGACGATCTTTCAGTAGTTTTGTGCATATGGATACCATGGTTGGTGGCGCTGAAAGATACAGAGGTCCAGGAGGAACAAAAGGATCACATTTTCTCTGTCTCTGTTCTGGCAAAGTCCACCCTATAGGATAACCAAGCCAGGCTCCCTTGCAAAACCAGCCCCAAATTCTGACATATCTCAGGACATTTGCATGTGCTTGTGTGCATACACACACGCCAGAGGTGGATTTAGGGGAGAGCAACCAGTTCAGTCACACAGGGCACCAAACCTTGAGAGCAGTGCAACTATTATGTAGAATGGAAGGCAAGAGGGGGGACACTGAATTTTGGTGTTGCAGAAATTGGGGCTCTAAAGTCCACTGCTGTGCACACACACTGATATTCATGACCTACCCAAAGTCAGGCACTCATTGATTTCAGTAGGAGAAATCAATGAGATTTAAACACGCTTAACTTGTGTTCATGGTTAATTATTTGCAATGGTTCACTTAGTGTCAGATAACTGACTAGCAGCACAATCCTAAGCAGGTTTATTCAGAAGTAAGTGATGAAAGATTTTGTGCATTGAGACAATTTATGCACAGTGAGAGCATTGTCAATCGAAACCATTGTGTCACAACCCCAAAGAGAATCTGTAATATTATCCATATCATTATAACACTTTCAATGTGCAAAGTTCTATGCAAACTTCATCTCATTCTGTTTATAACAAGAATATGTGTTATATTTGCATATTTATTTCAGTGAATGTTTTAAATTTCTACAGAACTTCTGTTTGTTGATCAGTTTTTTTGCAAACCAAATGTATTCAGAAATGTAGGAACATGCAAGCTTGTTTAATTCAGAAAGCAGACTGTTCTAAATGGATGTCAGAGTACCTGAAAAGTTGTTGTCAGGTGCCAGAAATGAGTGAGGATTCGTCAGAATTTATTTTCCAGTTATCAGAAATGTACTTAGACAAATGTTTGGTCCTTTTAATAGCTGTATTACTCATGATTCAGAGTAGCAATTTAGCATTTACTGTTACACAAACATCTATGCTGAGAAATGACAAGATACATTTCTGGTGGTTGTTTTTTTGCCTGACTTTTAATATTCTGGCATAGCAGATTAAGAGGTCATCATTTTAGCATTTAGATGTAATTTAATGATGACATATAAATATAATGTTTAAAACAAAAGAGTTGGAATGTAATCAAAATAATTTATTCATGAAAAATGAGTATCAACCTCTCAGCATAATTGTAGAAAGTTATAATGCATCTGGATGCTGTCAGCAGTCATGCACATTGATAAATAATAACTAGAATGTTGTTAGTGCTAAATACTGGAGGAAAAGTGTTCTTCAGACTGATTTCTAGATTCATGTCTACTGGAAACGCTCTGAGGCCAATGTGTGGCACCTTGCATGTTTACTTGGGACACAGTTCAGATGAAATTTACAATGTTTTAAGCCTCATTTATTTCATTAAGAGAGTCAAACTTATGTTTACATTTCCCCACTGAAATCAAAGGGACACCTCAATGGATTGCATCCTTATTTATGATATTTGTATCTCATGCTCCCCACCCTCAAAGCAGCATGTTAACATCCTAAGAGTGGGTTTCCTGAATGTGCACAATTTGTGTCTTGATTTCCCACACAGAATATAGAGTTTAGGACAGGAGGTAGAAGTTCAGTCCTCAAGAAAGTAAGGTTGACAGAGAATTCGTGCATTCAACAATAAGTATTTGCTTTTATATGGGGCGTTGTTTTCTCCCAGGATCATGGTCAAAATAAATTAGATACATAAGGAACAGCACCACAAAAGATAATTTATTGCCAGAAGACTCAATCATAATAAACTAGTATAAAACAAAATACAACCCTCTCCCATTGGACCTTTCCAGAGATTATTTAGGTAACTTGAATTTTAATTGTGATGTATCAGAGGAAAATGTCCCATGTTCTGCCAGTCTCCTGTGTTGCAGCACTACCCAGGTACTGATATACTGTGTTTTCCTCTTGGAAGCCTTGGAGAAATGAAATGTGATGCTAAATCCAGGTGATCAAAGTCCTTAGATCTTATCTAATTTCCTTTGTTCAAGGTATCCTCTTCCTGCACCTCTCACCTCAGCAAATGATTTACAGCCTGGGTGAGAGGCCAGAGAATATAAAGTACTGCTGTCTTATACATATAGAAAGAAGGCTAACAGTAACAGTAGACACAAACCAACAGTGCCTGCTTAGTGGCTTTTCAAAAGTTCTTATTCCTGAGCTTCATGTACCTTTTGGATTGTGAGGATAAAAGACACGAGACTTGTAAAGCACTGGAATAATACTTCAGAAATAATAGGGAATAGTAATAGACTTGGCAACGCTATCTAACTTAAAAATGAGATGTTCTACCTTGAGACAAGAGGGAGCATGCGGTCTAACATGATATAAATTAGCAATCCATTTCACATTTCTTAAATATCATAGTAAAGTCCTTTAAACATCTATTCAGAAGCAAGTTCCACTGGGTTAGGAAGTGCTTATAGGATTGCAGCCTAAAAGCTGTAGAGGTAAATAGGCTTGAATTTAGGTTTAAAGGACAGAAAAAAGTATGGCATAATAGTGATATGATTAACTGTGTTCTCCTCCAGCCTGGGACCATATGGTGAAGGGTGGGTAGTAGTAACAGTAACAGTAATATAATATAAAACAGGTATTTCATTTATTTTTCTTTAGACAGTAGAAGTACCCATTTGTTAAGGAGTGGTTTTAGATGCGTGTGGCTTATGGTAGATAGGGACTGAAGGAAGAACCAATGTCTCTAAAGGAAAAGAAAGATTGCAAGTTTTTGCACCTTGCTTAGCTTTGAACATGAGGCAGCAGGAGGAGAGAAGAACATGACTTTGATATTAAGTTGTAGACCTGGTTGTTCTTTCTTTTGAAAGTTGCTGAAAAATGGCAAGGAGAGTCTCAAATCCTGATGTGGCTTTTCTTCCTGTACGAAGAATTGGGAGGGGAAAGGATCTTTCTGTGTTTAGGTGTGTGTCCTGAGTCGGTTTGGAAAACGGAGCCCTGTTGACTTGATAAAGTGTAAAACAAGAGAGCACTTAATGGCTCAAAGTGTAGTGGCCTGATAAACTCGTGATACCTACAATCCATGCTGTGAATACAGTTCCAGTCTCCATTGGTCTAGGTGGGCAACAGGAAACAAGATGAGGAAGCACACAATCAGCCTGCCCCTCTCTCTGCATGGAATGTGGAATTGTCCCAGAAAAGAAAAAGTGCTTGCCTTTTGTAATAAACGGAAATCTGCCCTTATTCCCTTATGGGGGACATAAGAGCCCTTATAGAGTCCTTTGTAAGTTCTCCATCGGTCAGAGGAAAAAAACAGAGGCCAACCAGAGAATACTGAGAAGCAAAGCAGCTTGTAAGCCTGATCTTTATTGAACTGTTGCAACAGGGTGCCCCCTTCACACTCAGAAGGAGGAGGACCCAGAACCAAGGTGTGTCCGCCCTTATATAGACATTTTAAATTGCCAGCCCTGGAGTCCAAGCCCACCCACAGAAACATCATACCTACATCAAGACCACCACCCCAGATACATCAAACCTACATCACAGAAAGGGTGAGCTAAAGCAGAAATCTGAGTGGGTTATTTACCTCCTGTCCGGCAAGTTACCTGTTAATGCTTACTAGATTGATACCCTGGGGAGCCTGGCCAGTCTTTTGTAATGATAAATACTTAGTTCCTGAGCCAGATCACAGGCTCACCCTATTCATACACAGATATAGCCTTAAGACAGGATTTGTGAAGGAAAAGACAATGGGGAGGCTCCTCCATTTGACCTTGCAGAGAGAACACCTGGTCAGCCTGGGAGTCAAAATGGCTCCATGGCTGCTCTCCTGTGCAGCTTCAGACATGTGGCCTATATAACTATGTACGTGTTTGCTTGGTACATTTATGAACCTTTATTATATACATAAGACCTTAATTTATTTATTTCACTTTTAACCAGAATACTTAACTCTGTATTTTGGCTACTGGCTGAATCCTAATTGTCTGGTCTGGGTAATAAAACCTTGATCTGAAAGGTGATAATTTCTTGCTTGAGTGTTTGACTAAGACTAGGGAAACGGGTTCCAAGCCCCATTCAGCCATGATGCTCCCTAGGTGATCTTGGGTCAGTCACTGTCTCATAGCCTAATCTACCTCAAAGGGTTGTTACGGGGATAAAATGGGGAGAAGGAGAACATGTGCATCACCCTGAGCTCCTTGAAGGAAAGGTGGGATACAAATGTAAAAAAAAAATACAGTAAAAGTGGGTTTTATGAAAGATGCTTGAGCCAGACATTTCCATTGCAGAATGACTTCAGGGGATTGGTGAGGTTGCCACTCAGCTTCTGTTGTAAATCCTCCTCTTTGCTTGCATGTAACTTGCTTTTAAAAAAAGAATCCTTTAAGACTCAACTCTTTGAAAAGGAAAAAATAATAATATTCAGAGCCTCTTTTTGTAAGCACTTCTAGAAGTCCGCTTAATATTTTAATTGGTGTGTGACAGATAGGCACAATCTAATCCTATACTGCACACATTTATATGCTGATGTCAGCAGAGCATTTAGTGATCCCCATCTTAGAATGCTCATGGTTTCTTTTCCAAATCTCCTAGTACCAAACGTTCACATAATTTTAGTGAGGGTGTCTGTGGTTGTTCAGAGCTTTTACATACTGCTGTTTTTGCATCATTTTCAAGTCTTGTTTTTTCACTGTAGGATCCCAGCCAATCAGGGACCATGCAGTGAATGTGATGATGTTGTACCTCTCCATAGCTAGCCAGATTTGGCCAACTGACAAAATAGCTGAGAACAAATGTGTGGTTTTCCCTTGTGCTACTCTCACTCTGAAGGGTGTGTGTGTGTGTGTGTGTGTGTGTGTGTGTGTGAGAGAGAGAGAGAGAGAGAGAGAGAGAGAGAGAGAGAGAGAGAAAACGAACAGGTTTCCAGTGCCAAGGAAATCAAGCCATTGCTCCCTGCCATTCTGTACTATGCTGGTAGTTTACTTGCCCATAAACACCACGTAGCAAGACTTTCACCCCAACATAGTCACTAGTTACAGCTGACCAATTGTTATGTATGCAGTGGTCTGTGTTTGCCTGAGCTTGAGTCTGGACCAGGATCCTGAGTCCTGTGTTTGATTTAATATGTGATATCCAATCACATAGTATTGTCAGAGTTTGGGCTACTGTCATAGGCTCTTGAGCTCTGGGTTATGATTTGTGGCTTGGGAGCTTTGACAACCAATCACGTTGAGAGTAGGCGTGGCCCAGGCCTTCAGAAATACACACAAGCAATTGCATTGCCCTGTTTGACAGTTCAGTTCTGTTAGCCATAGGTTGTTGCTGTAAGTCTCACCTCATAGAAACCCACACATGTTAGGATTCTTGCTCTGTGCTTGCAGTCATGGGATTATTTGTTATCACATGACGGTGTATGTTTTCATTCCACAGTGTGGGAAGTGATGGAGACAGGATGTTTATGTTACTGTGCTCCATGAAGTGGGACTATTGTCCTTTGTTTGTTTCTCTTTGCTGTCTGATGAGAAAGAGGAAGGAGCTAAGGCAGAATGCTCCGAGTGTATTATATGTAAATAAAAGTAGATTAGCCAAAATGCTGAGCTATTGAGTCTGTTAACACAAACTCCTAACACTGCAGGATCCTAAGCATGCTAATGCCTTTTGGTATCAGTCGCTGTGATGTTTGGGCTAGAGAAAGCTTTTGAAGCTCCCGACCGACCAGGAGGGAGAGAACATGCCAGTCAGGCATGTGTCTCTGCCAAGGTCCTACATGTGAGTAGGACAATCCTAACATAAGCACTTGCATTGCCGTTTGACAGTTCAGTTCTGTTAGCCATAGGCTCTTGCTGTAATCACTTAAGTCTCACCCTATAGAAACCCCCACACACTTCACTAATTGTGGATAGAAACACAGAAATCTACCTTATACTCTTTCAGACCATTAGTCCATCTAGCTCAGCTTTGTCTGCTCCTCCAGGATTTTGAACCGGAGACATTCCCAGTCAGGTATTTTTTTTTTTTTTTATAATATTTTTTATTACGTTTCTTTCCAAATTTTATACATTACAAACAAATAAGGAGTTTACAAGAAACCATTTTTTTTTTTTTTAACAAAAATCCCAACTTGGACTTCCCCACCCCTTCCGATTCTGCGTTCTTTATATTAACAATGTCAGCAATTTGTTACCTTATGTCATACCTTATTGTAACTTTTACATGTTATGTATCTATATTCAATGTATTATGTCACAATTTTTATACCTTTAAAATAAACGTAACATGTTCAATTTCATATTATCTCCTTTTCTCTTTTATCACTTAGTTTACTATTTACTTAATCATAATTGCTAAAGCGTATCATTTCCATATCATGCACCGTCTTAAGATTCATACAGTTTGTAATACTTTTGCAAATAGTCTTTAAACTTTTTCCAGTCCACCTCAATTGTTTCTACATCCAAATCTCGGATTCTGCCGGTCAGTTCAGCTATCTCCATGTAGTCCATCAACTGCATCTGCCATTCCTCCAGCGTGGGTAAATCTTGTGTCTTCCAGTTCTTTGCGATGAGTATTCTTGCTGCTGTACTAGCATACATAAACAAAGTTCTGTCCTTCTTTAGCACTTTCTGGTCTACCATGCCCAACAGGAAGGCCTCTGGTTTCTTGGGAAAGGTATACCTAAATACCTTTTTCAACTCATTGTAAATCATTTCCCAGAAAGCCTTAACCTTTGGGCATGTCCACCAGAGGTGAAAGAAAGTCCCCTCTGCTTCCTTACACTTCCAACATTTATTGTCAGACAGGTGATGTATCTTAGCTAACTTGACTGGGGTCATGTACCACCGGTATATCATTTTCATAATGTTTTCCTTCAAGGCCGTACTGGCCGTGAATTTCATTCCGGTGTTCCATAACCTTTCCCAGTCTTCAAACATAATGTTGTGTCCAACATCCTGTGCCCATTTAATCATAGCAGATTTAACTGTCTCATCCTGTAAATTCCACATAAGCAGCAAGTTATACATTCTAGATAACAGCTTTGTCTTTGGTTCTAACAATTCTGTCTCTAGTTTCGACTTTTCCACCTGGAAACCAACTTTTTTGTCCATTTTGAAAACCTCTTGAATTTGAGCATAATGTAGCCAATCTCGCACCTTATTTTTTAGTTTGTCCTGGCTCTGCAACTTCCAATTGTCTCCAATTTTTTCAGTCAATTCCCAATATTTCGGCCAATAGGCCTCCATATTGGGTCTTTTTCGGGCCTTGGCCTCCACTGGTGATAGCCACCTCGGAGTTTTACTCTCTAGTAAGTCTTTATATTTCATCCAGACTGCAAAAATTGCTTTTCTGACAATGTGGCTTTTAAACAATTTATGTGCTTTAACCTTGTCGTACCATAGGTATGCGTGCCATCCAAAAGCATTATTAAAACCTTCCAGATCTAGGACATCGGTGTTTTCCAACAAAAACCAATCTTTCAGCCAGCAGAAGGCTGCAGCTTCATAATACAACCTCAAATCCGGCAGGGCAAACCCCCCTCTTTCTTTCGAATCTGTTAATATTTTAAACTTTATTCGGGGCTTTTTGCCCTGCCAGATAAATCTAGATATATCCTTCTGCCATTTTCCAAAGCAATCCACTCTGTCCACGATCTGTAAGGTTTGAAACAAAAATAACATTTTCGGCAACACATTCATTTTTATAGCTGCAATTCTTCCCAACAAGGAAAGTTTCAATCTTGACCAAATTTCTAAATCCTTTTTAACTTCCAACCAACATTTCTCATAATTATCCTTAAATAAATTCAAATTCTTGGAGGACAAATAGATCCCAAGGTATTTCACTTTTTTAACCACATTCAGTTCTGTTTCTCTCTGAAACCCCTCTGTTTCTGTAATTGTTAAATTTTTGGTCAGAACCTTAGTTTTTTGTTTATTCAACCTAAATCCCGCCACCCGACCAAATTCAGATATAAGTTCGAGAACTCTTTTTGTACTGGATTCTGGCTCCTGCAGTGTCAAAACTAGGTCATCTGCAAAAGCTTTCAGTTTATATTGTTTCACTCCGACCTCTATCCCTTGTACCAACCGGTCCTCTCTGATCATATTCAATAGCACCTCCAGGACTGAAATAAATAACAGAGGGGATAGAGGGCACCCTTGTCGTGTCCCTTTTTCAATTTTAAATTCCTCCGTCACCACATTGTTCACTATTAATTTAGCTTTTTGTTCTGAATAGATTGCATGTAATCCATTCTCAAACCCCCGTCCCACTCCCATCCCTTCCAAGTTCTTCTTCATAAACATCCAAGATATGTTGTCAAATGCTTTCTCCGCATCAATAAAGATTAACACCGCCCTTGTGTTCCTGTTAGTCTGCAAAAGTTCTAAAATGTCAATGATGTTTCTAGTGTTCTCATATAAATGTCTACCAGGGAGAAAGCCAGCTTGGTCTTTATGAATTACTTCATTTAAGACTTTTTTAAGTCTATTTGCCAAAATGTCTGCAAATATTTTGTAATCCACATTTAGGAGTGAGATGGGACGGTAGTTTTTAAGCTGAGTCTTTTCAGATTCTGACTTAGGTATCAATGTGATGAAGGCTTCTTTCCACGTTTCTGGTGCCCTCTTCCCATCCATAATCTGGTTACATACCTCCAACAAAGGTTGTATCAAATAGTCCTTCAGAACCTTGTAATATTTGGAGGTAAGTCCATCCGGGCCTGGAGATTTGCCTAGTTGCATATTCTGAATGGCACCTTCAATTTCCTGTGAGGTTATTGTAGAGTTCAAGATTGATCTTTTATCTTGAGTTATTTTTGATAGTCCATTTATCTTTAAAAATTGATCTATCTCTGATTCTTTCTGAGGCCCCTGTGCATACAGTTCTTTGAAGTATCTGTGGAAGCACCTCCTAATTTCTTCTGGTTTCTGTACGATCCTTCCATCAATCTCTAGATTTGTTATCGTGTTTAGCTTTTGTCTTTTTTTCAGCTGCCAAGCTAGCAGCTTTCCACATTTATTTGCTGATTCAAAAGATCTTTGCTTCATCTGTTTTATTTTCCATTCAATCTCCTGATTAATCAATTTTGAGTATTCTGCTTGGTGGAATTTAATTTCTCTCAGCACCTCCTTGGACTTTGGTTTGGTTCTCAGTTTTTTTTCTCCTTGGTGTATTTTCTCCAATATTTTGTCCTTCTTTCCATTCCAGAGTTTTTTCTTGATTGAATTCTGTTGTATCAGAAACCCTCTCATAAAAGCTTTGCTTGCGTCCCAGATCGTTCTTTTTTCAACTGTAGTATTCAGATTTATCTCAAAATAGTCCTTTAATGTTTTTTGGGCCTTTTTCACAATCTCTTGATCTCTTAGTAGTGTGTCATTCATTCTCCATCTGAAGGAACCGGGTTGAGTTAATCTAAGTTCTATTTTCAAGGCGTTGTGGTCGGAGCATGTTTTTGGGCAGATTTCCACCTTTTTAGTCTTGGGTGCCAGCCCCCTGGAGGTCCAGATTTGGTCGATCCTTGACCAAGACAGGTGGGCCTCAGAGAAAAAAGTTCCTTCTTTACCTAGGGGGTTCTTTGTCCTCCATATGTCGATCAAATCCAGATTGTCAGTCAATTCGAAAAAAGTTTTGGGCAGTCTGCCGTCTGATGTTAAGTTTTGGTTGTAAGACTTATCCATATGTGTAGACACCACTCCATTCATATCTCCCATCATTATGATGTTAGCATAATCCAGATAGTCCAGCAACGTCTCATGCAGCTTCTTGAAAAATTCTGATTTCCCGTCATTTGGGGCATAAATTCCTAATATCAATATTTTTTCTCCTTGGGTTTGAATTTCAATTGCCAAAATTCTTCCTTGTTCATCCTTAAATAGAAATTTGGGTATCAGGCTCTCCTTAGCGTAGATCACCACTCCTCTTTTCTTTACTTTGTCAGACGAAATAAATTCTTGGCCTAATCTTTTATTTACCAAAACCTTCCTGTGGAGCCTGGTCACATGGGTTTCTTGTAGGCAAATAATGTCCAATTGTTCTTTCTTCAATATGTGAAATAACCTCCTTCTTTTCTCCGGGGAATTTCCGCCATTTATATTCCAACTGAGTAGCCGCAGAGACATCCTGAACTATTCTGCTACACCTA
This sequence comes from Podarcis raffonei, assembly GCF_027172205.1. Taxonomy (NCBI): domain Eukaryota; kingdom Metazoa; phylum Chordata; class Lepidosauria; order Squamata; family Lacertidae; genus Podarcis; species Podarcis raffonei. Next base: position 35,402,087 of record NC_070612.1, read on the forward strand.
GAGCGGTGTATCTTCTTTCTCCTCTGGTTCCGAAGGTGCAGGTATTGCTCCACCTGGGTTGGGTATAGGCCAATTAGCTGCTGCTTCTTTTTGGAGGTCTTCTCCGTGATCGTGCTGGAACTTTCATTCCCAGTCAGGTATTGAACCTGGGACCTTCTGCATGCAAAGCATGAGCTCTGTTACTGAGCCACAGCCCTTAACCAATGAACCTTCATCCCACTAGATGGAAATGTTCATCCAACTGAAAGTAACAACAGTGCCAATGTACATTCTGCCACAGCTAATCAACTATACACAAGTGTATTGGGGTGAGAGAGTGCCAGGGTCAACTTGGCAACAGGAATACATTCCTCCTTTTCCCTGACACCAGTCCCTTTGGAAGCCATTTCCTCAACCTTTAACAAAGGGTTTGAAAAACCACTGATAAAGGATTGTGATAAAACAACAACAACAACAACAACAACAACAAAGGATAGTGTGCACATCCACTAAAGTGAACTGTTTCTTTCTATGGCTTCTTTCTCCTGACAGGTAAACAAAACAAAAGAATATGTCTTCACCTTAAATTTGTTAGTAAACTGGGAAGCTATTCAGGGAGACTGATTTGGACCACAGAATTATGACAAGGACACTGTGCATGTTTGGTAATGTGCATGATAAGTTGGTGAACTCATTGAGCAGAGTTAGCTTGTGACTGATGTTTTCAGAGGGACCAGAGGACATCATGACCCTATTCAAGCTTGCATGGATTTATACTGTAGTAGGCAGTCCCTCTATCCCATTCACTTTGCCTTCCTCCTCCTCCTCTGGGGCAGCTACAGGGACTAAGGGCTTTTTTTAAGGCTATGGAGAGCAGGCGTTAGGCTGCCCACTCCTTTCCTCGCAGTGCAATGTACCCAGCCCATGCACTAATCTTTTCCCACATATGGGTTGTCTGAAATCCTTCCCCGATTGATGACACATTTGAGATTATGTGAAAATTTGGTGTGTTACTGTTTTTTGGGATTGCCGATGGGTTTGTTCAGGGTAGAGAGATAAGATGTCAGTCAGGGATTATATTAAATACTGAAATGAATGCTACCCCATCTTATATAGCTAAACTAAATGGGAGAATTTTCACACTAGTATGAAACATGAGAAGACTTTACATTCAAGGTGTTCGCGCAATGTATAATTGTTTTCTTATGAATTCTACCTTCAAAACAAAGAATCAAGAAAATTGCACGGAAGCAGGAATAGAGAATTACAAATAGCATCTGAAGTTCTGTATCTCAGGCTGTTTATTATCACTTTGCCATTTTATGTGTCAGGCTTAAATTTCCCTGCAGCAACAATTTAAATCTTTTTACTTCTTTCTTGAGGCAGCTTAAAAATTTAATTTAGTTGAGACACTCCGTCTATGCTTTATAATAGCAATATAGAAAACTCTACTAATTTGGGGGGTTGACCCTTAAACAGATTATTTGAATTTAAACATAATTAGTCAGCTTTATTCCTACTTCCATACTGGCTTTCTCCAATTTATTCATGTAAATTTGCTTGAATTATGGCAGACAGTATTAGACACATTCTGCTGTGAATCAAATACTCACAATTCCATTCATTGTCATCCACTGGCTGCATGCATGACTATCTGCCTGCTGGGCAGAAGTTGCGAGTATGGATGTGTGCATTGTGCTTTGAGTTCCCGGCCCACAGAGTATGAATTTATTCAGGCCAAGGTAGCTGGCCTGGAGAAACTGAGAGTGGCAGAAAGGTTGGTGGATGACACCTTTAGAGTGTGGATATTACAAAGCTTTTATAAAAAATATATGACGAGATCACACTTGGACTACTGTGTACAGTGGTCATCTGGTCATCTCACCCCACAAAGGATATTATAGCGCTGGAAAAGGTTCTGTAAAATGCAGCCGAAATACTTACATGGCTGGAACAACTCCTTTATGGGGAAAGGTTACTAGTTTATAAGAAGGCTGACAAAGGGGAGACATGATAGAGGTAAAATTATGTCCAGTGTAGAGAAAGTGGACAGAGGTTCATCTCCCCTCATCATAACAGTAGTAGTCCCTGGAGCCAACGTTGTAAGCCTGGGGAGACAACTGACAAAACTACTTTATACAGTGCTTATTTAAACTGAGGAATCTCACAAGATGTAGTAACGACCATCAACTCCCTCCCTGTTAATTCTTTTCTCTCTCATTTTTTTAAATATAATTTTTATTAATTTTTTTGTTTTACAATTTAGAATACTTATTTAAATGTCCTTAAAACATCAATGACTTCTTCTCTTTCCATGGTTCATTTTGCATATCATAAATCCCTGCATATTTTACAAAAACCGAACCATTCAGTATTCCATTATCACATCCATCAGAACTTACTTACACTGTTGAATTTATCTTAATGCTGCCAACGTTTTCAAGTGTACACAATTTCCCCCCATATATTCAATAAACGTTTTCCAATCTTCTCTAAATTTATGTTCTTTTTGTTCCTTTATTCTATATGTTAAGTCTGCAAGCTGCAGTATGCGCATATGCCCAACTTGAGTAGTTTGAAAAGAGGATGTGACAAATTCATGGAGTATGTTTAACCTCCATTCATTAATTTTACTTGTACGCCACTTTTCCACCCACACATGCACAAACACCCACCCACACCATGCTCAAAGTGGCTTACAACAAAGTAAACAGGAATGCGTTTCAAATACAAAAACAATTTCCATAACATAACAAAACAATAGCAAATATAATAACATCCAAAAAACCCTACGTTGAAATAAATATAACAAAATTACTTAAGCAACATGCAGCAAATATAACAAAATTACTTAAGCAACATGCAGCATCCAATAGCAAAAATAACCAGGGAGCTCCACAGTTTCACCTTAGTCCTAGAAACACCCTTCCCATGATGTCATATATAATCTCCAAGCTTTTATATCCTGGGAATAAAGCGAGAAGTTGTGAATCACAGAAAGGAGTGTCACAAAGATTCCCATAATGAAGCACTTCTCACTTCTAGATTTGGAAAGACCTTTATCCAGCCAGCATTTATCACGATTATGTCATTTTTGGGATGGGCTCTTTTAGGACAGCAATACACAAAGCATGATTCTGTAAACACTGAGGCCTCAATTGTTTTGTGTAGGGTAGAGAGAAGTTTTCAGCCCTGAAAATGGCTGGTGGAAAAGACAATACAAAGCCCTGTTGCCCCAAGAGTCCTCAATAGGGCTTGGTGAGCTTCCCTCAACTGTTTCCCTAAGTTATGGAACGGAAATACACAAAGTCTCAGGTTTCCAAGAGCTAGACTTTGCTCTCACCTCAAAGCAAAGTGGCTCCTCTCCATTGGCCAATGTGGAATCCAAAGTGGTATCCAATAAAAATCTTGCCTTCAATGCACACTTTTTAGATAGGTTTAGAACTATAATAGATGGGAAGACTGAAGGTGACCTTACCTTTAACTAAAATACTATTTATTAATCCTTATTCTGATGTGAAAGTATCTAGTAGGGGTTTTACCTAATCCATTTCTTTTCCAGATGTCAAATACTAAATGGGGAATTTGGAAAATATCAATAACTAAATATAATTCTGGGACTTTGGTGCAATTTTGTACACTGAATTATTTATTTCAGTCATTACATTCCAGAAATATTTATCTACCACATCTTAGATCTATTTGGACCCCATCACTATGGCATCCCAAAACTTCATATATATTAATGAGTGTATTCTTGCAACACTTTGGTGAAGCTGTGAAGATAGCATGCTACATACACCTGTGTACACAGAAGTGTATCAGAAAAAAAGACAATGTTCTTTTAAAAGACCATGGACCTTAAATCTTCATGTTTACTGACAAACCAGTCGAAATTAGTAGACATGTCTATAGTTCAACTAATTACATGACTAAATTTGAAGTGCAGAGTGAATAGAATGTGCACTGAAATAAATGGGGACTTAATGGGGGGGAATGAGGGTAGCTCAGATGTTCCGAAATAAGATCCAAACACCAGCTAATAGAGAGACTAGCTATACTTTAAAAATAAGTTTTATGTGTGTTTTGTGCCATTTAGGATAAGCATCTTGTCTGTTTGCCTGTCTTTTTGTGGTTTTAGAAAGCTGCTATTTTATTTTTGTATCCCACTATGCTTGAAATTATTTGATATCCACAAGTAACTGTAGCATAACATTTAATCATGGGGAAAATAAAACTTTTCAAAAGGCAGACATTTTAAGAAGCTCTTCCTAATGTCAAGGGAATCATCTTGTGAAACATCTAAATGACCTTCATACTGCTAGTACAGAAATTTCAAAAAAGAGAGTTGAAACAAAGCTGATGACTGTCATACTCTTGGTGGTACATGCGCCAATATGACCTTCGAGTGATGGTTTCACTAAAGAAGCAATGATAAAACATGCATGAAAACATCTATAGGCATGCTGTGTTTCCCTTAGACATACTTTAAATGGTTCAGGTTGGAGGGAAGATTGTAAGCCTGCTGTCTCATTTTGACTGAATGATTGTAAGCCCCTCTGGGAGCCTTTTTGGTTGAAGAGCAGGGTACAAATGCTCAAAATAAAACAACAGTGAACAGAAATTCCAAAGAACTGTGTTTCTTCTGAAATGGGAATAATCGCTGATTGGACCTTGGATTGACAAAGGAGTGGCAATTCTAAACAATGGTAGAGGTTTGAGTAGAGTGAGCAGGGGGTGACACTGGGGCGAGCAGTTGGCAGTTTAAAACAAACTTTGAGTATAGTAAGAAGGGAATTTGGACAGGCTTTGCTGTCTTAGATTTAGCTTCCGTGTTGTACCCATCTTTGCTACTTCTAGTTTCTAATATATGTAAACATTGGTTGGAGAAGTATATTGCAAAATCTGGATCCACTTGAATTTTGAAGGATGGCTATTTTTCAGTTCTTATATCATTTTGGAAAGTGCAAATTTGATATATTTGGCTTTCAATACGAACCATATTGAATTTCTGTCCCATCCCTATCTATCTCCATCTACAAAACTGCTCGTTTATGACCGTAATAAAACAGGTTGACTGATATCTCCCACCTACAAAAGGGGAACAAAAACGCTTATTTTAGGGGAAAGTGTGCATTAAAATACATGTATTTATGAATATACCATGCAAAATGCAAAAAAGGTGTGTATTTGGAAAGATGCATGATGAAATTCAAGCAAAGTTTTGCAAAATGTGGCAAAACCGAAGATTGGAAAAATGAGAATCCAGGTGGCTCTGCAATTGACACATTTACTCATCCCATGTATTTGCAGCTATCAAAGTAGCGGCATTGTATCTGGTTTCTTCTAAGTAGCAGCTTTGCTGCTGCTTGCCGTGGCAATGCTGTAATTAGCAGCCCAGCAGGCTGCTATTGCCCTCGGTGCCTCTGGGTGAATGGTGCCATGTCAGGATGTGGCATCATTCCAGAGGCATTGTTTGAAGGGAAGGAGAGAAGATGGCAGCCTAGGAGCACTGGGGGGAAGGGACGGACAGGAGCCTGCTGGGCTGCTGACTGCAGCTTCACCAATACAAGCAATGGCCAAGCTGCTAGTTAGAAGAAGAAATCTTTAAACTAGAAGCACTAAGCCTTCCCCACTCCCCATCCATTTTTCTTTCCCCTTTTTTGGAATCTCCCCTCCCCACAAGAGTATTGCAAAAAATAAATAAATAAATTCTGCCCTACTTTCCTGGCCTGCAGCGGGGGCTGTGGAATGGGCGGTACCCTTGACTCACAAAACGTCTGGTTTTTCAACAGTATTTATGAACGTTGCACTGGGTATTTACAATTCAAGATATGAATTGAATTAATATGTAAAATACATCCATCAGCGACACTGACGCGTGTGAATTTAACATTCTGTTTCTGCTTATCCAGTTTGATCACAAATGCTTTAAAACATACATGAATACAGGAGAGGCATGGCGAAGCTCAAAGCAAATGCATTTAAACATTTGAACAGCTATTAATGGAATTCTTCCCCCAGGTGTATGCCCAGCTCTCTGTATGACTCTGCTGAGCTTGGTTAGTTACACCCCTGGAAATAAAAACTGGAGAAAATGAAAGGCTAAAAAGATAGAGGACTCAGGCAAAGATAATGCAAGCATAAAATAAGCTCAGCATATTGCACTCTCCATAGATATAAAAAGCCAACAGTGATCTTGAGCTACAGCAGAGCTCTCTAGAACAGACTTGCTTTTCAAACGCTAAGAAAATTGTTGAGACTTCAAAATCTTTGTAAGGGGCAAGGAGAAAAGGGTGTTAGGAAAGTGTAGCATGCTGATAATGAATTACGGATTCACAGATATTAAAAGATAGGGAAAATCTATCCAATCACGTATGTCCTGCTGTTGATGCTGGATAGTTTCCTTTCAGTGAAAATCACAGCTGCTATGTCCCATTCAGTTTTCAAAGAGGTTTCCTTCCCACTACTTCCCTTGAGCGATAAATTCTACCATCTCACAAATCCCAGAACCAGATTTTGCTCTCTTTTGTGTGGGCTAATAAGCCTACATTTATCAGTTTCCATCTTGTCCCAGATTTTATTATTATTATTTTATAGTTGTCATTTGAAACTCGTTGAAAATCAAAGTTGTGTTCATTTGCATGGGAATATATGCCACCAAACTTAGTGAAACTTACTTTTTGACTAAATATGATTATGATTGCTCTATGTGCCTCATTGGTTCTCGTTCTCTAAAGAGCATAATACAGCACAGTGGAACCTCAGTTTTCGAAAGTCTCTGTTGACAAACATTTCAGAACTCGGACACCGAAAACCCTGAAGTAAATGCTTCCGTTTTGGAACATGCCTCAGAAGCCGAATGGTTTCCACTGAGGTACCACTATATTTTTCTCAATTTTCACTGTAAATTTGCAGACTGCCCTTTGCACCTCAGTTTTTGAACGTTTCAGAAGTCGAACGGTCTTCCAGAACAGATTATGTTTGAAAACCGAAATTCCATTGTATTGGACTTCAGTATATTGTTGCCATTGCACATAAAGATAGAAAGCAAAACTGAATGCTGGTATGTCAAAATAATTCCTTTATTCTAGCAAGAACATGTTTCCTATCCACAACGTATTCTTTCCAAACATTCAAGATACCCCAGTTCGACAAGTTACGAAGTTGCTTATAATAAATTTCAGCACTGACATACTATTTGTTTTACTGTGATTTTCATGCTACTCCATAACATGTGAGCTGTTACCTGCTAGACATTTTACAGGTAATTTGCAATGCACTGTATAAACAAGAAAACCTCTGTTGCATATGTGGAGCTTTTTTAAAAAATATATATATTTGCCCTACTTTCTTCTAAGAAGTGGGCTCAGACATATCTAAAGCATCCAGATGCATCCGAGAGGATTTCCTTCATTTACATTTTAAGTACTTAAAGCACCATATTCACCTTGTGTACATATTTTGATATCTTACCACAGTCACATGCAGAATATCTCTTAAATTGTGGGTAATAAAGAGACTAGTGTCACTGAGGCTGGAAAGAGATGTTGCAGAAGACCTTCTGCTTCCTCTGAAAAACACAGCCCCATGCATCCTCTAGTAATCCAGAAAGGGTGATGGTGACATCTCCCTACCCCTGCTGTACTTCACTGACTACTCCTTGTGGGGGCAGGAAGGATGGCTTCATGGGGACATGATGCCATATGTTTTCTATTACTAGACATCACCAGGGGAAAGAGCAGGAGGAAACACAACACTGTTGCTTTCACAGTAGCCACATCTAACTTCTTCATTCACAATTCATAGACTGTAGCCCAGGAGTAGCTAACCCCAGTTGACAGGCCTGATTGAGGCTCCCAATAAAAATTTTCTGAACCATCCAAGACTCCAGTGCGACAGTAAATTAATATTAAACATAGTGCTGAAGTGGGCAGAGCCAGCACCCTACTGGGGATGCAAATCACCCCTTCCTGGGTCATAAGACTGATCATTTGATGAGCAGGGCGGGCAATATAACTTTGTTGTTGATGTTTAGTCATTTAGTCGTGTCCGACTCTTCGTGACCCCATGGACCAGAGCACGCCAGGCACTCCTGTCTTGCACTGCCTCCCGCAGTTTGGTCAAACTCATGCTGGTAGCTTTGAGAACACTGTCTAACCATCTCGTCCTCTGTCATCCCCTTCTCCTTGTGCCCTCCATCTTTCCCAACATCAGGGTCTTTTCCAGGGAGTCTTCTCTTCTCATGAGGTGGCCAGAGTATTGGAGCCTCAGCTTCAGGATCTGTCCTTCCAGTGAGCTCTCAGGGCTGATTTCCTTAAGAATGGATCGGTTTGATCTTCTTGCAGTCCATGGGACTCTCAAGAGTCTCCTCCAGCACCATAATTCAAAAGCATCAATTCTTCAGCGATCAGCCTTCTTTATGGTCCATCTCTCACTTCCATACATGCAATATAACTAGGCATAGACTAATCTGTCAATTTTCTTTTCTCTCAGTTTCTTACTTTTCCAGTCTTAAGTTCATTTCGCCACATTTCTAGATAGATCAGTTTGTGATTTATTAAAAGAAGTTATCAGAAACATTCCTCCGTAATTTTGGCCTACTTATACACAGGCATTTTCCCCAAATATAATGTATTTCTGAATGTCGCTTTCTTGAATATATGCATTTTATACACATTTTCCCTTCCATGTGCATTTTTTCTTGTAGGTGGGCATTGCAATATTCAGAGAAGCATGAATTTTGAAGTCTAGCAGTGTTTATTTTCACATTGTTTTTGGAAGTGCAAGCTAAGTATAAGTTCACATTAAAAAGGGAAGCAAACTGAATTTCTCCCCCACCCATAGCAATAACCCCCTCCATACCTGAGTTATATGGATCAGCTGAGGAGGGAGTGCTATGTGCTTGCCTATTTCTCTTCCGTGTATGTGTGCAAGAGAGAGAGAGTTCAAGGGGTGTGCAAACTCACCTCTGACGTGCGAGCCCTGGAGGGTTGGCCAAGGGTGAATGCCAAAAATGTCGTTAGGTCCCCCAAAAGTTAGCTTCCCCAGCTTATAATCACCCACACATTTGTATCCTAAATGGTTTGGGGCCAGATTATCTGGAGGATTTGCCTCCTTCCACAATTACCTACCCAGGCCTTACGATCTTTTGTGGCCCTTCTCTGGGTATTCACACTAAATGATACCCAGAGGTGGCTAGCTGAGAGGGAGAGCTTTCAATATTGGTATCTCCATTATGGAATGTCTCCCCAGAAAGGGTAATTTAGTACCTGTGGTCTTTTCAGTGCCAGGCTAAGTTGTTGTTTTTTTGGTCTTAAATACATGTTTGAACTTTCATTCTATTAGTGGCTGTACTCTTGGGTTTTATTTTCCTGTTGTATTTTTGTACTTTATGGTTTTGATTTTGACTTGTAAACCACCCAGAGAATGCTATAAGGATGTGTATAAATATCTACAAAAAGTATGCGTGCAAGTATTCTTTTTTATTATTACCATTTATGTCTACCTTATGATCAGTGTTTATGGTATTTTGCAGAGTAAGCAAAAGAGATGGGTCCCTACTTCAGGGATTCATTTTTATTTATTTATTATGTATCATATTTATTATTTATTACTATTTATATTCCATCCTGACTCTGAGCTCAGGGCAACATCCATCGTTCTCTCTCCCCCGTCCCAAATATCATCCTCACAGCAACCCTGTGAAGTAGGTTGAGATGAGAGATAATTGACTGGCCCAAAGCTTGTCCTATGAGTTTTGTTGGCTGAGTAGGATTGTGAACCTAGGTTTCGTGAGTCTTAGCTCCATACTCTTTATACCAGACATAAATAAATATATGAGCATTCCAAGTAAAACTAGATACATTGTATTTCGTACAAGATTTTTTTTAAAAAATAAAACCTTATAACTTTTTCCTTTTTTAAATTGAAGGGGGTTTAAGAATGGCACCAAAAAAGTTCTGCCATAACAATTTAACATTGCCATTCTGAGGCAAACTCGTACCCTCATTATCCTAATCCAAGAGATTGAGAGTGAAACCTCGGAGCCAGCCATGTCAGCTATGCAAAGCAAAACAAGTAATATCAAGAGCCTGGGAGCCCCATGGTTAAAGATCCCACACATGTTTCTTAGCCAGTTTGACCCATCTCTAATGTCTATTTAAAGTGGAGCACTTGGTAGCAATCTGGATACATATTTTTGCTTAAATTCTCCTTTGATACGGCAGCTGTCAAGCAGCCAAAAAGCCTGACCCAGATGTACTGAGTAAACCCAGCAGATTATTTGTCAAACAAATTCTGGAATTCAATATTTGTTTTTTTTTATTTAATTGGTATGCAAATACAGAGACAAGGTAGCATTTGTGCTTGATACAGTTGTCACTTCAAATTCTGGTAACATTCATTATCGTGCTTACAGATGTTTTTTCACACCTAACATCTGCCAATACCACCTAAACCCCAGGAAGTCGTCAAACCTGTGCAAACTTCCTTTCTGTCTCGCTCCTGCTCTCTGTTATCTGCTCCATGCACGCTAATTTTGTGCATCTGAGGCCTCTGCTCGCCAGAATTATGCCTGCTTCCTAACACCTCTGCCTCCAGAGCTTTGGATTTGAAATTGAACAGACACAGAGCCAATTTATCACAGGATGACATGTGTCATGTTCATGGTATAACCAGAGGGACCTGCTGTACGCACTGTATTTATCCTTTTGTTGTCAGCCTGGACCAAGACAATATAGGCAATAGGCAGCCATTACATTTATAAAGCATGATGCAAACACTTAACTGATGAAACGGTAAATAGTTTCTTTCAAAACATAGAACTGGATCATTTTGTTTAGGAACAGATTTCTTTGGGAGGGGGGAGAGGGGTTCCAAAATAATCAACTGGCATTCAGACATACGGCATTTCAAAATGTGATCACTTAATACCAATGCATTAGCAAGCAAATCCAGAAAGAAAAAGAAATTCCTCTCCTCCTGCATTGTGCTTGCAAATAAGTAATCATGCTATTCATTAGTGCCAAATGCTGTACTGTTATAAAAGTGGCAAACACTTTTGCTACACAAATGACTAAAACTGTTTAGATATAGTAGGGTTGCCAAGAACTGGGGTGTGGGGGCAAAGTCACAAAAAACTAAGATACGTCTGGATTTTTTCAGACATTTTTTAAACAATTCCCACCCGGACACTGCTGCCGACTACAGTATTTTGGATATGTCCAGGAAATTCTGGTCATACAGCTACCCTATGAGCCAGCTCCCCTCACTCAGTTTTGAAATGAGTCTGTTGTTATATGAGCATCATTAGAAAATTATGTCTTTCCCCATCACTGAGAATCATAATGTTGGTTACATTGCATCCTGTTCCCTTAAAAGCCCACCTATTGTTGCTGAAGCTGTTGATACCAGTCACTAATAAGATCTAAGCAAATATCCCCTCAGAGGTATTTTTAAGAGAACTGCTGGCAAACCCAAACAGCTCGCAAAGTTTGTGTGGTAAGGGAGAAGCTGTGCAGTCCCTGATCTTGTCTGGCCAAGCATTGGTCAGTTCCACAGTCCAAACAAGCCATAACTTACGAAAAGCTTTTAAATATTTTTGCTCTTAGCTTTCCCTGCTCTCTTTATTCTGTTTAGCCTTCGATGTTAGGTACTAGCACTTGCTTCAATCATTATTAGCCACCTTAATCACTTCATTTGTGTGTGTGTGTGTGTGTGTGTTTGTGTGTGTGTGTGTGAAGGGGCCATTAGTTTTAAACTGTAGGTTCAGAAACTCTAAAAGAGCTAAAATTTAGCCATAAATGGGGATGAAAAATTTTCACCCCGGTTACAGGAATATGTGGGTTTCAAAGGGCTTGTATTTTATGTGTATATTGATTACTGCTCTATTAACTCTCAGATCAATAAACATAGTAAACATGGTGCTAGAGAACAGGTTTCCTGCCTTAAAGGAAAGCTTTACACTCCTGACTTTGGTTTACATTAGCTAGGAAGATAGAAGTGGATGGAGTACGACTAAAAGACATTTGATCATCTGGAGGTTTAAAAAGAATACTGCCCATTAGATGGTTTGCATGTGCATATTACACATGAATGGTTCTGATCAGAAACCATTAAGTTTAAACCAGAACAATTTGCCTGCATCACATCACCAAACCAATCTTGCTAAAGTTTTAATATGGGTTCTACGGCACGTGGGTGATTAATTTTCCATTTTAGGTGCAGTAGATCTGAACTCTGCACCCCTGAGCTTGCAGAATTAATGATGCTCATTTGGCAGATAGCCATGAATGGACAAATGGCTGGTCAAGTTGCTGATGCTGAGAACTAGCATTTCCAAGAAACCCAGGAGGAGGGAAAAGGAAGTAAAGAAAGTGATGAAAGTTTTAAGGGCCTGTCCCAAAGGGAAACTTCCTACACGCCTGTCTAAACAGTTTTGTGGCACATCTAATACCCATAAAAGTGCCAGAAGGATCTGGGAGAAAAGAAGTGCCCTTCACAGACATATTCATGCTCACCACACGGAGGCAACAAAACATGCATGTACTTTACAATTTATCTCTTGATTATGTAACACATCATTATGTTCAGGCATATGTCTGACACGTCTGCATTGAAAACTAGAGTTAACAGTTCAGTATGTAGAAGTTCTATCCATAAAGATTAATCTTTGGTGGCCTGTTCATACTTGGAAGTCATCACTTGATGCTACAGTCAACAAGTAAACAGATTCTGGCAGCCTATCAGTTCCCATTCAGTGATATGGGTTGCCAGATCAGGCGCACCCGAGACCCTGAGATTTCAGGGCCCAACCTTGAAATCTAGGGGCAGTCCCTGATGATGCCATTTCTTTTTAAGGCCCTCTTTTCCATCTGGAGATTCAAATCCTCCTCTGCTATCTGGAGGGGTTGGGAAAACCTGGATACTTCAGGTCAGCCCTGGGGATCTGACAACACTATTGGGGAACCAATGTGAACTGATGCATCCCTGTCCATTTGGGCTGCATTGATTAGAGGCACAGTAAGCCTGCAACTTGTGCACATTTAACTTGTAGTCATTCAGTTTTACGTTTGTGGCAAAAAAATAAAAAGGTGGCCCAAAAGTGTGCGGGGTTCTGGGGAAAATGCCTTTGAAAATCTCACTCGCCATTGAACCCAATGGGTTTTGACTACACAATTCTAGCTTTAGGCACAGAACACAACCCCCTGCATAAGTTGTAGGCCTACTTATGATATTGCACTCATGAACTTCAGCTTTAAATCCAACCTGATATGCCCCACAGAGGAAAATTTTGCAGGAGAAGGTCTCAGTTAGTTTATATTGGTTTACCTCATGTTACCCATTAAGAAAAGTGAGCAATACATTCTTCTTCAAAACTGAAGTACAGCTGTCTGCCATTATGAACTAAAATGCATTCATGCCAGCAGGATGGTTAATAGACTTTAAAATATCATGGCTATTTTAACCAGAACTACCATGGATATTGATACTATATAGTTCTACATTCTGCAAATGGATAAGAGAACTATTTTCCTTGGCAATCTGCAGTCAAATAAATGGGGTGGTGCCTTTGCAAATAATGGAATTATTCTAGGTAGGTGCAAAGCGCAAGTAAACAGGGCAGGGAAGTCTCTGCAATCAGATATACAGAGGCACCACAGTGCTATAATATGTATTTTTGTCATGGTATAATTTTTAAATCCTATTGGCTCTTCTTTTCGTATTCCCTACCTGAAGATATAATCAGCAGATTCTGACAATCATCTCCACAGCAGTTAACCACCACATCATGTACAGAGGATTATGACTTTAGAAAAAGAATAAGCAGCAGGAGTAGATGAAGTCTTAATAACAAACATTCTGTTGTCATTCACATGCCCTAAGACGATGATAAATTTGCCCCTGTAGTTCTTTTAAGATGTGCACGTTGCAATATCCACTGGTAAGCGCTTTGCCGAAATATAAAACAGAGGCGTTCACTAGCATTTTTCAAGTTATACACTAGAGTATTCCCAGAGCAGCAATGATTTTCTCCCAACATAAAAGCAACCATTCCTTCCTTTAACTTCTTAACTTATCCTCTATCTTCATTTCCTCATTAAAGAAGCTATACAAACTAAAGCACTGGAAAGACAGTATTGTAGGAGGCTGCTAGATAGAAAAACGGAGTCATGTTTCATTAAATGTGTACCAGTGAATAATTAGATTGTTATAGCCTCGACGGCTCCCTTCTCAGTCTCCCTCCCACTTCTTCTTTCTGATTTTAAGGCTCCTTTGCTCAAAAGGAGGGCTGGCAATGCCACAGAGATTAATCCTTTGAGTTTTCTCCACAGGGTAAACAAGTTAGGTTTCCAAATACAAGTTGTGTGAGCCTTATGAGCATCTTGCGCTGGCTTCTAGTTCTTTTGTGGCTGCGTTTCAAAGTGTGGGTTATTGCCCACAAAGCCCCAAAGGGTAAGGGGCCAAGATGTTCGAAAGACTGTTTCCATGTCTGAATTTTACTGTCCTCTGTATTCAACATCAGAGGGAAGAGATGAAGGATTGCACACCTGCTTTGCACGTAGAAGGTCCAGGTTCATTCTCTGGCACCTGCAGGTTGGACTGAGAGAAACCTCTGTCTAAAATCCTGAAAGTCAGGGTCTGTCACACGGAGCTAGATATAAGGCAGCTTCCTATGTTTCTAAAAGTGGACTTTTTAATAATTGCGGACTGCAGAGCCACCTGAGAACCAACCTCTCTCCTGCTGTAGCTGTTGTTGTTTGAATGTGTTGGCTTCTGTGTCTCAGGCTGAAAATTTAGCGTTTCTTCTCCATATTCTCAGTTGTTATTTGATGAGTTGTTATGTTAGCTGTAAGCTGCCTTGGAGGCCCTTGTTAAGAACAAAAGTCAGGATTTAAATAATTTTACAAATAAGCCTTACCTATCAGAAGGCCACTCCTTGAGAAGAAATTGGCTTCTTAAAGTATTGACCATCTCCTCCTGGGGCCAAAACATTGTGAAGTCAGCTGACAGTACATCAGCAGCTGAGAGGTTTGTGACATCAGCAACACCAGAACCAAAGAGTTGTCTTCTTCCCCCCTCCTCTGATGCTATTTACATACTTTGTGTCCATTTGTTGAACATAAGCAAATTTTGCATATAAAGAAAAACCTTTCTCAGATTGATTGATAGATTAAGGTGAAGTAGTTGAATAAATTTAACATCTTCTACTGCAGTCACACGGGACGCGGGTGGCGCTGTGGGTAAAACCACAGTGCCTAGGACTTGCTGATCGCATGGTCGGTGGTTCGAATCCCCGCGGCGGGGTGAGCTCCCGTCATTCGGTCCCAGCTCCTGCCCACCTAGCAGTTCGAAAGCACCCCTAAGTGCAAGTAGATAAATAGGTACCGCTTTATAGCAGGAAGGTAAATGGTGTTTCTGTGTGCTGCGCTGGTGCTGGCTCGCCAGCTGCAGCTTCGTCACGCTGGCCATGTGACCCGGAAGTGTCTTCGGACGGCGCCGGCTCCCGGCCTCTTGAGCGAAATGAGCACGCAACCCTAGAGTTGGACACGACTGGCCCGTACGGGCAGGGTTACCTGTACCTTTACCTTACTGCAGTCACACAGCTATTGATATATTGATTGAAAATGTCTAGCCAACCAGATTGGTGGTTCGGTTCCTGTTGAGGGTATTTGGCAAGCCAGCATGACAGTGACCTGGGATTGAGGATTAGAGGGATCATTCTGTAATATTATGGCAGTGAACTAAGCTGTATTGTAACTTTTGAATTAAGTATAATAAATAATTAAAAAAAAACAAAAATTAAAAAGTTATTATGATTTTACCAGGTTTTGGTTGGGGGGGCCGCATTTTGGTTGGAATTGCCCTTGCCACTCAGGATGTGTCTTTCTGTGTGTCTTTTTCTAACTCAGAAACAACAGAGTTAATCATAATTGCGGATTTTGCAATAAAAATAAGAAAGAAACAACAGAGTCGAATGGATGGCAGGCAAGGGAGGACAGATAACAGGCAAGACAATTTGTGACAAGGTGGGAACTGAGTTCCCTTGCCTTTGGGGGTGGGGGCGAGGAGGAATGGATTTGAGATCAGCAGCCACTGCCCATTATGGCCTGGAGAGCACTAAGACACAAGTGCAAAATGGCAGTTCAGGGACTAATGGGAATGCTAGCACGTAGGATTATGGAAATGGCAGTGGCCAGGGAGAGATTTAGGTAGCTGCACCACAGCATTGATTAGGCAATATTTTAACATTAAGGCTAAAATTAAGTGCAAGCTCTGGAAAGTAGCCAGATAGGAGTTGACCAAGCCTGTTTGTTACTGCTGCAAAACTTGTCTGCTATACAGTGGTACCTCGGGTTAAGTACTTAATTCGTTCCAGAGGTCCGTTCTTAACCTGAAACTGTTCTTAACCTGAAGCACCACTTTAGCTAATGGGGCCTCCTGCTGCTGCGCTGCCAGAGCACGATTTCTGTTCTCATCCTGAAGCAAATTTCTTAACCTGAGGTACTATTTCTGGGTTCGCAGAATCTGTAACCTGAAGCGTATGTAACCTGAAGCATATGTAACCCGTACTATTCAGTGAAAGCGTCTTTCAAAGTAGTGTATATGCTGCCTGTCAACAACTGAGAACTATTTACTTTGAACAATGCTTTTGCCATTTGATTCCTTTCTCCTTCCCAGATATAGCACACTTCTGTGCAGCAACATGAGAATAGGCCTTTTCTGCAGTGGCTCCCAGCTTGTGGAATGCTCTCCCTAGGGAGCCTTGCCTGGCACATTCATTACATATCTATCAGAGTGGCTTAGGAAACCCAGTCAAATGGGTGGGGTACAAATAATAAAATTATTATTATTATTATTATTATTAGTCATCTGGCAAAAGCATTTCTCTTCTCCCAGGCCTTATTATGTTATGTATTGTTGTGTTTTTTTATCGTAAACTGCTCTATGATCTTTGGATGAAGGGCAGTATAGAAATGATGGTGATGATGATGATGATAGAATCCATTAAGTTATGTTAACCTCAGTGAACATCATACAAATCAAGACAAAGAACATTAAATAAATCTAGTTCTATTTGAACTGAATGTCTGTTTTTTTTAATAAAAGATATTTATTAAAATTTTCAATTTTTTATGCAAACAAAAAAACAAAAAAATTAGAAAGACATACAGTTCATAATACTTAATTTTCAATAACATATTTCTCTGACCTCCTCATACCTCCCCTTCTTGTATTCCAATTCAAATTATTTGTTCAGCAAATCCTTAACACAAAGCATTACAGCTTATAAAAACACCTTATTTTCTATCCAACGTCTTAAGTTATTATAACCTTAAATTTTTACTTATAAAGAACAATTTTTTCGTATTCCTTTATACCATTACAGCTAGAAACCACTCAATTTCAATCCAGCATCATTCAACATTCCTTAATTTTACAATATTTCTGTAAGTAGTCCTTAAATTTTTTCCAATCTTCTTCTGCCGACTCTTCTCCCTGGTCACGGATTCTGCCAGTCATTTCTGCCATGAACTGAATGCCTGTTAGTCTAACACTTAGCTACCTTTCTGGCAATCCCAAGTAGAAGCTCCCTGGGGTGAGATGTAACTTTATTCTTCCTGTGAATAGACTAAGCATGCCTTAGGTAGTTTTGTGCTTCTCTAAACTCGTGTCACCAGTGAACTACTCCTTTCCTTTCCTCGAACCAGATGGGCCGGGAGCAGAAGAAACAGAGGAAGTTTACCTCCTGCCAACACACCCCTTCCTTCTGCATCCTTCCTCCTTTCCTTCACAGCTGGACCATGAAGCTTCAGTATCTAATTTGCCTGGCAGTTTTGACCAGAAGAACCTGAAGGAGGGGCAAATGAAACAGATTATAAATGTTGCCACCTTCTCTTCTGCCATATTTAGGAGGGGTGGGTGGATCTGTCAATTTTGTTTGCTCTCAGTTTCTAATTTTTCCTATCTTTACTTCAGTTTGCCCCCTTTATGCAACAATTTGCAATTTATTTATTTTTTAAAAATCCTCTCAAAATTTTGCCAGCAATGTAAGGTGCATTTCTCCTGACATGCACATTTTCATATGTGTCTTACGTTACAAATTATTGCATTTAAAATGTTATTTTCACCAGTCACACACCTTTTTTAAGTGTACACTTTCCCCAGTGGATACATTTTATGGTAGGAGAACTGCATTGCAAAAGTCAGAGAACTGCAGATAACCATATTTTCGTTTGCATATCATTATGAATTAAACAGCCTGCATTAAAACACAAACCAAAGTGAGTTTCTCCCCCTTCTCTAACCCCAACCCTCCAGAAGAAGAGCAGATATTCAGGAGCTTTTCCCATTTCCATTTTGGGGGTGACGGGGAAAAACCTTTTTCTGTAAGTTGTACACTACTCACATGATCTCAGGATCCAACCCCTTGTTTTTAATCATGAAGCATTCAGGCAAGTTTCCAAACAGTAAGTACTTTGAAATATCTATGAATACTGAAATATTTTATCTTTCTCAATCAAAGAGCAATAAAGGAGGCTGCTTCTTTCTGCCGTCTCTCTGTACACCTACTCCTTGTAGAAAATTCAGCTCTCCTCATCACGAGTGCTGTATATACTCAGTAAAAGGTTATAGCTTTTTCTTCCCTTTTTTTCTTTTTTCTTCACTAAACACACAATTCCCAAACTCAGGAGATAGTTGGTTAAATATTTCTGTACCATCTTGAGGCTCATTTAAGAAGCCTGAAAAGGAAAGAAGGAGCTGGTAACTGACCTTTTGTGTTAAGTAATCCATTGATTGTGTGCAAAGGAGAAGCTGGAGAGGATCTTTCTAAGAATTTAATGTAAGAATGTTTAAGCTGCTTTTGCCATTGCATTGTGGTCTCTGCAGTTTCTCACTTAAGGGGAAATAAGAGCTCCCACCAAGTAGTGCTTGGTCTCAGGCATTTTCCTTCCTCTGATGCATTTAAAAGTGGGGTGTATTAAATTACACTATTGCAAAATATTTAAAAACCAAAATATGGGGTTTTGTATAATACGCGGCTTGCATTCTGCTGGACTTGTTTCAATTTAATACTTTTTGCATATCTCCATCTGGCCATGCTGGTCATGAGTAGCTCACACTTAACGTCACACAAAATCCTAATTGATGTTGGATTGGCCTATATTTTGGGTTTAGCACTTTTGCCCAAAACTAAAAACATTTTGCAGTTTTCAGATAACTTAAATGACAGGTTTCTGAGGACTGGTTCAGAAGTTACTTCATCCTGAGATTGATGCTGTTCTGGATAGTTGAGCTCTGTATGGATGTTGAAATTCACATACATGGAGCAGATTAGTGGCAGTGGACAATGCATGTTGAGTCTGCATTTCATGAATGGACTATTACTTGGCTGCCAAGCCTGAGATGCTGCTTTAGTTCAAGCCAATGGGCCAGATCCTACAATCCTATGAGTAGAGTTTTGCTCACAGAAAGTGCTTCTGAGTCCCCTTATTGGAAGAGTGGAGGCAATTTTTGCTTATTGAAGGAGGCTGAAAACCAAAACCTTCAAGATAACTTTATTTGAAATGCTACCCATTCCATGGGCAGGGCCAGCTAAGTAGGCAAAGCAGAGGAGCCTCAATGCATTGACAAGATGGTGGCGTTGGAACAAGGGGTTTGAATTTATTAGGCACTGAGGAATGTTTGGGGAGGAGGAATGTGCTTTATTTGAACTGGGATGGAACCAGACTGCTTGATACTTAAGCATGGTAGCAGGGCAACTTTTAAGCTGATTGTCCAATGATAGCCGAGGAGGACCAGCTCAGGGTAAATTGTCCCTAAGAGGTGGCAGTGAAATATTTGTGATGGCTTAAATGGGGAAAGCGTAGATCTTGGCAATGAAAGTGCAGAGGGACGTGATAGTAATTCAAAGAGACCAAACAATAACATGCACAGAGACATTTGGAGAGACACAGCCTGTATAGCTGCCCATATGCCTAGACTATAAGCTTCTGAGCCAAGACGAGTAAGCTGGAAAACTTGGTTTTAAAAGAAAACATTGATATGTGGAATTGAGAGAACCAGTGGGACGCAGATATCTCGGGATATTAGCTTTGTAGGAAAGACCAGGTAAGGGCATACTGGTGGTTGCATGACTCTGTATGTCAAAAAAAGGACGCAGAGTTAAGCAAGCTAGAAATCCCAAGAGGGGCAGCCTCCTCCACAGAATTGCTGTGGGTGACAATACTGGGCCCCAAGAGTAAATTTGTCCTAGGATGTACTATTAACCCCTGACCAAAATGTCCAGGATCGATTTGAGATGGAGAACAAAATCAAAGAGGCATAAAAGTAGGCAATGCTGTAATAATGGGTGACTTCAACTACCCTCTCATAGACTGGGTAAATGTATGTTCTGGTCATGATGACAGAAAGGCAACATTTCAAGGTGCCAGTGCCTTAGAGCAGTTGGCCATGGAAGTGTTTAGCCACAAAGATTTTTTGAGCAAGTGGGACATACATCAACACAACAAAAAGTAATGTGTTAAGTAGGAATGAGATGAAAAATAACACTTGAAGAATGCAATGAGATTCACATAGTTCTCTTTTTACTGCCCCCCCCCATCCTGCTCCAGTGGTTTAAGAATATATTTTTGAAAGGTAGTTGTTACTTGAATGTTTCCAGGGAATTCTGGTTTTCTTTCTGCAGTCTACATCAAGAAAGGGGAACATGTGGCCCTCCAGATGTTGGATTACAGCTCTCACCATCCCTGACTACTGGCCATGCTGACTAAGACAGTTGTGAGTTGAAGTCCAACAATATCTAGAGAGCCACAGATTCCCCATCTTGAGTATGCATGGTCAATATGCTTTGGATCTGGTAAATTGCTCCATCCCTGGAAGATGATATAAACCCAATAAAAATGATTAAGAATGGTCTTTTGTTCAAAGTCAGATCTTCAGAGATGTCTCTTGCTTCAATCTAATGCAAAACACAAATGTTTTTAGTTTTGAGTCTGCTTTCAGCAAACCAATGCAACAGTCGTTTAGTGTGTGGCTTCCTTTTTTTCCATCTTCAGCTCAGAATTTGAGGCTTAATGTGACTTAGAATAGAAGGAATCATTAGTTAGCTGGCAGAGTTACCAGAAGGTGGTTTAAGGAAATGTTATACTTAAATATGAAGACAAAGGTCACACACAAGAGATGCTTGAGCTTGTAATACGTTCATCATGTTGCACACGTCTCTTAATCGCATACGGTGGAAATCCATAGGGAGCTGGTAAGTATGTATCTGTGACTTATTACTCTAGCACAGCACTATTATATTTTAGTTTTTAGCATTTTTAAAGAGTGGGTAATAGTTATGAGAGATGAAGAACTTGGAATTAAGTACTGTAGTTATACACAGAAGGATAATTTGGTTTTGATAAATTGTCTTGTGCATGTTAACTAATAACACAAAATTTTTTAAGGAGCATCTTACGAGTATAAAGAAGAGGTAGCATCATTATTAATGTCTAAACTATAGTGTGCTTCACACAGGATTATGGTAAAGGTCAGACCATGTTTCGCTGAATTAAAAGCTATTCTGAGCTACAGCATTCCTAATCAACTCGGACCAAAAGGTGCATAGATCAGTTATAATGAGGCACAGCGAATTTAAATAAACTACATGGTACTGTATAGTGATTTATAAATGCACTGTGGTATCTTTTTAACTCATTAGCTGTGAATGATACTTCATATGTATTCTCCCATTTTCTGCTTTGTAACTATTTTTAATCACAGCATTTCTTTGAGAAGGCGCCTTATGCTATTTTCTTATATTACGTTAAGGTTTAAAATACGAGCAACCTGCTATTTCAAGCCCTTTTCGGCAGAAGTACTTGCATTTAATCTGATTTAGTTCTTCTTAGGTAAATGGAGCTAAATGAGCTTAAACCTTCGGTGCGTACTTAAGTAGTTTGTCAATTAGTTTTACATTTACCCGTGATTGGCACGGTCTGAATAGAGACAAATCTTGATTATGAACACTGGAAATGCAGTCTCCTTTTCCACAGAAAACTTCCAGAATTTGTTAGGCAGTGCATTGGCCTTACATATTTAAACCACCATACGCATGTGAACGGTTGAGTTCCTCAGATCTTCAATTCCCTAAGAAGAGGATGGCGAGCGCCAGCCTGCAGGCTGGTTCTGCCCTGTGAGGTCTCCTAATCCAGTCCAATGAAGCCCTGAGCAAGCTCCGCCTGCTCTCTGAAGCCCCACCCCTCAGCCTCAAAGCTGCTCCCCAAAGTGCCCCTCATCTTTCTCACCCCAAATCAGAGGATGTCGTTTAGGTTTATAACTGCATAGTACAACCTGTTTGCCTCCACTCTAGAAAGGCCTTAGCTCCTTTTTTCAGTCATCTATGTTTTCTTCTCCCTGTTATCCTTGCCTGCCTGTGCTTATGTGGCCCTTTACCGAATCTGCCTGCTGATTTTGACTTCATTCTGTGAGCATAAAGACCACATACCATTCTCAAGTGGCGATGGTGGTTATGACCTGGGGTCTGGGGGGTCTGAAGCTTCCCTTGCAACTGTCTGTTTGTCATCAGCTTCAGCCGGTCCACAGGGAGTGATGGGATGCTTGTAGCTTTGGATTTGAACTGGCCAATCGTGTCCATGCTTAAAGGCAGTGTCCATAGAAGAATGGCTCTGCTAATGAAAAGTCCAATAATTAGCATTTTAACAGTATCCTCCTATCTGCTGTCTTCTTAGAAGTAAGCCTACTGAATTTAATGGGAGTTATTGCCAGGTACTTGTGTATAGGCTTGTATCCTGAAGAGCTTTTCTTTCTTTTCTTTAAAAGGTCTGTTAATACCTAAAAATATACCTTGCTTTAAAACATATTTCAATTTTCTTTACATCTTTACACACATGCAGAATGGTCCTCACTGGCAATGAATCATTTCCCACCAAACAGCTTTGCAGCAGATTAACAAGCTATGATCCCCAATAGGGTGAAATCCATCTGTGTACAGACCGGTGGCCTAAATGCCTACATTTTTAAAACAAAAAACCCTTAACAGGTGGTTCTATTTTGTTTCGATAGGCTCCTTTCACTTTCTTGAAGAATCAAACTAAGTAGACTAAATTAAAATGTCTGAAGACAGAAATCAGTGAAGAGTAGCTGTGGGAGGGGCAGTTAAATTCTTTTTTTTTAAGGAACAGCAAATGTGTGGTGAAGTCCTATGTGATGTGACTGTTCAGAGTGGCATATGTATCAAGTGTGGAATAGTGTTCTTTGCTCATATTTTCTGACTGCTTCTTGCTGGGAATGATGGGATTTCTCCTCTTAAATGAATACTGGCTACACAGAATTGATAAATACTGTAAAACTTTTATTCAGTTTTTTGTTCCACTCCATTGCACCTTTCCGCAGACATCTTGTTGACTCTTGTTGCCACCCTTGTAGAACTGTGGGACATAGCAGGAAAAGGTTCTGCTTGCTTTGCTTAGAAGAAACGATAAGTCTAGCTTGACTGCATAGTAATAATTTCACCTTCCCACTCTTGTATTAAGTGCTTATCCCACTGGAAGTCAGCAATCTGCTTTGAAGTTCTTGCCTTCAAAAGAGTCACCACATGAAACCTATTCAAACAAGCAGGAGTCCCCCTAAATAGGAAAACATCCTCTGCATCTGACTCTTAATTTCTGCAGTTGATAAAATGCCTTTGAGCATCAATAGGATTTTAATATTACCATATTTTTTTGCACAACTAGGAGGGCAAAGGCTCGCAGGCTGGTCTTTGGAGGTTGCATCCCTTTTTTAAAAAACAGGATGAAACAATTGGAGGATGGTTTTGATTACCTGCTGTCAAATTATTCCCATAATTTCCTCACTGTTTCGGCATTCCTGCTAGCAGGTCATTGCAAATTCAAGACAATGAACTATCAAAGCAAATTTGCTTCACTGTAAGGCAGATTGTAAACAGGTGGGGAGAGGCGACGGGGAGAGGATAGCAGTTTTGTACCTGAGCAGTTCTAGAGGCCCAGATCAAATAGAGAAAACAATGTGCAAGTCCAAAATGCAGATTTATAAACATTTTATTAGCTTATTTTATTTCATAAGGTGTATCTGCCACTTGATTGCAGTAAAACATCTAAGCAGTTTACAATAAATATTACAATTATGAATAAAAACAATTGAAAACATTTTAAAGATAATTAAACCAACAGTAAAATAAATTAAACATCTGAGTGTCTGGCTCAGCATCATTAACTTGAGCAGTACATATTTTAGAACACAGAATTATTCATTTTAAAACAAGAACATCACTGTTGAGCTACCATGTTAGACTGGGGGGCTGGCCCCCACTTTTGTCTGTTAGTAAATTTATGCTTGTTCAAAAGAGATAGCTGGGACCTGTTCTTGTACGTTGGTTATTTGCATTTTAAGATGGCCTTTGAGAAGCTTTTGAAAATGTATTATTTGCTCATTCATAAAACATAACAAAGTGGCTTACAAAATGTAATAAAACCAAAATATAAATATCTATAAATCATAATTAAACCAACAATAAATTATAGTTGTTTTAACGGGGGCTGGGAATCATATTGTGAAGGCCTGTCTAAACAGTGCAGTTTTCAGAAGAACCAATGACAGCTTAGGCTGAGTGAGATGAACTGCAGCAAGGTCACCTTGGGTGTTTTATGGCAAAATGAGAATTTGAACCATAGTCCTACATAGTCTAACGTTCTGACCACTGTACAGTTCTCAGGGAACTGTTGACAGATCCTACTTGTCTTTGCTAGATTCTCTTTCACTTGAAAAACCAACCTGTAGCCATATTTGGGTGTTTTGCTTCCATGTAAATCGCATAAATGAGCAGGACAAGTGAGGATGAAAGTTCAACCCTATTGCAGATATTAATTTTGTGCAGTTTGAAGTGACTTGAAGCATAAGAACTGACTCCTTTTGGAAATTAAGCATTGTCCAGACCCAATATTATTCAGTTTTACTTATAAAACGTTCTTTAAAACAGAATTAAAATATGAAACATACATAAAAACATACATACGATATCTTGTACTGTCCAGCAAAGGCTCAGCATCTTATAAAATATGAAATAATCCAAACAGACCTATAAGCAAAGATACTCTCTCTTTAGCTTCAACCATTTTGCCTGGAGCTGTTTTCGTTGAAAGTTTCATTTACATCCTCGCTCCACAGTCTTGGGATAAAAGACTAAGACTCAAAGACAACTCTCTTCAAAATGGAGATGTGCAAGCAAATACCTTTGTCACATGATCTAAGGTTACTCATTCATGTAGGGTTACCATATGTATGGGAATTCCCAGACATGTCCTCTTTTCTGGATCCTACATGCCCATCCGGTGTTTTACATTTTAAAACAAATATCCTGGATTTTGGATTTAAATTTTGTTTGTGTGGCTCTGGGTGTGGTTGACCCAGCCTTGGGCTTACGCTCTGGTGACCTGGGCTCTGGCGACCCAGGCTCTGGTTCTGGCTCTGGCTCAGCGGCGGGGCTATTGGGCAATTGCACTAAAAAAGCTCAACAACTTTTTGTGTCCGGATTTTTACCTCTTGGAATATGACAACCGTATATTCATGTGTTAGCTAGCAGGAAACAACAACTAGTTAATTATTAACTCGGCAAGAGCTCAGAGTCCCTTAGAAAACTACTGTAGAAAAATCCCATATTAGCCAAACACATTTAGCCATTTTCTATTTTAAACCTTAATTACTACACAGGTATTTTCCCATTTTTGTGCCAAACCAATTATACTTAACACACCTTCCATGCCACTTATCCCCATCACTCTGCAAAAGTTGGATGGCCAATTCTGTAAGGGAGGAGTCTCCCATACTCATGTATGCTCCCAGACAGGGAAAGCTGTGCAGGCAGGGTTTAACAACGAAGAAGAAGAGTTTGGATTTGATATCCCGCCTTTCACTCCCTTTAAGGAGTCTCAAAGCGGCTAACATTCTCCTTTCCCTTCCCCCCCCGCCACAACAAACACTCTGTGAGGTGAGTGGGGCTGAGAGACAGAACTTGCGTGCTCACATGTAGGATTTGCACACAAGCAGCACATACATAACTCTGGGCTTCTCAGCAAGAGGTAGTTCATGTGTGAGATACAGGTTCTCCAGCTTCCCCTGTTAACCAGCCCAAAGATTTCACAAAATATCTGGCTTGTGGATTTTTGTTCAAATGAGCAATCCTATTTGCCACCATTGCTTAACAAGCCAGATATTTTGTGGAATCTTTGGGCTGGTGGACAAGACAAGCAAATATTCTTAAAATATAACTGAACTCTTTTGTTTACAATAATGCACAACCATTTTGTTTCTTTTCTGGGCTCTGTAGGGTGACTTGTTCATCATCTAGCTCTACATGCTCTTCCTCCTGATACTTTTTTATATTGTCAGATCCTGCCATGTCCATTCAAAGCTAAACCTGCCTAAAATGATCTAAAGGATAACAAATCTGCTGTGCTGTGAGAGAACAATCTTTATTGAAAACCACAAGGTTTCCAAGGCACTTGCATAATAGAAATTCAGTCTCCAGTCATCTGAGTGCAAACAGCGCAAGCAGCATATCATGGAGTCCCACAAATTGTCCTACGAAAAGGAAGATTGCAGTAGAAAGCGAGCTCTCCGTATAGAAACTTAGCAAATATATTAATCCTGCCCGCTGTGTGAATCCCCTTAGGAGAAAAAATGCATACGAATGAGGATGTACATTAAAGCAGATACTAACAATGATTACGTTCAATCTCACTTGGAAAATGCATTCTTTTTAGAATATGACAGCTGGACTCAGCTGTCTGCTGTGCAAATTTGGAAAGTCTTTCTAACACCAAAGTATTGACTCTGGAGCTATGAGAAATAGCAGTCCTAGTTCCTAAGTGCTCTTGAGAGATGTTCAGCTGTTTAATTGTTGGGTGTGGTATTACACACACACACACACACACACACACACACACACACACACACCTACCTTTATCCTATTGCAGGACCCAAGGTGGCTCACAGATCAAACTAAAAATATAAATATTTTTTTAAAAAAAACATTCAGTAAGTAACCCTATTCAAACAGCAGTGAAAACTCTTGAAACCATTTAAAAGCACACATACAACACCCACACCTGGAAGATTTATCCACAATAGTCAGCTGGTGAACAAAGTTCTTTCAGAACAACAAAAATATTTCCCGGTTGGTAAAAGGAAAACAGAGAAGGGCCCAAATTTGCCTCATGTGGAAGGGAGTTCTGCAATCTAGCAGTCACCCAGAAGGCCATCTCTTTTGTCCTCACCAAGCATTCCTGTGGAGGTGGTAGGATGACGAGAAATGTCTTCTCAGAAGATCTCAAAGCCCATCCACACTCACACAAGAAGATACAGTCCTTCAGATCCCAAGTATTTCTTTGAAGGCCTTTGAAGCAAACCTCCATATTCTCTTAATTAAACCACATACAAAACTAGAAAACCAAATAAAACCGAATAACAAGTTTGTTTGACACAGTGAGCCACATAAAGATGAATAGCTACAGAGATTCTGTATATTCTGCCAGTTAAAATGTAAATTCATACTCTCCATTGTACATTTCAAATGAGTTTTATCAAACATTCCATTCTGAAAACACTTCTATGAGTTCTGTTAATCATAAGCTAAGTAAACATATTTCAGCTGTGATATATTACTATAAATGTCAGAAACAAGAAATTGCCAGCATTTGCCATCAAATGTTGATAGTCCTTCCAGAAGAACAATAAAACTAACCTCAATTTGCTGCAGTTTTTGACATTTATCTGTTTAGGGTGAGCTCCACAGAGCTTCTTAGGTCCAAGTGCTTCTGTGCATACTACAGCTTTCCAGTTAGTTTGAAATCCATTTATTTCTGTGTTCAGCTGAAAAAGCTTCCGAAAGACCTTACGAAAAGGAAATAAAAAGTAGACAGTACCTGCCTGCAGGCTTACAGTCTAAAAGGCTTGACACAACAGGAAAAAGGGATGAGGAAAATAAACAAACTCAGGCACCACGTCTTCAGTTTACAAAGTAGTTCTCATAGTGAACAGCAGAAACTAGGTACTTTTTTGTACTTTTCTCTGTCAATTAGTAAGAAAGAAGCATGGACATTATCAAAGGGGTGGGAAAATTTCAGTGAAATTCTCATGGCTCAGATGTATTTGAGTGTTCCTTTCCTTCATTCTGCAAATCCTATCTTTAGAGGTTTGCACTTTGTAGCCTTCCTGAAAGCCCCTGGATGTCCTCAGCTGAGCATTTTTGTAAGTGAGGGAAAGCTGGCACCTGCACATGGCAACTATTCTTTCTTGTTTTTAAGGAAGGTCTTCCCTTAAACACAAAATCAGTGAGTACATCAGTCTCAGGCACTTGGAAGCCAGTCTTTATCCCCTTCAGTTAAAGCCCAAGGGAGGACACCATGAGGTAACTCCTCCTATGGGACTTATCTGAATCAGGAAGTCCAGGCAGCTGAGGAGCCTTCAGAGTGTTGAGGAAATATTTGGTGGAAAAATGAAAGAGGAAAAACCATGCTACTCTTAGCCACTTTGTAAAGATTCAGAAAGCTCAACCTCACCCCCACTGAAATTTTGCAGAAAGGCAGAACAATGGAAGCCTTTTTGTGGAAGAAGAAAACGTGAAAAATTAGAGAACAGGTTTTGAAGCAGTAATAATGGAAACATTTTAGGGAGAGGAGCCTGATGCTACTGGTCTTTCAACAATGTCAGGAAATGGCTCTGTTTCCCATCTTTGATGCAGTCTGATGGGATAACTTGCCAAGTGAATGCTATACATTGTTGGTTATTATATGTCCCTAACGTTTGCAGAATGGATTTGCAGTAAAAAAAATCCAGGAAGGCCTCAGAGCAGAAGCATGTGTAAAGCTCCCCTCAAATCTTTATGGGATCCAGGTCTAGGTAAACTGAAGCTGGGTTGAATATCCCCCCCTTTTCATAGGGTTGTCCATTCTCTGCAAAAGTGGAGGGAATTATCTAGTAGCCTGGAGATGGGGAGACTGGCAGACTTCCAAATGTTAGATATTTTGTTTCTTGCCTTTTAAATAGAAGGTAGCGAAAAAGGTCTTGCTGCCACCTCAAGTGATGACTCGGTTGCTCTTAGAAGCCCAGTCACATTCCTGCTATAGATGGCACTGAGGAATAAAGCTATGTTATGACATTTCCCAGAGTATTCTTAGGATGAAATACAGTTGCTCATCTTGTGACCAATGGGGGTAGCCATCATTTCCTAAGAATGCCCTGTGACAATGCTGTGTCATAGAGGAGCATCTTTCCCATGTGTATTCTGTCCAAGTAGGGACATGGGACACTTGGGAGCATCCCAATCACTCTTTGGATCTGTGGCTGGGTTTTGTTTGTTTTTTAAAAGACAAAAATGAAAAAAAATCACCTCTGAAGAATAATCCAGTGTTCAGGGGGTTGTTTTGCCCCATCCCACCCCTTGCCAATTGGAGAAAGATTTTGTGCCAAGTAGGCTGAGTTGTATATTTTATTTTGTTGTTGTCTTATATTTTATACCTGTTGTTGTTGTTTAGTCGTTTAGTCATGTCCGACTCTTCGTGACCCCATGGACCAGAGCACAAATTGCCCCCTATTTTTTTTACACACACCCCATCAAGAACATTTTGGCAAACTTAAATGCCCTGATCAAGAATCTAATCGCCTGATCACTGCCCATGGAACTCTTGCAGGCCTGGGCTTTTTCATTCATTTCAATAGAGATCGACTAATCTTCTTGCATGCATAATTCTATTTGATTCTAAATTATTTTCCTAGAACAGTTGTCCATGGTATTGACCAGTGTGTATGGGTATGCCCTAGTCCTAAGTGGCACCCAAGTCCTAATGTGAGATGTACTACTGAACCATCTGAAAACAGTGACCCAACACAGTCACATTTGACTTCAGATGAGGAAAAAAATAATAATAAAGAGAAGACTAATTGAAAAGCATTTTAAAGGAAAAGTCAGAAGGGTCAAATCTCTTTCCAAAATACTTAATATTTAATATTGCAACAATAGGTCAGCTAGAATGGATACCACAGATGAGAAAAAGTACAGTGAAGTTCAAAAAGGTTAGTTAGTCTCAAGGATTAAAAAAGTCAAGAAGGCTTCCTTCAGGAAATAGATTCCTTGCCCAACTATGGAGAACAGAGAGGAACACAAACACTTGTAAAATAAGTTCTATAGACATGGTGAAAAGTCAGGGTAATAATGGGCAATGCTGTTTTTGGTCTCTGCCAAGTGTAAATCTTTTTGAGGGAAACCATTGGCCCAAGCCCTAGCACTATATTATATATTAATAAAAGTATTCCCACGTTACATTTGGTAAAGGGATATAATAAAAAGGGCTATTTAAGTCTGTCAAAAGCTTTCCCAGTGTCCAGAAGCACCCAGACAGTTAAGTTTTCATTTTTACCACAGAATGGGCTAAAACATATCCTTGCATTTCTTTATAGATCCCCCGTCTTTTATAAATCCTTTTTTATCCCTATTAGTATATTTTCAAATAATTAAATTTAATTTTACTGCATGACTACTGGCCCACAATGAAAAACTTCGGTACAATGAAATATATATATATATATTTATTAGAAATATTTATTCACTTAAACCCTTAAAAAATTAAACAAGGCAGCTGACACAAATACTAGGGATATAGGGGTATAACTTAAAAACAAAACCATCTGTATCATATTGGGGTTATACAACCCTGATTTAGCAAGGGTATTTGTGGCTGCTCAAAGTTCCTGACTGCAAAACTCGTGGGTTTCTGAGCAGAGCTGGGTGGTTTTCCCTTTTCTAGATAGCCATTTGTGTGTTGAGGTCCCCAGGTCCACCCCAATAACTCACACATCACCCAGAATTTTTTGTTTAAGATTTTTGGCATAATTTTGGCCACAACTTTATTAAAATACAAATTTTGTGAGTGGTTCGTAGGCATTGGTTGCAACTATTTGCCCCCACCATGGGGGACAGACTGACATTCCGCATGATGCAACAGTCAGAATAGGGGAATACACTTGGGGGTAGCAACGGAGCAGGGAACCTGCCCTCACCCCAAATGCAACCAGGAGCTCATTGCTATGGCCCGAGCCCCCTTGACAGAGTGGACAACAATAGTTAGCCCCCAAGTCCTTTAACGGAATCCCTTGCAGCAGCAGCATTAGAGGGGCAGGCACAGCCAATCCATGCCCCTCAACCAACCAAACCATAAACCAATGCCTAACCGCGAACCTTACAAGTTGTGACGATTTGCTACGCAGTAGGCAAAAACCAAATGGCCCCAGCCAATCAGCCAGATGGACAAAATTCCTACCAGGCCCCCGCTCCAAAGCAGACGACCCCATGACAGGCATAGCAAGGTCAAAGTGAACAACCCTATTCTAGGGAGGGAGGGAGGGAGGGACGGGCAATCCGATGCACGGGCGAAAAGAGGAAGCCCTAGCCTCGTGCAAGGAGTTTTAGTATTTCTGGCTGTCAATCAATAAATGGCAACATTAACTTCTTCCCAACAACAAGGGAAGCCCCAATCGCATCAGTGGCCAACGATCAATTAGCCCGCCCCCCAACTTTGGAGTGTCCTGGCGGCCCCCACCGCAACACGTGCTCTCCATGAAGGGGAACATGCTTTCCTTAGCTGGTCAGTTTATAGTCCTGTTAAAGCTGCTTATGCCCATTTTTAAGAGAGACAGACAGATAGACGATGCCATGTCCTCAGGTTTACAGATTAAGAAGAAGAGATACAGAAGGGAAGGAGGAGGACAGGAAAAAGTTTAGAATGGATTTAGTCAGTTGAAAACAACCTATGGGAACTGAACCTTCTTAATTACCACCAGCAATTAATGGATCCCTTTCCCTAAAACATTTTATCTCTTTACTGCAACTGTTTTTCTGAAATTATACCTTTTTTTACCTGTTCATTCTCCTACTCGCTCCTTTACTTTCTAACTTTTTCTTTTCTCAAACTCCTTCAGGTCTTTTAAAATACAGTTTTGATATCCTCAGCTATTATAACTGCCTGAGGCCCCTTTCCTCCCCCCTTATCATGTCTTCCTCTTCTTTTCTTAGCTGCCATATGAAAATATGAACTTATTTCACCACTTTTCTGTGTATTCATACATGCTGTATAACATTAACTGACTCCAAACTGCATAGCAAGGATGACAAATTTTATTTGTCTTAACACTATAGATTTGTTAATTAATTCATGATCGTACTATTCTCCACAATACCACAAATCAATAGAAATAACACATTTCTTGGTAATTTTAACCATTTCTTCAATTTTATAATAGACTATGGCTGATTCATGATTTTCCGTATAGTAATTATTCTGTAATAGTTTTTCATTCAAAAAAACACTGTTCTTAGAAATGGAATTCCATTATTCATTTCGTATTTAAAACATGTATATTTGGTTTTTTAAAATGCCCAGGGCAGCTCACATAAAACAGCAATAAATACAAATAAAATTTGATAGACAGGTTGCAGATGCTAGCAGAACACAACGTTGTGAATAAAACCAGAGGCAATTGGTGATAGGCAACAACATTTATTCAGAGTATACCCATTGAAATTAGTGGACTTAACTTAGTCATATTTATTACTTGAAATGGGTCTACTCTGATTAAATCTTAAGTTAAATGCCACCAAATATAAATGTTTAATAAATAATCAGCTTTGATAATAGGCTGCTAACCCTGGGCACATATAAAGGTCAATTCTGGTGCTGGACAAGCCTTCCTGGATAAAACATTTCACTTACAGGCTGCTGTTGCTGAGAAAGCCTTTTATTTAGACACCATAAACCTACTTTCTGACAGCTGGAGAAGGTGGGTCTTCAAAAATGACCTCCAGGGATGGTTGTAAGGTTTGGACAGGTTCATGCAAGAGTAGACACTCTTTTAGGGATATGGTCCAGAGTCATTTAGAACTTTCAAGGTAAATTGCAGCACTTTGAATTTTGGACACAAAAAGACTGGCAATCTGTGCATTTGTTTAAAAATGGGAATGAGATATTTATTTATATGTGAACACAGTTGTGCAGTAGCTATATTTTGGATTAACTGAAGTTTCCAACGAGTCTACAAAGGTAGCCCTTGTACAGCGCGTTGCAGTGGTCTGATCTGTATGCTAGCAGGATCAATCAGGATGTAGATAACTATCTAGACCTGATCCTAACATTTACTGTTTAGTTGCAGTGCAACCAGGGTTGATGGTATCAAAATCCATTGAAAGGTCTAGTAAAATTAGGCTTATACTCCCCATCTGGGAGACCAGGGCTGAAATGATACTTGAAAACACATTGAAATCAATCCAGATAGCCATTATAATCCAAGAGTGTATGGCGTTTCACAGCAGGCACCCACCTTGCCCAAGAAAAGATATATGAGTCTGGAGAAAGGCTTAATCACATAAAGGCTATTGAATTTATTCACCATAACCACTTTACCCAATAAAGTTCAATTTGTTTCTGACTGATATTACTATTATATGTACTTAGCAATTAACTGCAGAAATGTACTTGTTAGAGATCCTTCATTGATTAATTCATGTACAAATCAAAAGAACTCACAGCTTATAAAACTATTTCTATTGAGTCAATTAACTTTTCAGTGTTCAATCTGATATCAATGCATTAATCTAACCACTAGAGTCCCTTGTAACCAGCTCATCAGTTTCTTCCACAGAGTTAAGACAAAAGCTCCAACTTTAATTCATTAACCAGGACAAAAAAGCCAATTCATTAATGCAAATAGATCACTCTCTAAAATAATCCTAACTAATTAAACAGGCAATTCATCTAATCCAGATAGGTATTGAAAAGATAACCAGTTATTTAAATATATTATGTTATATTTAAATCAATAAACAGAACTGTATCCGTGTAGCTGCCATTATATGTTTTGTGTACCTGTATTGTCATTTGAAGGTCAAGAAAAGGATCATGAATGAAAAGTAATGAAAGTGATACTAACCCGCCGGAGATCAGCTATGCCTCTGGAGATACAGGAGTTCATTAGGTTTAGAAAGCACTAAAACTCTTGGCTAGCTCAAAATTCAGAATTATACTTGGTGACAAGGGCTATTTTCAGTCTGCACAATTCATAGAACACATAGAACAACACATAGAAAAGGAATAAACATTCTCTCCCCCCCCCAACTGTAAAATTACCAATCCATGTTTTATATGTTACATGAAAATATTGAACTAGCATATAGTTAGTTCAATGAGGAGGTTTGGTAAATAATTTATAGATGGCCATACGGAGATAATATTTTACACTACCATTACATTAATTCTCTAGAATACTTGGCTGCAGAAGGAGAGATGATTTCCAAGTCAAAGCTCTATATGTGCTGTAATGCTCACCCAGAGCTCCCATACAAGCAGAACTTCCCCACTGCTTTCATTGCCAGGCAACTATTTACATTTAATGAGGATAAGCACACAGAACTTCTCACTCTAGCAGTCATCTGAGAAGTCTTTGCTTTCCGCATACATCTTAGGAAATGCTTGATTATTATTATTTTTTAAATAATATATACCATGTATTACGGTATCTAAGTGTAGTACAAAATTAAATAAAAATTATGTTAATTTATTGTCTAACAACACACCATATCCTGAAGTATAGGGAAATGATTTTTTGTGTTAATAACCCCATTTCCCTCCCAGGGAGGCTCTCCTATATGGAAACATGGGAAAATGCAAGGGCTTTCTTTTGTCCAAGTTATCTTTTAGTTGTGATTTTATGTTTTGTGTTTGATAACCACCTACAATCTTAGAAATAACAAAAAATACTTAATCACTGTATTCAGACAAAAGAGTAAAGTATGATTTATTTGAAGGTCCACAGTTTGGAAGACACTTTCAATAACAATATCAAGTTAAACAATCTTGAGAGGTAGCAGTTGTATAAGGCAAGAAATATAGCCATAATAATTCTGTCAATGTCCCATCTAGTCCAGCTTCCTGTTCTCATAGTGGACACTCAGATGCCCCTATGGAACCCTGCAAGGAAGACATGAATGTGCAAGGGAGCTCTTTCCACTTGTGATTCTCAGCAACTGTCTGTCAGAGGCATACTATTCTCAACAGCAGAGGCAGGACACTGCCATCATGGCTAGTTTCAGGCAGGATATTGCCCAAAATGGCTGTGATCTTGCACAAAACCTGTGCCAATGGCGGCGGTGCTTCTCCACCACTGACAGTGGGGCAGGTGAGGCACCCGTTGGTGTGCTGCCTGGGGGACTTCTGCCTCCCGAAATAGAGGCTACACCTGCCTAATGGCTGGGCTGGCTCTGTCACTAGTAGCCATTGATTGCTTTGTTCCCAATGAATTTGCCTAATCCTCTTTTAAGACCATCCAGGTTGATGACCATCACTCTCTCAGGGAGCAGATTCCATATTTACAGTCATTGGTGTAGCATAGGTTGCCAGCCCCCGGGGCAGTGCGGAGGGGATGGGTGGGAAATGGATGGCATCCACATGTGCATTCAATGGCCTCATGGCATCCACATAACCCAGGAGATTGCAGCCACAGAGATAAGAAAAGAAGAGTTGTTACGTTGTATGGAGAGGTCACTTCCTGGTTGACATGGAGAAGCTGTTTTCAACAGAGCCCAGCAATGGAAGCACAAAGCTGTAGTGAGGCAGCACTGGGTGTAGAAATTTTGTGCCCCTAACAATTTTGCGCCCGGGACCAATGCCCCCGTGGCCCCCCATTTATGCCACTGTATAATAAGCAATGCACAGAGCTAGAACAACATAACTCAAAACCAAAAGTACAGCAGGATAGAGAGCCACGAGACATCCTTAATTACTTGTTAGAATAACATAGTGTTGACAAAGTATCAAAAAGTAAATAAAGAGGTAAAGATGGTCTTCCCAAGGGAGGGCACTTCACAGAGTCAAAGGCACAGCGTAAAAGGCCTCCTTGTATTCTCCTCTCATGCTTCCAGTGGTGGAAGAACGGGGAGCAGGGCCTTTGTCTCATACGGACTGAAGTGTGCAGGCAGTCATATACCAACAGAAGCAGTCCTTCAAATACCTCTTTGGGTTTTCCCCTCCAAGCAGAGGATACCAATTCTCTTAATAGGCTAGCTAAGTAGTCTTTGAAAATAATAATTATAATAATAATAATTTATTATTTATACCCCGCCCATCTGGCTGGGCCTCCCCAGCCACTCTGGGCGGCTTCCATAAAAACCAAAAATACAGTAAAATATCACACGTTAAAAACTTCCCTGAACAGGGCTGCCTTAAGATGTCTTCTGAATGTCAGGTAGTTGTTTATCTCTTTGACATCTGCTGGAAGGGCGTTCCACAGGGCGGGCGCCACTACCGAGAAGGCCCTCTGCCTGGTTCCCTGTAGCTTTGCTTCTCGCAATGAGGGAACCGCCAGAAGGCCCTCGGCGCTGGACCTCAGCGTCCGGGCAGAATGATGGGGGTGGAGACGCTCCTTCAGGTATACTGGACCGAGGCCGTTTAGGGCTTTAAAGGTCAGCACAAACACTTTGAATTGTGCTCGGAAACGTACTGGGAGCCAATGTAGGTCTTTCAAGACCGGTGTTATATGGTCTCGGCGGCCGCACCCAGTCACCAGTCTAGCTGCTGCATTCTGGATTAGTTGTAGTTTCCGAGTCACCTTCAAAGGTAGCCCCACGTAGAGCGCATTGCAGTAGTCCAAGCGGGAGATAACCAGAGCATGCACCACTCTGGCGAGACAGTCCGCAGGCAGATAGGGTCTCAGCCTACGTACCAGATGGAGCTGGTAAACAGCTGCCCTGGACACAGATTTGTCTATGAGAATGTCCAGAATGGAAGATTTGGGTTCTAACATGAAAAAGCATGGAAAATGGGTGTATGGTTCAAGACTTGGTCCATCCAATCCCCAAACTGACAAGGTAGGTGTTCTTATTGGCAGAGCCTGGACACTTTGAGGTTTGCTTAGGAATATGTGGATTAGGGACTGATTTTTAACACACATAATAGGCAAATATGCAAGAGACATGAGTTTCACTGCATAAGCATGTATGGCTATATGAAGGGGGATATCATTTATAATACCAGCATATATGATTTTAGTATTATCAGCAGCACAGCAGGGATCAGCTAAAATACACAATTAAACACTAATTAAAGCCTAGCCATTATACATGTACATGCAATCTTTTCAGAATTGTAGGCTACAGTTATGAATTATATTGTGTCTTGCTCCTCTGTTCTGAACAGGACAGAGTGGAGAAATAATTTCACACTGCATATAATGCATTTGGTATGAAGGAAACTTGAAAATTATTTAGTTACAGATTCTCTGACCAGGCTTGCAAAATAGCATACATTATGTTAATAGGCAAGCATTCGAAAATGAACTTGAATATTAAACACAGGAAGTTTGGGTTCTAACATGAGGGTGGGCATAGTTAATAGACTGTCAAGAAAACAGGCTTGCTTTAGCAGTTTTATTTCTCTTACTTACTTACTAAATTACTATCAACCTAAATGACAGCTCAGTTAAATTACAATGCTTGGATTTAACCCCATTTAGTAATGGAGAAGTCAATGAGATCAAATAGGCTTAAAACCATTGTGGGGGAAAGCTGCATGCCTTCTGGATTATAAATACTGAGAAATGAAAATAACATTAACATGACATTCAATAAATATAAGATTACTCAATATTGCTGCTGTTATATTTTTGCAGTACCTTTTTGTGAGCTCCTGTTTTTGATGCAAAAGTTGGAATCTCTAAAGGTCCTTGAACAAGTAGTTACACTTCCATTATTTAATTCAGTCTTGTGGCTGCTCTCTGGGCTGGGACGTGAGCAGCAACATGAGGTAAGAATTGTGCTGGTAACCAGGAGCCATTGGCTCAGTCAGCAGACAGGACTGAAAGTTAAGTAATAAACCATGGTCAAAGCAAGTAGCAGGGCTGAAGAGCAAATTAAAACTGGAAAGAGAAAGCCAGGTCAGGACCCAAGAATACAGGAACATGGTATCGTTCAGGAAAACCTTGTTGCTCAATCAAGGTTCAGCTGGAACCAGAAGCCTCTTACACAGCTTCCTGAATCAGAGAACCCAGTGGCCTGCCAGGATGGGCAACATCAGTTCAGTGTTTGAGAAGGTACTTTACTGAGAAGTTTCCACCTGCAGTTCAAAGGTTCATCACTCGAATCCAGCTTGTTCTTAGCTGTTTGCAGTTAGTCTTTTCCCATCCTACAACCCTGTGTTGTTTTTACGTGAAAGGGCTTCCTCTTTGCTTGTTCTTTATCAGAGGTCCCTGGGTGAACATGATGTCAACATGTCAGCAAATCACATTTGACTATGTAATGACATCACCAAGAAGGAAAGCAGTCTCATTGCCCATGCAATCTATCTGATATTTAATATCTCGCTTCACTACAGTAGTGATTTCATAACTTGACAGCACCGTGCTGCAAGAAACCCACCCTAATCTAGCTCTAGTTATACATAGCTAGGTATAACATGTGGGGGAAGTATGTGGATGGAAATGCATCCTTGGATGGTCATCTGAATGCACATTTCATTTAAAGAAATGAAACATGGATAGGTTATAGTTTGATGCAGAGGCTGTTCATCAGCACTGCTATACTTTTAGTGGAACACATATGCAGATGTGTCTCCCTAATCCTGCCCCAATTAATTAACTAAAAGTGGTTGGATTGAGGTGAAGGTGCCTTGATCTGACTGCCTATGCAAAAGGGATTTCTCCTCACTTTCTTCCCAACATTTGCCTCTTTGCAGAAAAGGGTGAAAATGCTTTTGAACCACATTGCATTTTTCAGTCAGGAGAAATGCTGTGCTAAGTTTTCCAGATGTTTTCACCTTTGTATTAAAAGCAGCGAAGAAACTAGGTGGGATAGCTTGGGCCGAATGGGTTTGATCGCTCCAGGCTACATTCCAGTCTTCACTGCCACAGTCCGAAACTACCAGCCAAGTGGAAGCCTTGCTGCTCCTTGAAGCCAAATGGGTCAGTGGCTAGCATTTGGCTTGCCCCTTTAGTTCCTAATGATGTTGCATAGGTGTGTGGATGGAAGGTGGGAGCAATTGACACTGCTTGACTCTCCTGTATGCAGGCTTATGACCTTGAAGCTGTGTTTTAAGTGAGGGATGAGCAACATTAGCAAATGAAAACTTGCTTGCTTGCCTCTCAAAGAATCCTTCCCAATTAGGACATCAAGCAAGTGAGAAGAGAGACCCCATGCATACTAGTGGACAACACACCCCTCCTTTGGACTGTCAGCACAGCCAATGAGCCCAAGAAAAGGGCATAATAGAAAATGCCTTGAATGCATGGATAATTGGATGTGCAAGAGGATCTGAACTACCTCTGGAATGTCCTGAAAGACAGGGTGATGCGTTGGTGATAAGTAGCTTTAAGTAACATTGTTGATGGAGTTGCTACCTATTTTATTGTGACTGAAGTCAGCAGCATCACTTCAATTGACTGTAGCAGTGCAGGTCGCAATCCTAAACAGAAGACCCTTTCAACATCTCAGAGACTCTCACTGTGTTAGACGCTTTGTGTTCCTAAACGGATTGGCTTTTCTTTTTTAAAATCTTTTCTGAAGTGACACATTAGTGGTAGAGCTAAGTGGCAGAACTAGACACAGGCATCCTGGAAAAGGGCAGGCATGATGGAAAAGGTGGCTGGCTAGCTCAAGGTTTTCAAAGGCAGCTGCTTTTCCTGGCATTCTGAGAGCGGAAGAGCACCTGTGAATTGTCAACACTGTGACTGCACTTTCCCCATTAAATCTCTGCACCGGTGTGTAAATACTTCAGAATCAACTAGGTTAGGAATACATTATGCTGTGCCTTGCTTCTATTCATTTCTCTCACAGTCAGAAATGACCTCGTGCTTGGTAGGCTTTGTTTTGTGGCTGCCTGGAAAATGTGACAGTATTCATTTGCTTACAGGCGCAAAAATGACTGATTGTTTCCTCATAGTCAACATAAAAACCAATGGGAAATCTGAACCGAGGTAATAAGTACCTTTGTTTTACTGTTTTGTGTTATAAGTGAGAGGAGGTTAATGACAGAAGCTTCCGAAACCCAGGACGGCACATGCATGCGCTCTCTCACACAACTTTGATTGGTCTGTTAGAAAGTCATCAATTCATACTTAACCGAAATGTCATGTTTTCCCTCTCACAAAACCCGAGCTATTTTGTGGAATTGTCTCTCCAAGTTTAATGCGCAGGAGGCTAATAGTTAACAGTAAACATTTTCCTTTTTTCCCAGAGCATTTTTCTGTTGAAAGAGCAAAGCATTACAGTAGACCGGATGTTTTAGGTCATTTATTTTGTTTTTGCTCTGGGTCATTTTACAAAAGCACGTCTGCTCTTTAGCGTTAAAATGAGAGCCATTCTTACTCCCCAGATATTACCCAGAAGCACTTGGAGGCTCTTAATGATTAATACCATCACAGTCCAGCCACAAACCTTTCTGGCGCAGATAATGCCAGGCAGCAAGCACGCTTGACACTTTTAATGTATAATTAAGTAGAAAAAGTCAGCACTCAGTATGCAAATTTTTCAAAATGATAAATGATGCCATCCAGCAGTAGGGATTGATTTGGTGTAAATGAAACTAATTAAGGAAATGTCAAACATAATTAATAAAACAGGTTTAAGCTGCAAAACATTGTCAATTGAATGAATGAGGAGGCACTGGCTCCCATTGTTTCTGCTTTATTTAGGGCTTGTGTTTAGCTTGTACTCTGTTCCTAAATGCACTCCCTCTACCTCACACCCTCCACTACCAATTCCCAGAGAGGGGGAAAATAAATTTGCTTGTCTCTCCACTGACTGCAGAAATTAATTGTAGAAATCTTGTCCCATCCAAGTGTTACATTCACTCACAGGACATTAACATAACTAATTTGAAAGAACCCAAATGACTGCATAATAGAGCACTGTCAGAATGCCTGACAGTCTTTGGTCATACCAAATTAGCTTGGTTTTCTAATTGAAATTTTTTCCCCTAACACACACACACACACACACACACACACACACACTTTCTCATTTTCCCCCTCCCTCCACTATTCATTTTTGATAAGAACAAAGGTTTTATAATTTACAAAAGAGTGCT
Source organism: Podarcis raffonei (assembly GCF_027172205.1). NCBI lineage: Eukaryota > Metazoa > Chordata > Lepidosauria > Squamata > Lacertidae > Podarcis > Podarcis raffonei. Next base: position 35,443,213 of record NC_070612.1, read on the forward strand.
TGACCTATAATTACTAGGAGGAAATTAGGGGAGGTAGAAAAGTCAGATTTAGTCCTGGTAATGATGCTAGAGACCTTGCCCCCTCTAGGGAGCCTGAAGAATAATGGAATCTTCTATTTTTACGGGCGACCTGTGCACTGGCGCTGACTCTCACTGTGAATCCACTTTACCTTTTAGATCACTTGCTTAACACTAAAAGTGCCAGCAGAATCGCAGGCCATTATTCCAAATGTCATTCCGTGCCAAAGCCATTTCCAGTGCCCTTCCCTCCAATGAATGAATCAAAGAACATCTGCCAGTTCGCTTATCTCGTCCTTGTAAATCTTCTGTAGGAAGAGTTTAACATAACTTAATTTGGGCTCAGTTTGAGTAAAAGAGGTCACCGGGAAGTCTTTAAAAATATAGTGCTAGGATCTTAACTCTTTAAAAGAAAGGGGTTGATGCCTTAATTCTGTTTAATATGGGAAGTACATTTAGAATGAAATTACTCCCACCACCACCCCCAGTAACAAAGACTTTTTCTGTACTAATTCATCCAGCAGAAAAAAAAAATTGTGCCCTTTTCTTCACGCTGGAGTTCTTGCTTCCAGCAGAGCCTTTTAAGTCAAGTAGTGAAGGTACTGGGTGGAATTACTTTTTAAAGCCTTTCTTAACAATACGTTACAGTTACAGTGCAGGAAATAGTTCCATCTACTTTCAAATGTGTTTCATCAGGAGACACCTGACGGCAAAAATTAATTGACCAAAAGACAAAATTGAAAACGAACTCTGACAATTAGCTATTGGTTCCGACTGCTCTAGAGATTCATGATCAAAACCCAAGTCTGCAAAAGGAAGGAAGGGTACATCAGGCAAGGGAAAAAAAATAATGGTTTAAAATAGTTTTACACTGCATGTTAGTTTTTTTGCATATGTTGGAGATTCAACAGCACAAGTGTAAGTTTATGTAGCACTCCTTCAACAACTCCCTGATACACAGCATCCCTTGGAGATCAGGACAGTCAGAAATGAATATGAGCTCCAGTGCCAATATGTATGCCAGTGACTCTTTTCTCATGTCACGGTGAGCCATAAACCGTGGTTTACTGTAGACCATGGTTTACCGGAATGTTAGTACAAAATACTGAATAGCTCCCACTGTGTTCTTCTTTTTAGTGAGCTGGGGAGCAACACATTATGAAGTTTGGTATTCTGTGTTAGCCAGCTCTTGTCTTTTGCTGCTCCCCAACAAACCATGATTGGTAAGCAAGGTCAGTAGATGTAGACCCACTAAACAATTTTAAAAACTCAGTAAAGGCTCTTGAGATGCTGGAGTATTGTTGTTAATCATAATCATAATAATTTATTATTTATACCCCACCCATCTGGCTGAGTTTCCCCAGCCACTCTGGGCGGCTTCCGATCAAGTGTTAAAAACAGTACAGCATATTATTATCAATAATAATATTAATAATATTAATATTATTCTTAATAATAATTACATTTATTAGTTTTTTTGCCTCGGTTTAAGAACTTTGCTTCAGGATGAGAACAGAAATCGTGCTCTGGCGGCGCAGCGGTAGTGGGAGGCCCCATTAGCTAAAGTGGTACTGCAGGTTAAGAACAGTTTCAGGTTAAGAACAGACCTCCAGAATGAATTAAATCCTTAATAGTATACAATGGTACCTCGGGTTATTTTAATTTATTACCTTCTCTTCTCCTTAAGGTCCAAGCTACATATTCTTGCATTGCAGGGGGTTGGACTGGATGATCCACAGGGTACCTTTCAGCTCTACAATTCTATGATTCTATGAATCCTAAAATGAAGTGGGTATCTAAGACTTGTTGGAGGCAAAGCGGAATCTCTGTGAGACAGGTCTAGCTGAAGCATGGACCACTGAAGGACTTAAGACCTTAACAACCCTTGCTGCAGACAAATGTCTGCGTCAAGGGAATAGAATGTCTCCAAGCTTTCCATAACACCACAGTGCTAGGGTGGCTTGATGGGGAAGGAAGAGCAAACATCAAGTTGGGGGGAGGGAGCGGAGAATGAGCTCTCTTGTGAATGACAGTTCTAGCTTGTAATTGGAGGATATATTTTTCTAGCACTCTCCAGTCACGGTGTTTTGGGAGGGAACAGCTTTGCAAGAGCAACACTTATGTCACTAAGCTTTAGAGAAATGCCAGGAAGGTGAGGTGGAAAGAGGAAAAAGAGCTGCTTTGTGACTGACAGGTCTAGCTTGCCGTCCGAGGACATGATTTATATCCAGAAAGTTATCCTTTTTAGTTCTCCCCACCCCAAACCAGTCTTAAAGTTGCCTAGCACAAAAGTACACGGACCTATTTGTTTGCAGTTTGCCAGGTTTCCACCCAGGTACAACTCTCTTGTGTTTGCAATTTTCAGACCCCCTTGCTATTTAACATCTGTGGGAAACAACTGAGTGGACTCATCTGGAGTTTTGGAGTACGTTGTCAATAATATGTTGATGACACATAGCTCTACTTCTCCATTACATCTGCATGTGTGGCAGTGGATGTTCTGAACCGTTCTCTGACTTTGGGAATGGGCTGGATGAGAGCCAGCAAACTGAAGCTCAATCTAAATAAGAGGCAGCATTAGTGGCCGGTTCCCTAGACCAGATGGATGGGAGGTGGCCTGCTCTTGATGGGGTTATACTCCCTCTGAAGGAGCAGGTACACAACTTTGGGTCTTCCTGGACCCATTACTGTCGCTTGTGGCTCAGGTGGCCTCAGTGGCACAAAGAGTGTCTCCTATCAGCTTTGGCTGGTGGCCCAACCTGCATCCCTATCTGGACAATAATAATCTAACTTCTGCTGTCTATGTTCTGGTAACCTCTAGGTTAGATTACCTCAACAAGTTGTACATGGGGCTGCCTCTGAAGATGGTTTAGAAACTTCCGCTCCTGCAGAATTCAGCAACCAGGTCACTCACTGGGGCAAGACAGTTCAAGCAGATGATGCCAATCCTGGCCCTGCTGAGAATTGGCTGCCAATTAGTTTACTCATGAATGTGCTGGCATTAACCTATAAGGCCTTAAATTGGTCACAACCACTATACCACAATGCTGCCCCCCATGTGAACTGACCTGAACAGACCGCCTCATATGAACTGACCTCTCCCACAGAATGCGGTGATTGGTTGGGTATGTATGGGATGAAGTGATCTTTGAGGTATCTTGGTCCTAAGCTGTATTGCCCCCGATCCTTCAGAACTGATTTTGAAGATGTAGGAGGGAAGGAGGCTAAAGGGGACTGGAGGGGAAGAAATTCCATTGCATAAGCAGAGCTGTATTACTTAGATTTAGTACCTTATATCCCTTCCTGTTATCTTATTGTCAAATGAAGACCTCTTCCTTCTGCCCGGCCTTTGGAGGTTTATAATGTTGTCAACTGTTGTGCTGTGATGACGTGTTGGCTTTTTCTATTTTACTGTAGGTTGCTGGGTTTTATTATTGTTGTTGTTGTTGAAATTTGTACAGTATTTTAATGTAAACCGTACAATGTGCTGCAACTCCAGTTGAAAGGTCTAAAATATGATAGAGATACAGATACAGATAGATTTAGTGTCAGTCTCATTTGACCTTTGTTTATCCACTATTATTTTTTCTTTGTTTGCATAGATTTTTTAGACCAACTTTTTTGTTGTTTAGTCGTTTAGTCGTGTCCGACTCTTCGTGACCCCATGGACCAGAGCATGCCAGGCACCTCTGTTCTCCACTACTTCCCACAGTTTGGTCAAACTCATGCTGGTAACCTCGAAAACACTATCCAACCATCTCGTCCTCTGTCGCCCCCTTCTCCTTGTGCCCTCCATCTTTCCCAGCATCAGTGTCTTCTCCAGGGAGTCTTCTCTTCTCATGAGGTGGCCAAAGTACTGGAGCCTCAGCTTCACGATCTGTCCTTCCAGTGAGCACTCAGGGCTGATTTCCTTAGGAATGGATGTGTTTGATCTTCTTGCAGTCCATGGGACCCTCAAGAGTCTTCTCCAGCACCGTAATTCAAAACTCATGTCAATTCAATACATCCTTTGTAGCCAAAAAGAAAGGAAAATTCACTGGGCTGGGCCAAAATTAGACTGGGTAAAGCAAGAATAATTTCAGTCCTGGGGTGTATTGAAATGTGACATAATGAGATGGAATTTTGGGGGATTACATATTTGCATATATAGTCATTTTGTAAAATGTAAACAACCCTTTCTAGTGTCCTCCTGGCAGAAATCAATATATACATAGTGATACAATGGAATAAAACCTTACTCACACAGATAGAAGAATTATTTTGTTAGTCTGTCTTGTTAGAAGATAAGATGAAGCTATGATCTGATGTTAACTGGATCTAGTGGGCCTCCTTTGAGGCATGTTGGTTGCTTGTTCGCTTGAATATGATATTTCAAAGCTTGAATATTTCAAAATCAAATGAATAAGTAAATTTATTTATTTGTCTAAACTGACTAGAGGTTTATCTGGCACTTTAGGTATTATTGGCAGTAAAATAATGCCATGAATCAATCAAAATGTGAAACCTTTCTCTCCGCACAGGCACTAGTAGTATTTCAGATTCCTTTGAGTTAGATTCACCACACTTTTCCTTGGAACTCTACAGAATAATATCAACTGCTGTAACACTTGTATAAAAAGTGAGTCATGAATGTCACTGAATTTATGCTGTTTAGGTACCAGGGTAGTAGGAAGAATCAGTAAAAAGATGGACAAAGGGTTCTAGGAGATTCAGAGAATAATTTTTTAAAAATATAGTTAAAAATTAAGCTCAAACTTCATATTTATAATTTATTTTAGAGAAGAATAGCCACATGGATTAATGCTCTGACACTTCACTTTTGAAGAAACCAAAGAGGACCAATAGAAGCAGAATGTGCAACACCCAACCAGAAGAGAAAAGGTCAGCCTTTCAATTTTCACTAAGTGGAAAGGGAATGTCATTGCCTGACTTGAGCAATAAGACATATGCATAGCATTTCTCCCTGTATACAAGGACAGGCTGACCTTGGTCAACATGCAGTGTTGTGGTGGTGCATTTGGTAGGGAAGAAGTGGAATCAGACCATACCTCTTTGTGGCATAGTTTTAACAAGTCAGAAGCATTTTCCACCTACTGTCCTATACAAGGGGGACTGTATAATATTGTCAAGCAAACTGGGGAAATAATTGCACAATCTGGGCTGTGAGAGCATAAAGCCTTAAATGATATAGCGTTAACTCAGAAAAAAGTCAGTCATACTTTAATTAGGGAAATTACCTATGACTAAAATCTCACTGATTTCAATGAGACTATCCACAAATTTAGGGACGCAGGTGGCGCTGTGGGTAAAACCTCAGCGCCTAGGACTTGCCGATCGTCAGGTCAGCGGTTTGAATCCCCGCGGTGGGGTGCGCTCCTGTTGCTCGGTACCAGCGCCTGCCAACCTAGCAGTTCGAAAGCACCCCCGGGTGCAAGTAGATAAATAGGGATCGCTTACTAGCGGGAAGGTAAATGGCGTTTCCGTGTGCTGCGCTGGCTCGCCAGATGCAGCTTGTCACGCTGCCCACATGACCCGGAAGTGTCTTCAGACAGCGCTGGCCCCCGGCCTCTTAAGCGAGATGGGCGTGCAACCCCAGAGTCGGACACGACTGGCCCGTACGGGCAGGGGTACCTTTACCTTTACTTATCCACAAATTTATACAGAAGTAATGAAGCTTACGCCCATGTAAGTGTGCGGAGGATGCAGGCTAAATGTGACTAACTTTATCTGGATTGGGGCCTGCACGCAGTAAACATTAAGTTTTAAACAGTAAATATTAAAGAGCTATTTGGAAGCCCTTACAAGAAAAAAAAAGAAAGAAATCTTGCATCAAGAGGGAATCTGAATTATTCCTGGATGTCAGATTGCATTTATTTGACCTTGTGGCACAGAGTTTATGAAATAATGTTATGGTCATTTCTTGGAAAACGTTACATATATTGCATGAGTAACTTGGGAGCCCAGGAAATCAGCTGCCATTAACTTCTGGCAAATGTCCAGCAGCAAAAATGAAAGAAATGAATTAATGAATTAATTGTGCAAGACAAGCATAACATCAAGGGGAAGGGCCTATCAGTTAATGGCTATGATGACAGTATACACACCTCTTTGCCTCTGCAGTCAGGAATTGGTTCCACTCAACAGACTAGATTGCAAGAAGCTTGTCCACATCCTTAGCTCTCACTAACTGAAATTCATCCAATAATATGTGACTCCAGTGAGGTGCTGGGCAGGTCCACAGACAGTACTGATCCAACAATGGTACCCAGTTTATGATAAAAGTGTGTGATTTTATTCTTGAAGTGTTTAGCAGATACATCCCAGTGTGCCTCTGTGCATTCCTTAATACAGCGAGCCCACCAATTATGCAAGGGTTCTGGGGGTCTATGCACAAAGGCAAAATCACACAAAGCCAGGAACCCCCGGAACTGGCCACCCCTGCAAAGCAGGGGGCTGCTTACTGGAGCCTGGGAAGGTTGCAGGAGGGCCTTGAGAGCTTCCCAGGTCCTCCCGCAACATTTCCAGACTCTGGTAAGCAAGTAGGTGCCTTCCTTACTGGTCTCTGGGATACTCCCAGAAGCTAGTAAGGAAGGCATCACTATGCTTACCAGGCTTTGGGAAGGCAGTGCAAGGGCTCTGGGATACAAATGGATCAGAAGGAATGCTCAAGAAACAGGTTGTTTGGAATGGGGCCAGCACCAGATTTCAGAGGCTCTTAGCATGACACGATCAGTGGTACATCCGACAGCCACACACACTGCCAGAACTGTGCAATTATGTTTTCTCCAGCTGCTGCCCTTGCAGATTCCATAGATCCTATTGAGCCTCTAAATCTATGAAAACCATAGATCTTAGAATTACAAGCTAGGCTAGGTTGCAGGATAGGCACATCCCTGAAGTAGGGTGAAGCAGTCACCTAAGGCAGAGGAAGCCCCTAAGGTGGTCTCTCTCTGCCACCAGCATCGGCTCCAGTGTCTGGTGAGATCTCACCCTAAATCTGCTGGCAGAATGGTGCATCAGAGTAGTACAGCACTTCCTGTTTCGGCTCAAGCAGTGAAGCAGGATGTGCCATGCCTGCTAGACTGTGTAGATTTTATAGATCCATTCACTGGGGCATTACATTTGGGGTAAATTAAGATGGTTAATGGCTGCCAAGGAAAGGAAGCAACCTTGGCTCCCATTCAGTAGTAGGAAGCTTGCTCACCCATTGCTGAAACAGCCCTCCCTGGGCCCAGTGTGGAAACAGTGAGTGGCAGCACACCTGGGTCAAGACGGTGGGTTGTTCTGAGGCCCTTGGCCAGTGTCTAACCTGGATGATCGACTGGTGCTGGGCCTGGTTTAGGAGTGACCTGGTTAGTAGTTCTCCAGTGTCTCTGTAAGGTGTCTTTCCCATCACAGTGAACGTATCATTTCACTTGGCTTCTTGCAGCGTTTGTGATCTATCACTGAGCTATTGCCTTTCCTCTCAAGGTATGGGCTCCAGTTGGCCCACACAACAACTGGATTTGAGTCTATGAACTCATGAGCATAACTGAAGGAGAGTCATGACTAAACAATCCTGCAGGCATGTGGGAAGGGAGTCTCTCACGAAAGATTCCAAAAGCCAAAAATAAAACCAATTTGAGCACTCACTTTTTGCCGCTTCTCATAATGTGTGAAAGGGCTCTTAGAAACCATAAGCAAAGGTGCTATGTAAGCAGGCAAGAACTACTTCTTTTCCCAAGATTGAGTAAAGGTTCAGCATGCTTAACAGTCTGTTGTTATTTCAATTAAATCCCACTAAATATCCATGGAGGCTCACATCCTGACCTTTATCTGTTGTAGAGTAGCACTTGGCTGTTGCACATAGAAAATTACTTCTGTAGAGGAAACATAATTAGGAAGTCATGCTGCATTGTGAATTTTCAGCTGTGTTTTAAGCATGTTTTTAGTGTAATAACAGCATCAATGAATTTGATTGAATTTTACATTTCACATTCTGACTGATTAAAAGAAATAAATTTCCTCTGCACCTCAAACAGCATTTATGTGTTGTGAAAGCAAGCATCAATCCTATCTGGAAATGAGTTTTCTATAAACATTGTAAAATATCCCACACATTCTGTTCCTCTTTTTTATTCTAGGATCCAATTTAATGAAACAAAACCCCTTTTTTCCTTCCTCCGTGCTTCTTTATTCCATGACCATCATGGGAATAAAATACTAAGTACATATTCTTGACAATATTGCCTCATTTCTGTAACCATTTCTTATGAGAAATCAAAAGGCAAAGACAGTCAAAACAGGAAACACAATAGGAAAGTTTATGACGTATAAAATGAATTCTTTAAAAGAATTTTGGTTTAAAATGCCAAGGGTGAGAAGTCAACTATATACTGCACACATTACTATTTATTACCTTGCATTTGGCTGAAATTCATCTCTTTTGACAAGCAAGGATAAATCGTATTACATATTTTATAAAATATGTGAGTTGGTCCTTTTTCTTGAAGACCCTACATAGCAAACTTGCATGTACCAGATGCGTACTGAGCTGCAGTAGTCTCCTCATAACTGGGAACTTCATGTAATTTTCTGGCAGCTGTATTAGGGAATAAAAGGTATTTATTAAAAACATACACAATTGGTTGATTGTGTATCCAGTTCTTAGAGCACAGAGTGATGACTAAATAAAAATGGAGAAATGCAAGTTTCACTTTTGAGCAAATTTACTGCATGAAAGGTTCGTTTTTTTTCCATTTCACTTAAATATCTTCAGTGCTTCTCACTGTGTATGGTTTTATTGTGATTTTTTTTATATATACTTGAAAGCTCATTATTTTACAGTGAGGTTACTGAACCTAGACCATAGAGTGCAGATTATCCAGCATAGCATTAATCAAAATATACATGGCAAATGGGATTCAAAACAGTGCCAAAGAAGCATCTGCTTTTAGCAAAGAACAAAAATTCATTTAGCTCTTTTATTAAAAGGTATTATGGGCAATTTATTTTTAAACTATCACTCTAACACCATTAACTAGCATATAATTTAATGTACTCCCAAGCAACTTGACTTTTACATTTTCTTCAAAACATTAATTTGCTTTTGTAAATTGATGTAAAAGATGCCTTTGACCCCCAGGAAAGATTCAAGCCATTAACAATAAATTAAATTATGTTTCAGAAGTATATGGCCATTAAGTTTTTTGTTTCAGATATAGCATGTTTACAGTTCTATCTAGTGGCATAATATTGCCTAATGGAGAAAGGAAACTGTATTTTACTGGTTTAATTTCTGCTGAAACCATGTCAAGTTTAACAGTTCAATCCTATCCAAATTTTACTCAGAAGTAAGTGTACATAGGACTCCAAATTTCTTTTAAAAACTTAGTTGGTCTCTAAGGTGCTACTGGAAGGATTTTTTTATCTTGTTTCAATTACAGCAGACCAACACGGCTACCTACCTTTAACTACAACTCCCAAGAGACTGTGATCTACTCACAGTATAAAAAACAAGCAGTGATCTACCCATTGTCATTGGAAGAGTTGTTGAGCTTTTTTTTGTTACAGATCACTAAGCGTCCAAAGATCGACCAGGATCAACCAGGAACACCCCACGATCGACCAGTAGATCATGATTGACCTGTTGGACATGCCTGGGCTTCAGGATTCAACCCAATCCTTTTGTCAGCCTTATCGGACAAAAGTTGTGATGATTGCTACGAGGAAGGCACCTCCTCCAATGGGCCCAATTTGTTTGCAGGCAGATTCCTCTCCGGCCCCAAATACAGCAACAAATTACATCCACAACATGGTCTCATTAACGCAGCATCAACAGACCCATTTACTGGGTGGGTTGATCTGCTACTGATTGCGCTGCTTGTTCCTAGTGCAGTTGCCCTTTTGAACCATAGCGGCAATCCAAAGTCAAGCCTTGCTCCCTCCAGTCTGCCACTGAGGGTCCACCCACTTTGAAGGCCATGATTGGCCAATTTATACTGTGGATTTTGATGGGCAATCCTGTTGTACCCACTGAAGCCAATGGCCAGATGCAAAGAATTGCCCTCTCCACCTCCCAACCCATCCCAAGGAGGCGCATTGGGCTGCACCACAACCATTCCCCACCCTAAACGGGTACGTGACTGTGGCGTTTGCCTCCTAGGTGGGTCATAAGGAAAGGGTTAAAATGAGTGTGATGTGATTGGCCAGTGGAAACTGATAGGAGGAGTTAGAGTGAGAGTTGGTGTTGTGTGAAGTTCAGTTGAGAGTTGGGAGTTGGAGAAGGAAGAAGGAGGAATAGTCTGTGGGTTGGTCGAGTTGTGTGGTGAGAGAGTGAGAGGAATTGTTAGGTGGAGTCAGATAGTTAGTTGGGATAATCAGTTTGAAGTTGTTAGGAATGAATAGGACAGTTAAGGAACTAAGATTAAGAAACTGACAAGAAAAATTAACTGAAACCATAAGCTTGTTCATGCCTATAAAATAAACTTGATTATTTGTTAATGTTAACAACTGACTGGACTCCGTGTGTAACCGTGAGAAGCGGGTTGGTGGCAGCGAAGAAAGCAATCACAGTGGTGCCACAGGGTCAATAGACCGTCAAATGTCCGGGGACCCTGTGTGATCGCCACAGTGACCATTTCCCAAACTTTCTTTGCAATGTTCTATGTAGAGAGTCACACTTTATCTATACTGTTGGTTTCTGCCTGAAACATAGAGCCTGTATAATAACACTGTCCTTAAACAAGGCTGTACCAGGTTTTCTGTCTGACTTCATTGTTTTGCATATAGCTGCCATCCTTTTACATTCATCCAGGCCTGCTATCATACAAGAGTAGCTGTTTCCTCCAGATTATGTCCATGGCTTGCTCCTTCTTTGGCTTTTCTCTGCTCAAGTTCCTCCTATATTTCTAGCACATGTTTATTTACACTTATGTAAATACAGTCCAGAGAGACAGAGGCACTACTTTGAGAAAACTGCTCCTTGGCATGTCATATTGACTGATGTGTCTGTTTTGATTAAGTGTAAGCACCTGTCTGCATAGCACGGAGTAATTTTACTTTTCTAGAGCTACATGAGCAGGTTCAAGTAGGGATGAATGAACCTGCCACTTTCAATTTCTCTCCCTTTCTCATTTTTCCAGTCTTAAGTTCCATTTTCCAAATTTCTGCATCAGTTTGTGGGTTATTGGTTTTTTTAAAAAGTCCTCATGGAAATTTTATGATCAATTTTCCTTAATAGAATGCATTTTATATGTTATTTTCATCAATATATGCATTTTATGTGTATTCCCCCTATATTATTCTTGTACACGTTATTTGGTCGGAAAAGTGTTAATTTCAAAGGATACTGGTGTTTTGGTTGTCACATTTTGGGGAAGCAGAAAAGTGTGTAGGCTTGCATTAAAATCCCGACCAAACCAGATTTCTACCCAATCCCATGCAAGCAAACCAATTTTGGGTCACTTTGGGAACCCTTATTGCTGCTCTGTCATAACTGGAGAGATGTTATAATCTGGAAAAAGCTAGCTAATTTGTTAGTGGTGATTGTAGACCTTTGATCTCATCTTTGTGAGAAGATCTGAGCAGTAGAAAACCTGTCACAGACCCATTCGCAGAATTCAATGAGTGCTACCACTGCTATCATAATTTGTGTATCCCACAGTGGATAAAGGAAAACAGATTCTCTTGAAGACTGCTCAGTCAGCTAGCAAAGTAAATAATTGACTTTCATCTGATTTAATTTTAGGCTGATTAATAATCTTTTTGATTATTTGATTAACCAATGGAGATGAACTTCACAGTATCACAATAAAAATTACATCTTGATACTAAATGTAGGCAATGTTTTCCAAATAGACTGCTAACTAATATTCTGAAAATCATCTTAAACACTTTGCCTGAATCTTGCAATACATGTTTGTTGGGGATGTTTGAGGGATCCAGTTATTCAAGATTCTGTATGAAATGACCTGATTTGTGCTTCTCTCATTAATGTGTATTGGCAAAATTTGAAGTTTGGAGTGCTGTTGAGTTTGTTTATAAGCCTTTATTACCTATTGCGCTGTGTCTTAGGGATGGTTTTTGTTTTTTTGTTTGCTGTGTTATAATGTTTCCTGTCTTAAAGCTCTGATGTAACATTATTTTTTTAATAAGGAAGGAAGAGTGGTAAGATATATTTCAAATAAATAAAAAAACCTAGGCCTCATCATTGTGGAATGTATTTTGAAACTTCAGCAATGGAATTTTCTCTTTCTGCATGAATAGAGCAACTGTATGAGCAACTCATAGCTAATGACTATTTCCATGCTTAAGGGTTTGTTTGGTTTTTGCTTTTGAACTTTACTGAGTTTTTACATTTTACATATTCATTTGGCATGCCTGATTCCATTGCCAGCGCCAGTATGATCAAAATGACTTTCCTTTTACTGATCATGTAAAAATAGGATTATTGATGTGAGGTTTTGTAAAGATACGATGTGTAGGAGAAAGCATCTATGGAAAAATGGTTCCAGGGTAGGGACGCGGGTGGCGCTGTGGGTAAAAGCCTCAGCGCCTAGGGCTTGCCGATCGAAAGGTCGGTGGTTCGAATCCCCGCGGCGGGGTGCGCTCCCACCAGCGCCTGCCAACCTAGCAGTTCGAAAGCACCCCCGGGTGCAAGTAGATAAATAGGGACCGCTTACCAGCGGGAAGGTAAACGGCGTTCCGTGTGCTGTGCTGGCTTGCCAGATGCAGCTTTGTCACGCTGGCCACGTGACCCGGAAGTGTCTTCAGCCAGTGCTGGCCCCCTGCCTCTTGAGTGAGATGGGCGCACAACCCCAGAGTCTGTCAAGACTGGCCCGTACGGGCAGGGGTACCTTTACCTTTACCTTAGGGCAACGTAGCACTAACTGTGTTAAGTTGTTGCTGTAATGAATGTAAGAAATCTTATGTGGGGTAGTGGTTACAGTGTTGAACTAGGACCTGGGAGACCAGGATTTAAATCTCCACTCTGTCATGAAGCTTACTGGGTGGCCATGGGCAAGTCAATATCTCTTAGCCTGACCTACCTGATGAGTATAGAATGCCACCTGAAGGAAAGGTAGGATATGAATATGCAAGAAATACATAAATCTGTGAAAGGATCTCCTCTCACAGTCAGTTTCACCCCTTGTATCAAATAATTCAGGTGAGACTGTAAGGGAAGGAGAGAGGGGAGTGTTCTGTCTGGCAAGCCAAAATGCTTGCACTGACAGAATAACAGTGTGATATTGAGTGCCTCCTTGTGACTCAGCTGCCATTAACATTCCACGAACCCTGGAAATCACTGAGCATACATTCTTGATGAGATTTGGGGGCTTGCTTTGAAAAACTATATTTTTTTCCAATTTACAGATATAAGGTGGTATTCAATTATGTTTTACGCAGACCCATAGGAATTAATGGGGATGTGGGTGGTGCTGTGGGTTAAACCACAGAGCCTAGGGCTTGCTGATCAGAAGGTCGGCAGTTCAAATCCCCGCGACGGGGTGAGTTCCCATTGCTCGGTCCCTGCTCCTGCCAACCTAGCAGTTTGAAAGTACGAAGTGCAAGTAGATAAATAGGTACCGTTCTGGCGGGAAGGTAAATGGTGTTTCCGTGCGCTGCTCTGGTTCGCCAGAAGCGTCTTAGTCATGCTGGCCACATGACCTGGAAGCTGTACGCTGGCTCCCTTGGCCAATAAAGCGAGATGAGCGCCGCAACCCCAGAATCAGCCACGACTGGACCTAATGGGCAGGGGTCCCTTTTTACCTATTGGAATTAATGAACCTGATAGAATTAGGTCCACTAATTTCATTAGGTCTACTCAGAGTAAAATATGGTTCCATACCACCCCTATGCGTGAACATATCTGGGGAGTACTCCAAGCACACAGAAATCACTTTCTTGTTTTTGGGTGGCCCTGTTTCACTTCCAAAAAGATAAGAGACAGGAATAGCTAGGGAAGGTGCCAGACACAACTTTGTGGAGAAGGACTTCCACAAATTGGTATTAGAGGGGGAAATGATGGATCTTATAAGTTATTATCCATTTAAGTGAGACTGTTACAGCTGATAGACTGAGGCAAACAAGCTGGAGCTTGAAAAATGCCATCGATGGCACCTGAGCATTGTGCTAGAACTAGGCGTATCCCCAGTGAGCCTGTACCTTCAGAGGGTTACAATCCCGTCTAGAATAGGTTGCCTACCCACTTCCTGGACATGTGATCCACCTACCAATGGCACCTCTGTCTTATCAAGAGTCCGTCTCAGTTTTTTACTTGGCATGGGTTTTAAAAAAACATGGAGGAACATTCAGTCATGTGAGACCCACATCCTTTCATGTGGCCTCCTGCCTCTGCTCCAATCTTCCATCCCTTCTTTCCCAATTGTTTCTTCTTTATTTTCTTGGTTTTAAAACGTGTTTCCGCTTCCTCTTCCAGATCAGCTGAAGGGCCAATATTTCATTTGACAATATTAAATCTATTAAAACAAAACAAAATTCCTGGTTCTGTGGCTTGAGGAAAGTTAGGCATTTTTCCTCTGCAGCTTTCTAAGTACAAATAGTAGATTTTTTGCCATGTATGTGTATGTATACAGAAGACACTAGAATCAGAAAGGCATTGTTTTGAGGTTTGGACTCGATAACCCTTGGGGTCTCTTCCAAGACTACAGTTCTACAATTCTATGATTTTCACTTGCTTAGCAGAAGAGTAGCTGTAGGAACTGTTGTATCAAAAAGAATAAAAACATTCCATCTAAATAACTTCATCGAACCTACTGCCTAGGACTGTGAATTCTAAACAGAGGTAGCTGTGGTAAAAACTGAAGCAGGGCAGTCTTTATTCCAGAGGAGTTAATCCATAACACTTTTGTCTCTGGTTCTGTCCATTATTGACTCTTGTTCAACCCATTGCCAGCATGCAGCCCTCCAGCCTGACAGATTATATCTGATAGAATCTGGCCATTGACAGAAAAAAAGTTTGCCAACACTGTCTTAGTATCCAGAAGCACTACAGACTTAGGCCTATCCCTAAACACACACACACAGAGTGAAATATGCTAGAGGTACAAATAAACAGAAATATTAATCACACATTTGATTCTAACATCTAGTCTGGCACCTACATTTTAAATGTTTTAAGTGCAAATATCAGAATAACCCCGATGGCTGGTAGTCATGCAGCTGTAGCTTCAGGACACCTGCATTTTCATGTTTCTGCCGTTCATTGTTCCGTGGAATCCTATTTTCAGAATATATGTGATTGTGGAATCTCTATTTTGTTTCGCATGACATTAATCTTCACTGTAGTGAGATAGAATATAGATGTTTTGATGCTTTAGTTTCCTAGCTCTTTTGCATAAATGTGGCCCTCAGGCAGTGGTTGATCAGTGAAACCATAACCCCGGGTGCTTGCTGTCCAGGTTTCACCTCTGTGAGTGCATCAATTCCGCAATATTACAGAAGTGCAGAGACTGAAGTAAAGGTCCCCCTACAAGGGCAAAAAGGAAATTTACTATGAATGGAAATGGGCTACTAATTCTTTGTTCACCCTCATAAAACTCCTGCTATACAGCAAGGAACAGAAATTAAAGTAACATTTGGAAGGTCAGCAGAACAAGATTGTATAAATAACTAAGTCTAAGGATATAGAAGGGTGAAGAAAAGTATCTGGGAATGTAAAAATTGACCTC
Organism: Podarcis raffonei; assembly: GCF_027172205.1. Taxonomy (NCBI): domain Eukaryota; kingdom Metazoa; phylum Chordata; class Lepidosauria; order Squamata; family Lacertidae; genus Podarcis; species Podarcis raffonei. The sequence goes on from NC_070612.1 coordinate 35,458,902, forward strand.
TATTTTTAAAACATAGTTCTCTATCTACAAACAAGTGTTTTTTCTCATATGTAATTTTATATAAAAATTATCAACTAAAATTCATATAATTAACTAAGATTTCTTTAACTGGGTGACAACTCTAATAGAACCAACAGTGCAATCTGATACTTGTCTGTTGAGCTCAGTAGGGTTTCCCCAAGTAAATAGGTATAGGATTGCAGCATAAGTATATTCTAAGGTCTTGTCTTGCCTGACTATTATTCTCTTTGTATCAAGCACACACGTTGAAAATGAAGGAAGCTATTTTAATTCAGTTAAAATGTCCTGGAGTGTCCTGTTACAAATGGTTCCTCTACTGGATTTACATCTCTGTCATAAATCAAGCTATATTTCTATAATATCTTTTTTAAAAACAAACAAACAAATCCTCACTTTATTTGAGAAAAGCTTGTGCTGAAACATATTGTCCTAAATGGATAATAATCAGAAGCATGAAAACTGCATGCATGTAATAGCCATTGAGGATCAAAGCCTACAGATGGAGGTTTCAAGTAAGCTAATAACAACTTAGACAAAACATGTTTCAATGCAGGCAGCTCACATATTTAGTGATGAGCCATCTCATGATAATATGCTACAGCAGGGGTCAGCAAAATTTTTCAGCAGGGGGCCGGTCCACTGTCCCTCAGACCTTGTGGGGGCCAGACTGTATTTTTTTGGGGGGGGTAAATGGATTCCTATGCCCCACAAATAACCCAGAGATGCATTTTAAATAAAAGAGCACATTCTACTCATGTAAAAACACGCTGATTCCCGGACAAACCGCAGGCCAGATTTAGAAGGCGATTGGGCCAGATCTGGCCCCTGGGCCTTGGTTTGCCTCCCCATGTGTTAAATTGTACAACTGGATAATAAACAGAAACAAAGTCCTCATGGAGTTGGTAATCTCATCAGAGCTGTACCATTTTGGCTTGAAAGTTAGGTTCATAATGATTGCCTCTTCCTCCATAGAAAATCTCCCTTCCATATAAACAACTAGGTGTGGTGCTGGTTCTGAAATACAAATCTCAACAATCTGTTACATGCCCCTGATATGTGTGGGCATTATTATAGCTCTGAGAATTGTTCCATGGCTCATTTTTTTTTTCTGACAGCTGTTAGCAGTGCTGGAAAAACAACACTTCCTAGTGCTTCTGATGCCTGACTTGCAGCTACAGCAGTGTTCCTGCTACCAGATAGGGAAGAGAGGAGCAATATTGGGGTGGGAGGAGAGTCTCCCCCATCACCTCAGCTGCTTAAGCAGCAGCAAGGTAAATGAGATGAATGGATGGGAAGGGAAAGTGGGTATGGAAGCAGAGAGGTAGCATGTGAGAAGGATGGCAGAGCTTGAAAGGTCACTTAGAGGTTGGGGGAAAAACTGGACCCCATCACTCTCCCAATAACATCATTGGAGTGCAACAGTTCTGATTTAGGTTATAACTGGGATCAGAATAAACCAAGCTGTTGGACTATTGGGCAGTGTAATTTGGTTTTCTGAGCCCAGCTTCATGCCTAACTACAGACTAGGATGGACATTTGCCATATTACATTTGCCATCTCAAGTAGATAGGTTCCAACATGCAAGTTTTCTGTTCAGAAGGCTATGTTTATTTATGTACTGGGGGCAGAGCATTCCCCTAGCGGTGCCCCTACCTGAAGGGATGCAAGATGGACAAAGGTGTACGGCCATCTCACTGAGAACTCCGCCAAAGTTCCCGAAGCAAGACAAAGAGTGAAAGTTAAGCCTTATCAAGACAAAAAGTTTTGGATATTCATTTAGGCTGACACTCTCCAGAGTCGTTCTGCAAAGGATGTATGTCAAAAAAATACCTTCGCAGGCAAGATCCAAGCTGCTAAATAAATTAGCAATTTATTCTCCTTACTCCATTTGGCTTCTGCTGCATTGCCATTGGTTTTGCTCTTTGACTTTGCCCCTTATCTTTCCTCCTTTGTGGCACTTCTCAACACAGGGCTAATTTAGAGGAAATACAAGATAATTGACAATTTGGACACCCTGAGGAATGAGATAATGGCCTTGGCCTTCATGGGAGGCTTGAGTGGATATAGGCTGCAGGTGCATAATGATATGAGACATTGGCGCCACTGTATCTATTTCTCCCAGTCTTGTACTCTTTTTGTCTTACAGATGAAGGTCTAACTTTCAGAGCATTGAAGACTCTGTTAACAATAGGGGAACTCTGTTGTATAGTCAGGAGTTTAATTGATTCATCACCATCCCTCTTTATATCTGAACTTGTTGTATTAGTACAAGTACAGAGAAGGCTCAATGTTTCTTGCAAGGGTACCTTTCACAGCGCCTTTGAAAGTGAAGGAGAGAAGGTCCCATTAGTGGAGTCATCTATTGTGGGAGGATGTCTGCTAGGATGACATTTTTTGCAGTGTTACCATCTCACACTTTATTCCCAATGAAAATGGCATTGAAAACAGCTTTAATGCCTGCATATGTTACAGGGAGAGATTCCAGTCGAGACATCGGCACATGCAACAATGACCTCTTATCCTGGGAGAATGGTTGGTAATGCTAGTTCCCATACACAGCGCATTAGTCGTGCATAGAGATGTCGACATATCACAAGGCAGTGACTGGGGATCTGCATTTGCATCTGCAATGCAATGAAGTTGAAACTGCATACAGCTAAATGAAGGTGTACCAAATGCCTCATAACAGTGGCTGTGTACATGTTCCTGTTTACTCTGCATCCAACACGGTTTGGGAAGTGATGGCCATATGATGTTAGCCACAATGCATAAGTATCCTGTATCTATCCTGTCACTTCTTGAGAAATAATTGCATTTTGATGTGTTTTTCACAAAACCAGCTTTGATCCGAAGTGTGCTTGGCCTCCAAGCAATCTTAATCACATGGAGAGAAACACCTGAAGAGGGCTTCAATAAAACAGCTAATTTGGTAAAATCAATATAACACTAACTGCATTAATAAAATAGTATAAAAATACCAAAACCAGACTTTAAAAAAAAGGTAAAGGTAAAGGACCCTGACAGTAAAGTCCAGTCGTGAACGACTCTGGGATAGCAGTACTCATCTCACTTTACTGGCCGAGGGAGCCGGTGTACAGCTTCCAGGTCATGTGGCCAGCATGACTAAGCCACTTCTGGTGAACCAGAGCAGCACACGGAAACGCTGTTTACCTTCCTGTCGGAGCAGTACCTATTTATCTACTTGCACTTTGATGTGCTTTCAAACTGCTAGGTTGGCAGGAAAACCAGACTTAGAAGCACTTAAAATTACTACAGCCAAAGATCAGAATAAAATACTATTTGAGGGAGATTGGAAATGTTTTATGGAATATTTAGAGACATATTGTAGACATATTAAGAAGTTAACAGTAACAGAATTAATTCAGCAGTAAAAAAATTTGAGATATTAAAATGAGGAAAATAAGCTATAGGGAGTAATTAGAATATGTAGTGGAAAAGTAATAAAATGCACCATGGAAGGTGGGGAAGGGAGTCAATAACAATTGTGCATTTCTTTTATTTGAAATGTTGTTGTTATTTCAAGTGTAAAATGAAAATGAAAAGAAAGATATTTTAAAAAAATAAAAAATTACTGCAGCCAAAAGGTCTGTCTAAGAAGTCAGGGCTTCATTATTCATTGGAAAGGGGATAGAGATTGAGCCAGATGGGTCTTCCTCAAGTCTTGGTGCTACAACTGAAAAGGCCCTGTCTCGTGTGTCCACCTACCTCTCCCCTGGAGACAGAGGGCAAGGCCTTAGTTGTACCACTAGGCTCATGTTCAATGAGGCAATCCTTCAGGTCTGTAAATGCACATCCATTTCTAGTATTGGCCTAAAGTTCCCAATTCAACAAAAAATCTGGTATCCTTCTATGTTGGACTAAGGCAAAATGTATACTTTCATTCTTATGCACACTGAGAGCAAGTCCCCACTGAATTGTGGAGGACTTTCATCCATATAAACATACATCAAAGTGTAAATTTATTTAGGCAGGTTAATAGACAGTTTACATTTAGGCTAAGGGTGTGAAACTGTTTTTAGAGCACCTAAGTCAAAAGGTGCTAACAGCTGAGGAGGAACATAAACAAATGGGATGGGAGAGATATCTTAGCGAAAGGCAATGGAAGGAAGGAGCCGTCAATTTTGCTTCTCTTGGTTTCTCATTTTTCCAATCTTATATGCAATTCTCCCCATTCCTGCAACAGTCTGCAGTTGTTGTTTTTTTAAAAAAGGATCCTTCAGAAAATTATTCAGCATTTTAGTGCAGTTTTCTCCTAATAAACACATTTTTATGCAGTTTTGACTAATGCACACATTCTTGCGAACAATTTATCATAATATAGTACATTTTTGTATGTTATTGTCATGAAGATACTCATTTTAATGCACACTTTTGCCCACTACATGCATTTTTATAAAAATTATTTGGCTGGAGAACAGAATTGCAAAATTCAGATCAGTGTGAATTTCAAAGGCTTGCATTGTTTCATTTCTTATGTTGCCTGGAAGTGAAAATGTGATAATTTGTCTTCAGTTGCAAACAGAATTAAATTGCTCCCCTATCCCTATGAAAGACCCAACTTTTTTTTTTAAGGCTTTCATGAATGTAGACACGAAGGACCTATGAGGTATTGTGCTGCATAGAGTAATTTGCAGGAACTACGTGTCTCTTGATGGAGAAATAAGTTTATAGAGCAATACAAAAGGAAGAATGGGAAGAATAGTCCTTGAAATTTATCACTGGAACTAAAGTGGCCTCTAGACTACATGTTTTTCGCATAGCAACCCACTACTGTGTGTGGCACTCTTCAACTTAGTGTAACATCTAGGATGACTTACCAAGTGAATTCCTAATAAGAATATATAGATTGTTTCCTTGCTATTACTTAGTGCTGCTGCTGAAAATCTGAAAAATCCTTAGCCCCCACATTGGTGTGACATGAGAAATAATATAGTTCCACGTATTTACTAGTTTCTTATCTGTATTGTGTATGTCAAGGCCCCGAGTCCTCCCCCATTTGATGGGTAATAAGACACATGGACACCAGTATTTTAGGTTAATGGGCTAACTAAGGCCACAACTTTATTGGTTACAGAATGTGAGTGGTATTGACTTAGTCATTGGAATATCTGACTCCTGCCCACCATGCAGGTAGTCCAGTAAGGGTCAACCACCAGTAGGGGGAGCCCTGTTGATGTACATCAACGGAGACCTCCCCCAGGGTCCCTGATGGGGTCGGAAGCAAGACAAGAGGGCGATCCCTGAGCCGCGCCACTGCTTAAATGCTGCAAGCCATGCCCTCCGGCCAACCGGATTGGTCGGCCGGAGGCGTGATGCAGCTGGGACTCCCCTCTGATGTGGGGGCACTGCCACGCCCCCTCTGTGCACGGGGAGGGCACATGGCTTGCCCACAACACCATCCCACAGGGAAGTGGAGCGGCCTTGACAGTTGTCCATGGTAGTTCTGTGCAGTCAAATTTATATAAGAATTAGAAATTAGAAATTTTATTTTCAGGATCCCAAGATTTCTCATGCATGTCTTGTCTTTGCCTATGGTCCAGCACTTGGCAGGCAGATTAAATTCATATAGATAAATGTGAAGCAATGCAGTATATGCTCATCAAGCTAATATATATTAATGAAGGTTGTCTTCTAGGGTTATGTAGTTGCAGTGTCCGCCTGCTTAATAGAACTCTAGGGTTATAGAGAAACAGCCAGTGCCAGCTTCATAGACCTGACCACTGCTGCAGACAAACCAGCAAAGATCTCTTGCTCAGTGTAGACAGAGTTTTAATCAATATTTTCTTGTGAGGTACAGTTACTCTGGAATCCTCTCATCTTACATAATAAGGGGCCTTATACATCAGCCCTCGCAGAGGCCTCTTCAAAGTGTCCTGCATGGAAATTGTTCTCACTAGGCAAACAGTTTATGTAGAGGTACTCACCATGTTGACGTCTTACACTTTTTGCCATGCCTGTGCAAACTGTCTTTTGAGGTAATTCCAGTGGCATGGGGGAGGAGGAACCCTGGTCCTGTGGTTGTGGTTGGTACCAGCCCTTTACCCTCAGGTCTCAGGGCATGTTGCAACAATTTAAAATAAACCATTAAAAGCAACTTACAATCACAATCATATGTGAGTCTTAAAAATAGACACCTCAAGCATTCACCTCAAGTATTCAACTGAAGTATTGACCACTGGGCCCTTAAAGAAGGGATGTGCCACCACTTCCCTTAAGGCAAATGTTGTTTTCCCTCCTCCAGTGAAGCATTAATCCATCTCAGGACTTACCCATCAACTCTCTATGGCGAATGCTAAGAAGCCAAGATGGGCACATGTCAAGGGAGGAGGAGATTAAGTGCTCTTCTTCAAGTAGTGTGTCCACATCCTCATGCTGCAGTAATTTAAACTGATCCAGTACAGATTGTACTGACTGTGCTCCAAGATGCCTCCATCGAACTTGCTCTAGCCATGGCATCCAACTCTGTCCAATTCTTTTACTCCCAGGTAAGTGGGTAAAGGATTGCTACCCAAGTCTCTCCAGTCTTCTGTTAAATAATTAGGTGAGGTGTCTGTTTTCAGACACAAAATACGAGATTACATGGTGATGGAACAAGGGAGTGATCAGTGTGGCATTTATCCCCAGTACATCAAATATTTTTGAAAGGCTCCACATTATGCAATATATGTGTTTGTCAAATTGCTGTGTTGTCAGCCAGAAACCTTGTTATACATGGTTCTTTTATCATTTCAGTGTGTTACAAGGCTTTTGATTGACAAGAAATGTTATTTTAAATGGATCTGATGTGTCATTAGTGTATAACAAGGGTTTTGAATGACATCTTTACAAAAGGAATGTTATACCAACCACATACAGTTGGAGTCTGTGTAATGATACTTATTACTCCTAACTGCCCAAAGAATCAATGCCTTTTTTTAAAAAAAAAAACCTTCTTGTTCAGGTTGCTCAGGTGTAGTTACAGCAGAATTGTTGTTTGGTGACACAATAGATTATACCTGAATTCAGCAGGGCTGTAATTTGTGGTCTAGTTATCTCACTTGCAGTTGGCAGGGTTTTAACATCCACATAAAAGGGTATTTCACTGCCTGTACATCTCTGGTTTATTTTATATGTAGTGCAAAATCTCAGAATGTTCTCTTTAATAACTTGAAATTTTAATAAGGACCTAAGGAACTGTTGGAATGTGAGTGAACTTATATTTAAATTAGGGCTTTGAGAGCTTGGAGAATCTAACTTGGTGAACTCTAATTAAATCCCACAAGGCCACCAGGTCTGCCTCCTTTGCTCTTGATAGTAAAAGTGAGGTCTTCAAAAAGAGTCCCCTGGCAGTATACAAGTGGGAGGGGGCGGGAATCATTCAACCCTTCACTATAGCATTTTTTTAAAGCAAGAATTCCAGGAGGAGTACCAGAGAAGAGGAACAATAGCTAGAGCATGAAAATGGAAACTAGCAAGCTGAGAGTTATGCATGGAGTATTAGAAAGGCAAATCTTTTTTTTTTAACCAAGGATGTTTCCTCCCCCACAATACTCAATCATCATAAGCTCCATGGTCAGGATTAGCCTGATATAAGTGAGACAGCAGGTGTGTGCACAATCACACATACACATGTAGTGTGGGTGGGGGCAGGGATAAGTATCCTTGAGTAACTGTGGGTTAAACCACAGAGCCTAGGACTTGCTGATCAGAAGGTTGGCGGTTCGAATCCCCTCAATGGGGTGAGCTCCCGTTGCTCGGTCCCTGCTCCTGCCCACCTAGCAGTTTGAAAGCACGTCAAAGTGCAGGTAGATAAATAGGTACCACTCCAGCGGGAAGGTAAATGGCGTTTCTGTGCGCTGCTCTGGTTCACCAGAAGCAGCTTAGTCATGCTGGCCACATGACCCAGAAGCTGTACGCCGGCTCCTTCGGCCAATAAAGCGAGATGAGCGCCGCAACCCCAGAGTCGGCCACGACTGGACCTAATGGTCAGGGGTCCCTTTACCTTTTACCATTACAGATAAATTTAGCATTACAGATGTAAATTCTACTTCAATTGATCCCTTCTTGTGTTACACGCATGAAGGAAAATTCCAGCAAGGACCACAAATTAGAGCTTGGACCGCTGGCCCCACCCCAGGATTTCCGCGTATTTGCCTGGATGTCTGCTGTGAGGAAGCCCAAACTCGAGCAGCAAATGCAGGCTAGCAAGTTGGCCAACTGATGACAGATTTTAAAAGAAATGCTGTGCCAAAAATTTCTCCGGTGTACTTTTTCAGCCATTCCCCATCAATTAGTGAAAATAAAATTGTGTCCAAAAATTATCAAAGGGAAAAAGAAAATTTTCATTGGTGGGATTTGGTTTTATTTCTATTTGTTTGTTCTTGTCATTAAACTTCAGTTAAGCTCACAGGAAGATGTAATGAGAGAACTCCCAATAGGCATTTTCAGTTGAGGAAGTGCAGACTTTTGGGGGATCTACAGAATATTGGAAATACATTTAACGGGAAAACTACACCACCTGTGGCCATCTATCCATAATAAGTTAAATTCCACACCTACCCAAAATTTGAAAGATATTCTAAAGCACCCTGTGAATGAGGCAGGGAAAAAAAGAGAAGCTTCTTTTGCATGTAGGGTGCAGATCTTCAAAGAAATTGGAGGACAGGTTTTGGCAGATCACCGAAATAGATAGATAGATAGATAGATAGATAGATAGATAGATAGAATATGAACTCTAATCCACAAGGATCCCTGGAGCAACTGGGCACTTGGTGTCTCTTCGTGGTCTTTGGGGAAAAGGATGGGACGTAAATGTAATACATAAGTTAATGACTTTTCACATTGTGGAGGTTGTTTTCTGCATGTGTGTTGGGATAAGATGACAAGATGGAGGATTTCCTTGTCCTCTTCATGGATTGTTCTTCTCCAGGTATGGCTGATGTGAGCACATCACAATATGTGATATGTTTCAGCGATGCTGTTGTGAGCATTGTGGGATGTTTCTTTTTAATTTTGCTGCTTTAGTGCTTAAGTTCCTAATGACACTACAGCAATGTGTGCAAGCATTAACAGAGTGCCAGTGTGGTGGAACCATTAGACCTTCTCCTTGATGTGCAAATATTTGGGTGTTATTTTCAGGCACGATTGCTATGGTATCCAGAAGAGCCCACCACACTGGGAAAAAACCTCTTTCCATAAGATTAACATGTTTTGATAATTTTTACAATGTGAATTACTGTATGAAAGCATACATAAGTCTGCAGTATTTGGAGCGCTTGATATGTGTGGCTGTGTCTATGAAATGGACATTCTTATCATTTTGTTTGCAATTAGAACCCTTCCTGCTTATGTCAAGTTGCTATGTAAGGCTGAAGCCTTCATTTCTCAGAGCTTGTTCCCTGTCAGTCTTACAGCTTTTTACTCAAATAGGTGACAAAGTAATGCACTGAACATGTGCCACTTTTAATCTTTTAGTGCTTAAAAGTCTTTGACAATAACATTTCCCCTTCAAATACAACATATGACTAGAAAGACCTGACATTTTCTTAAGAATTCCTATGTCTCATCCATTGGGAAACTTTGCCATGGCTACAACCGAACGTCACTTTTTATATTAAATATTTTAATAATTCCCTTTATATAGCTCAGATTGACATTTCCGCCTCCTCAGCCTCACACTCTCTGATAAAACAGCCCTTTCATGATAAAATTAGTGTTTTAACTGCATGAATTGCTTTTTTATTATGAAGAAAATAGATGGATTGGAAGCAAACCCACAAAATGATTAACTTTTTTTTTAAAAAAAGTCACTCTGATTTAACATTGCTGTATTTTATTGCAAGGGCTTTGGTTGCGCCCAGCTTATTGGGTGGAGCAGGATAGATAGGTCATCTGAGGATAGACTCCTGGTGGTACATTTTCCTTTTCCAGAATGAGCAGTGTGCCACTTTATGTTTCAGCCCCAAAAGAGCTTTATCACAGATTGGCCTTGGGGACGACCACAGTAGGGTCTACTTATCATGAGCTGTAGCACTGCTGGACAGGTGATTTAAGTAGTGAAGCTGTATCTCTAACTTTTGGATTGCCTGTGAAGCCTGAGGAGAATTGATCAGATAAAAAATCGTCTGTTCCAACAGCCTGCCTTAAACTGTGGCCAGTCAGATCCCTTTAGGAACTCTCAAACACGTCAGGATGTTCATAGTCACCCCCTGTTGTTCGTTCCGAGACTTAGATGTATACTGCTTGTGAATATCAGGCACCCACGTGGTTCTAACAAAACTAATTTGGAGCTAAAATCAGCACCCTTGGGTGCACTCTTGCTGTCTCTCTCCATGTTGTTTAATATCACAGTGAAACCACTGTGAGAGGTGATATGGAGATTTGGCATGAGGTGTCAGCAACATGTGGATGGCACTCAGCTTTTAACTCTCCCTTTCATCACATTCAGGTGAGGCTGTGGGTGTCCAAAATCAGTGCCTCAGTACCACAATGACTGAACGGGGGCTAATAAGCTGAGATTTGATTCAGAGAAGAGAGAGATACTGTTGGCACATGGTTCACTCATCCTGGTGAGTGGTGTTCAGTTGGTTCTGGGGGAGTGCATTTCCCCTGGGGAAACTATGGCCCTCCAGATGTTGCTGAACTACAGTTCCCATCATCCCTGACCACTGAACATGCTGACTGGGCTTGATCGTTGGAGCCCAACAACATCTGGAGGGATTAGGGCAGCCAATTATGCACTGCCCCCAAAAGACGATTTGCATCACCAAAAAGAGGTCAGATGGAGACACAAATTTGTATATGTATAGATACAAGTTTAGAAATAAATACTGTAATTTAAAAAGAAAAGTCGCACCAGGTAACTTGTGTGCCTGCCCATCAGCTGATCCGGTGCTGCTAACTATTGATGGGCAACTTCAAGGTTCCTGCTCTCCCTTCTTTGGGTTCCTGATCAGTATGTTTCTGAGCACAATTCAAAGTGTTGGTGTTGACCTTTAAAGCCCTCAATGGCCTTGGCCCAGTATACCTGAAGGAGTGTCTCCACCCCCATTGTTCCTTTCGGATACTGATGTCCAGCACCGAGGGCCTTCTGGTGGTTTCCTCACTGCGAGAAGTGAGGTTACGGGGAATCAGACAGAGGGCCTTCTTGGTGGTGGCGCCGTCTCTGTAGAACATCCTCCCATCAGATGTCAAGGAAATAAACAACTATCTGACTTTTAGAAGACATCTGAAGGCAGCCCTGTTTAGGGAAGTTTTTAATGTGTGATTTTTATTCTGTTTTTAATCTGTTGGCAGCTGCCCAGAGTGGCTGGGGCGTATATAAATAAATATGTTGTTGTTGTTGTTGTTGTTGTTGTTGTTGTTGTCTTCTTTAATTCGGGCTTGAAATGGAATCTTTAAATCAAAACTGGAATGGACAGTCCTCTAATGAAGGTCTATACTCCATAAAGTCAGACACATTGCCACCCTGGGAGGGCTACAGGTTCCCCAGCCCTGATCTAAAGGAGTACTTATTGATTTGTCACCATCACTAATGGCTTATGTAGCCTAAGCAACTCAATTGTCTTTTTTTCTGTGGCCTTACAGTACCTGCATGGAGAAAGCCTGGCCACAGTTACTAATGCTCTGGTAACCTCCCATGTACATTACTGCAATGTGTTCTTGTAAAGGAAATGCATTGTTTGGCATTGACTCTCAAATTCTAGCTGAGGTAGAACCAAATGGGCTGCTTCCTACACATTATCTCTCCCCACACCCTGGTTTGTGTTGTTTTTAATTTTATGTCTGCTTCCCAGGCCATATTGAGACCCTGGGATTCTCTGTAACATTCCGTCTTCAAAGGAGCATATCAATATATAGGAGATTTTTTTGTTTTGTCTCTCATGGAATGTTGTGCACAATATTTTTCAAAAACAGTGGCAGAAGCAACTTGGGCCACTTGCAAGAAAATGGTTGCAGACGAAGTAAACTACAGAGGTCCCATTAAAATAAAAGGAAGCCATTGTATTTGCAGAGCAAAGTATTTCCAAACATCCCTCCATTAACACATGGAACTTTTATGTATTGGTCCAAAACATATTCCCATTGTAAATCTAGACATGTCTCATTGAGGTTAATGTCATTATTATATCCAGGTAAAATGAGACCAGTCAACTTGTAGGTAAGAAAGACCTCTTGATCTTGGGAGTGATAGCTTGATTTTATTGTTGGAGCTTATGTTTAATAATGTTCTTAAAGGTCTTCTCTAATGAAGAAGTAAGTCCATTTGTTCTGCCAGTAAAGGTCACCTGTACTTTTATTAAATGTACAGGTTTAGCTCTTATTACCAAATTCGGGATTCTCATTGCCACAACTGTATAAAAACTGCATGCGGATAGTAAACACTGAGAACTATTATCTAGTATTTTTATAGCTCCAGCATCAGTGAATTATTGAGAAGATTAAAGTTCACCATATGCCATTTAGGTCACTTCTGAATCCAGATAGACTCTTCCTTGATATCCTTCAATGGGGCTTTGACCTGAAAGAGGCATTGAATTATTATCAGACAGCTTTGTTCTTGTGTGTACCAGATGCCAAAAGCATTGGGCCTTTTTCCCTTTTGAACTCTCTTTAAGAATGAGTTACCAAAGCTTTCACGTCCTGATCTTGAAGTGGCTGCATCAACTCTAGGAAAATAACACTAACAGTTGTGAAAAATGAGATATACTTCCATTGCTCACTGATTAAAGCTCCTCTTATTGATCTGGCACATTAGTTCAGAATGTACTAGACAGCTTGGGATAGAGTTCTTAATGCAAGCCTTTGTTCTTAAGGTTCACTTATATAAACTAAAAATACCCTTGAGGGAGAGGGATGAAAATTGTTCATGCTATCCTTATCATGTGCGGAAGTGCTCCTGCAAGATATTCCCATCTTTGACAATGAAGTTTTCAGAATAGTTATTCTGTGGAATTATCAAAGGAGATACATAGCACTAACAGTCTCTGGTAGCCTGTTTGAATACCAGCATTTCCTTGAATCAGCCTCAGGAGAAAAGACTCCACAAATAGGCTTTGCTCATGTTGTTGCTATACTTGGAATTGGAAAGGATCCACCATCATCACATAAGTCAGAACCATATAGGCTAGAGTGTCCAATCAAGTGCCTCAGGTTTGTTTGCTTAGGATGTCTTTTCTAGCAATGTGTCACTTTCCCCCCTGTACTTTAAAACAGCTGGAGCTGTTTCTTCTGCAAACCTCTGGCATACTTGTTTTCTGATGGCTGCTGGTTTGTGGATGGCTCAGTGCCATTTTTCTAGAAAAAGAGGTGCCAGAACTCACCATGAACACCTCCCTTGATCTCTTAGAATGGCAATGGTGCCCATCTGAGAGGTGTAGGAACTGAGTCCAGCGACTTCAGTCTGAAAAAAAATGCCCTGATCTTGCTAGGTGGTACGTATATGGTTGACTCTGGCTCTGGCCAACTCAGAATTCTACTGAAATGAATTGAGGTGCATGTATTTGGGGGCCAAGACACCTTACACTTCTTAGAATGGAATCCCAAGCTTACTTCTGCAAAAACAATTCAGGGGGACAAACTCCTTTCGTGTGACCTCCCAGGCTTCTAAATTGTGAGGTGAGCTGACCAAGACAGAAGAGGCTTCCTGCTTCAGATGTTAAGCCTTCAACCCGTGAAGGGCCTGGACCAGTCACTCATCCTCAGTGGGAAGGCTAAATGTTTGGCCCACAACCCTTTTGTACTCACCTGTGTTGCCCCTTTGAACAAGTAATTTGTAAAGTAGGCTGTTGGAGTTCATTGAAACTAGCATTCCTGGCAAAAGATTGTTGCGCGGTCGAGGTCCCCAAGACACCCCCCCCCCAAAGAAAAACACAATTGACACTTACTTTTTGTTTAAGGTTTTTGGCATAATTTTGGCCACAACTTTATTCAAATTACAGCAATGTGAGTGGTTGCTTAGGCATTGGTAGCACTAACTGACACCGCACGGGGACAGCTCTGACATTCGTACCCCCCGTGAAGTCAGCAAGGGTAAGTCACCTGGGGAGAGAGACAGGACTGGGAACCATGCCTCACCTCTCCCCAGAATGCTCCCAGGGGCTTGCGTGGCCCTAGCCCCTTGCCAGGGGGTTTCAGACAAAAGCATGGGGAGCCCCTGCGTTCCTTTAACGGAAAACCCTTGAAGCAGCAGCAGCAGCATTTTGGAGGGGCAGGCACAGCCGAACCCATACCCCTCCACCACCAGCAGCATTTTGGAGGGGCAGGTACAGCCGAATCCATACCCCTCCATCAACCAATTCCAAGACCAATGCCTAATCGCAAACCTTACAAGTTGTGACGATTTGCTACGCAGTAGGCAAAGACCAAGTGGCACACACTAATCAGCCAGATGGACAAAATTCCTACCAGGCCCCTGCCCCAAAGCAGACAACCCCATGACAGGCATAGCAAGGTAAAGCAAACAGCCTAAAATTAGGGAAGGGTGATCCGAAGTAAGCAGCGAAAAGAGGAAGTTACTCGCTGCGAGCATTGTATTTTACAAATAGGGCTGTCAATCAACAAATGGCAACATCTAGATTTCCCCAGTAACAGCCCGCCCTTGCTTAAAGGATGGCCAAACCATTTGCCTAGTAACAGTGAGGTGTCTTGTCAGCCCCGCCTGCAACCTGTGCTCTCCATGAGGGAGAACACACTTTGTCATTTGATGACCAAGGTAAGTGGCAGCAGCTAGGACTCCTTCCTACCACTTGTTACGCCACGCAAGGAGTAACAGCAGCACTTTTCTGCTCCTTTCATACCTTTGCATGCTAAATTTTGGGAAAGTTGAAAGATATCCGTCGATATCTCTGAGGGACTTTGAAGTATCTCTTCAATAAACTTACTCACACTTAAATGTAAATGCAGTACTTCTACCTGCCCTGCACAAACCCTGGTAGAATTCATCACAGTCAGGTTTACAGACTGTTTCTTATCTGTTCAGTGATTAGCCATTGTTACTTCCTACAAACCAGGCAAATATGCTAATTTGACTGCCTCTAAATGAACAGAGCATAAGAATCTGTCACTCAAAATTGTCTGTCTACAGAGAATTGTACCTTGAGAGAGCTTCAGTTACAAGGAAAAAGATTCCCTTTGTGACTGATAATAGTAATTCTTTCTAGTAATAATGGGGTGGGGTGGGACATGGGGAAAATGTGAGATGTTCAGAATATCTCAGAACACTGCAGTATAAATTAAAAGTATCAAAAATGATGGGGACGAGGCAGTATTTAAATTGATAGCACAGAAGACTGTACTATCTTCAAGCAAAAACATCTTCGGCTAGAGAGCAAAAATAAGAGCGACAGGATTCTAAATATATAGATTTCAGACAGAATTACCACTCCAGCAGCACCCATCATCCTCATTCTAATTTTCTAAGGAAATTCATTAACTTTTCCACACATTTAAATAACTAAAAATGTACTCTGAATATTTTGTAGCTGTATTTCTCTGTAAAAAAGAGAGAGAAAGTCAGACATCCACCATCTGCTCTAGTAGACCAACCAGCCTATGGTTGCAATGTCTGAGTTTTCCTCTCTTCTATCCTCTTATATAATTAAAGATTTCAACTCTCTATGATGCCTTCTTTTCCCCCTTTAAAAAAAAAAGACCAAGTGTAAGTTTACCCAAAGTGTATTAATCATTTCCCTGCTGCTCACTGATAAGAGCAGTGCTCTGTACAGTTGAAAGCTATTAAACTTGTCTATTCAGAGGATGTTAAAAATCCTCCACTGAGCATTTGGCTAAACTCCAAAATTATTACCATAATACCTTCTGAAATGAGACAGAAAACATAATGTATTACAATTGATAAGTGCATCGTTTGTACTGTAGATTTAGTTTATATTGGTAATATTAAATATTTTAATTGTCTTGGCCACATTATATGGCGTTGGTTACTTGAATTATTTAGTTCGTTGACAGCATTATGGCTATGGAAGGAAATATCTAAAAATCATAAATATTTTACATTTGGGTTTACAAAGCAATTACAAGGCTTTAAAAGAGGCTTGCAGGCTGTTGTGAGGTTGTGTGTGTTTGTTTTTTAAAATCCATTTTAAATCACAGCAGTTAATGAATTCTGTTCTCACTGGACAGTAGAGCTGGGCCAAAATCTGCCCTCCAATTAATTTAAAGTTTTCTTACTCTGAGAAAGAGGCTTTTGTTAATTTATTTATTTTTACTTTATTATCAGGGCCCATTTGAAATTCTTTAGAATTAGGGTGAGCATGGGGTTTTGACCTTAACACTGGGAGTTGGCCAAGGTTGGTGTATGTGTTTTTCTTTCCAACAAACATTTCTCCACCAATCTGCAGCCTCCCAGGGTGCCTATGCTTTCTGATCTGAAAGAAAATCCCCATGTGGGGGAATTACCACATGATGCCTTTCCCTGGGCTTTAATTGAAGCACAGACCACTGCTGAGAATTAAAGGGGGGCAAATGACACTTGCAAATTCTCTTGGCCTCCACAAAAGTAAGCTAGGACTGACTTTACCCCACCCATGAGAATGTTTGGTGATTCCCCCCCCCCCCCTTTGATAATTTTCAAATGCAATTTGTCTCTTTAACTGATGGAGCTGGGAAACCTTGGGAGAAAATTTTGGTAAAGTGCTACACGCCACCTTTTTCATTTTCAGATGTGACCGTTGCTTTTAGGAAGACTTGGGAAAAGGGGTAATTTGTAATTTTAAAGATGTTTTAAATGAGCAGTAGTTCAGAAGGTCACTGTCAGTTGAAACCACTTCACTTCTATCAAAATGAGGTGTATGATGGAAGAGATCTCTCAAACCGTTCTTCTTCTTACCCGCTAATAACATAATATAAATCCATAGTCAGAACCATTTACGCTAAAAGTTTGTTTCAGGTGAGTTGAAGAAGGCAAATAGGATCCAATTAGTCATATATTATATGCTTCTCAAATGCTTCTCTAGCTGTGAAGTAGGATATACAAATTTCCTACATACGAGGCAAGAATACATTCTAAGCAGGCACATTCTCCAGAGTAGTTGGGGCTCACCTCACCGGCTGAATGACACCTACTGACTTGAGAAAGTTCGAGTCTTAGTTTATTAGATATAAAAGTGCTGGATGACAGCTCCCAAAATCCACATGGCTTTGTCCTTGAAGCCCAATGCATCTTGGGAATCTCCCCAGAGACAAAATAGAAAAAAATTCTGACCTGATCTCAAAACAGGTTGGTTCTTTCAACACCAAATCAAAATAGAAAAGGAGCTGCGGGTGAGAATGTAAGAAGAGCCCTGCTGGTTTAGGTGAAGCCAGGGTCCATCTAGTCTGACATTTTGTTTTCAATAGTTGCCCATGTGGTGCCCCCAAGCAGAATCTGAGCATACTGCCTTTGACAGTGGAGGTAGAAGACAATGGGTGGCCCCTATCTCTTAATATATTGAGGAACAAGTAATAACATGCTGTGATTGCTGTATTCATCTCATCTGGGCATTCGCCTCACCAGGGCTGTGTTTAAACAATAAGCATTGAGTATTCAGATTTGTCATGGTTGCATACTGAACTCCTGTGGTGAATCACCCATTGGCAACCTATGAGTTTCCATTCCCTGATTAACTTGGGGGAGGATTCAGAATAAAGAAAGGAAATACAATACAAGTGGCTTTATTTGCGTGGACAGGCGGAGTCCCCAGGTCCCGAGCGCCCCCCCCTGTCATGTGGAATAACGACTCAAGACAACGTGCTATGGGATTAAATTGGCCACAACTTTATTAAATTTCAAATGTGGGTAGACCTTGGCTCAGGCATTGGGCGTTCTCCCTCCCCAGTCCCCAGCCGGGGACCTAGGGAGCATCAGGGTTATCCAGTGTTTGTGTGGGGGATGGGCCGGCTCTGGAGAACATATGTTCAAGCAGAGATAGCCGCCTCCATTACGCCGCCGCCGCAGGGAAGAGCAATGACGACCTTTCGGCATACAGTCAAAGCCTCCCTTCAGAAACCCCTTTAACAGGGAACCCTGGTATCGCCGCTGCAAGAGGAAGATGGACAAAAGGATTCTGCCCAAGGCCTGATACTGCCAAAGTTGTGACGTTTTGCTACGGGAAAGGCGAAACCTGCCAATGCAGGGAAATTCCTTTCCGGCTCTTTGACAGCAACCTTAACGTAGCAGCGCCCGCATACCTGTAAGAAAAGTTAACCTGCAAAACCTGTGAAGAAAAGTTAACCTGCAAAATAAGGCATTAACTGAGGGTGGGTAGGGTGGGAGAAGCTCTGGAGCCAAGTGAGGATTCCCAGGTAAGAACCTCCCTCTATTGTGTGGGCAGGTAATCCCTCCCCCACCTGGCCTGATCTCCTTGGCAACGCTTCCCCCAGGTGGGATTGGACAACTGACTGGGGTAGGCGGAGACCTCCAGGTATCCCACCTGAGGGAAGGCAAAGCCAAGCCTATGCTGAATGGAGCCGCTCCAGATCCAGGGGCTGTGCGCGTCCACGCAAAGGTCGCCCCCCGTTTTATGCGGGGAGCGGTCATTAAGAAGCTTATTTCCCCTCCTTCCCAACATCTTTGCTTGTGTCTCTTTAAGCCTAGTTTGACTCTTTGTCAGCCATGTTCTAGGCCAGGAATAGGCAACCTGGCATCTTCTAGATGACCTGGACTACAAGCCCCACAAGCCCAAGACAGAATGGCCAATGGTTAGGAATAGGTCTGCCTATATCTGTTTAGCTGTGTTATAATTGGAATAAATGCTGCCGTTCTTTTAAGATTTGGTGCCTCTGCCTAAGGACAGATTTTGGGGAAACTAAATGGCATGAGTACAAATGGACCCTCATAAAAACAAGATTATTATACCAACCAACGTGTTTCCATTACAATGTCCAAAACTAGTCATGTGTGTGCAATTATATCTGCAGAGGACTCTTCTCTATGGACAGTATCAATTAATGTGTCCCATCAATGCAAGGATTTCCTCTTGCTCAACAGGACTCTCTCTTCTCCTCCAGTGCACCCTCTTCAAATATGCTGTAGAAGACTGAGGGAACCCCTAGAAGAGATTTTTTTTGGGAGGGGGGAATCCCATTGCACAAGCAGAAATCCTTGCCCTGATGTGACACATTACTTTGCGCCACTTTAGATACAACCCTATGAGTTTAGGATCTCTGCATTCCCAGCGTTCCTGAGCATGTGAATATACACAAAGATCTTCTTAGACATCATGGTTCATAGGCCAAGGATGGAATCCTCCATCACAAAGGCATCTCCTCCAGGCACACTTTCATTCTGCCCACTATGACATCTGAAGGGGGCTATTGCCTGTTAGAGTGCATCCCTAATATTTGTTTGTTTTCATTAGAGGCCATTTCCCATCACTGGGAAATGGTGATCATTCGTGAAGACATTACAAATGTAAACGGAGGGATTGTGTCGGTACTGGAGTGGACGAGTCAAACTCATGCCACAGCCTGCTGGAAGTGGGAGAGTAACAACCTAAGTGTGAAATTATGTTTGGAGTTCATTTGGAAAGGCAATTTAGGCCATGCAAAGGAAAGCTAATAAATATTTTATATATGAGCTGCAGTTAATGGTATCAAGTGCCTGTTAGCTATATAAATGTATCTGTTAAAGTAGGAGAGCAGCCTGTTTGGTTTCGGTTTTGTTTGTTTTTTAAATGGAGAGATTATCAACATTTTATCTTGATGTAGGTTGTTTAATTAAATGCCTTGCGATGTTACAGAAGAACAGTGAATGGACAGTAATACAATCAGTATGGCAAACAAAGTTAATACAACATTAACTCTGTGATTTAAAGACTCGTGTGACAACCTTTGCTCTTGCTATTTGTGTATGCAGTATTGATTTAGGCTGCCGCCCTGCACTCATTTATGCATACTTAATTTCCATTGATTTTAATGGAATTTATGCATTGTGTGATAGAGGATTATAGCCCACCCTATGATTTTCAGATTACATAACATTAGGAAACGTAAACTTACCAGACACATAGTGATTCTTCACCCTCCCCTCCTTAACCAAATAAAACTAGGGCTAACATACCTATAACTGGTGTTTATCCTTTGACTCTATATACAGTAAAATGCACATTTGAATGAGCTGATTGATTTGGGTAACTTATTCTACATCTAGTATATATGTTTTGAAGCAGGGAATATTCAAAGCAGGTTTCCCCCCCTGCATTAACTGTGGTTATTGTTACAGCATTGAAAGAGTGTTCATTATTAATTTATTCAGTCATACAAACATGCATAACTAGCATTTTCCCCATACAGTGGTACCTCGAGTTACATACGCTTCAGGTTACAGACTCCGCTAACCCAGAAATAGTGCTTCAGGTTAAGAACTTTGCTTCAAGATGAGAACAGAAATCGTGCTCCGGCGGCGCAGTGGCAGCAGGAGGCCCCATTAGCTAAAGTGGTGCTTCAGGTTAAGAATAGTTTCAGGTTAAGTACGGACCTCCGGAACGAATTAAGTACTTAACCTGAGGTACCACTGTACTTAGATGACTATCTCTACTTGATTCCAGACTTGGATTTACAGAAGTTTCTGATTTGATCCCAAAATGTCCCACTTTTCCTTGTTGTTGTTTAGTCGTTTAATTGTGTCCGACTCTTCGTGACCCCATGGACCAGAGCACGCCAGGCACTCCTGTCTTCCACAAGGAAGACACTTTTCCTTAAGGCGTCCCTATTTTCATTGGAGAAATTTTGGAGGGTATGGAGTAACGCAACTCCCGAGCCAAGGAGATAAGTAACTATACAACCATTAGAGGACATCTGAAGGCAGCCCTATATAGGGACGTTTTTAAATGTTTAATGTTTTATTATGTTTTTATGTATGTTGGAAGGTGCCCAGAATGGCTGCGGCAACCCAGTCGGATGGGTGGAGTATTAATGATGATGATGATGTGATGGAATAGGATGCCCCTATTTTCATTGGAGAAATGTTGGAGGGTATGTGATTCTTGGAGACAGGCTTGGAAACTTGGCTCTTCTCAACAGCTTTGGCTCTGCATTTTCCATGCATGCTGTACCCTTAGGTAACTTGAGGAAGGCTCACATGATTCAAGTCTCTCATTTTGGGCCAGGGGTTTCTCCCACAATGGGCTAACCTGTAGAGAGAGTTTTCATGCAGCAGAGGTTCCTGGTGTAAAAATGGGAATTTATTAAGAGGCAAATTATGCAAAACTATCTTATGGGAAGGATTAATTTGCCCTTATAGCCATGCCATTCCATTTCAATCCATGGGGTGCAAGTGATGCACTTGAACCATAAAAATCAAATATCTGACTTGACTGGGATCCTGTTTACTACTGTTCTCATGTGTGAAAAATCAACACGAGAAAGGAACCACTTTTTCATTGATTGGGACTATATTACAATATAAGAAGTAGCAGAATGACCTAAGCTGTCAAAGAGTGTTGAGAGTTTTATAGAAGTTGATTTAAAATTACAGTGCATGTAAAATACAGTAAGTAAGCAAATCTACATATTCACAATGGTAAATGGAACTGGGATATGTTTTTTAATAGGGAAAACTTAAATTGCTTTGCAATGCTATTGTACAATGTAGTATATAATTTGTGTCCTATTTTGTTTTTACTGAATGGTTAATTTCAGTTGTAGAATGTATTGAGTTTTAAGATCTCATTTAGCTAGAATGTAAAATCTAATATTTTGCAGAGCAAGTTAATTAAATAGAGAGCAATTCTGCAACTCGCTTGCAAAACATTTTCTGCCATTTCATCATGGCCACATTTTAACTGCTTTCTTCTTTAGTGACTGAGTGGCTTTTCAAAAGTTCATTTTGGGGTGACTCATTTAGACATAATGTGACTAAATAGATGTTTTTACCTTTGTATAAGGTCAGGTAAATACTAATTTAATGAGTGTAATACATCAAAGCACTGGAAGATGGAAGAATACAAGCAAGAGTTTGGCCTACGTTCCCTTTCATCCGAGAGCTGAAATACCTCACAGTGAGAATAGTGGCATTCAAATGTATGATATTAATAGTGGAATTTATATTTATGACTGCATTTTCAAATACCTTAGATAAAGTCATTTAGTAGTAAATGCTTAAGTAGGGTCACTGTCCTGGTGTTGAAAAAAGTCCTTGAGGAGGCCAAAAGTAAGAACTGACTATAGAGAACTGATAGAGAAATCCAAAATTTTAATGTAGCTGGGATTGGCCAGTGGGCCCACCCCAATCCTAACAGGAAGGGGAGCGGAATTCAAATGGAGGTGGGGTAAACCATATGTACAAGTTTGTGGACAAAGAATACAGACTGACTGTTGAGGGGGACAGAAAAACGAGAGAGGAGGGGGAATGTAATGGCTGGGACACTGAGCTCCATGTGAATATGATCTAAAATACAAGGAAAATAATATCAAAGGCAATTCATTAACAAAAACGAGTAAACATAATTATTTTCATGCTTATTAGCTTGGAGAGAATTTAAGAGACCTGATCAACATGGGTCATGGCACTCTTTTGGAGATCCCTTGTGTACACACACACGCACACAAACACATGGTGCGGGAAAGATTTATTGTTGCTCTGGAAGCGTTACAGAGTTTTTGGCTTCATCTTTGTAAACTATGTGGCAAATAATAAACAGTCATCAAAAGCAATGGCACAACATTGTCTGCATTTTCTACGCATTTGGCAGAGATTTCTCATTTTGTACTTTATTGGCTCTGCTGCGTTATAGCACAACAGAGCCTTAGTTGTGCTCTCTGCAGAGCTGTTTGCACATTCTGGAGATACTAAATACTTTTTCCTCTGCTGGTGTTCTTCCACAGAGTTCCACACAGTCAAATATATAAGGTAAGTATTGATGATATTCAGTAATGAGCATGTTACAGCTGAAAAATTCAACAGGAGGCTTCAGATCTCATATTAAACTGTGTACAATTCTGGTAAACTCTTCTTTGTTGCAAGAAAAGAAAAAAGCTTTGTGGGGTAGAGGAGTTTTGTTACGTTGGGGGTCTGAGCAAAAGTAGAAAGGGAGGAGCGAGTTCCTAATTTAGGAGGTCTGTATGCAAGTGGGTTCCCTTGGTATTTTATTCAAAAGAATGTTGTGATATATCTACGTATACAATAAAAATGTAAGAATGTCATCGTGCAGCCCCCATTGGAGTATATGCAGTGCTGCATCCCAATCCTGGATTTGCAGGAAGTCAAAGCTCAACTGCCGTTGGAGGATGTGTAGTGCCTCATTCCAATACTGGATTTGCAGGAACTCAGGATGGTGTAGGAGATCAATAGTGGAGGCAGATTGCACAGCAGCAGTCATGGCATGGGAGTGAGAAGGGAGGAATACAGAGGGGGAAAGTGGTGGTTTAAAACCATGGCTGAAGTTTGACACTGGTGATCTTTGCTTCTTCCAGTACATTGGAAGTTTGCCTGTCTTCCCAAGTGATGAGTAACATTTTTTCAGAGACAAGCAACCAGCCAGGCATCTCTGCATATTCCGGGGGGGGGGGACATAAGGGAGCCATTCTATGTAAAGGTAAAGGTAAAGGGAACCCTGACCATTAGGTCCAGTCGTGACCGACTCTGGGGTTGCGGCGCTCATCTTGCTTTATTGGCCGAGGGAGCAGACGTACAGCTTACAGGTCATGTGGCCAGCATGACTAAGCCGTTTCTGGCGAACCAGAGCAGCGCACGGAAACGCCGTTTATCTTCCCGCTGGAGCGGTACCTATTTATCTACTTGCAGTCTGACGTGCTTTCGAACTGCTAGGTTGGCAGGAGCTGGGACTGAACAACGGGAACTCACCCTGTCACGGGGATTCGAACTGCCGACCTTCTGATCAGCAAGCCCTAGGCTCTGTGGTTTAACCCACAGCGCCACCTGCGTCCCTTCTATGTACCCCCTTATAAAACTGTGCTGACACCTTATCATTCATCACCTATGCCATGGGTGGGGAACTTGTGACCTTCCAGATGGTGTTGGATGTCTCAGCCAGCATGACCAATGGTCAAGAATTATGAGAGTTATAGTCCAACTGGAGGGACACAGGCTCCTCACCTCTGACCTATACTGAGCTCAGCAAACAATTTGCCATTGACAGAGGATGGTTGTGTTCTTTCTCCTTAGGCATTCACACCCTCCATTTCCAATATTCCTAAGGTAGAAAATAAACACATCGTACAATATGATCCATGCATAATTTATGCTAATAGATATTCCTATCTTCTGCACAGCCCAAGGACAAAATCTTCATATATATGTTCTTTTTGCCTTCTGTGACTATCTGTTTCTCTTAAATTTCCCCAGGCCATGAGATGCTGCTCTTGGCTAGCAGTACACTACAAAAATAACTTGAGATTTAGATAAGGGAAATCACTAAAAAGTTAATGACCACAGCGATGGCAAAAGAAACTAATCCCACATGTGATGCGAGTTCGGTGAAAGTGTACAATACCTAATTAACAGGCAAGCTTATTGTTATGCACCATACTTTGTTTGCTATATAAAAGTACTGAACATTTTTTTTTAAAAAAAACAAATTCAAAAACCCACACATCTGCAGCAACATTCATTATTCCAAACCTTAGACAGCTGCTCAAATAATCCTGTGTGATCATGTTGTCTTCCAAAGGTTATTTCTTAAAATCAGGAGACAGTTTCAGAAAGTCCCCATGGTACAGGTCTATATCGTTTGAATACATGTTGGGATTCTACCCCATATGAGCGTCCCCAACATGTGAAAAAGAGCATGTTAGTCAGCTTTATCAAACCTTTTCTCTCGCAGATTTCTACTGGCCCAGAGTTTTAGTGTGGTGGAGCATCCCTCATTTCCCACAACTCCATTTTGAAGTGGTACTTCAAATACTATTAGCAATTGATATAGATTATTGGGTTTAGAAAAGATAAATGGGTAGTAAAAGCTGCAATCCTATACATACATAGAAGTCCCACTAAACTTAGTGGGACTTTCTCCTGAGTAAACATATTTAGGATTGCGCTAAGATTCAAATTCCTGTTCAACCCTCTTAGTTGAGTTTACCTTAGTATCCTGCCTCATCCATCCTGATTCTCAAATGTAGGTAGAGTCACAGCAGTAGGATTAGACCATGAATAATCAGCACCTCAAGTATTCTGCACTACCAACAGGAGGATAATTCTTCTGGGCTCCCCACATCTGTTCCAGGTGGTTGGGAGAACACCCCAGAATATTTAATCCGTTGGGAGGGGTGAAAGTGAGGAGAAGTTCTGTTGCAGAAGCATACATCCTTGCATTATGAAATGAGTTACTAAGCGCTCTATCAGAAACAACTCAGGATTCCTATCTAGTTTGTTTTGCAGTATCCTCCTCTGGTTGCTGCTATGTGACTTTTTGTCCTCTTCTATTTTGTTCTGAGCATGAAGATCACATGCTTTAACAAACTATTGGTCCCACTTGCAGAATATCATCTGCACTGACTGGTGGCGACATTCCAGGCAGGGCTTTTCCAGCCTACCCAGAGATGCTTGAGATTGAACCTGTCACCTTCTGCATACACAGTATGTGAAAAATCTCCAATTTATTCCAGCATGTCCAGTATGCAGTCTTAGCTGTAACTGTAACCACAATGGAAAACCTACTTGTCCGCTCATGAGTATTTTACCTACATAATAGGATTTAAAAAGTTACAGCAGCTGCCACTCTAATGTGACTTTGGACAAAAATGTCCCTATCGTAAATAACATATAGTGCAAACATTTTTTACTCTTTACAGTACTGTGTCTCTCCCCCCCCCCCCCAGTTTCATAGCAATATTGCTTTTGTTGCAGATACAAAGATGAACACCTGTTTTCCAGAAATGCCCAGTGGTTTTCATTTATCAGAAACATTTGTTGCCAGTTGGTTTGGTAAAGAGTGTATCTGGTGGTCCTGGTTTTTGTGTAATCAAAACAAAATAAGGAAGTTGCAAATCAGCATGCAGGTATCCTTCATCATTGTGGCTTAGCCTGTGCATTCCTGCCCATTGTGGATTGACCCTGTTACAAAAATGGTCTGAAAACCATGTTGCTTTGTTCTATTTAGGTTGTGTACACAAGGAATGAACTCCAAAGAATTGAGTTGGGCAAAAAAAATTCTGCATTGCAGGGGGTTGGACTGGATGACCCTTATGGGATATTTATTAAAGTTTTTAGAAGTACAAAAAGAACAATAAAAAAACCTCATTTTAAACAAGAAAAGATAAAATACAAAAAAGAAAAAAGAAAAATCAAAAAGAAAGAACAGAGAATTGAAATCCATTAAGCAAAAAAGAAAAATCAATAAAAAATACAGCAAATCTTCCCATTACTTATCTTTCATTAGCTTATTTCCCTGACCTCCTCACACCTCCCTTTTTTGTATTCTAAGTCAATTATCCATTTCAGCAAATCCTTTCCCTCTTTTCAAATTTTTGTCCTGTAAATTTATCTTGAAATTAATATAATTTTACTTTCCCTCCTTTCACCAATTGACAGTCTATTTTTCCTAAATCTTTGTAGCATATCTGCTAAAATCACATAAATTCATTCCAACATCATTCTAACATTCATTAATTTTGCAGTGTTTCTGTAAAGTCTTTGAATTTCTTCCAATCTTCCTCCACCGACTCTTCTCCCTGGTCTCGGATTCTGCCAGTCATTTCTGCCAGTTCCATATAGTCCATCACCTTCATCTGCCATTCTTCCAGGGTGGGTAGATCTTGTGTCTTCCAATACTTTGCAATAAGTATTCTTACTACTGTTGTAGCATACATAAAGAAAGTTCTATCCTTCTTTGGCACCAATTGGCCGACCATGCCCAGGAGAAAGGCCTCTGGTTTCTTCAGAAAGGTATATTTAAATACCTTTTTCATTTCGTTATAGATCGTCTCCCAGAAAGCCTTAATCCTTGGGCATGTCCACCAAAGGTGAAAGAATGTACCTTCAGTCTCTTTACATTTCCAACATTTATTATTGGGCAAATGATAAATTTTCACAAGCTTGACTGGTGTCATGTACCACCTGTATATCATTTTCATTATATTCTCTCTTAAGGCATTGCATGCCGTGAACTTCATACCTGTGGTCCATAACTGTTCCCAGTCAGCCATCATAATGTTGTGTCCAACATCTTGTGCCCATTTAATCATAGCAGATTTCACCGTTTCATCCTGTGGATGACCCTTATGGTCCCTTCCCACGCTACAATTCTATGATTTAATCAGTTGACTCAGAAGGAGGGTTCCATCCAAGGTGCTGGAGACAGTATTCTTACATTTACATTGCCTGGAACAGAATTTTGGTTTGATGCAATGCATGTTTTGGTGATGACTGCTGCAACTTGAGAGACTTATTGTGTGTCAAGCTTCTTTTTTAAAAATGTAAGTGGGGCTATCAAACAAATGTAAATTTACATGTGTAAAAGATGGCATGCATTTTCGAGGCTCTGCTATAGTATTATGCCTTGCTGCTTTCTGTCCTAGCCCGAAAGGCAGAATGAATAAGGAACCTGACCACACTTGAACAATTTCTCAATGTATTGACTGTTAAATTTGAATAGGGCAGCTAATCAGATATGATAGTCAGATATGTCCCAAATAATCCAAAAATACACCTCAATCCAGCAAGATATATATGCATAAACAGCTTTCAATGTGTGTTGCTAAAGGAGATGTTTATTTGGACGCCCATCTGTATGATTAATTAATTCACAAATTGCATGTTTCAACTATCGTTTTGATTGTTGCTGTCCTCTGTGAAAAGATACGATTTTATAATAGTATTGTGCTAAATCAGCTATATGTATCCCTTGATTCAAGCAATGTGTTTTAAGATGAGTTTCCAAGCAGTAAATTATCTGTCTGTGCAACTCAAGTCAAGAGAAACCATTATCTTCATTAAATATACTCAAAATAACATCTATATGAGATGCTGCACTGTTTTTCATTGGTTGCCTAAGTTATTAATCAATTAGAACAGAATTACACAAATCACCTGAACAGACTGGCAACATTTGAGGCAATGGAAGATAGATTTTTCCGTTATTTGGCTTAGGTTGAATGAGTTGCAGAGAGATAAAAAGAAGGTCACTGTGCATTTTACCTTGGATACTTCATGTGCAATGCAACAAGTGAACAATTGCATTCATCAAAAGTTTACCGTAAGCATGGTTAGCCAGGAGAACACCAGACCGTTAGGAGCGGACAAAGATTAATTATACCTGTGCTCATACAGCAATGTTTGTGTTCGAAACAAATTATATTTGCTTGTGCTTAAACGATGCATAAATCCGATCCGTGCAGATGAACGTGTGTTCAGGATGAGTGAGCACACTTGTTTGAATGTCATATTTATCCCTGTATTTTGTCAGAAAATTAACTTCTTTGGAGTTTGCGCTTGAGCTGAGCATATGGTTGTTGATCTCTGGAGATGACAGTCTATCTGAGCAATAGCTCCTTATGGTTCCAGCTCTCCTCTGCTGGCAGATGCTTTGGGCTTTTCTACAATTAAGTGGAGATCATCACTGTTTTCTTTGAGCACTGCTGTGCCTTGTACTCTGAAGTGTTTTGTTAATCACTGTCTGCCTTCGACAGAAGCTGCCAAAGCTCTCATTAAGTTTGAATTTTGAGATGTCATGCTCGAATGATGGAATTTCATCCCTTTTCTGCATGAATGGAATTGGGTATGGAGGGATGCCAGAAAGAAAGAAAGGAAAAGAAGCAACACAATTCAAAAGTACATTTGTTTTGCATTTTGATCTGGAACAAAATAAAATAAATAACTTTCCCTTCAACTTTGCGGACAAGACGTCGCTTCTGCTCTTTCCTAAATTTAATAATTACAGGGCGCTCACCTTGTCATCTGCAGGGCATACTCTGTTGCCTTCAATTAATAATCCATCACTGCCTTGTTCACAGTGTGAACTTTAAACCTTCCTTCCTTCCAAACTGTTGTGCTCATTATTGTGTGAGAGACGTTGCAAATGACATGACAGATGCTCGGCATCCGTTAAAGGGTGACGTAGAAATGTATGCAGTGACGGGCTTTTGATAAATTTTTATTGGATCAAAAATTAATGTTATTTTTGCCCTTCAAGAAAAATTGCCTGCACGTGTGTGCAAGCGGAAAACAAAATGCATCTGTTGGCGGTTTAATGATTTGCAGCAGGAAACTAAGTGTTATGGGAAATATGGTATGAGAAGACATTGCCCATTTCTCTTGGTGAATCTATTTGTTTCAGCTGGATCCGTAAAAGTATGCCTTGAAGAAAAAGTTAGACTAATTAACTGCAGTGCCTAATCGTTTTCAGTCATAAACTGCTTAAGAATTGATTAAGGCAAAATGCACATGCTAGGATCTTAGGGAAAAAATAATATTCTCATGATGCACTGAACAGTTTACAGTCCTGTTAACAATTCAACTTAAAAGTGTGACATTGAATGTAAGAGCTGGATTTGATTTCTGTACATGCTTTTGGTTTTCCCTCTTAATTTGTATGAACAATAAAAGTATGCAGATGTTGGGAGAGAGGTATTTCCTGTCAGAACAAGTTATCTTCAAAAGCAGAATCTGAAACATTGGATAAAGGAGGAATAGGAGAACCCGTTGCGTGTCGAGGTCCCCCAAGCTACCCCTAAATAATTCACAATTCACACATAATTTTTGTTTAAGGTTTTTGGCATAATTTTGGCCATAACTTTATTAAAATACATAATGTGAGTGGTTGCTTAGGCATTGGTTATGACTATCTGTCCCCGCCCTGAGACAGAACTGACTTCCAGATTCCAGTGAAAGTCAGTAAGGGAAAACAATATTGGGGAGAGAATGAGGCTGGGCACCAGACCCTCATCCCCCCCCCATGCTCCTGGGGGCTTACGTGGCCCTAGCCCCTTGCCAGGGATATGGACAAAAGTATGGCAAACCCCTCGATTCCTTTAATGGAATTCCTTTGCAGCAGCAGCATTGGAGGGGCAGGCACAGCCAACCCTTACTCCTCCACCAACCAAATTTTAACCAATGCCTAACCGCAAACTTACAAGTTGTGACGATTTGCTACACAGTACGCAAAAACCAAATGGCACCAGCCGATCAGCAAAATGGACAAAATTCCTACCAGGCCCCTGCCCCCAAAACAGACGACCCCACGACAGGCATAGCAAGGTCAACGCAATAGCCCTAGATTAGGGAGGGTGGGCGGGTGATCCGAAGCACGCAGCAAAAGAGGCTGCAAAAACTGCGTGCCAAGAATATATAACCTTTGGGCCAACCCTCTAAATGGTAACATCAAAATCTCCTCAACAACCCCACTTGGCCCAATCACAGTCATGGCCATCCAAACAGTTCCACCCAGTAACCTAGAGGGGGTGTCTTGTTAGACCCCACCGCAACACGTGCTCTCCATGAAGGAGAACACGCTTTACCATTTCTGAGTATCTCAGGCTTTAATATTTCAAATACACACATTTGGATATTGTTCAGGTAAAGCAGGAGTAGCCAACATGGTGCCCTCCAGAGGTTGTTGGCAAGGGGCAGCCTGTCCCATTTTGCCACCTCAGGTGAAACAGGAAGATGTTCCCCTGCAGGTGCATCAGCCTCCCTTGCCACCCTAGAGGATGGCAGCACAAGAACAGGCCTTTTCTGCAGTGGCTCTCCATTCATGGAATGCTCTCCCCAGGGAGGTTTGGCTGCTGCCTTCATTATACACTCAAACCTTGGTTGTCAAACGTAATCCGTTCCAGAACCCATTTGGCTTCTGAAATGTTGGTTGCAGGAGCTTCCTGAATTCAAACTGAAGCCACGTCAGACGTTTGGCTTTCAAAAACCAGAGCATTTACTTCTGAGTTTTCAGCGTTCGGGAGCTGAAACATTCCAAAATGAAGGCATTCAGGAGCTGAGGTTTGACTGTACACCTTTAGGCGCCAGGCAAAAACACTCATCTTTAACCAGGCCTTTGGCTGATTGATATCCAATGCCTCATAAAATTCGTTGGGAAGGAGGGGCTTACTGGATTGTTAAAACCCAGTAAAAACAAAATAAGGTATCTTTTTTTTAATAATGTGATTTTATGTAGTAACTGCCCTGGGACCTACAGGTACAAAATTTTTAATAATAATAATAATAATAATAATAATAATAATAATAATAATAATAATAATTTACCAGGATCACACATCTGCAGCTTCTGGGTCCTGGCAAGCTTCTGTGAGATATATGGGGCTCTCACATGATCTCACAAGGCTCACAAGATCTTGCCAGAATCTAGAAGCTGCTGCAGCTGCTTCTCATTTCTCCAGCAGTGGTAGGGTCACTCGTAGAGGTGCCCCTTGGATTATGCCGCCTGAGGCAGCTGCCTCCATCTGCTTCATGGATGGGCCAGAGCTGGTTGTTGGACTACAACTCAAATCATTCCTGACAGTTGGTCACTGGAGTTGGATTCCAGTATCATCTGGAAGGTACCACATTGGCTACCCCTGATGGAAATCATGAAATTTGTTGTAGCTGAGAAGATGGCTGTTGTAGTTGAAACAATATCTGCTGTCTACTTGCATTAGTATTTTTTATGGATTGAGGGAAGTGACCTCAGTATTGAGATATGCTAGGCTTCAACGCTGTTCAAATGTACCCATTAAATTCAAAGCAATCTCTTTTCACACAATCTTCCCCCTCTTGTGAGCTGAATATATGGAGGAAAAATTGGAATGTTGCTGCTGATCCCTATCCCAACCTTCTTGGGTTCATCAGCTCATGAACACAAGAGTCTATGCTTATACAATTTGTACATGCACAGGCTCTTTACATGCTCAGAAACTGCAAAAAAACCATGTGGGAAGAGCCTGCAATGTAAAATGTGGGCTCTGTGTATAACTTGTACAACTCATACACACATAGTTAGACAGCTAGATAGCTTGGCTGGTTAGAGCAAGGTGCTGATAATGCCCAGGTTGCAGGTTTTTTAAAAATATATATTTTTATTTGATTTTCAAAAAGAAAAGAAAAAAAGAAAAAAGTTACATCAAAATGTCATACACATTCACTTATCGAGATTACTCTGAATCTTCTGACTTCCCCCCATCGCATTCAATGGGTCCTCTTAATTCTGTTTTCATCTGCTTATCAATACTTCTCCAAAATTTTCATCTTCCTAAATTATCTGTAGTTTCTATTACATTACAAGTGTTTTAAAAATCCTGCTAATGTTTTAACCTGTTTCCAATGATTTTGTATATACATTAGAAACATTTCCCATTCTTTTTTAAATTTCTTGTCTTCTTGGTTCCTGAGCTTCCCAGTTAATTTTGCTGTTTCGGCATAGTCCATCAACTTGATCTAGGTTGCAGGTTTGATCCCCGTATGGGACAGCTGCATATTCCTGCATTGCAGGGGGTTGGAGTAGATCAGGCATAGGCAAACTCAGCCCACCAGATGTTTTGGGACTACAACTCCCATCATCCCTAGCTAACAGGACCAGTGGTCAGGGATGATGGGAATTGTAGTCTCAAAACATCTGGAGGACCGAGTTTGCCTATGCCTGGACTAGATGATCCTCAGGGTTCCTTCCAACACTAAAATTCTATGATCTCTATTGTCCCTACCACTTGCACACATGTGCATGCATGTGTGTGTATGTATATATATCTACACATAGACAGAGGGATAAAGAAATATAAAACGTGTGTAATATTAGGCAGGCACATTATAGATTTTGCCCATATTTCATATTTCACATATTTTGAAACAGACATTCCTAAATGTTAACACAATCATCACCACCTCTGGAAAATGTTCTGGTGGCTGAGTGGAGCTGAAACCATTTCCATCTGTTTATTAACTCCCTGTATGAGAGAGAGTCAAACTCCTAAATCTGAAATTCTGATCTGGAATGTTCCGGTGCTTTTTGCCAGGTGACACATATGTCTTTGAAGTGAAAGGCAGGTGTGTCAGGAGCCTGCTTTGAACAGTGAGATATTGCAAGCTAGCATTGATGTGGCACAGCTTGGTGGCCTCCTGCCGCTGAACTGCAGGCAGGTGACAGGCCTTTTTTCCTTTTAGAGATGTGTGCCACAAAATGCGACAATCCTTCTTGTTGCTTTATGCTTCGTTTTTGGAAGATAATGTCTGGCTGACAAAGGAAAGAAGCTTGATGTGCGGGGCCGGCAGAGTGGTTGCATGAAATATAGCTAGTTTCACTTAGCTGACGTTGTCACAAGATGTTGTCCATGATCACAGAACAATCTTTCATGCTATCGAGTTGGGTAGCTTGTCTTCTAGCTGAAACACAAATTTTGCCTACCGCAGCTGGCTGTATGACATCCATCATTATGTTTTCCATCCAAAGAAATCACCATCAGAAAATGATATTCAATAAGTATCAGATGAAACTCTGTGTGTGTGTGTGTGTGTGTGTGTGTGTGTGTGTGTGTGTAATGGTTAACCAGCAATTTGCAATGAAAATGGTTTAACTTAAGGTGGATTTATTTTACTTAGGTGTAGTTAAACATAGATTTCTGGGTACTTTGAAAAACAACAACCATATATACCCAGATTTTGGATCAGAATTAATTATGTAAATGTGCACATCGGGTTAATGTGAAGAATTTATTGTGGTTGCAAACTTCAGCAATTCTGGAATGATAGAAAGTTGATAAGAGAGGGCAGCCCAAGCAGTGCAGGTTGGTGTGCTTACAAAAAAGAATGGCAAGGAACAGCAAGGAAACACAAGTATTATGTAATATCTAAAAGCAATGCCCAAGTCCTATTATGGTTTCAGAGTTTTCAACAGGCAAGATCAAACACATCTTTTTCAAAGGGTTGTAGCCAAATAATGCGTCCCAACAGTGCAAAGATTTCCACTTGTCCTGTGAGACTTCCCTTCTTTCCTATATGCCCACTTCAGGCTCCTCTAATCTGCTCCAGAGGGTTAGGGGAACCCTTAGAACAGATTGAGGGGGCATGCAGGGACAGGCGAAGAGTGACAGAAATCCTTGCACTGATGGGACTGTGATTTAGTGTAACTTGGAGTACAACCAAACTCCTCTTTTCTGTGAGGTATCAGTACTTGCTAAGATTGAAGTAGAAAGTCTCAGATCTTTGTCAGCCTCAAGCATCTCTCTGGGAACACCCAATGAAAGGTCACCATGCTTGCCATTTCACTGGTCCTGCTCCAATGCTATCTGCAAGGGAGTGGGGAAACGCTCAACATGTTTAAATGCATCCTCCCTCCAACTTTGTATCATTGGGGAGGCATATGGAGAGAGACATGGGTTGTTGGAGTTAGCCATGCATCCCTCATCATTTTTAGCTAGCTCTCTATCAGTGGTGGGTGATGCTGCCCCGCATGACCTCATAACCTCCATGCATATCTGTTCCATGGGTGGGGGACATCTGGGATCTATGACATTTGCAGGGCTATTTTTCCATCCAGAACTCACCAAAACTCAGTTCTAGCACCTCTCAGGTGGGCGCCATTGCCATTATAAGGGAGGCATTCCTCATGAGTTCTGGCACCTCTTTTTCTAGAGAAATTGCACTGGACATTTGTATTTCCTTAAGTTATTTGATTAAGACAGAGGAATAAGTACTGCACTTAAAATCATAGTTAAGGAATGCACGCTGACAGTTACCCTGTTTCCCCCTCTTTTGCACATCTCATAGCTGTCACTTTTCCAATTATTCTTGTTTACATTAAATGCTTTTGAAAGTGGGAAAATATGCACGATGATGAACCAAAGCATGCATTTCTTAAAGCAATGGTAAGTCTCTGAATGCTTTCCTGTATCCAGATATTTCACAAGGATGTGAGGAAGAGGATGCATGCATTCCTTAGCACTTACTTTGAATAACCGATATGTAAGGATGGGATTGATTCCTGTATTGTTCTAGACCTTTGCAGTTTTCACTGATTTCAAAGGTAAGAAATCAAAACTGAATTCCTAATAAATGCAAAATTGGGGCTGGTAGAACAACACTAAACTATTTTTATCGAGACATTAATGGGGTCTGGTGTGAAGCGTCTACCATGTTTTAATCTTCCCTCATTGATCCTGCTGCTTTGCAACTTAATTCCAAACTTTGAAAAGTGGATGCCATACTCATTAGAGCAACTGGACTGAGGTCTCTGGCAGAGGAGGGCTGCTGTAGTCTCCATGTCAACAGGATGGAGGCAACAGCTGTACAAGGCAACCTTTGCCGTGATGACAGCAAGCCTCTCAACCCTGACCCAAAGAGGCCAGAAGGCAAGTCTCTCCAAGGCCCTAATAATAGCTTCAACAAGAGGCACAACTTTTTCCCGTCTGCATGCAAACATTGAAAAGTTGCAGCTGAAAGTGCCAGCAACAACCATATTGTCTTTGCATTGACTTTAGCTATAAAAAGTGTTCCTAATTTTAAAAAGGTAAATAAATAAAGCATCATCCCAAATGGGGTTATTATAATTTTTTAAGGATCAGTGAAAGAAAAAAGATTGGGAATCATTTGGTTGTGTAAGGCATAGCTAACTGACACGCTTACATGGGCATAACAAAATCATTACTTCTTGAACTGAAAGTTCTCAGCATTCTACAAACTACACTGCCCATGGTTTTGTGGGAAGCCATTGTCTATGGAGACCTTTAATCTGCTATCACAGATCCATGTTATCCGTGGCTGGTGCAGGGAGGGCTAAAAGAATGTATATCGGAGACTGGTATTGGTAGGCCACAACCTGCAAGCCGGCCAGTTTGCTTGCAGGAGAAAATTCATCCCTGGCCCCAGTTACGGTGCCCAAGTAAACCATAGCAAAATCCGTATGCTAACTCCCCCCCCACCCATCACAGAAAAGGGTTGCTGTCATGTTTTCACCCTCCAAACCTCTCAGAGAGTGGGGAGACACAGAGAACATGCATATTTTATTACAAGAACATCTCTTGTGATAAGCTGGCTCCACCAGTTGGAACCAGGTGTGAAGCAGGAGCTCAGATACACAGTTATATACTTAGAATTAAGGAACAGGAAAGGCACCATTTTTCTCACTCCCTCC
Organism: Podarcis raffonei; assembly: GCF_027172205.1. NCBI lineage: Eukaryota > Metazoa > Chordata > Lepidosauria > Squamata > Lacertidae > Podarcis > Podarcis raffonei. The sequence goes on from NC_070612.1 coordinate 35,494,925, forward strand.
CCCTTGGGGTACGCATTTCACAGGCATCATTATTCACACCACCATTTCCTCTTGCCTGCCTCACAGCAAGGATTATTCCCAAGTTGTCTGGGGAGGCAAGGAGCCATGTACAAAGGCATAAACATTATTATTATTATTATTATTATTATTATTATTATTATTATTATTATTTCTTCTTCTTCTTCTTCTTCTTCTTCTTCTTCTTCTTCTTCTTCTTCTTCTTCTATCACTTTCCTAATTGTGACATAATCAGATTTATTTAAGTGAACGAATAGCATCCTCCCCCCCCCGGCCCAACAGAACATATATTTGCTGCTGTGTGTTCTTTAACTGAACCACCAATAGATGAAAACAGAGAATGATCTGCTGAGTAGCTTCAGGAGTCACCCTTCATCCCTTCTGCTGTGATCTGGTTATTTAGGGACTCCTGGCATATCCAACTTATATTACTTCCCTTGTTTCTCACCATTCTGTCACCAGTTTTGCTGCCTATGATAATAATGCAGCTATTGTATCTGCCCAAGGTCCTATGTTGTGACTGGGGCCTCTCAGATTGCTATTGGTACTGAGGACCCCCCCCCCCCAACTTAAAAAAAAATCAAAGGGGTTATGTACAGTCCTTTTGATGCATCAATAAGGACTGGGTAATAGGTGTTAAAAATACTAAGCTGTTATATAAAAATCGTCTTAATTAGCCTGAAGCCTTTTCCAGTGTGATTGGTAAGAGAATAATTGTAGGAATTCCAGTTGTGGCTGACTGGCATCTTTTGTCTTTTCATTACTGTAATGGCAGTAGAATGGAGCAAGCATAATTGATCCATTTGTCTGTTACGATTATGAATATTCAGTGACATAATGTCAGGACTGAATGAAACTGTTACTCTTAACAAGGGCCTCTTGTGAAGTTAAGGATACCCATCTCCTTCGATAAATGAATAGTAACAAAGAACTATGATTCATTCTGCTCTTGTGAGTGACAAGTAAGTCTGCGCTGAAAAACTCCCAGCCATATTTAAAAGCAGTGGAGTTGGTTGGGGGGAGGGATTTCAGTGATGGGTTGTTACATTTTCAGGGGTGGTGCCATACTCCTGTCCCAAAACATAGCAGTCCTTACTTGAGAGTAAGGATCTGTGTTCTGGCTAATAATGGTACAGACTCAGCAGCAAGAATCTTGGAAATGGAGGGGTGCAGTGTCAGTTGCCTCACATACGATGATGACTCTAGATAGACAGTTCTCTGCATGGTTCAAGTTACCCAACAGTACATCGTTAAGCAGCTATCATGTTGTAAATGGTCACTTGAGCCACCCTCAGTTCACGCTTTCTGAAAAGATCACAAAGCCTTTCACACATTGCAGGTCACATGCCTTTTCTGTTACACAATCATCACCTTGTCAGATAAGTGTCATGTGAGCTAGCTCTGTGACTATTCTAGGAATGGTGCAAGATTGTTCCGTTAGTGCTATTGCTGAAAGTTTGAATTCCTTGACTCAATATAATGAACTTCAATGATTGCAAATACGTGGCAGACAGTATAACCTCTGAGTTTTTTCACTCACTTTATTATTAGCTCATTCGTATATATTCTGATAGGGTATGTGGGTGGCACTGTGGTCTAAACCACAGAGCCTAGGGCTTGCCGATCAGAAGGTTGGCGATTCGAATCCCCACTATGGGGTGAGCTCCCGTTCCTTGGTCCCAGCTCCTGTCAACCTAGCAGTTTGATAGCATGTCAAAGTGCAAGTAGATAAATAGGTACCACTCCGGCGGGAAGGTAAACGGCGTTTCCATGCGCTGCTCTGGTTCTCCAGAAGCGGCTTAGTCATGCTGGCCACATGACCCGGAAGCTATACGCTGGCTCCCTTGGCCAATAAAGCGAGATGAGCACTGCAACTCCAGAGTCAGTCACGACTGGACCTAATGGTCAGGGGTCCCTTTACATTTACCTTTACTAGTAATGCAGGTGTCCCCCAACTTATATTTGTGTACCTGGTTCTTGCTGCCTAAGTGCAGAGCCTTAGATTTGTCCCTGGTGAAATACATTTTGTTCGTTTGGGACCTGCTCTACATTTATTTAGCAAATAAATAATTTGCTAAACAAACAAACACATTGCATGGGGTGCACTAGATGACCCACAGGGTCCCTTCCAACTCTGCTATGATTCTGTGAAAGTGTTTCATAGCATTTTAGATGAGTGCTTTACTCTCTCTGTGTGTATTTGTATATGTTGCATTAATTATATTAACTCATTCTGGAACCTTATGGTGAAGGCCAGATAAGAAATCTCTTAAAAATAAATAAAGGAAACATAATTGTTGCATTATCATCTTTTGTGAGATAACTATAAATCTGAAAAACAGATGTGGCAAAAGTGTTTTTTAATGTATGCATACATAAGCATGTGATACACTTGGGTCTTCTCTACCTCTACTCCTTTGTCTACTTTGATTTCTCACTAGCTCTGATATCTACCACTGTACCTTTCTACACCTGGTATCTTCAACCTTTCTAGACCCCGGTTCACCAGCCATACCTTCTCTCCCTCCCTCTTCAGGAGGAACCACACAACCTTTGGTGCTGGGCTACACATGTAGCACCCCAACCCCTTTGTAACCATGTTCAGCCGCGGAGCATATGCCTGCGCTGCCCACGGTGGGGTGTGCTCCCGATGGGGGCGTGGCACAGAGGGCGCCCTCCTACGTGCCAGAGTTCAGGGTAGGAGAAGGGTGGGGAAGCTGCTCCTCGCTCTCCTCCTGCTCTCCGCAGCCAGGTCAGACATGACCCAGCAACAGAGCTGCTGTGGCCGGGTGCACCTCGCCATGGCTGAGGAGGGCTGCTCTCTGCTGCTGGTTCAGAAGAGTTGCTGCCGCCAGGCGCAAGGTGTGCCACCCACTCGCCTGCCATTTTGTCACCCTCCTCAGTCATGACACCCGCGGCAGACTACACCCACCGCACTCCCCTTCCTACGCCTCTGACCATGTTGCATCATTGCATGAATAAGACTTACAAGTTCTGTCTGATATTATGCTATTCTAGTATTTATTTATTTATTTATTTATTTATTTATTTATACATACATACATACATACATACATACATACATACATACATACCCCGTCCATCTGGCTGGGTTTCCCCAGCCACTCTGGGTGGCTTCCAACAGAACACTAAAATACAATAACCTATTAAACATGAAAAGCTTCCCTAAACAGGGCTGTCTTCAGATGTCTTCTGAAAGTCTCGTAGTTGTTTTTATATCCATAGCTCTCTATGCTATGAGATGGTTCTGCCTTTAATGTATGGGAGCTGAGCAGCATTGAAAAGGAAGAGCTTGACTCTAAGCTATAAACAGGTCAACAGATAATCCAGCTGCTGTCAAGGAATGCCACAGGTTCCACTGCTGTAGACATAGAAAGTATCTTAGACAATTTCTGTCATAAGGCAATTATAAAGATATTGGGTAAATACAGTGTCTAACTCTAATCAACAACGCCATTAAGTTCATGCTTTGATTTAAAGAGGCATTCTATAGTATTGGGTTCTATTGGATGAAAGATGGGAAGTAATCAGTCTGTTTCCTGGAAGTTATAGTGCACACATCAAGCTGCTGTACTTAATTGGGCTTTAGTTATCACAAGATAATATTTAAATAAAAACTGGTGTCACATCATCTATTTATTTAAATTTATTCAGTGCCTACTGTAGCTCCAGGTGAGTTACGATAATTAAATATACAAACTAACAAATGTACAACATGTTAAGCAAACAGCCGTTGCAGATGCACAGTTATAATTATCCACTATAATAACCCCCTTAAACACAACTGTGCATGCCAAATTCAACCCTAAGTATTTTGAGGATAGGCTGTTGTTGCAGTTTGTATACATGTTAAACAAAGCAGGTGCCAAAGCAACCAAATGGAGAGCATGTGATACTGCTGAGATCCCTCTAGGTAAAGTACTCTCTCATTTGGAATGCTCCAAAACAACTAGAAAGAAGCAAACTCTGAGACCTTTGATCTGATCTGGTTTCACATGAAGACTAAGATTGCCAAAGCAAAATTTAGCAGAGTTTTCCCCACCAGTTTCTCAAAAAGGAACCACACACACAAAACACCCTATCTACTCCTATCTACCCAAGAGTAGCTAGCCAGCATGTAGGCTCCTGCCACTGAAGGACTGAACCACGTTTGACCTCTTTATGCAATTGATTTCACTGATGAGGGTCCACATGAGTGAATTTGTTCATCTCAAAGCTTAAAAACAGCTCATTCAAACAAAATACGTGCTCCAAAGCTCTGCAGAGGCCGTAATGCTGTGAACTGGATAAACGGGAACTGTTTTGTTCTTTCAAAGTGTGCAAGGTATTATATGGGGAACACTCTCTGGAATTAAGGAAAAGGGGGCATCCACAGCTCCCTTGGTGTTCCACATCCTCTAAGGAGTCCCTGCTTATACCTAAGAAATAACGATTTCAGCATTTTACCACGTGTGAAATGGGCACCTGAATATTTCGTTCCCCTTTGGTTTACAGGATTCCTCCATCTGTAAGCCTTGCATTCAGTAGCACAGTGATGTGCATTAATGTCTGCACAGAGGATACAGCATCAAGCAGCTGAGTCTGCTCTAAGAAGTTTCATCATGCACCCATTATGAGTCACATTGCGGAGAGATTAGAAGAAGAAAAGGCATGAGCTCAGCATAATGAATGTGTCTGCCAACCATTTTTATAATGACTTGCTGGAATGTTTATTGTGTGTCAAAGTGTATGCTGTACAGTGCTGTTAGCTTTCTTGTTTGACACAATTAAAAAAACAAAAAAAACCCACCCTGATGTAACGCATCCCCAGAAGTCTAGTTGGATCAAAGAAAGAAGAGAAAATAATTTCTTCTGCTGGTGGTAGCGCTGCATATTTTGATGAAATTATTGTGCAGGTGTGCCAGGGAAGACTTAGAGAACACAAGTCAGGCTGGCAGCCATCTTCTTATTCCTTTTATGAGAAACAAGCAGTAGGATACTTTCAGCTCAACTATGAATTATTTGCTCATAACAGCAGTGAATGGTAGAATCATAGAATGAGTTGGAAGGGACCCCAAAAGTCATTTAGTTCAACCCTCTGCAAAGGACTGACTGGATAACACATGCAAGCTGCTTTAGGTTACAGGATGGTTAAAAAAAAAAGTGGGATACCAATGTAAAGAAATAAAATAATACAGTGGTACCTCGGGTTAAGTACTTAATTCATTCTGGAGGTCCGTTCTTAACCTGAAACTGTTCTTAACATGAAGCACCACTTTAGATAATGGGGCCTCCTGTTGCCACCGCACCACCTGAGCACAATTTCTGTTCTTATCCTGAAGCAAAGTTCTTAACCTGAAGCACTATTTCTGGGTTAGCAGAGTATGTAACCTGAAGCATATGTAACCTGAAGCGTATGTAACCTGAGGTACCACTGTACTTGCTTCCCATGAGAGGCAAGCATCAAAAGCTTGTGAATTCTTTTTCAGCTAAGATTTTAACCTACATCCAAGAAGACTGTGGAAGCTTCTGCCAGACAGCACACCTCCTACGCTGCAGGGGGCAGTCTTAAGAGTCCCAGTGCCTGTTTTTATGGGTGCAGCCTCATAAAACAACTCCTGTGCAAACAGATGGAGGCAACATTTACATACATGGAGGTTTCTTTCTAAGGCTGCTCCTAAAACACTATTGCTAGGGAACAAGATCCTGTCCCCCTCGGAGCTGGACCTCAGCCTAGACACTGAGGTCCAGCTCTGAGGGCCTTCTGGTGGTCCCCTCACTGTGAGAAGTGAGGTTGCAGGGAACCAGACAGAGGGCCATCTCGGTAGTGGCGCCTGCCCTGTGGAACGCCCTCCCATCAGATGTCAAGGAAATAAACAACTATCTGATTTTTAGAAGACACCTGAAGGCAGCCCTGTTCCATAAGTTTTTAATGTTTGATGTTTTGTCATGTTTTTAATATTCTGCTGGGAGCTGCCCAGAGTGGCCTGGGAAACCCAGCTGGATGGGTGGGGTATAAACAATAAATTATGATGATGATGATGGTGATGATGATGATGATGTCACTCTTGCTTCAACCACCTTCTGCTTGCAGGTCACATTTGTGGTTATAATTGGGCTCCATACCCCTAATCAGACATAGTTTGGGGCAGATAGCTTTGCCCTCCAAAAGCCAGGACTGTTTGTGGCTCTCTGATTTGAATTCATTTATTGGCATACCCAAGTTATAATGGTTATACTGTAGATTCAGATGACTGGTTTAGGTAATGTACATTCATTACCTTCAATTAATTTCAGTTCACGGCATCATATTCAATAAAGTTCAGCTTCATATATACAACAGATCCAGAGAGCATCCACCAGTCACAAATAATCAACACTATATATAGAATAACGTGGTTGTTATTCCTGGAAATGGGACATTGACAGGGCACTTCATTGTGTTGAATGTTCAGAAGGTGAGGACATGTACACGTAATGCTTTCTTTTGTTAAATTATTTTAAACACTTGCCTGCCTGTCGCCAAGCTTCTGTTTATTATTTATATAAGTTCTGTTGCACGTACTGCAGTGTGGAAGGACAATAGTCGTGTGTGGCGTCTGCATTAACTCTGGTGATAAATGCCTAGTTCTTCCTTTAGAGGATTATTAAAAGAGTTCTCTGGAGGACAAAAATGGCGGAAGCCACACATTTAATAGCTCAGGTACAAAGAGTCAGATTGTGCCAGTTGGCAAAAGTTAGCAGGAAGCTGTCACAATAAATGGCAGCAGCTGCTCATAGTTCTAAAGAGTATGTCCCAGTCAGAACTGAAAACTGATGGCATCTACATTAATACTACCTTAATAGTCCATCTGCTACTCCATAGGGTCCCTAGCTGCTCTATGGAGTCATAGGCATTTGACAGGCAGTCTCTGTATGCCAGATGCACATTGTGCCAAATGTTTTAGGCTGCCTTGTATCGTTCTGATCTGTCAAACTTTCCCTACTCATATATCAGAAAAGGAGTTGTGCAGGATTTTCTCTCCAGACCCCCCCCCCCCCAAATCTACACACCATTGGCTTTTAGCATTGGGGCAGCCAGGAGTTTGGAAGGGAAATTGTTTGGTTACCCCCATTTCTTTCTTTCTTTTTCTTTTGACAAGACACAGTGAGTAACATTGGCTTCCTGATAGACTGTAGTGGTTATGTTAACAAAGGAGAGTGACAACCCCCATGGAGAAATCAATCACTGTTTCCCCTTCACATTTTATAAATCATCTTTACATTGTTTCAGGTAGCAATTAAAGCACAGCTAACAATCAGAGGTGGCACAGTATCAACGGGAACAATATTACAGCAATAAACAAACAGAAGTGAGGCACACATTGACATTCCCCATCACACACACACACACACACACACACACACACACACACAAGTGTCAACCCTTTCATGCAACTCAGCACAACAGCGTGTGAAGTATTGGTACATGCTATTAGAAATTATCAGAGGAAAAAATGGAATGAGCCTTATCATAGGCTTATAATCAAAAATATAGAAAAATTGTCTACTGGTGTCCTGAGGTACACAATATTACCTTAACATAGACAGTGATTCTTCTAAGGTTCTATGAAATACATGAATAACTAAAACTATGGCACTTGCTCCTCTAGGCGGCAGTGATAGCCACCAACTTGGATGGCTTTAAAAGAGGATTAGATGAATTCAGAGAGGGCTATCAATGGCTACTAGCCACAATGGCTATACTCTGCCACCATAGTTGGAGGCAGCAGTACTTCTGAATAGCTGTTGCCGGAAAGCACAGAAGGCAGAGTGCTCTTGTGCTCGAAACCTGCTTTCTGGTTTCCCACAGGCGTCTGGCTAGCCACTGCGAGAACAGGATGCTGGACTAGATGGACCATTAGCCTGATCATGCAGGCTCTTCTTATGATAGCTGAGGCCTGAATATTAAGCTCTTTGCTGGTGAAGATCACTAGTGGCTGTGTTAGGCTAAGAGGCTGCCCTGTGTAAAGGTTTTACCATAAGGAAGTACATAGCCAGAACTTCAACAAGGAGAAGATTATACCCAGTTGCTGAATCTAGCTGGAGTGGAGCCTTAGAGGATTTAGCATGAGGCAACAATCTCTTAGAGGCTGCTGTCAGTAACAGTCTCTATTGAGTCTGTAGGATTTGTCATTTAGCACATTTTAAACCCCAAAGTAAATATCAGTGTTTCCTTATTTATAAAATATCCCTTTAATAAGAAATCATATTTAATAGTTTGTTCTGTCTTCAGTTGGTGTCAATCACATGTCTCTATTACACCAAACTACTAGGAGATTTCTTTAAGCATTCAAAGGGAATGGCTCACATTGGGGAACTATGAGTTATTGTGGCAGGTAGTTACATAGACTTTGCAATATAAAAATCAAAGAAACAGAGATATCCTAACTTACGTTTATACAAAAGAAGGTCTGGGGGGAGTGTTTTTCTCTAAGTTGTTACTGAAATATTATCTTCAGCAAAATTAAAAGCAGACACATCCTCCATCTGAGAAATGTCAAGGGAAGCCCAAAGTGGTTTGATAAGACTTGCAAAAATTCTATGAACAGTTACACTACATTCCTAGATTGCAATTGTATTTGATAGAAAATGTAATCCTGAAATAATATTGAAGTGCTTCAGATAAAAAACACCCGTGGAATTTCAAAGGGAGGCAAAAGGAAGGATATGAGTCTTAACATTTCTCATGAGAGTTTCCACACAACTGTGGGTCAGAGGATGAAGGCATGGCAGGTAAGCGTTCATAGTCACATGATAAATATGTTAGGATTTGGGAGTCTGCACTGTTGAATGGTTTCTTTAAATGTAAAGTTTCATCATTGTTCCACCCGATGTGTATGTCTTTAAGGGGCCAGAGCAAGATAACGAGACGCAGCTTTACAGCTGTGAAACCTAGCAGGTGCTGCTGAGTTGTATTTGATTAAGGTGTGTCAGCATTTGGGTGTAGTATATAAGGAGCAGCACCTAGCTCTCCCATTACCCTGGGGGATGGGTTGGTGGTTGGGTCTGGTTTGGTAGTTAATGTATTTAGTGTAAAAGGAGTTTTTGTTTTTCTTATTAAAACCTTGTTTAAGTTATTTTTGAGTCCTTTTTTTTTAATGCATGGTCTCCCCAGCAAGCTCTCTGCAGCGCTACCATACTGCAAACAGCCAACATGCACTTGTCTGAACCAGTAGATCTTCTTCTTTGGCGATCACTCATGGCTGAGTAAGATTGTCTTCTATAAACACAGTTTTAACAGTGAGTCCTTAAGTGACTGTGGAGGCCAATTCTGGATCCACATGTCCTTCCACAGTGGGGACATTGGTTTCCAGGGGGAGTTGATCATGGTGAGGGCTTGCCAAATGTGCCTTCCTCTTAGCTCGTTTCTCCCTTTCGTCCTGAGTTTGAGCGGATCTATAAGTTTAATGAAACCCCTTGGCACAGAAGCCCAATTGAGGCCTCCCCACCACCTGACCTGACCCTGCCCTCTGTGTTATATCACCTTCAAGAGCTCTTCTACACACCCTACATGGGTAGCTGAGGTACTACAGTGGGTGGGGTATATAATGAGGGGAGGAGCATGAAGCTGCTGCTGGTGATGTGACAGACCAGGAAGCATTCCCTCATGTGATTGGAATCAAATGTGGGGAAACGCTATAGTGCTAGGGAGTTAGGGATACAATGGGTTAATTGTAGACAATTTATCAGTCTCTGCCTGCCCTTTGTTGCCCATTGTTCTACCCATACCACACCTGCCTGTGTGCCATCTTCCTAAGGGCCAAAATGCTTCTTTCTATTAGAGGTTAACTTTTGTTTCATCTAAACCTCTCACCCTGCCTTCCTCCCTGAAGGACAAAGTATACCTCCTATTACCATTAAACTATTTTCTAACAACAGCTTGCAAATGTTGGTCTTCTAAAAATTTCTTTGTTCATTTTAAATCTTTTGCGCATGCTGCCACTCTTGGCTGACTTTGGTTCCACTCTCCTAAAGCAGGCCATCTCATTGTGTTAAAAGTCCCTATAAATGTACAGCCAAGTCTAACTAAGAGTCTTCAGTTTGGAGTTAGCAGAGGCTATGCTCCCTAGATTGCATGCTGTATATTCTGCCTAGAGGGCCCAGAAAAGCTTTTGCTATCTACTTCAATGATTGCCTGTGCACATATTTTATCAGGAATTGGAACAAACCTTTTTCTCCACATCAATACCTTGAGTATCTTAGTCAAGTTACTGAGAAAGTGTGTTAATCAACTAGGTGAGATGGGTGGACAGAGGATGGAAGGTGGAGGAGTTAAAACTTGGCACCCTGCTTAGGTCTCTCCCACCCCAAATAGTCGAAGAGTCCTACTGCTCTTCCCTCCACTGCACACACTTTTTGAAATATTTATCAAAGAACATGAGTTTACAAACTCCTGTCTCAGAGATAAAGGTTCAAAATTGCAGCCTAGTTTTCTAGGTATCCAAAGACTGGACAACAGCAATGGCAACAGCAAGAATCTGAGGGACACATATTCTTCTAATGAAGTAGGAATATGGAAACAATGCAAAATGGAAAATAGTCCTACTGCTCTTTGACTCAGTAGGCTGTGACTCAGCTACTGACGTTTTAAATATATGGGGGTTAATTTATTCCGAGTGGTAAAGCTGGAATAACTAGATAAGCATCTAATTTGGTTTACATAGTGATCGTACTGGATGGGAACCAGGAAAGTTAGAGGGAGTAAGGGCTCTCCAAAGGACTCCAGGGGCATCACTCTGTGTATATATCAGTGAAGGGAGTGGGTGGCCTATTGGGCTTGCCAATCGGAAGGTTGGTGGTTCAAATTGGCATGATGGAGTGAGCTCCCATTGCTCTGTCCCAGTTCCTGCCAACCTAGCAGTTTGAAAGCACACCAGTGTGAGTAGATAAATAGGTACTGCTGTGGCGGGAAGGTAAACGGAATTTCTGTGCGCTCTGGTTTCCATAACAGTGTCCCATTGTGCCAGAAGCGGTTTAGTCATGCTGGCCACGTAAAGCTGTCTGCGGACAAATGCCAGCTCCCTCAGCCTGAAGTGAAATGAGCGTCGCACCCCACAGTCACCTTTGACTGGACTTAACTGTCCAGGGGTCACTTACCTTTACCTTTTACCTATATATCAGTGGTTTCTACTGCAACAGTGGCATTATGATTCCACCTTTCTGTCATAAGTACGCTGGGCACCCCTCAAATAGTCATCTACACACAATCATATGTCTCCAAATATGGGCTCTGCTCTAACAAAATCCCTTCAAGTTTTTATATATTTAATTTCTTATGACTAAGGTCTACTTCTTACAGTTGCATTTTAACAAACTGAAATCACCTCTACCACAAAGTGATAGTTTCCAGTGACTTTCCAAAATGTATGTATTTCGCCACTGAACAAAAGTGACTGGGGAAAACCAACCTTTTGATGGGTTTACTGCATTCAAAAAATGAACCTGTAAAATATACTACTTACAAAAACATTGTAAATCGTGAGTTTTTCAAAGGCTTTCCGATTAGCCTTTTCTCCCCACTGCCTTTGTCATTCATCCACATTTCTCAGAAGAGTATGTACTGTGATACACTGGAGCATTAGCAAATTTCAGCTTTCTGGAACTTTCTGTGCTCACATCGAAGTGGCTGGATGTGCAAACTGTGAATGTTAAATCTCCTGATGAATCTAAAATTAACACGAGCCACTACTGTCTTTGACTGACACCTTTTGGATCCTTTCAAGCTTCTGCAAACTACTGCGTTTAGGCACTTCCAGAGAAATTGTCACTCATTTTAGCCACTCAATCAACATTTGTCACATTCTTGCATACTTTCATGAAAAACCCAACCTGGCACACCAGATGTGGCAAATTTATGGAAATGCAATGTTTTCATGCTGAAATGCCTGATGCAACAGAAGAGGGCAGTGCATAATAAGCTTGGCTTGGAGCGCAATGCTTCAGGCTGTCATGAAACCTATTTCCTTAACCCTCTGTCTTTTCGAAACCATCAGCTGTAATAACTTCAGCCTTAGTTGTTCCTCTTCTGGGGCTTCGTAAATAGCTAGTCAACTTAAAAGCACTGGAAATCATATCCCCTTTGTGGAAACTGTGTCTCCATTTGGCAGGGAACATTAGGATCAACATATGCAGTGGTGTTTTGAACACACATAGAGGAGACTCTCAATTAACTGAACCTTAATTATCAAAATTCACTTCGTCTTCTATGCATAACCCCATGGCAATGAAATCCTAGAAAAGAGAAATCCCATTTATCTGAACTTCTGATTATCTGAGTACTTTGGCTATCCCAAAAGCCCTCCAGGTAAATGAGCATATAATACCGTCTCTGAGGTTTCTCTTAGGATTCTCATTTTCAAACTTTACCACTGTGTTAAGATGTCATTGAAAATAGAATGGTATGGCCTTTATATCAAGACGCTCACTTTACCCTAGTGTTATTCTGTCTCTGTTATTGTGCTTCTCATTTTCAACCACAGTTCCTAGGCTTTCCCCAATGGTTTGCAAATGCTCATAATCATTCTAGCAGGTTGTTATTTGCGTTAATGCAACCTGTCAGGAAAGAGACCTTTGTGAAAACTGCATGAGATGGTGGACACCGAGATAAGTGTTAATAACGACCTCTTTGAGTAATAGCAAGAAATCCAAGACATGGGCACTGTTGGCTAAGGTGGCCATTTTTTAATCCCAGCTGTCCTTCTGCAAGTGTGTCTTTAGAGTCCAATTGCAGCAATATTTGTTAGTTATAATAGCTTGAAAATGCTTCCTTTAAAGATAGTTTTAACTGACAATCCTAATTTTTAACTCAGTGAGTACATGAAGGACCGAAAGACAAGAAGACCCTTAGGTAGAAGGCCATTAAACTGATCTTTTCCAGACTGGCAGACAGGACAGTCTCAAGTTCTTTTCTTAGTCCCCCACACAGGTCATCCTCAGGAAAGACACGTTGCTCTCCATTTCCTCAGAGAAAGTAACATCACTTTGATTAATAGTGGACTTTCCAGGTAATTAAAGTGTTACTATAACCCTGCTCCTCAGTCTGAGGGTTTGGATTAATTGCCTTCCATTGGTCTCTAATTAAATAAAACAGATGGAAGGTGGAAGGTGGTTACCTGCTGTTGGAGAGGCAGAAAAAGAGGCAGGACTGACCTTCTGTCCCTTGAGGAGGTCTGGGAAGAGAATGGTGGAAAACATCCAGCCCACAAAAAAACAAAGAAGGAAGGTGATATGACTTTGGGTGGCGGGGGAGAGGAAAACAAGTTGTAGGTTAGTCTTAGCCACCTCAGCACTGTCAAGTTATCAGGGTTTCGTAGGTTTCTCATGCCTCAGGTTGATGCAAATGCCTGTAATTTGGGTTTACATTTCAAGTCTTAGAAAACACCTGAACCACCCCCCCATCTGTTATTTCTATTCTTATGTCGTGAAAGGATGGGTTTTTCCATTAAAAAAAAATACAGTTCAAGCTTTTGAATTGTGATCAAGCGTCTGTCTCAACAACTTATCTGTAATTAACACAAAAAAATGGCAGTAAAAATTTGCCTCCCAATAAGTGCTTTTTGTAATTACTTTTCAGCCATGGGGTGGGGCATTTACTAACACTATAAAAATAAGCTACGGAAAAGGCACATTGATTACAGATGACAACATGGGGAAAATGAGTGGAAGTAATTTATTTTACAGATAATTGTGTGGCAATTTATTTCAACAAGCGGTTTCTTTGCTATAAAAGGACCGTATAATTTCTCGGATTTAGTAATTTATGACTTTGTATTGATAATCAACATTTTCAATACAAACACTTCTGAATTCTTTTCCCATTGTAGAAAACAGACATTGCATTTTATTCTTCAATAATAGCTGCTTTTGTGTCTTACAAGGAGGGGCACAGGGACTGAAGTACAATTTCCATCACAGAATATCACACAAAGTAAATGCACTTCTTTTAGCATATGAAGGAAACATTAATTTTTCTAAGGAAATCAAGCTGTATAATTGATTTTAATTCTTATTTTATTTTCCTAATAATGACAGATCAGCATGCTTTAGGACTTAATTTTCCATTTCACATGGGAATGGTTAGAGCTGCTAGGGCCTAAAAAGGGGGATAAATGGAATGATTTATAAAATCGTTCATTTCCAGTAGGAAAATAATAATAATAAACACACTTGTTCACATTACCACATTTTCTGCTAGAGTTTCTCTTTAAAGAAATAATTCCTTCTAAACATTTATCCCAACATTTAAGAAACAAATCTTCTCGTTCTGTAAATAGTTTAGCTGAGGTAATTTGAAATTCATGTACTTCTAATAAAATAAAGAACTCAGACTTTCTTTCTACAGAAAATTCTACAGATATGTGTGTAAATGTATGTATATATTTTACTTCACATGAAAGGACTCAATGAAATGCTAGTCCCTCCAGAGGGCACTGTTCAGTTGTAGGAGACACTGCTGCTCATCCAGACCACCAAGAACTATAATTTCTTCCTTATTGTGCTATTCCTAGTAGCATGTGCTGGACATATAAATTAGTACCTTTTTCATGGTTTTTACAACTGTGATTAGAGGGAGAAGAGCCTACGTATTTTCACCAACCGCAACCTCCAAGATTCCCCAAATTCATCACATGTTATTTCACTCTGAATTATATTAACACTGGTTTTAATGATGACTCACTGAGAAATCTTTCACTGTTTTCTCATGCTAATTGCTGGATTTAATTGTATTTATAAATATACAGAAATTTGAAAGGATTATTCATTTGTAATATAATTTGGTGGTGCCACTGGTATAGCATAGTGTCTGAGAGTAGGCACTATGAGCCAGTAAAAATACTCTCTCTGTCTGATAGACTTGACATGGCCTAGTATTTTATTATTTTCCTTAATATTTATATATACATTTTTGCCCTGCCTTTTAGAGACCCTCAGTGGCTTGGTAGAGATTCGAGGTTCTGCATACGGAGTTTGTACATCATATAGTATGAATGTTGAGACTTTTGCATTTCTTTTGTATTCCAGATGTGAAATGGTGCAATTTTGTTCATGAAATCACCATCCTTATGACAGAAGGAAGGTGCTATTATGAGACCCTTTTAGCTGGGCATATATATATATATATATATATGTATGTATATGTATATATATATGGACTTTTTGTAGGCAAAGCATGTACCGCATCACTGAGCTGTTCCTGAAGGCCAGATGCTGGCAATGGAAGGTGTTAATGTTACATATGATTGCTTGCTATGAGACAAGAAAATGCAAAGCTGCGTTATACAACATTGCTACAACAGAGCAGATCTTGTTCATGCAAAAGGATGCTGAACAGGATAACCCCCCTATATGTATCTCCTGTTGCTGGACATATGGTGACCCACGGTGATAATCGTTGGGAGCCTGGATAGCACTTATAATACATGAGGAATTGTTCATGTCAGTGCTGAAAGTGACAAGTAGCTTTTAAACAGGTGCTCATAAGCATCTGTGGAGCTGGGTGGCTTCTAGCCATGAGGATACCTTGGGAACTTAAGTTTTGTCAATTTCTGTACATAATGTTCTGATTTGCACATTTGGGGCTAATGTGTGGAATGAAGCCTACCTGTCCAACATAGTCGGCACTCCTCTGAATGTTGTGACATAGTTCTTGTCAGTTTAACAAACCAGAATCAATAAGTTACTTGAAGGATCACCTTGCCCATAGATTCATAGGATTAGAAAGTTGGAAGGGGGTCTGAGGATCATCCAGTCCAACCCCCTGCAAGCCAGGAATACACAGCTCTCTCATATGGGGATCAAATGTGCAACCCTGGCATTATTGGCACCATGCTCTAGCCCATTATACCCTTGCCTGGCCCCATACGTGAGAAAAATATTAAACATGTTTCATGCGGATGTTGTGAGAAAAATGCATTTAAAAGGTACACTTTTAAGACAAAGTGAACGAGAAAATCACAAATAAATGCAAAAATGGGACTATGGGTAGAAACTTGCAAAACTGACGCAATCCAGAAATAGACTAACCCATCCTAATTAAGCCATGTGTAGTAGAATCCAATGTGTGTGGATTCAGAACAGAGCCCCACTATTTAATGTGGTTCACTTCGAGATAAGTGTGCATAGGATGGTGCTGATGATAGCAATAATACTACTAATAATAAAATGCACAGCTACAAATTCTTCAAACTGTTTCAGTATATAGGAGTATTGTGTTTGATGAATTTATAGATGCATTGTTATTATTAATAATATTATTAATAATAATAACAACGTTAACAGGACAATACTATGCACACTAATCTGGATGTGAACCACATTAAACAGTAGGGCTCTGTTTTGAATCAAGATGCAATGGGTTGTTCTGCAAATGGTTTAATTGGGGATCAATGTGCATATTTTCACCTATAGTCCCATTTTAGCTGTCAAATTCCCATTTTAAATAGTAAAGTTGTTGTTGTTGTTGTTTAGTCGTGTCCGACTCTTCGTGACCCCATGGACCAGAGCATGCCAGGCACTCCTGTCTTCCACTGCCTCCCTCAGTTTGGTCAAACTCATGCTGGTAGCTTCGAGAGCACTGTCCAACCATCTCGTCCTCTGTCGTCCCCTTCTCCTTGTGCCCTCCATCTTTCCCAACATCAGGGTCTTTTCCAGGGAGTCTTCTCTTCTCATGATGTGGCCAAAGTATTGGAGCCTCAGCTTCAGGATCTGTCCTTCCGGTGAGCACTCAGGGCTGATTTCCTTAAGAATGGATAGGTTTGATCTTCTTGCAGTCCATGGGACTCTCAAGAGTCTCCTCCAGCACCATAATTCAAAAGCATAAATTCTTCAGCGATCAGCAAGTCTGGAAATTTGAGCTGTACAGAGCATAAACTAGCTTCATGAAGGATCATTATTGAGTAAATCAGTTACTACTGCAAAGAAATGGATCTCTGACTAAAGTTAGTGCATCAGGGCTGTGGCCAAATAATACAACAGCAGATTCAAATGTATGCACATATAGAGGAATGCTAACCATTTTTTGTTTGTGTGCTTAGTGCTGAATTCTAGAAACTGGCTTATATATATACTGTACTACTGCTTCTGTTGTCACATGTCTACATGGAACATCCTGGGCTTCTCAAAATTAATTACTGTGTTCATGGTTTACATAAAATATATAGATCTCTGTATCACATACTTTCTGGCTGGACAATTTGGATTGCAAATCCGGCGACTCTTCACTGGATAGATAATCCAAATTCACTAAATATAAAATAGATTTCAGAAACTTTTATGCAGTGCACACATTAAGAACAAATGTGACGCTATGAACTTTTAAAACCAGGTCTTCTCCAGGATAGCTACAGATTTTTTTCTTCAGCTGACCTTATTTAGACAAAGTAATATATCTTTTTTGAATTGCCTTATACACATTTTCATTTGGATTTAGCTATTTATAGGGTATTGCAATTTTCATTGGGTCATGTTCTTTTCATAGACTAAAAACCTAAAACCCATGTGAACAAAAGATGTACATTTTCTCCGGACATCCTTAATGGGATTCTAAGGCCATTGATTCCAATCTAACTTGCACAAACCAAACAAATGCTTTTTAATTAAAAACAGATTGTGTTGATTTGTCAGATCATGTGAGTGGACCATGCTGTGAGCTGCTGTTGGGGAATATTACAGAGGAGGTATAAATAAATTGCACAAGCAGATCTCAACTTCCATGCTCTTAGAATCTTAGGCTTGTAACTGTGGCCGTCCTTGCCATTCTACCAGTGTGTTTGATAGTATGGTGCTTTGTTGGGTTTCCTGTTTATAGAATAGGAATTACAAGTACAACAACAGAACAATGAACTCCTTGGAAATAGAGACTGCTGTAAGTCTCTAAGTGTTTTCAAGTCTGCTCATTTGTCTTCCTGCAGCTCAACTGGAATTCCGCCTTTCCCAGCACTGTTTTATATACCTAGTAAAGCTCTTCTCTTATGTTTTTCAACCTACGTAGACCTTCAGAAATATTTTTAATATGCAGTTGTCAGGGCTCAATGTGTGGGGGAGAACATGGCAGTAGTGTAGCTTGGAAGTGCAATTTGACTATCCTCTCAAATATTTGGTGACCATGTAGGAGAGGTTATTGGAACACTCCAAAAGCCGACAGTGGTGCCAAGCAAGGAGGCAGGGAGAGTGGACCCAAGTGGAAAACAGGACAAGGTTTCCTGTTGGCTCCACCCTCTGCTGCTGCCTCCTAGTAACTGCCCATGATTGGCCAATATTACAGGTGGGTAAATTTGGATTCCCAAGGCCAGAGGGAGGGGACAACATCTCCCATCCGACTGTTGGGAAAGCCCAAACAGGCCTGGCACTAGCAACGAGCTGTATGGTGCCGCAACTGATGCCCACTGGCTAGGTGAGTAGAATTTATTTGAACACTCCCTGTTTACCCTATTTACCATTCCTTTAAAAGGTGAGTAGTTAACCTGCGATCCTCCAGATGTTGTTTGACTACAATTCCTATCAATTACTATTGGCTGTGCTGGCTAGTGCTGATGGGAGTTGTAGTCTGACATATGGAGGCTCACAGCTTAGCTACTGTTCTAACAGAAAAAGGGACAACAACAACAAAACTTTATTAGCAAAGCCAACAGGCCACAGCTGTACAAGAGTTAAAAGTAAAAATAGAGATAAAAGGAGGGAAAGAACAGGCAAAAGATGGTCCGTCGGATGAACAAGTCTGTCACTCAGATGGTGGCCCTCAATTTCGCAGCTCTCTCGATGTACCTCGCGACCTTCTCTGTTATCTGACTTTCCGTATCAGATAATAGAAAATACAGTGTAATGTCTGATGAACGGCCGGGGTTGGAGAGAATGAGTGGAGTAATAATCTCATTCCTTAGGTCTTTGTAGAGGGGGCAAGAAAGAAGGACGTGAGACACTGTTTCCGTGTTACCATCTCCACATGGGCAGAGTCGTTTTTCAAATGGAGTCTTTTGGTAACGACCTTCGAGTACAGCAGAGGGAAGAACATCCCATCTAGCCAATGTAAAGGCACGTCTGTATTTCGGGATGGTTAGTTTAGACAAGTATGAAGCTGGAGAGTCAAAATGAGAAGGGGGAAAGTAGGTATACCATGGGCACAGTTTCTTTAAGATGGTCAGGTTGTTTTGTCGTTCGATGTCTTTCAGGCGCTGGCCTATTAGACTCTTTGCTTTGATGAGGCCCATTGATAATAGGGACTGTGAGTGCAGACCGCATGTAAGGAGTTTTTGATGCACGGTTTTGAACCACTTGCTTTTGTGAGAGTCTTGCATTACTAAAGGCAGTAGACCAGGTGGATTCAGATTAAGACGAAGCCAATAGTTGAATGTTCTCTGCCAAGTCCGAGTTTCCACAGATGGAAGGCAGGCCTCAAGTCTTAATGCTGCGTTGGGAACACAGGGGGGGACACCGAGAATCTGCCTTAGAAATTTAGACTGGACAGACTCAAGACTGGAGCAGTGGTTCCCCGTCCAGATTTGGGCCCCATACAGTAACTGCGCCAGAGGTTTTGCTTGATAAACTTCAAGGGCTGCTGGGATGTATCTGCCCCCCTTCGTGTAGAAGAAGCGGGACAGCATCTTGATACTTTGAGCTGCTTTTTCTTTGGCACATTTTTGATGGACATCCCAGGACCCAGTCGACTGGAAAACGATACCCAGATATTTGAAGGCTTTGACTTGTTCAATTGTCTGGTTATCCATCCTCCAGCTATACTGTCTGTGTTTCCTTGCAAAAACCATAGTTTTGGTTTTCTGATAGTTTATTGCAAGTTGCTCTCTCCTACAGTATGCTGAGAATTCACCTATGAGCCTATTTAAGCCTATTCTTGTTCGGGATAGGAGTATCGCATCGTCAGCGTACAAAAGCACTGATATTGCTTTGTCAGCCAGTTTGGGGGCGTGGAAGTCCGGAGATGACAAACAGTTAACCATATCGTTGATGTAGATGTTGAATAGAGCTGGGGCCAGGATGCAACCTTGCTTGACCCCCTTACTGACAGAAACTGGTCCTATAAGATGGCCGTTTAACGAAGTTCTTACATGCAGCACCGTGTCTTTATACAAACAGCTCATCAGAAATAATAGTCTTTTGTCTATACTTGATGTGCTCAATTTATCCCAGAGTCTTACACGTGGAATTGAATCGAAAGCAGCCTTTAGATCGATAAAGGCTGCATATAGCACCCCACGGGATTTTTTGGCATATTTGTCAATTAGATAGGCTAAGATGAAGCAATGGTCTATGGTGGATCTGCCTTGCCTGAAACCCGCTTGCTCTTCCGCTAGAATGGCTTCAGTTTCCAGCCAGCTAGTTAGCTTGGTATGAAGATGTTTGGCATATAGTTTGCTCGGTATAGGCAGAAGGCTGATTGGTCTATAACTTGCCGGGTCTGTCATGGGTCCTTTTTTATAGATTGGGATAATTATTGCCTCAGACCAACCATCTGGGAGTAAACCCGTTGAGTCGATCCAAGAAAATAAAGACGCCAGCAGGGAAAAAGGGACAAAAAAAAAAAAAAAGGGACAATTTTGAGTCTTATATTCTAGTGTGGTCTGTATAATGGTTTTCTCAAAGCAGCAGAATGCTGCTGTTAGGAATAGAAAGTCTAGCCTACCACTACTGAATTACTGTGGTCTTCCCACATTATAACTTCCCTTATCTGCTGTAGAGATCCTGCCCTCCTTATATAACAGGTTGAAAATATATATTCATTTGCCTTCCTGCAATCAGTGGCTACCACTGTGTTGATATAACCACTCCAAAATTTAAAGATACAAAGAAATCATTGTAACCTTTACAGCCTTTTTTTAAAGTCTTCATTTTGCAAGATGGCTCTTAGTGGCCTATGGTAGAGTAGAAGTCAATCTGATTATCAATATTATGGTCCTAGAAGGATCATTCTTGTATGTCTGCATATATAAATGACAAGGCCTTCCATCTTATGGCTTCATCTTGAGTCAGTAACTGTTTAGCTTATTTGAAATCCCATTTTCCAACAAAATATGTGGATTGTACAAGTGTGCTTTTTCTGCACAAATGGTGAAATCAATATACCCTCTTAAATACTGGAGGAACATCATTGTAAACCAGTTATTGACGTGCTAAAGTCATTTACACCTGACACTGAAGATAGATTGTGACATTATTAATTTAATCGGCAGTGGCTATAGTGAAATAACTGCCATGTAAGCCAACGGCTCACCATCTGTAAAGTTCTTCTGCATATTTTGTACATGGTATTTTGACAGCACCAAATCACTTCTAATCTGTCAGTTTCAAAGCTTGTCGTCAGAAAGTTCAAGTGAAGTAGAATGCTTGGTTGACTCGTGTTAACCGCTAGGTGATTTCACTAAGTCACATTTGCAAATTGTACTATTTGGGCGGGGGAAGGGGGTGGCTTGGACTTGGGTTGTTTAACATGGTGATTGCAAGACGCTGTAAAAAATAGGAATATATTGTGGCACAGTGAAAACTCAGTTCCTAATAGACTGTGTGGCAGCAGTGTTTTGCAATAAAAGCCAAGATGTTTTCCTCTGCAATAACTTCTCATACACATAAAAATGTGTATAGAAAAAGGGAAATGTGAAAACTGCTGACTCTTGCTTTTGTGTATATGTGTTTGTGTAATGTATGGCATGGTTATGGAACTTTACAGTGGATGGAAATATTTGAAAAGAGCAGCCACTGTTCTTCATAAACACCAGCCTTCAACACAGATTGTGAATGGAAGGGGAAAGGAGAGCCTTAAATACAACCCCATATCATGCTGCATTATGAGCACGCACATGCATAGTTTTCAAATGTAAGAATGTGAAAATCCTTTCATAGTGGATACTGATTAAAAGTGGTGTTTTCAAGTTTGCCCATTGGATGTAGCCTTGCTTTCTGCGCTCCATTTTCAAAATATGACATGCGGGGCTAAAGAGCACCTGGAAGTTATGACCCCTGCCCTGGAACCTTTCCTCACTAATCCCAGATGTGATGTGAGAGGCCTGGTAGCGGTTACTCAGTGGTCAGAGAAAACTATTCTGTCCACATACTCAAAGGCATTGTTTTGCTCATTAATTCACATCAGCACAATGCCTATCACTATGACAGGTGGTATGTCTGGGCCTGGGGAAGGTGGGGCTACTATATTGGATGGACCCTGAATGCAGGATGGGGCACGGTGAATTTATGTACACAGACCCTCATTGACTCCCCTTCCAGCATCCTATCTCCCACTTACATGGGAGAAAGTTGTATGCACATGAAAACCACTGTGGTGGGGGCTAACCTTCTATCAACAGGTAAGGTCAAATACACCCCAACACCATGGGAGAATGAGGCATACAGCTTTTGCTTCTGTTTCCCACAACTCCATGGTGAGGTATTAATTGCTCTGTGGTGTTTTAGCTCCCTTCCTGCCTAAATCTAGGGGTGGAGTTTTTATTCTTACAGCTTTGGGGGGGGGTAAGTTTTAATGATCTATTGAATGCCTGAGAAAACTGGGAGAAGATGTGCATCAGGGAGATCAAAGTAACCCCCACAAAATTCTGTTTTTTAAGTTATTCATGTCTATAGATGCTTAGCCTAGAACCTGTTCTTTTCATTTATTGTGAGAAAAATGTGTAGAGGGTAAAAAAGTAATATTTTGATTGTTTTCAGTGAGGACATTAAAAAACCTTGCAAATGGAATCCTTTTGTAATAACTACCAGGTATTTGGTTTGTACTGTATGTCTTTCTTGGGGTACATTTTATCCCAGAACTAATATAGATATATATTTCACAAGTTTTATATACTGCTTCATTGTAATAAAAACCTCAAAAAATTGATGCAGTCCTTTTTATCGATGAAGGATTTAACATGTTTCTTGACAACTGTAGTAACCTAACCTAAAATCAAGTAAGCTTCTCTTTGCATTGCCTCATTCTAGATTCTGCTCCTTGGTCACACCAGATTGTAACAACATGTTAGAAATTGCCATGTGTACTTGCAAGAGACCCCTTGCCCCATAGCTTTCTTATCCCTCCCTCCCTGGAAATATTCTCCTGGCTCTCTGTCTTGTTAAACCACAAGAAAAGGCTTGAGGTGTGGGATGAGGAGCTGCAGTGGAAGGAGGGAACTGGAGAAAATCGGCCAGGGTAGCTTGCATGAGTGGGAGCTACAAATCCAAGATTCCTACCCATTGGGAGTAGCCTGGAACATCAATCAGCCAGCTTAGGAGGGTGGGCTCAGCTTCCAAGGTGCTAGCAAGCCAGGCTGCACAAGACAACCAAGTTAGGGAGGACTCAAAAAGGAGGAAATGCTGATTTTATTTTTTGATGACTTCAAGGGAAGTAATAGTGCCACTGTATTCTGCTCTGGTCAGACCTCACCTGGAGTACTGTGTCCAGTTCTGGGCACCACAGTTCAAGAAGGACATTGACAAACTGGAACGTGTCCAGAGGAGGGCAACCAAAATGGTCAAAGGCCTGGAAACGATGCCTTATGAGGAACGGCTAAGGGAGCTGGGCATGTTTAGCCTGGAGAAGAGGAGGTTAAGGGGTGATATGATAGCCATGTTCAAATATATAAAAGGATGTCACATAGAGGAGGGAGAAAGGTTGTTTTCTGCTGCTCCAGAGAAGCGGACACGGAGCAATGGATCCAAACTACAAGAAAGAAGATTCCACCTAAACATTAGGAAGAACTTCCTGACAGTAAGAGCTGTTCGACAGTGGAATTTGCTGCCAAGGAGTGTGGTGGAGTCTCCTTCTTTGGAGGTCTTTAAGCAGAGGCTTGACAACCATATGTCAGGAGTGCTCTGATGGTGTTTCCTGCTTGGCAGGGGGTTGGACTCGATGGCCCTTGTGGTCTCTTCCAACTCTATGATTCTATGATTCTATGATTCTATGATTCTAAAAACAGGACAAAAGGCGTCCTGTTTGAGGACCAAACATTTGCATGGTGCCAACTTTGCTGCTGAAGCATCCTGACCCTTCTCCATCTCGGTAGGCTGCAGCAACTGAGCTAGAGGAAGGTAAGTGAGTGAGTGATGGAGCCCCACCATGCCAACTGCTACTGCTGCTTCACTTCTTTGTTTTCGATTTGCGCGTCGAGGTCCCCCAAGACACCCCCCCCCAAAGAAAAACACAATTGACACTTACTTTTTGTTTAAGGTTTTTGGCATAATTTTGGCCACAACTTTATTCAAATTACAGCAATGTGAGTGGTTGCTTAGGCATTGGTAGCACTAACTGACCCCACACAGGGACAGCTCTGACATTCGTACCCCCGTGAAGTCAGCAGGGGTAAGTCACCTGGGGAGAGAGACGGGAGTGGGAACCATGCCTCACCCCTCCCCAGAATGCTCCCAGGGGCTTGCATGGCCCTAGCCCCTTGACAGGGGGGTTTCGGACAAAAGCATGGGGAGCCCCTGAGTTCCTTTAACAGAAAACCCTTGAAGCAGCAGCAGCAGCAGCATTTTGGAGGGGCAGGCACAGCCAAATCCACACCCCTCCACCAACCAATTCCCAGACCAATGCCTAACTGCAACCTTACAAGTTCTGACGATTTGCTACGCAGTAGGCAAAAACCAAATGGCCCCAGCCAATCAGCCAGATGGACAAAATTCCTATCGGGCCACTGCCCCAAAGCAGACGACCCCATGACAGGCATAGCAGGGTCAAGCAAACAGCCTAAAATTAGGGAAGGGTGATCCGAAGTAAGCAGCGAAAAGAGGAAGTTTGTCGCTGCGTGCATTGTATTTAACAAATAGGGCTGTCAATCAACAAATGGCAACATCTAGATTTCCCCAGTAACAGCCCGCCCTTGCTTAAAGGATGGCCAAACCATTTGCCTAGCAACAGTGAGGTGTCTCGTCAGCCCCGCTCGCAACCTGTGCTCTCCATGAGGGAGAACACACTTTGCACAAAGTGGACACGCACCCCTAATATTTACTCAGTATTTGCATAAGCCTGCAATATATTGAAGGAGGTGATAGATTCTTAGGGCCAACATTTGAAAAAGATCACCATTTGGTTTGAGGTCAACAGAAGCTTTGCCTTTAGTGTCAATTAAGTCTGGTCCAATTCCTCCAGTGTGACCACTGTATCCCTGCAGCGCCACTTTGTTGAAGAAAGAACTGGGGACCCTTTTACCCTTGATCTCCTCTAAGACAAAAGCTTTTGTTTACCTGTAAATATAATGAAGGCCCTGGAAAGAGGGTTATCATAGCTACCTCTGTATAGACGTTCTAGGAGGACGTGCATTTTAAAACAAGACACCACAGGGTGGAAAGAGAGAAAAATAAAACATGTCTCAAGGCACGTAAGGCATAAGCTAGTGTGGAATTCTTTTTTCTCTCTCAGAAAGCAATATTGATGCTACCTTTCTCGTGAACTTTTCATGTAGATTAAGATATGGATGTTGCTGTTCTATTATTTACACAACACCATCAGTGTAGTGTACATAGCACTTTACAGAATAATGTAAGCGAAAAGAGAGAAGGGGGAAAAGACAGGGCTTGTGGTCCAGGAAGCTTATGTAAATTTGGGTGCTGGGGAAGGCAAGCAGGGAAGAATGAGTCTATCTGCAGTCCATGTCACTTTTGCATGTGTTATGAATGAACACATATGGAAGTAACATGGACCAGAAATAGACTGATCCAGCCTTTTTTTGCCTTCCATCCCATTTCTGCACAGTCTGCAATATTATTTTTACACTGCAGTAAAACCCACTTTTAAACAAATTTTAAAATATGTATTTTTGAACGTATTTCTTCACAATATACATTATAAACTCATTTTATAAACCTGTTTTCTCTCAAAATATTCAGTTTGGGCAGAGCAATCTTAAGTATAGGAAGCCAGTGGAGCGTAAAGGTAAAGGGACCCCTGACCATTAGGTCCAGTCATGGCCAACTCTGGGGTTGCGGTGCTCATCTCACTTTATTGGCCGAGGGAGCCGGCATACAGCTTCCGGGTCATGTGGCCAGCATGACTAAGCCGCTTCTGGCGAACCAGAGCAGCACACAGAAATGGTGTTTACCTTCCCGCCGGAGTGGTACCTATTTATCTACTTGCACTTTGACGTGCTTTCGAACTACTAGGTTGGCAGGAGCAGGGACCGAGCAACGGGAGCTCACCCCATCACGGGGATTCGAACCGCCAACCTTGTGATCGGCAAGTCCTAGGCTCTGTGGTTTAACCCACAGCGCCACCCGTGTCCCTCAGTGGAACTTATGCCCGTTTAAATTAAGTCAGCACAAACTCACGGGTGAAGGAAGGAGAACCGACCCCCAGTGCAGGGTGTTGGGGGTGGGGCAAACTGGCGGCACATGTGTGTGTGCCATATATATGGCACATGCGCGGCACAGCTACGTACGGTGCATGTGTGTGCCGCTATGTACGGCACACTCACACACCCCATACATTTATGTAGTGGTGTCACGCATGTGCCGCCAGGTGGTATGCTGCCGGTGCCGCTCAAGCGCTGTACGGACTGCAGTGGGATCCTGCCACTGCCACACTACAGCCCCGAGCGGAGGATCCTCTGCATGTGGCTGTGGCGGTGCGATGCTGGTGGCGGCGCGAGCCCCCTGCGAGGTGCCTTGTCACCCCCACAGAGATGGCAACCCAGGCGTGGTGCCCCCCAGCCCCCTTCCTCTGCCACTGCATAAATTACCCCTATTCCAAACTCTGGTCAGAAGCAGAGTTGCTGCTGGCTAAGCCTTTAAAATGGAGTTTGACTTACACTATTCTTTTGGCTAGCAGTTTACTGGGTTGCCAGGTCATGTAACTATGCTGAAAGAGGTTTGGAATAAGTGTAAATCTCTCCTTGAACCTCGCCTCCCACCCAGAACACCCTGTTAAATATATGTTTAATATGCATAAACTGTAATATCTGAATGAATTGTATTTAAATGCTCTTTGCATTAGGCACAAGAGGTTTGTCTCTAAGTAAATTCGTCAAGGAGAGGTTGGACTAGGTTAATTGTTCACTCACTGCTGGAAACCTGGCAATCTCTGACAGCAGAAACTCAGTGTCTTATTGCATTAAATCAAATTCATCAAATTATCTTTCCATTGATATGTAATTTTATTGTATAACTCAGTGCTTTTTTCTTTTAAAAAATGTTTAGGGGTACTCTCATTTTTACTCAAGAAAGTCACCACCAGGGAAATTAAATACAGTTCAAATCAGGGAAAATAAACACAGTGAATTTCTTCTCCCATTAAATTCACAAAATGTTTAGGGGTATGCGTCCCCCTGCGTCCCCACAGAAAAAAAGCACTGGTATTACTCCAAAACAAATTGGTGTTATGAGCCATCAAACCTCAGAAATACATTTTTTTCCAGAAGGTTCCACAATTTTGGCCACTAGTGTACACTGGAGGACTGTACCAAGAGCCACCCTCTCCCAGTTTTTAATATGAGATAATAATGATTGTCTGTGTTTGTCTATGACTGTCTAATGATTGTCTATTATTATTATTTTATATTTTGCCATTTTTTCAACTGTCATTTGATCACAACCTCCACAGAATGAATTTCTCTGTTGGCTTCCACAGGAAAGCCCAGCGAACATGTAAACCCAGCAGCCCCTTCTTAGGTTGTCGTCCTTATTACTGACGTGGGAGTTAAGCCCTGCTGAATTCAGGGCGGCTTATTCCCGAGTAGGAAAAATAGACTGGCAGGAGGCCCTGACGCATCAAAAGTCAATGCCTGCTCAGCCTCTCACTCGCTTGCCAGGCCCTGGTGCCTCAGGCTTTGGATGGCACAAGCCCTCCTCTCCTCCTCCTCCCTCGCCCCCGGCATGGAAGCTATTGCCCTGCTGGGGCGATGGCGCACGTGCCCACAGAGAGTGCTCTGAGTGCCCTCTCTGGCACGCGTGCCATAGGTTCGCCACCACTGGTCTAAATGAAGTATTGCCCTGCCATTACTCTTGTTTCCCCCCCTCTATAATGGACCGACAGAGGTACCTGCAAATTATAAGTCAATGAAGGTAAACAAACCAAAGATTCATTTCAGTCGGCAGGGAAGACTAAAAGGGAATCCCGCTCTTCGCAAATTAAGTCAGTCTCAAATCCTTTAAGCAAAACAAAGATAAAGGTAAAAGGTAAAGGTACCCCTGCCCGTACGGGCCAGTCTTGCCAGACTCTAGGGTTGTGCGCTCATCTCACTCTATAGGCCGGGAGCCAGCGCTGTCCGTAGACACTTCCGGGTCACGTGGCCAGCGTGACAAGCTGCATCTGGCGAGCCAGCGCAGCACACGGAACGCCGTTTACCTTCCCGCTGGTAAGCGGTCCCTATTTATCTACTTGCACCTGGGGGTGCTTTTGAACTGCTAGGTTGGCAGGCGCTGGGACCGAACGACGGGAGCGCACCCCGCCGCAGGGATTCGAACCGCCGACCATGCGATCGGCAAGTCCTAGGCGCTGAGGTTTTACCCACAGCACCACCCGCGTCCCAAAACAAACAAAAACAAAACAAAAACCAACCTTAATTCATAGGCCTTAATTCCTCCTCTTTCCTTCTCCTGTCCTGCTGTTTGCCAGCTGCAAACTTTGCTCTTCCCTCAAGGCAAGCAAGCAGGGAAACATCTCCTTCCTGAACTAATGTCAGTGTATTTCCCTCGATTAATTGGCAAGTAAATGGTGCAGTCACTTTGTTGTTCCCCCAGGAGAGAAAGATATCCAAATCTGCAACTTTTGTAAAGGGTTTTTTAAAAAAATAAAAATTAAAATCTCTCTCTGTTATATTTAACCTCTTAAGGGAATTAATGATATAGCCATCTGAAGGTTACCGTATTTTTCGCTCTATAAGACGCACTTTTCCCCCTCCAAAAATTAAGGGGAAATGTGTGTGCGTCTTATGGAGCGAATGCAGGATCCATGGCTTCAGCAAAAGCAACGCGAAGCCTCCGAAGCGCAGTGGGAGCGGTCCCGCTGCGCTCCGGAGGCTTCGCGTTGCTTTCGCTGAAGCCTTGAGAGCAAGACTATCCTGGCTTCAGGGATAGCCACAGAATGCTGGTGGGTTGTTGGATGGAAAATAAAATAAAGGAGGGCAAAAAAAGGAAGTTTAACATTTCTCCTCCTAGAAGGTGGCACATTGGCTGGCTGGAACCCTGAACACTTCAAAAATTTGTTGCCGTTGTTTTTAATCAAGTTTTAACTGAGCAAATATTTGCTTTTTAAAAAAATCAAACAAACTTATTTTATAGAGGATCTATATTTCTTTAAATATAAGGTATTTTTAACACCTTGCTCTGACCAACTGAGCTAACCAGCAGACAGAAAAGGAAATGTACGGGAACCGGCAATCAGCGGATGCGGCAAAATCCATTTTCTCCTGCCTAAACATGCTCATGAACAGATCTTCTTCATTTCAACAAGACTTGCACAGAAGAACTCCCTAGTGCAGTGGTCCCCAATGAGCTAACTTCTGCAGACCCCATGTTTTTCAAAAGCCGAGCCATGGACCTCCTCTTTCTAAAAAGTTTGATATCTCTAAGGTCATTTCTGTTAGGTGAATGGTGCCATGGACCCCCTGGGTGGGTTACACAGATCCCTGGGGGTCCATGGGCCACCAATTGGGATCCACTGCTCTAGTGGATTACGGACAGGGCCTGTAGGAGGCATGGAACTATTATGTGTCAAATAGGCATCAGCATTACTGGAAACTCTAGACCAGGGGTCAGCAAATTTTTTCAGCAGGGGGCTGGTCCGCTGTCCCTCAGACCTTGTGGGGGGGCCGGACTATATTTTGAAAAAAGAAGAAGAACAAATTCCTATGCCCCACAAATAACCCAGAGATGCATTTTAAATAAAAGGACACATTCTACTGATGCAAAAACATGCTAATTCCTGGACCGCCCGCAGGCCGGATTTAGAAGGCGATTGGGCCACATCTGGCCTCCAGGCCTTAGTTTGCCTAGCCATGCCCTAGACCAAATTTGGCCACCTAAGAGCTGTTGACTACTCCCTTCATTTTCAACTGGCCAAGCTGGCAATTGTGTCCGCAGCAACAGAGCTTTGGTGCACAATGTAGGGAATACAAGGGTAGAACCCATCCTATCTCTCCTTCTCTTAAGTGACCCATTATTAAAACTGGTTGCTTACCGGAAGTTGATAGATTTTCTACATCTCAACACTTTCAAAATAGTCAGTGCAACATTCCTTTCTTTATGGTGTGTGTGTGTGTGTATATATATATATATATATATATATATATATATATATATATGCAGGAGGGTTATACTTCATTCATATCCTTTTTTTCCTGATGCTACAGATGCTAACTGGCCCATCTTTAACTGGCCCATTTTGCATTCTACCAACACTTTAATGTAGCCGCTTTATTTGGATATCCAGCTGTTAAAGTATTCTTTTTGCTATTTTAATGGTTCCAAGTGACAAGAAGCAGGCATTCAAAATAAAACATGTGTGTTGGTTAAAATGTGCTACCTATACAGATGAAGAACATCTTTAATAAGCTCATGCACTCCTGCTGAGTTCTAACCATTGGAACTCAACTGTGGTAGGCCAAATTTCATCTTCCATTACTTTTCAATTAAATATCTATGCAGTAATTACATAGTAGAAGAGTGATCTGTCGAAACTGTGGATTTGGTTTTCCCAAAGATTCCTAAAATCCCTGATACGCTCTTAGAATTTTAGATGTTATTCCTGTTTGCATTTTCATATGGATCTATTTATTTTAACCTTGATTATATGGCATTCTAAACCCACTGCAGGTGTAAACTAAAGAGTTACATGAATCACGGCTGCATTTTTTGAGTACCGGTAATCACGGTTAGGCAGAGGTGCGAAAATCCATGCAGCACATTTCCACTGATGCCCCTCACAGTTGGACTTGGTGACTGACACCTCAGGTGCTCCAGAGGTCAGAAACTGAATTCCTCCTCCTCCCTGCTGGAAAATCTCCCCAGCTGCTAACAATGATGGTAACAAGTACACAACAAAACAGTGTGGCTTTTCATACTAAGAAATGCTGGTAAAACTCATCAGTCGGAGATTGTATATGACTTTGAGGGTTCATAATCCTCCCCCTAAGAAGAGATGAACATTGCAAAAATTGCAAGTCTTCTGTGGTTTGGATTAAAATGCCAGTTGTAGAATGATTCCAAACCCACCTTCCTCCCTTCCTTTTTAACTCCTTTTACAGATTGAGGGCACAAGGAGAAGGGGACGACAGAGGATGAGATGGCTGGACAGTGTTCTCGAAGCTACCAACATGAGCTTGACCAAACTGCGGGAGGCAGTGGAAGACAGGAGTGCCTGGCGTGCTCTGGTCCATGGGGTCACGAAGAGTTGGACACGACTAAACAACTAAACAACAACAACAACAACAACAACAGAAAGGCCCAGCAACAGCAACAACAGATCTCGGCCCTTGGGGAGAAGAATGGGTGTGGTCTCCTGAAGGCCCCAGTGACCCTTGGTTAAATGTATTTTTTTCCAAGGACTAATATACTTTCCCAAAGACTATGGAGTCTCTCACATCTAGTGCTATTTTAATGAACTTTCTGAAAACAAAATAGCCATCTTGGTATTGATAAGAATGGCTTCAGATCATATGGCACATTTTTAATGGAAACTTTAGGAATGGGGTTTAATGTGACTCTCATAAAACGATGGCAGTGTGAGAATTTAAATTCAAAGGAAATGAAAGACTTGTCAACTGCTAACAAGTTCAGCTCTGATTTGGAGGAGTGCAAAACCCATAAAATTTAAGTCAGATCTGGGGAAACTTTGGTATTTGCAGATGTTGCTGAACCACAACTCCCTTTCTGGGGGTGATGGGAGATGATTAATGTGAAAATAGACAATTCCCATCAGCCCCAACAAGTGTGGCTGATGATCAGAGATGATGGGACTTGTAGTCAAGCAACGGCTGAAGGTCCATAGGCTACCCACCCCAGCTGTAATTCTATGGGAATGCTTCCTGTTTCTTTCAAACAAGATTCCACAACAGGTGTTCCAACATGTGTATTCTTGACCAGCAAGTCAAATTAATTCAGTTTTCATTAGTTTTGCTCTTCTGTCAGTTGTATTGACATGCATGCAACGCTTCCACTTTTACAGACAGTGTTTTTAGTGGAGTCCTCTGAGATGCATTATACAAAAAGAGTAAGTTAATGGTAATGAAATACAATGTTTAAATGATTTTCAGGCCAATAAAGTTTAAACAGAGAAGCAATGTCAAAGCATTAGTATTGACATTTTTAGTTACATGTAATTAATCTTTAAACAGATGCTGGATTTACGTTTCTGTCATTGTGCATTTCATGTGCCGCGCCGGCTGCAAAGTGTACAAAGTTAAAGTCACTAAAAGTTAATTATCCATATTGTCTGTCAATATGAGATTGGATATCTTTAATAATTGCCCAAGTATTTTAGCTTCTTTCAAAAATGACAGTTGTGTCTTCGCTGCAGGATGTGCGATTGCAGATGAGCAGAGTATTTCTTAGACTTAAGTTCTGACATTTATAGGGAACATATTGGATCCGCCAGCATACTTCATAGGTTATTTAATTTGGTACTGTCCAAAAGACAAGAATAGAAGATACAGTGCATCTGCAAGACAGCATAAACTAACAGCGCAATCCTATGCCTGGGCACTCGAAAGAAAGTCCCATGGCTTTTACTCCCAGTTAACTAGGTATAAGTTTAAAGCCTTGAGAGTCCAAACTCATATATGTTGACTCAGAAGTAAGATCCATTGCATGGGGAACCTCCAGAAAGCAAGTCAACTTAGGTCCAGCACAAGTTCCAATTTGGCCCATTTTCCTCAAACCAAACCCACCTGTTCCACACTGGGTGTCATATGTGATGTCAGGTGTAGGGCAGGCAGAGACATTGCTGCAAAGCAATAACTGGGACCTTTAATGTATCCTCCCAATTGTTCATTGGCAACAGTGGCTTGCTGTCAGTGTTGATCAGCTGATCTGCAGTGACAGCAAGCCCTGATGGGGTCAGGTGAACTACAGAGTTCCTGGTTGGGAACTCCATAGCCCAGCAAAGTCCTGCCAAAGTGGGGCTTGCTGTCAGCTCCTGCTTAGTGTTAACATCTTAATCATTTTGGCATCAAGTAAAGACCCATCTGTTCACCCAGATATTTGTGGGCTATTAGTTTTGTAGCTGAAGGTAATTGGCCCAACTGCAGTTTTTAGGAGCTTTGCAGTTTTTATCAGTGACATTCCACAAAACCTACCCTTCCTCTTCCTCCTCCCCCGAGCAACCTGCTGTGTGGCCCCAAATTCTGCTCCAAAGGCTTAGGGGACCCTCCAGAGAAGATGGCGGGGTGCATGGAGGGATAAAGTGGTGGGTGGAGAAGGGGGAGTCCCATTGGACAAGAGGAAATTTGTTGCACAATCAGGCAGATGTCACTGAGTGTCACCCAATGTATGTATTTCTAGCTGTACATTGTGAAATGAATTGATTTTGACTGTTTCCAGATGATATATGTAATTCAGGATTTGTAACTTGCATTATAATCCATCCTGGGTCTGCTATGATGGAGGCTAGGCTAGGAATATATATAAACACAACAAAACAGAATTTAACAACAAATTTTAATGCATATTTGGACTAGAGTCATGTTATTTTGATATATTATATTTGATACTAAAGGCCTCTGTAGCCTACCAACCTGAATAGCTTTAGTCTCACTGCCTAAATCCAGAATTTGCCAGCTTACTTGTTTGTTTGCTTGTTTGCTTGTTTGTTTGTTTACTAGATGCCCAAGCTGGTGTTGCTGTCAAGTACTCAAGATCCTGTTACTTATGTAATCAGTTTGCTTTAGCTGTGGACAGTGAGTGATAAGCAATGTTAGTCAAACTCAGAGTGTAACCACTGAAATCAATGAACTTACATATATTAAGTCTATTGATAACTATGGGTCTCATCCGAGTATAACTAACAATGAATATCCAATGTTTACTCAGCAGAGGTTGTTTTAGCAAACAGTACAAAAGTGATTATTGTGAGGGAGCCAAAATCTCTCCTTAGCTCATGCAATGGTATATTTCGGAGGAGACTATGTGGAACTGAACTATTTCATTAGAACTATTGTTTTAGCTCATCAAGGGAGTTCAAGATTCTTCCACTGTAATTCCATGTTAATACGTAAAGCTGATGATCAGCAGAAATTTCCCATTCTCCTACAAAGGAATTTAAGGAGAGAGTCCAGCATGAAGCAGCTGAATTAAAGTTTATCAATAAATTTTATTGCACACTAAAATGCTGGCAAATTTTTGTGAGGGCTTTAAAAAAATCACAAACAGGTGTGGATATGTGGCAAACTGAATTTATGATAAAAAATGAGAAACTAAAATCAATACTTTGGTCTGTCTCTAGTTATCACCAATTACTGCTGTTGTGAAGGCCACTTCTCTTACTTTAAGATCCATATAGAGTTGTTACAATCTACATTTCTTGTATCACCATTTGACCTCACTGTTTACAATTTAGCTATACTCATATATAGTATGAGTTTGTTTCTTTCCTGTGAGTTCACATATATAATAGAATTCACTTGTGCATTACAACCTATGTACATATATGCTCTTGGTCTACTTCTCTGCAGGTGTAGGGGTGTGTGTGTGTGTGTGTGTGTGTACGTGTATGTACTGCCTTTTACTGATCAACTTGATGCTTCCATAAATTGCTATTGGTAGTTTTTCCTATACTCGGCACATTCATGATCACATGATTTGAAACCAATGCCCCAGTCCGCTGACTCCCAGACAGATTCCAATGGAAATGCATAGCTTCCAGTAAGAAAGAACATCAAGGAAAATATAATGTGTGGAGTGGAGATGCATACAGAGCTTTCCCCATATACTGAAGGCAATAGTCACCTTCCTTACATGGTTCCATGTCTATGCATGGTTCTGTGAGCACTTTGAAGTCCTTTGAAGAATAGAAAAGAATTTATTATTTATATCCCACCCATCTGGCTGGGTTTCCCCAGCCACTCTTGAAGTCTTGGATCTACTTGTAGATCTAACTTGGCACAACAATTTGCATTCAAGAAATAACTTAGAATAAATATATGTATGTGGTATGTCCAAGGACTGTTGAAGAAGCTGGCAGATAATATGTTGGGTCCTGTTCATGAGATTGTCCTAAAACAAGTTGAATGGTTGACAGAGCTTTTTTGTAAGCAGAACATTATAAATGGTGTATTGGAAATGGCGCTATGTTCCAGGTCCGTGAAATGAAAAGCAGGGGACATGAGATGATGTATATCATTAGCTGCTCAGTGGTGCACCTCTGTAGACTTCAATGGACGCCTTCTGTGATTTGCTAATCCTCCATCTCCTTTGTCCAAAAGAACGAAATGCTGTTTGCGGTTTCCTTGTAAACTTGTTAATCAACTATTAAAAGGGAAATAATGCATGTTATGTAAGGTTGCATGGAATTGCAGGACGGCAAATCTGCTTATGCTAACAAGATCTGAAACATAGCTGGCTACTGCATATGAATAATTGACTTATACTTTTCAACAACAAAACACAGAGAACCAGAAAACGTAGCTCACTCGGAAACATTAGTGATGAATTTGTTTTATATAAAACTATGTACTTGTTATCAAACTTTTCAGTTCTAATTATCAGTACTAGGAATATGCATTCCGTAAATGAAATCCAGGGAGAGTGTGTGCATTTATTAATTTGTATGTTCAAATTTGTGGCCTATTAAAAAGATGAAATCCTTCCACATAATTATCTACATGAAAGGGGGTGGGTATAAGTGGAAAATAAATAGCAAAGGATATTTTTCTTTCTAATGTAAACATCTGGCAGTAATCCTTGCTTACACAATTAATGGGCATTTAATTGGCAATGATCAGTTTATTGCAGCAATATGAAGTGAATGTTTCCCCAGGAACAAACAGCTGTTGCAAGAATTTCACAGTGATTTAGCAAACACCAGGTGATAGCTGTATCTAGAATGAAGTGTTCTGTCTCCAAGCAAATACAGTAGCAGCACATCAGAAAGGAGGTGGAAAGGGGTATAAAAATAGCACTGCTAGATTTCTTTGATTTTTCACAGGCAGAAATATTTTGGGTTTCAAATAACAATAAATCTAAAATACCTATTGGAATATATTTTTAATTCCTTATGTTTACTTTAATACGGGTTTTGAGTGTGTAGCTAATTAAAATGAAGAGCCTGTGGGAGTAACATTTTAAAACACACATAAATCACCACTTACTTTTTTTTTTAAGGATATAAAATGCACAGGTTCCAAACATATAGAGACTTAGAACCTTCCTATATGATAATCAGCCAGTAGTTTCTCTGGCCATCATTTGCCCAGTTGTCTCTCTGGCTTTGGCTCATATTCCTTGGTTTATACTAGATGTAAGTTTCTTAGGGACATATTAAAGGTAAAGGGACCCCTGACCATTAGGTCCAGTAGTGGCCGACTCTGGGGTTGCGGCGCTCATCTTGCTTTATTGGCCAAGGGAGCCGGCGTACATCTTCCAGGTCATGTGGCCAGCATGACTAAGCCGCTTCTGGCAAACTAGAGCAGCGCACAGAAATGCCGTTTACCTTCCCACCGGAGCTGTACCTATTTATCTACTTGCACTTTGACGTGCTTTCGAACTGCTAGGTTGGCAGGAGCAG
This sequence comes from Podarcis raffonei, assembly GCF_027172205.1. Taxonomy (NCBI): domain Eukaryota; kingdom Metazoa; phylum Chordata; class Lepidosauria; order Squamata; family Lacertidae; genus Podarcis; species Podarcis raffonei. The sequence continues at coordinate 35,531,631 of NC_070612.1, forward strand.
GGACCGAACAATGGGAGCTCACTCCATCATGGGGATTCGAACTGCCAACCTTCTGATCGGCAAGCCCAAGGCTCTGTGGTTTAACCCACAGCGCCACCCGCGTCCCATTAGGGACATATTACAAACACACAAAGTTGTGCCTGTACTTTACCTCCATGTAGGAACGTGGACTTAGGTTTTCTACTTCTGAGAATGTCAGACCTTTGCACTTCTTCTCTGTGTGCTCCTCCCAAGCCATCATTCCTCCTCTGGTTACTGCTGTGGATACCTGACTTGCTTCCAGACATTGCAATCTAAAACCTCACATGCATTCTTAATATATGCAGCTCATTTGTATATACATATCAATATGTAGTTGCTGAGTAACATTTGAAGGTAGGAGAGAAGTGACAAGGTCTCTGGGCACAATGGTACCAGGCTGCCTTATTATTCTCATCATCATCATCATCAATTAAATTTGTAATCCTCCCCATTTTATCCTTACAGGCTAAGATGAGAGTACGTGACTGGCCGAAAGTCACCCAGTGAGCTTCATGGTTGAGTGGGGATTTGAACTCTGGTCTCCCAGGTCCTAGTCCAGCGCACTAACCATTAAACCACACTGGCTCAGGTTGATCAGTATTTCTTCTAGAGGTACAGAAACTCTACTGCAGCAAAGAAGGACTAACCACAGTTACAGGTTCATAACACCAAGCCAGTATAATGAAAACATTGCACGTATAGTACCACTGAATGGGTCGGTGCAGATACTTAGGAACAAGGAGCTGGTGCCAACCTCGTATTGTTTCTTCAAGATGCTTTTTCTTCTGTAGTGGCCATTCTTCAAGGCTCCATTTAGCCATCCAGAAATATGTCATAAACACCAATGAACTATTTTGCCAGGAAAAGTGCTAGCAAAATCAGGCAAAACTATTCCTTCTCTTTTTGTTTTTCAACTACAAGTTTCTTGATAGAAAAAGTACACTTACTGGATTATTTGAGTCACTAGGGAACATTTTTATATCTATCAGCAGAGAGAACAATGTCCGGTATTTTTGTCTTTTTAAATTTGCATTGCTTTTGAACTACTTCCTTTCCCCACTGAAGCTTAAATGCTTTTTTTCATATTTCACTATGCAATTTTATTACTAATTTAATAAAATGATAATAGCTATGCTAACTTTCAATTACTTGGCTCTTGGCATGTATTAAATTATACATTTTAAAATGTAGCTTACTGGCCAGATGTCTTACTTCCCAAAGGCATGGGTTTTCCTTGAGACAGAAAAAATTTGTGTCAGCCAAATGCTTTTATTTACTACGTTAATAGTCGATACTGTACACCACAGCCAGAGAGCCAGAACGAGCAAAGCATCAGGGGTCAATGCAGAGAACAATACTTTTTTTCATATGTGCTTTTGGTAATAATTCATCTCCATGACAAGAGAAGACAATCAATCATCTTCTACTGTGCATTTCTCCAATAAAATTACCATTTTTGATATCACAAAGGAAGCTGCCTCCTAAGTAAGAGGAACACGCTTACATGGATCAATGAATTGACCATGCATGCTCCCCTAAACTCCTTTGAATCATTAATATGACAATGTTGTTTTGACTTAATTTGTCCATATTGATATTGACTTGCAACCCATTCCATACAGAATGTTTTTCTTCTTCACAAAAACTCAGGCAACTCTGAATTACAAAAGTATTTAAATCCCTGTCTCCTGCAATGGATGTTAGCAACTGAACATTTTCTGAATTTGTTTGTTTAGCCATTTGTAAAGCAGTAGACTCCCCACCTCTAGGTGATTTCTTTTATTAAAACATTGATATCCCACCTTCTGGTGCAAAAGTTCCACTCAGGGTGGCTTCCAGCAACCATTAGAAATCTCAGCTTTATAAAACAACCAACTAATGAGACAAGATCAGTTGTTAAAAGCAAAACATAAAAACTTTATCTGCCACATAACAGCAAAAGCCTGCCAGAAGGAAGGAGTCTTCTCTAAGATATAAAAAAGGAGCTCCATAATCTGAGTGAAGTCACTAAGAAGATCTAACTCTTCTCCCACTCAAATGTAATTCCACCGTAGGTGAGACACAGAGGGATTGTGCAGGATAATATTGCAGAAGGCTGTTTGATAGCTAATGTGGTTGGTGCCTTTCAAATGTTGGACTATATTCCTGGTCATTCCTTGCCTTTGGAAATGTTGATTAGTGCTGATGGGACTGGTCATCAAGCAACGTGGAGGAAACCACACTGGCAACCCCTCTTCGGAGGTGTCCTTCACCTAAGCCAGAGTACAATGAAAGTCCTCAAGCTTCACACCTCATCTCACGCACTGATTATGTGGAGCTAAGACGCCTTGCAAAGTTTTGACCAGTTGAAAATTCACAGCAAATTTGCTGAGATCAGTTCATATATCTTACAAAAGAGGAGCAGGATTAAGCTAAGCTAATAATACAGCATGTCATTAACTAGGACAAAATTCAGATGACTTTAGAACCCCTGAAGACTTCTTTAATTGTGTTTTCCTTTTTTCTGAATTAATGAGTCCAGGCCATAACATGCTTCAAGAAAATGAAGTCTTTTGTTACAGAAATGCAAATGTAGTGGGGTGGCATCATAGATACTTGAGAATATAGATGACTGAGAGAATATTTTCATCGCATTATAAATGGGCGCAATAATTTAGGTGCCTATTACCTAATTGAATTTGCTGGTAATTTGCCTTTTCTTTCTTAAAAAGCTCCTAAGCGCTCGCTTTTTGTGTGACTCCTGCATAAAGTTGGCAAAATAAATTTGTGTTTATTTTATTTAGAACACTGTAGTTTTGCATTTCAGTAATCACAACCACCACCACAAAGATGACTAAAAACAATATCTATAACATCCCATACCCTTTTAAAATGTGGCTCTTTTTGGGGGGGGGTATTACTGGGTTATTGCTTTTATTTTTATATACTGTGATCCTTTTATGTGAACTGCTCTGAGACCTCTGGGTATAGGGCGGTATATAAATAATAATAAATAATAATAATAATAATAATAATAATTAATAAATTTAGAGCAGCAATTAAAATATAAAGGAGTTTATTCACTGATATCCCTTGGACAAAGGGCTCCTGAGACCAGCAGAGGCTTCTTGCAGGGACGCAGATTTTGGCCATGCTTTACCCCCCCCATCAAAATCTGCTTTATACAAATGAAACGGGGGGAAGGGGATTGCAGGTAGGGAATCACCAAAAACGGTCTCTTTTCTAGTTTCGCTGGTCAAAGCCTCTGCTACGTGGAGGAGAGGGTCATTGCAGGATACAACCTGGAGAGGCTGGAACAACTGCTGTACATGAATTCCACAATGTCCAGGTAATATCTGAAGCAGCCCAGAAAGTTTGTGTTGAAGACACTCAGATAAAGAATCATGATTAAAGAATATGAGCTGCATCCAGTCATGTGTGAACGGAAACCAACTTGTTTAACTGGTTTTTCATTTCCCTTCCTCCCCTATACAGTTCCCTGTACCTTGACCATCCTCCCCCCAAAAGCCTCTCCAGGTGGTCAGGGAAGCCTACTGAAAATAGTGGGCTGTGTTTTACAGGGCTGTAGTGGGATGGGGAGAACTCCAAAGCAATTTTGCACCTATCATGTGATTCCCTTCTCCCATCCTGACATGGTACAGTCCACAAATGTCTGGTAGGTCCCCCAATCCACTGGAGGGATATTATTATTATTATTATTATTATTATTATTATTATTAATAATAATAATAATAATAATTTTGGAATGGTGTTGTTGGTACAGAAGGCAGTAGGGTGGCTAAGGGGAAGCTCAGTTGTGCATGCTGCCTTCTGCTCACACAGTATTGGATAACATACCACTGGTGATGTCCCGTATTCACAGAGCAAAGTGGCATTACAATAACTTACCTATTGTTACATCAAATCTTCCTTTTATTTGTAGACCGCTCCACTCCTATGAAGTAGATGCTATCCACACATTTCCTTGAGTGAGATAATAATTCTCATTAGAGTAAGGGAAGGACGTTTGAAGAGGGTTGCAAAGAGGACTCTTCAGGACATTTCTAAATTCCACCTTGCAAATATAGTGGAGTGCCCATTCAAATGTAAAATCCAATTGACCTTTCACTGTGAAATTATCAGTACATTATAATTCTTCTCTGCTTGCCCTGATTTCTGTTTGGCCTGGAAGCCCTAATGCACACATGAACCTCACCCACCCATAAGGGCAAGCTCATATATTTGAATGGAAGCACTGGATATATATAAGAATGCAAATTCCCTTTTAAACAAACGGAAGCACATCAGAAGTGCTGGGACCATAACACAGCACTAGTTTTCTTTTCTTTAAAACTGATCAGAGTAGGCCTATGAGACCACCACCTGGCAAAACCTTAACAAGCCTGCAGTGCATTGAGATGTGGGAAATATTGTGTTAGTTTTCCTGATTGTAATGCTAGTGCTTCTGCCCCATTTTCTCATGTTCTTTTCACATTGCAGTAGCTGTTGCATTATGGAACGGTGGCTTTTTGATTAATGCACTGACATGTGGTGCTAAATGTCACTCACACTAGTAGGAGTTGTGTGACACAACCAGGGGTGGACCTTGGTAATATGGCACCCTGTGCAAGTCAAAAATTTACACACCCCAGCCCTCACGCTGCCTTCCCAAAGCTGGGTAAGTGAGGCAGTGGGCTTTAAGGAGGCATTGAAGGAATGGGTTTCTGTGCAGTCAGTTTGAAACTGACCCAAAATCCCCATTTTTCCTCCTCCAAGGGAGCATTTCTAAAATGTTCTAACTTGAGCTCTTGAGCCAAAACCCAGCTGTATAAACAAGTGCTCAAAGCTCTCTCCCTTATCAGTCCGTGACGGCAATGGATGGCCTTGGCTGTTCCAGCGGAGCAGGGATGGCACTCTGTCTATCTTATCTTACATTAAGACCACACTCTGACGCACAGACTTAGTCTGGGAATGGCGCCAGGAGTTGGTGACCTCTTGCTCCAAGATAAGAGTATAGGAACAGGAATAGGAACACCCTTTTATGGTCAAAAGTACAGGAAGAGGAAAACCTTTTTATGGTTAAGAGTAAGGAGCAGGAACATCTGTGATGTCAACTTGCGTGTATAAGCTGACGTGGCTGGATTCCTGGGGGAGGGGGGAGAGGGTGCCTGGAGGATATATATACTGCATGAAATCTCTCATTTCTTTGGACTTGCTGTGGACTGACCACGCAAGTGCCTTCTGCTATCCGGAGAGCAGAATAAACTCTTTCTCTGAATCAACCTCGATGTCATTTGACTTCCTTCCTCCCTCCCGGGTGCAACGCAGACCCCACCAGTTGGTAAAGTCTAATAAGGCTACAGCATGAGGGCTCTGGCAGGGTCCTAGAACCCTCCTATCTCCTTCCTAAAGCTGGTCAATAGCTAACCATCCCACCCTGCTCCAAAAAACACCCCATTTCAGGGTCCCACAATGGCTACGGCCAGTGGTAAGAGAGTAATGGGGCACCCTTACTTGTGGAACCAGCAGATGAGCATATCTGCTAGATCCTAACTCTTCCCAATAACAGCAGCAGGACTACAGGTTTAGTTGTCAGTTCACAGCTGCTTTTTGATCTGCTGCTTCATTTTTGTTTTACTGTACTTAATATTTGATTGCTAATACCGCTAGTAATGATGTTTTTGTTAGCCTGGAGACTTACCTTAAAGGGTGGAATTCATTCCTAAAATAAAATAATAAATACTAATATGATGGTACAGAACGCTTAAAAACACATAAAAAATCTCAACAATGATATTGCCAAGCAATACAATAATTACGCTGTAAGCATGCTCCATTTTGTAAATTTTTGTTTACTCTGTAGAGCCATACACAAGTAAATGTTCTTTTCTAAGACTGCAATCCCATACCAACTCACCCACAAGAAAGCCCAATGGAACACCAGGAGACTTACTATTCACTGCAAATGTCCAGAATCAAATAGAAATGGGTAGTGTCTCTGGACTTCAAGAAAGGTGGGGGCATAAAGATAATTGTATACTTCTTTTCTAAAGTTTTGGAGTTGACCCATGATTAATAGCCATTTAAATCTGCTCTCTTAAACTTCAACATGACCCGTCCATACAATAAGCAGACATAGGAAAGAGTACCTGCCCACACAAATCCTCCCGTCACAGATATATAAAAGAGATGCATGGGCCTCTTAACTCTAATAAGATATATAGTGGGAAGAGGTCAGAAGAGCTCCAGGAAGTGCCTTCGAAAGACCCATCTTCAGAAATGTAGCGTTTTGCTAAATGTTGTTAGTAACCCTTCCTTCCAGCTCCTCTGAGCTTCCCTCTTGGTTTTCAGCTCATTAAAAATATCCCCATGCAGCCCCATCAGGTTTCTGTACCTTTTTCCAACTGTTTCCCCACATATGGTGTTCAGATGTTCTTCCAGTATGACTCCTTTTAAAAGCTCCTGGCCCTCTTGAACTCCTTTCCAAGAAACTTTGCTTACTAAACCTGAATTTCCTAAATCTATTTTTTAAAACTCTCTACTTGTCATTCCACTGCTCCTTTTCACAGTATCTCAAATTCTCTCTCTTCATGATCAATTTTTCCTTTGCTGTGACCTTTCTTATCTCCACTTCTTCCCAATGGGTAAGAATTAAACCTTAAAATACCTAAGCTTCTAGATACTTTTCTTTAGAGTTTTAAAACAAAAAAGTTGTCCAATTTTGTTGGGAGCTGCCCAGAATGGCTGGGGCAACCCAGTCAGACGGGTGGGCATATAAGTAATAAAATTACTATTATTTATTATTGGATACTGTTTCCCCATGTTCTTGCTGGTTAGGGGGGAAAGTTCATTTCAGCGTCCTCTTAAAAGCTACATTTTTCTGCTTTGAATATTTTTTCCATGTTATATCCAGATATGCTTGCAGGTATTGGAATCTGCATTCTCTTGAATCTGGATTCAACTATACCCCTACTATAACTTTTTTTTTTAATCTCCTCATCCTTTGGTCAGCTGTTGGCTGGACCAATTCCTTCAAACAGCTCCATCAATTAACGTGAAAGCTTCTCCTTCCATCTATTCCATACTCAACACATACATGCATCTACACACACACACACACACACACACACACACACACACTACATTCTTGGGAGTGCAGATGGGGAGGAAGTACTCACATTTAGAATTGCTTCTAAAAATTCATATAAACTTTGGAGGTTCCTCTTTGTTGGAGAGGGGAAAAACTGAGGAGTTTAGATGGAAGTTAAAGGTGCCCAGTTCTTGGTAGCTTTCCCCAGATTTTCACTACTGTTAGATTGTTGATTTTCTTAATTTACTTTATTTTGAAAATGAAGCTTCACATCTTATAGGTCAAATGTTGCAATTTATCAAAACTGAGTCACATTAATTTACATTATGGTTAATACTTTCAGCTTGGTTGAAATAAGACTACTGCTGGAATATAGCATCTAATGTTTCCTGTTGAGTGCGCAGACCTTTTTAGTAAACCCCTCCAAAAACAAATACTGTTCTTAGAGCTTAGAATGCCTGGAGATACCCATGTTTCCTTCATGTTCTGCAAACACAGTGGCAAGCTCCATAGGCTTATGAGAACTGGTTCCACTTTTCATAATTGGGGGGGGGGGATAAGCCTTGAGCTTTCTGAAATACCATGCTTACATAGTGCTAAAGGGCAAATAATACCAACCCCGAGAAATACATCTTCCATCAGAAAAGTTCCCATCACCCCACTCCCAAATCAAATGTTTCTCCAAAGCTTACATGGGGCGATATCCAGCATTAGTCCCATTCAAGGCAGACCCACTGACATTGATTTCAGTGCATTGATTTCAGTGGATCTGTTCTGGCTATGACTTAGCTAAGCTGGACATCTCCTGTGGAGAACATATCATGCCTCTAGGATTTATTACGAATATTCAAAGGTAAGGCAACTTTGTGAAGTTTGCTATAGGCCTTCAAATCTAATTATGATTCAAACTGCTTATGTTGAAAGACAGGGAATCCTCTCAGTAAAGCACTGCTCTCCCTGTGTTACCAGTTCAGTTTCTTTGTAAATAATTGCTTGCTATCAGAAGAACATTGAAGGATCAGATGAAAATTACTGTGGATCTTCCTTTTTGAATCTCCCACCTCTTCCCTCCAGACTTCTTCCTGTGTTCTGTGTAAGATCTCATCGGTTGCTTTGCAGGAATAGCTTTATGATCAGTGATTTATCATTCTTCTCTTTTCCATTTCAGCTGCCTTCACCAATTGTACACATTGCTGAAGGGTCATTGGGTTGCCTCAAGTAATGCTATTCCAATATAAGATACAGCATCCTGTTCACCCCAGTATTTTACCCCATTGAGTCTGTCTTTTCATACTTCTTGGAAGCTCTGTCTTCAGTGCACTCCTATATCCCTGCCATTAACCTGGAAAGTGTATTTAGGTATGAGAGCCTTATAAAATCACATTATTTCTCAAAGGTGACTCAAAGGGGCAAGCCGGTAGAAGAGAGCATACTGGGAATTTGGTGAAGACTTACATACTGTGTTATTCAGCTCTTCACCAGTTACCCTGATCAAAAACAACCATTATGTTTAGAGAATGAATTAGCTACTAAAAAACCAAGGGACACTTCTATGTTATGGTGTGCAGATAGGGCTGAAAGTTGCTTCTGCATAGCAATGTTTCATGGAGTTGTTCTGATGCTTGAAAGCTGCTTTTTCCACAGGGATTGGCCTAACCTAGGAAGTAGTGCCTCTCCTTGCCAGCACTGCACTGCCCAAGTAACTTATGGTGTACACCAGCCTTCCCCAATCTAATGCCCTCCAGATGTTTTAAACCACAGCTCTCATCAGCTTTTGCCAGCACAGATGGGGCTGATGGGAGTTACAGTATAAAACATCTGGGAAATATTGGATTGGGGGAGACTGCTCCACACAGCTAAATCTGACCATGTGCAAAACAGCTCCATGTAGTATTTGCTTTAAAAACAGCCATTTAAATACAAATGTTATGTGTGGGTTAGGTTTTCCCTTAGGTTGGGAAAAACCGAATCGTATCAGGCAAGAAAATCTTCCAAAGTACGTTCTATAAAGATAATTGTATTGATCTTCCAGATGTGTCCATTTATTACCAAGCTTGAAAAACTGGGAATTTGAATAAGATCACACTAGCTGAACGAGGAGTGTCTGACTTTCCATTAAACCCTCTCATATGGTTTTGTGCCAGGAGAACAGAGTTGTGTTATCTGGCATCCATAGCTGCTTGTGTGGAAATTGACATTTGTTTTGATCAAAGGTTTAGCCAATTAACTGTTTTTTTAAAAAAATTACTAATGCTTTGCTAAGTTGGGAGACTTTTCAGGTGTGAACATGAAATGTTATGTAACAGCTCCAGCTAATCATGACTTTTCTAAGGATGCTTCAAAAAAATGCTATGAATTTCTACCTGGAGTTGTGTGCAGATTGCCAATACTCACAAGAAGAGGTCTTGAGACACATGAATGGTGAAAGGGTTATAGTTCTTAAATATAACATCTGCAAAAATAAGTAACCAGATTATGGAAGCGTTATAGGGAGCATCTAAAAAAGAAACATCCCTCTAGTCACCTGGGCATCTTCATGGCTGCAGGGGCATAGGAAGGGGGGCAGTTCGCCCCAGGTGCCGTCATGGAGGGGGGTGACAAATTATCAAGGAACAATTACTGCCCTACTAGGGCAGTTCATAAAAAAAACTTTTTTAAAAAAAATGCCTGCTCCAAAGGTCTTATCTTACTATACTAGGGATTATATAGCTATATATGAAAGTTCATGCATATCAGTTAATGTCTTGACCCACCTCCATGAAAATAGCTGTTTTCTTGGCTGTTTTCCTATGTCGTGAAGGCTGAAATTTCAATTCAGTGGAGCAGCACCTGCACTTTGGAACTCCCCACCTATTGCAACAAAGCACATGCCTTTGCTAGACTTTTCAGGCACCTGCTAGAAGCATTCTTCTTTAGGCAAGCATACATAGATGCTTAGGAAGTTGAAGTAATTTTAATCTTAATATTTTAGTTTTTGTATGTTTTAAAGTAGGATTGTTAATTTTTCTTGATATTACTGCTGTGGTTTTTTTGGGGGGGGAACCACTTTGCAGGTTTTTTAAAATAAATTTTATTAAATAAATAAACAATAAATATAAACAAAAGAACACAAGCCAAAACACAATCCATCCTGTAGATTTAAGCATATGCCCTCAGTCGCCTACTTGTTATCAGAGGCCCAGAAACCACATTCATTTGTAAGAAAATATGAAATAACGTAAAACCATTTTTGCAGGCAAAAAAATCAAAATCAATGTGTGTCGGGGAGGGGTGACAAGAAAATTTCCACACCGGGTGCCACCTGACCTTCCTACGCCTCTGCATGGCTGCATTCTACAGCCAAGGATTGGAAGGAAATGCTCCCTCCTTGCTAAGTGAGCCTTGGATATATGAACCCAACATTTGAAGAAGAGTTTGGATTTGATATCCTGCCTTTCACTCCCTTTAAGGACTCTCAAAGTGGCTAACATTCTCCTTTCCCTTCCTCCCCCACAACAAACACTCTGTGAGGTGAGTGGGGCTGAGAGACTTCAAAGAAGTGTGACTGGCCCAAGGTCACCCAGCAGCTGCATGTGGAGGAGCGGAGACGCAAACCCGGTTCCCCAGATTACGAGACTACCGCTCTTAACCACTACACCACACTGGCTCTCAACAATATTTTTGTTTTTTTTAATTACATTGATATGTGGATACATTATTTCTTTCAAAAAATACTTGATTGTGGTTCGAGGACCCAATCCCCGCTTAGTGAAATGAAGACACAAGGGCACGTAATATAAGGTTAATGGGTCAAGAAAAGGCCACAACTTTATTGATTACAGCAAGTGAAAAGGTATTGGCTTAGGCATTGGATCACGTGACTTGACTCCACCCACTCGGAGTGGGGTGAGTCTAAAAAGGGGGTTTATTCACCAGTAGGTGGAGCCCATTGATGCTAATCCAACTATAAGCTCTCCCCTGATGTCACCGAGGGTCGTGCCATGGCCCCCCGCCACACAGGCATCGGACAAGATCCACGACCACCGGATTCCTTTAACGGAATACCCAAAATTGAAGGCGTAGGCAATGACCACACCTAGCCCTTCCACCACCACAAACACATTTCAATGCCTAACCGCCACCCAAGCCGAAAAGGCTCGCCGCCGATGGCAAAAAGTGAGACCGCGTGGCTGGTGCAGCAACAAGTTAAGCTGCTGTCCACGCCCCCTTCAAGCCGCCTGGTTGGGCGCTTGCCCGTGGGCATGGTGCGCCAGCCAGGTGAGTGGGTGGCAGGGGGCTAATGCCCCCTGCTTGAGGCAGAGATCAGATCCCGCCAACAACCCCTCCCCACTTTGCAGGAGAGTCTTTCCATGGAAGTTCATGAAGGCTTCAGGAGTGCAGAACAGAGAGTAACTACAGGATGTAAAATAAATTGAAACACAGGAAGTAAATATATTAGTGAAAATGGCATACAAAGGTACATTTAATAAGGAAAATTGCTTTAAAACATGTGTATATTAACAAAAATTGCATACCGGATATATACAGTCTGATGTATTTCCACGAGGACTTTAAAATCCCTCTCCCCATTTGCAAACTGATGTGGAGAACTGAAATTAACATTAGAATAATGTGAGACTGAAATTGACATAGTTATACATCCCCAAGACTACTTCCTCTAACTAATGTTTCAAATGGTTCCCTAAAATTACTGTGTTTAAAATTCTCCACAGGCTTCACTGTGAGCATCTGTGCCTCCTCGTCCCAGTTCATTGCTACTGTTCTAAAGTTTGGACCTTTCCCCTCAACATAAATTATATAAAGATTAAAGTGTCACAGTATAGAAGTACATAGAAATATTAGCTATTGATGAATTTATTTTCTTGGTGGGTTGTTGTTGTTGTTTTTGGTAAATATTTGTATGCCAAGATATGTTGTATGTATGTAGTTGGATTAGTCAGTTTGCTTTCTAACATGCCTAATCTGATCCTGTAATGGAAGTAATGTCATATAGTATTTAACTCTGACATTTAGTGTTTGCCCTAGATGGTCTTCCTTTTACTTAAGTGCCATTACTTTTATGTAGTCCATTTTCATTGCATTTAGTCCCATTTTAGTAATAATGCTTGCATGATTTACCAGGCAAATGCAATCTTTGCCCTGAATGGCACAGTGCAAGAAAAAATGGAAGCTGTTAAGAGGCTGAATGGCAAAAAAGTATTATTGACCTATGCTGGCAGCCATGTGTTTCAATTATTTTCAAGAATCCATTTGTCAAGTAAGTGAAGCGATGTGGGACGTCAAGTTCAAGCTGGGGTTAGTGCCTTTCTACATCTGATATGATGTATCTTCTGTAGCCATTTAATTGAATTACCCAATTTATTTTTCAAGCAACAATGCTCTACCAAGAGCCATGACATTAAACAATTAAATATGAGTTTAAAAGTCTGCGTTTTGTGTAGTTCATCATTTCTTTGCAGCACAGAATGAGTCTTAGGAGCCTGCAGGATTCTGACATGGTATAAACCTCATATTGGGGGCGAGGAGAGATGCCCAAACCATCCAAAGAGCCAGAAAGTGTGTGTAGGCTGCAGGAATAAGATCCTCTTCTTGTGCTTAGTTCATTTTTCTGTCTCACAGTTGTGAGATGTTTGCCCTGTAGCATCTGCAGTCTAAAAATGTGGAGGTGTATTAAAGTTACACATTTATCTATATTCATGCATGATGTGCTTGTGCCAGAAAGGACTTTTGAGATAGAAAGTAAAGAGGAAATGAAATGAAGGTAGTATCCTGATAAGGCTTTTGAAGTAGGTAAAGGAGCAAGCTTCCACTGCTTCAAAATATTTGGTCATCCACAAATTCCCTCCGTGACCTTTTGAGCAAATGAATGTGTAAGCTTAGATCTTAAGATAAGTTACCTCAAGGACGTTCGCAGAGGGAAAGTTTCTCATAACATCTCTCCCTCTGCAGTTACCTACACCCTCAAAATGTCTCTCCGAAAGGTCAAATGGGGCCCTTAATAATGTTGATGCTTCTCCAGGCCCCATGCAGACCCCATACGCCATCCTGCATAATTCAGGAGGGCACTTTGCAGTATTGAGATCTCCAATATGTACTCCCCTATAGTCTCTCATTGGGCTTACTGAAAACAAGTGAAACTTATTCTCATTCACTTTACTGCAAATGAAAATCTTCTCATGAGTTAAAAAGAAAACAAACTGATTTTTGGCCAAATACAGCCGGAAAGTCTTTATTACAAACCCAGATCTGTGTAAGAACACACTGGCAAATTGCAATCTTTCTCAGCTCCCTTCCTTCCAATGGGGCTTGTACATGGATTTAGCAGGATCGTGCCCTACCTGAACTCCAGATAAGTTGGTACAAACTCATCTGCCTGTACTCCATTCTCTGTTTCACTGTTTTAATTCGACAACATGTGTGGAGGAGCTCATTGGCAAGTTGAGTTCGCTGCTTCACTCCAGTTCTGACAACAGTCAACTGGAGAGAGAGAGAGAGAGAGAGAGAGAGAGAGAGAGAGAGAGAGAGGAGGGAGGGAGGGAGGGAGAGAGAGGGAGAGAATAAGAATTCACTGACCAATTTGGGAGAGCTGTGAAGTTTTCGTTTTGTTACTTAGTCCTGAAGATATGATTTTGATCTGAGAAGAATAATTACTGAAACAGAGAGAACAGGAATGACTTCTATTTTTTTTCAATTAACATTCAACAATTAAATTTTAATATGGTCAGGGAATTGTTCAGAGCTTTTTGTATGGGGATACTGCACCTTTAATTATCTGCCCTCTGGTGCCAAACCTCTTCTTTGAGTGCTTCCATAAAAGCTTATTGCAGCTAGTTACTGAGCAAATTAGTACTTGAGTTTGGGTGAAAAATGTCTTTATTAGTCCTAAAACTGAAGTCACTGAGCATTCCCAGAAGGCGTGATTTTGTTTGATGAATAAATCTAGTAATTATCCTGCTGTTAGGGCTGCACCGCAAATGTCATAAGCAGATAAACAGAGGGAGCAAGCCTTCCGTAAATTCTCTAATTATCTATGTTGGACCACTTATTGCCTGCAGATGATTTATGAATATATTGATATATCCTTAAGTATTTTCATTTGAGTTCACAGATGCAAATAATTAAAGCACTAGTCATTTGCAAAAAAGAAAAAGAGAAGGGGAGCTCTGGCAGGTCAGGGTCATCTCATTATGAAGCCCTGGCCCACATTCATGTTGTATAAGAAAAATGTTGGTATAATCGCCTGGTCCAGGCAATTTCCTTGGAGATATTCCAGGTTTAACTCTGTACTGTTATTTCTGTCACTTAGGGCATATCCATGCAGTACCAGGGGTTTGGTAGGTTGATTAAATGTGTTGCATAGGATTTGGTGCAGCGTTCCTGCGTGTGAACTTTATTGCCCATGGTGGTTTTGTTATTCCCTTGGTCTGACATGCAAAGTAGGAATGATCAAACATATTAGCTTCATTGCACCGTGGCTTGCAGGTTCTGTATGTGGTGACCAGTGCTGGATTTATGCACAAACTAAGTAAGCTATGTCTAAGGGGCTCAGATTATGAGGGGCCTCTTTTTTCTTTACTTTTTACTTTTTTGAAGCAAACGCAAAATTTCAAGTTTTACACAATTGGTTCAAAAATAAAGGAAACAGGGAAAAGAGGCTCTGCTTATCATTCTGATATTTTTTTTAAAAAAAATAAATCTGTGAAGAAATAACTGCAATACAGCTTTCATATATGCTAAGTGAGAAATAAGGCATTTTCATTCAAATATATTTCATATACAAACAGGCTATTGCAATATACGTGTTTTAGTTAGTGTTCACTTTTAGCTGTATCTTTGCCTAAGTACAATATCATAACAAATATATAGCTCTATTTTCATTGCCCATTCTGTTACACAATAAACATTATTTTGATAATGCTATGAGTTTTCTTACATTCAACATAGTTCAGGGTCACAGGATGTCTTTATCAGCCAGGGCCAGGACCAGCTTAAGACATGCTGAGGCCCTAAGCTATGTCGGGTTTAAGAAGACCCATAGCATTACAAAACAACAACAACCACAACCCACGATTAATCATTACTCTGGAGTCTAGACTAAGGCTGCAACTCTCAGCTGGGAGTAATGGGGCTGAATAGAGCCAGCACCACATCTGTAGGCCTGCTACTTTGGCCATAGCAGAAGGTGGGTGGGCAGTACAACTGTCAAACTTTGCTCTGCTAGCTTCAGGCTGGCAGAGCAGTCTGGACTGAGCCCATCACTAGTAGATGATTGAATCCGCTTAGGATTCAGTAGATCCTTGGTTGTCCCAGCTCCACATGCCCTCTAATCTCCACATTTTGGAGGTTTAAGCTGGTCACTGCCAACAGTGGGGATATGTCATGGAGTAGTTTCCACTTATCTGAGCTTTTGGCACATGCATTTGGGACCTTCATGGTGGTAGAAGTCCTCTGACAGCATAGTTTGGAGCAGTTGACAGAGCCAAGAACATGGAAACCACCACAAGATCCTAACCTCCTGCATAGCAGAGCATTAGGAATTACCACTGCCAGGCTCACAGGAGTTCTTGGATCTTGGGGTTCTCAAGCGGAGACCTATTCTAAGCACCGTCATTGATTAAAGGAGAGAGCTACAGATGGCCATCCAGGCCCGCAGAGGGCAGTTGTATATCTAAATAGGACAGAACAGGTCATGTAAAATGTAATAAAATCGTTTCTGGGTTAAGTCTGGTTGTCTGGTCTGAGCATAAAGGGATATAACTTGAATCTGCTTTCCACCCCAGACCACCTCTCTCACTCCCTGCCTGTCTCCTTAGGTCAGCATTTGCTGTGTTCCTTCATATCAGTCTTACCCAATCTGGTGTCCTCTACATGTTTTGGATTATAATTCCCAAAAGGCCCAACAGCATTGCAAATGTTCAAGGATGAAGCATGAGGTTGGTTCAAACTTTCTCCTCCCTCCCAATAATATTGGTTACTGGGCAAGACCAAAGTCTGATCCTCAACTTTTATTGAGCCCTAAGGATCAGTTTCTCTTGGTTTCTCATTTTTCCAGTTGTCTGCATTTCTGTGGCAGTTTGCATTATATATCTATATTTTAAAAATCCTCACAAGAATGCTTTAGTGCAAACTTCTATCATGCACGTTTTTGCAAAGTAATTTCCCTTTATAGAATGTATTTTTTTGTATGTGATTTTCACTAATACATGCATTCTGTGCACACTTTATCCCAGTATATGCATGTTTGTGCCCATTGCTTGCCATTACAAAATTCAGAGAAGGGCAAAGGACGACTGTATTTTGGTTTGCAGATTGTTTCAGAATGTGCAGGTCAGGTAGGTTCACCTTCAAATGTGAACTGAATCTAATTTCTCCCTCATCCCTGCTGGGCCTCCCAGAAAACCCTCACACAGACCAGATACATGTGCTGAACAGCTTTTGAAAGTTAGCATTCACAGGTTTCCAGGGTGTTTACCAGTCCCAGCTTATGAGCATGAGGCACTGAGTGTTATGGACAGCTAAATATGTGGATAATGGCAACTTTTTGTATGTTTGTGAGGCAGCTTTGAATATTCAGTATAGGCCCTTGTATCGCAGCATTTAAAACCATCCCCTTCCCTACTTTTGCCCCAAGGCAGTCAAAATTATGGCTTGAATAGACTGTTCTCTGTCTTTAGTACAGGAGCAGAAAGAACATATGGAGCCTGTGTTCAGCCGTACTACTGAAGCATAAGCAAAGAACTGTGAAAGCTATTATATCGCTAAGGCTCCAAAGGTACAGCAGTTTTCCGTTATGTATTCAGAGTGATTTCTGCTGCTTATTAAAGGCATGGGGAACTTGCCTGTGGCAGAGAAGGAAGCATCCAAAGTGCAAAAAACAGGTGCTACCCAATGTTTGTGCATGTGTGTGGTCTCTGCATATGTGCATGTGTTTTCTATATACAGCAAACTAGCCGCATGCAGTTGGCACTTATATACTATACTAGAGAACTTTAATCATATGGTGGGCTCACAATTTTTACAACTTCCTTTAATTTCCAAGGAAATTATTCTGTGAGGAGATGCGATGTGAGTATGATTTCACAGGACCATTGCCACAATGTTCCTGGACTGAATACAGTTATAATACAGCACAACCGGTTGTAGCAATGAGTTCTGGGAACCTGCCTGCATGCTAGACTATGTGGGCTCCATCTCCTCCCGCCTTGAAAGTGCCCAGCTCTACCAGGTGGCATGGCATCAGTTAGCCATACCTTTTGAAGAAGGCTGTTAAATACCACATAGAAATACATGACTTCTTGGGTTCTGAGTGGGAAGATCTGGAGATGGTAGCTGAGATAGGTAAGGCTCTCCATGCATTTGCTGAATGCATAAAGGCAGTGGTGGCCAAACTTCACCCTCCAGCTCTTTTTGGACTACAACTCCCATCATCCCTAGGAATTGTAGTCCCAAAACAGCTGGAGGGCCAAGTTTGGCCACCAATGTATTAAAGGGAAAGTAGAACTGTTCCCAGTGGTGACATCCCTGATGCTGAACAGCCTGCTGGCTATGTCTCTTTGGCATCTGTACATTGGGTACAATATCTGAAAGGAGCTCCTTAGTGTGCACAACACTACATAGGTAAGATGTCCTTTCATGCCTTCAACCAAATGCATGAAGGTTGGGGGCAAGGTTGGTAGTGAGGTGACTTTGGGAGCATGGCTTGTATCCAGCCCAAAGGTGGCCAGTGCACTTATTCGCAAACTGATCCTGTTAAGGCTGCTGCAATGTGTTAACAGTCCTAATATATGAGCACAGTTATTAAAGACTTGATAGGTACCAAGGTGATGTATATTAGCTACCACAGCCGCATTAACTGCTGTTAAATTATTCCAGAACTCAATGGGTTCCCCTCCTCTTACTGCACCTCAGTGTCACAAGCATTGTAAAGATCTGCTTCTCAGTGTGCTTTGACACTTTACCTGCTATCTAAGTCAGGGATGGGAAACCTCAGGCCCAGATAGCAAATATCGTCCTCATGGCTTCTCTGTCTGGCCCTTGGGATGCTCCCCAGGCCACACACCCCTCCCCAGTATGGCATCCTGTCACTAGGCCACACCCCTTACTGGTCCTACTTTGCACTCTTCTTTATATTGTTTTTCCTTGCTGGAATATGCCATTGAATTATGATAATGCTTGTTGCTGGATTGGGTATAGGAGGGTAGGGATGTTTGTAGAAACTAGCCCACTGTACAAAGGAAAATTGACATATTTTTTTTGCTCTGCCCATGTTTGCCGACAGCCCCATGCAGCTTTTCATAGCATCAGTACGGTTGCATTGCTGTTTTGTAAAACAAATGCATTGCCAGTTCACACACACACACACACACACACACACACACACACACGTGAATACAAGTCTGCAGGGATCAGGTGTGCAGTCCTTAGGCTGACCTAAGACATGTCACTGCCTGAGGAAGGAAACATGGCACCTCTCCCACCCCATGCACAGGAGCCAGCTGAACCAGAAGGTGAATCATATTCTGCAATGTTGTTAGGACAGGCGTTCTCCACCAGACCCAAGACAAGCAGGCTAGATTAGGGGGTGTTGTGCAGGATGCTTAGTGCCCACAGCTCTGTCCTCTAACACCTCTCTGCCTGCACCCCAGCAACTGCCATCAAAGGCACCGACCCTGTCTAAAAGGACTGGAAGCATTGATGCAACCTGGGACAGATGTGCAATTGATCCCATTACCGTAATTTATTTAATTGAACAGAGATACATTATCCTGCTAAGTAACTCTGTGCAGATAAGGTGATGAACTATTGATTGCTGAATGTTGTTACATCAAAACATTTCTTTCTTTATTTTTTTATTTTAAAAAGATGTCCAGTGCACACATGTATTAAAAGTGTACATGTATCTCCACATTGATAGAAACCAATGCACATTCTATTTCCCATCATTCCTCATTTCTGTGGTGGCGCTAACTTGGTTTTCAAAATGCTGCCCACGGGCACATTGACATTTTTGACATTCTTGCATAATGGACTGCACGTGTCAAACTTGGGAATGTCAGTAGGCGTGGCTTGGGAATGTTAGTAGACTCGTGATTTTGATTTTGCCTCCTATGGTGTGCTCAGAGCAGGTGGTGTATTTTATGGGACTTATTAAGGCTTTTTTGCCCACTTTTTTGTGGGACATCTTTGGGAGAAGAAAAGGCTAAAGGGTAAACCCTACACAAATCCAGAATGGAGTCCCTAAGATGGTTGGATGGAGCCTTGTATGTTTCCTTCTGGCAACTCCTGCAGCCAAGCTGGTGCCAAATATATCACTCTGCTTTCCTTTGGACCACATCAGTGAGGCTGAGAGGGGGGTGTTGTTGTCCGGGCTGCCCAGAATAAGTACTGCCCAAGCTTACACTCCAGTGAGTTCTCTTCGGTGTTGCTAATGCAGCAGAAACAATGCAGGAGGCAGCAGTGCAAAAGCAATGCAGGAGGAGCTGTGATTCTCCAGTGGTTTGACTTTACCCCTGGAGGAGCACTCCATTGTCTCTTGAGACAGACGGATGCCAATAACAGAAAAAATTAAGCCATTTGGAGTGAGTTTGTGGTATGGATCATGGGCATTTAAAAAAAAAAAAATCAAGGTTTTAAAGTATCCAGAGACTTGGGATCCACAGTGATATTATACACCATGCAACGAATACTATCTGGTGTTGTGATCTTGTTGCAAATTAAAGCTTTTCTTTTTCTTTTTTTTAATCAATGTGATTGACTAGGTCAATGAAAATGATGAGCTTAGTGCTGGAGGGAAAATACCATAGAGAAATACCAAACAGAAATTGGAAATATGGCATCAGGAAGTGCTCCTTGACATTTTTGGAAGTGGAAAGCCAATCAGGAGATGGAATCCATTTATAGACTGTGGTTGAGAAATGACTGACATATTGGACACAATGTGGGCATAATGGCTTTGGCTATAAGGTTTGTGGCAGAATGGTTAGAGGTTTGTACCATCAATTTTGTTTCAATTGTTATCAGGGGAGACAACTCTTACTAAGGGCCTTTGATACCGAACCACACTATGCCAATAGTGCAGCTGGAAATTTAACACAAAACAAAGAAATCTGTCTTGTCGGTCTGCCTGTCTATCTATTTATACTATACTATACTATACTATACTATACTATACTATACTATACTATACTATACTATACATATCTTTTACAATTAAAGTAAACCAATAAACCCATGTAAATAGGAAATGCTAGCCTACCTTTTGTGAATATGGAATCTTTTATTTGAAACTTTGCTTCCAACTCTGTCCTGCTCCTGATTCCTTTTGCAGCTGCCCACAGCTAATAAGAAAGGCAACACACATAGTGAGAGAGCCATGATTCTAGTTCCCTTGAAGTACTTAGAAGATGCTCTTTTTGTGTCAGGTTAATGCATCTGGTTTAGCATTTATTTTTTCCTTGGATCGAACTAATAATTTCCTGACAAATAAAATATTCCCCTTGTTTCTTTTTGAAAACTGCTTTGGCAGATGAAGCAGCTACTGGTTGCGCTGTCAATAGAGTTTGCCACCTTTGCCATCTACAACATATTTAACGACTTTAGAGGCTGAGGTCTTGCTAGGAGGGCTGAGTATTAGCATGTCAGTGCGTATGAGTGGCACCTTGAACTCCATGGTTGGGGACATTTTTGTCTTCTCATCTTTCTGTTCCTTCTGTACTACTTGGAGTAATTTTTCAGAGGTACATTTCCTAGCCCTTTCTAAAGTGAAAAATCTGACTCTTCTTCCCCTCTATTTTGATACAGCAATCAAAGAGAATCTTTGAGTCCACTCCAAGTTCCTTCAGGACTAATTATATGCTGAGGATATGTAGTTGCAGTTAATAAGCTTAGATACTAGGGGGAAATAATCAGTGGAAAAAAATATACCACAGATAATTAATAAAAATCAATTAGTTTGTTAATGAGTACTCTGCCATTACCCAAGGTGGTGGAAACCAGCTGGGGCAGGGGGAGTCTATATCCCTGAATAGGACATTTAGAGTGGCTGCATCCTGCTGAGAATTTAAAAGGAAATAACTGAAAGAAGCAGCACCGCTTGGGTTAAAACTGGCTAAATTTCCTCATGAGATTTCAGATCCTCCAGCTAATAAATCTAGTAAGAAGTGATTCACCTTTAGTGTATGCTATAAAGCATTGTCTGATGCCTTAAGTACATTGCTCATTGCCCTGCATTAAAAACAAAACCCATAGTTGTAAATGTCAATGGCTAGGATTGTTAGAGCCTTCACATCTCCTCGTGTTAGTGTAAAAGCTCGAAACACCCATTACCTCGTCAATGACTTTAGGATAACATTTTGCATGCCAAGATATAAATGGCACAAAGTCCAACTCAATCTGACAAGGAAATGCAGAATCTGCCTTCAAAGAGTCCTTGGACTAAACTAAAAAGTTCACAAGTGACACTGCAATTTCGAGCACAGGAAATATTGCCTATTGTGAAGCTGCCCTTGACATCATGTGGGATGTATATATGATTGTGCAGCAGATTTTTTTTCTAAAAAATGATCAGCATCTCTACAACAAAGAAAAGGAAAATGTAAAGTATACCTGGCTTCTCCTATATGTGCTTGATCTGTGTACAGTAGCTTAGAATCATAGAATCGTAGAGTTGGAAGGGACCCCATGGGTCATCAAAGTCCAAGCCTCCAAGGCAGGAATCTCAACTAAAGCATCCATGACAGGTGGCCAGCCAACCTGTGCTTAAAATCCTCCAAGGAAGGAGAGCCTGCCACCTTCCAAGGGAGTCCATTCTGCTGTCAAATGGATCTTACCATCAGAAAGTTCTTCCTGCTGCTTAGTCGCAATCTTCCTTTTTGTAAAGCGTGTTCTCCTTCATGGAGAGCACGTGTTGTGGTGGGGTCTAACAAGACATCCCACTATTGCTGGGCAGGTAAAGGTAGTTGGCCACCATTGCGATTGGGCTCCTCTTGTCGTTGGGGAGAATTTGATGTTGCCATTTTGTGATTTACAGCCAGGATGACTTATACTCCCTGCGCGCGCAGCGTTGAGCTTCCTTTTTTTGCTGCACGCATTGGATCACACGCCCACCCTCCCTATATTTAGGGTTGTTCGCATTGACCTTGCTATGCCTGTCATGGGTTCGTCTGCTTTGGGCCAGGGGCCTGGTAGGAATTTTGTCCATTTGGCTGATTGGCTGGTGCCATTTGGTTTTTGCCTACTGCGTAGCAAATCGTCGCAACTTGTAAGGTTGCAGTTAGGCATTGGTTTTATGAATTGGTTGGTGGAGGGGCATGGATTGACTGTGCCTGCCCCTCCAATGCTGCTGCTGCAAGGGTTTTCCATTAAAGGAATCCAGGGGCTCGCCATGCTTTTGTCTGAACTCCTGTCAAGAGGCTAGAGCCACGCAAGAGCCCCTGGGAGCATTTGGGGAGAGGTGAGGGCATGGTACCCAGCCAATTTTATGCCAAAAACCTTAAACAAAAATTCTGTGTTAATTGTGTTTTATTGGGGTGGCTTGGGGACGTCAACACGCAACTTGAATACCATGTGATTGTCTCTGCATACATGGCACCAACTTGCCATGTAAACATTATAAAACCATCTAAAGTTCTCCTAAAACAAGGAGGGAGGGAGAATGCTCAGCAAAATGGCGGCTACTTGTTTTAAAAGGGTTGTCACCCCACACCTCTTCCACGGCACATGCAAGATGAAGACTCCCCGCCTCGCTGTGCCCTAAGCTCTCATTGGAAGATTGCCTTCTCCCTCCAGCCCTGACAGCTGCTGTGCTGCCCTACACATTGGCCAATGGCTTCAACATGTCTGCCAGGCCAAGTGTTGCTTACATGATACTATCATAGTTGACAGGGTGGAAGCAAGCTGTAGCAACACCAAAGTGCATAGCATCACCAGTTATTCTTGCACTAGTAAGGATGCCAGTATGGATGCAAAACCCATTACAATTGGACCCCAAAATCCTACAAGATTCTATGTGACTACCATAGACTGCTCCAGGCTGTCAGCTACCGATTTTTATCCAACTCTTATACTCTTATGTCACCTCAAACATGAAATGGTGAGTGTGTGCTGTTGCAGTGACAGTGATAGCTTCTGAGCCCCTATGTCAGTGGTGGCATCTTGGTTCAATGCTTTAAAATCTGTCCTAAAGGAGGTTAAATAAATTACTAATCACCTGGGAGTGTAAGATTACTTTTTCTCTCTTTTTTGGTAAATAATGTGATCTTCAGATGTTGACAAATTAGCAGCATAGCTCTGCAGATGCTGACAAGTGTTTGACTGGGAGCTGGGTAACAATAACTAGGAATTCAGTATATTTCAAAGGTTGTGGAGTATCTTTGCCTTGTTAACAGAGAGACTTGTTTCATACTTGTCATTTGCCACGTGACATACGTGCTATGATCCTTTTAGCTGGATTCCAAACTTGCAATTGGCATTCATGCCTCTGTAACCTCAAGGCTATGTTATTATAGTACACTTTACATGGAATGACTCATAAGCGGCTGCTTATGCATAATGTTACAGATTGCCTGCTAATGTATCTGGTTTCTCATGAATACACAGACTAGTCTTTCAGTTACTGTGTTGGTTCTTTATTGTCTTTTGGACACAATTCCTTAGAGATTGGACCCAACATATCTTAAAAGAAATATCCCTTCCCTTTGCCCCATCAAAATCTGTGGAAAACAAATGATCAAAAGCACCCACATGAACTCACCATTTGTGCACCAAGTTCAGAATACTCTGTGAGAAATATTCTGCAACGCCAGTATTGTAAAAGTTTCTTGAACTGAACAATAGGGATGTCCCTGATATTGCCCCATTCAGAATTCGAGTTCTGAGTTCTTAAGAATCCTTCATTGTTATGTCCCCCCCTCCAGATTTTTGTTTAGCATTCTGCGCATGCAGTTTGCCACAATTTTCAGTTCCTCTGCATTTTCCTCCTAATAGCAACAATGTGTGTACATGCATGCATTGATAAAACACTGTATAAGTATTTATACATATGACTGCATCAAAACACTCCGATTTTTACTGATTCCCCCTTTTTTCCCTTTCCCTTTCTTATTGCTTTTTATTTGATTTTCTTTCATTAAACAATTACAAATTCACATCCATATTTTCACTTGTATTTAAGGTATAACAATCCATGTCCTATGTGACTTCCCACCACCACATTGCAGCTTCTTCTATTTACATTTCATTTTCTATCATGTTGTATATTTTGTTATCACTTTTGCACAAAATAAATGACTTATCTATCTGGATTTTTACTTTGCAGAGTTTAGTCAATACATATCAAGGGTTTGAATTTGGAACAATGTTTTATCATGTATTCTTCTACACTTTCCCATTCTTTTCTAAGTTTCTGGTTTGATTGTTGTCTAATTGCCGCTGTCATATTGGCCAGCTCTACGTACTCACATACCTCATTTTGTCAGTCTGCCTTTGAGGGAATTATGTCACCTTTCCAATTCATAGCGCTTAACATTCTTGCAGCGGCTGTGGCGTAAAGGAAGACTTTTTTCTTATGATTAGGGATATCGATTGATAAGATACCTAATAGAAATGCTTCCGGGTTTTCCTCAAATGTTATCTTAAGCATCTTTTTAAGTTTGTCATATACGATGTTCCAAAACTTTTAAATTTTCTCACATCCCCACCACATGTGGTACAATGATCCTTCCCCTATGTTGCACCTCCAGCAAGTATTAGATTTTAATTTATAGATTTTAGCTAGCTTACTGGGGGTCATGTACCACTTATACATCATCTTCATTAGATTTTCTCTTATTGTATAGCAGGCTGTGAATTTTATATCTTTCCCCCACAATCCTTCTCATTCCTCCATCTGGAATCTTCTATATTTACCTGATTGAATAGAATCTGTAAAAAGGAACAAACACAATGAGAAAGATAATTGCCTCTA